>NC_065532.1:17339349-18008481 GCF_020184175.1 Aphis gossypii | reverse complement strand
ATAACCTAAAAAACATTTTTGGATTATTTATTTTATTTTTTTAAATTTATTTTCAAAATTTTTAAAACCTAAAAACATTTTTGGATTATTTATTTATTTTTTTAATTTATTTTCAAAATTTTTATAACCTAAAAACATTTTTGGATTATTCATTTTATTTTTTTAATTTATTTTCAAAATTTTTAAAACCTAAAAACATTTTTGGATTATTTATTTTATTTTTTTTAATTATTTTCAAAGTTTTTATAACCTAAAAACATTTTTGGATTATTTATTTTATTTTTTTAATTTATTTTCAAAATTTAAAAAAAATATTTGAAAATAAGTTTTTTGGAAAAAAAAAACATTTCGAAAAGAAGTTTTTTGGAAAAATAATATTTCAAAAAAAGTTATTCGGTAAAAAAATATTTCAAAAAGAAGTTTTTTGGAAAATTTTTTTTTTTATTTTTTCATTTTTTTTAATTTTTTAAATATATTTTCAAAATTTTTATAACCTAAAAACATTTTTGGATTATTTATTTTATTTTTTTAATTTATTTTCAAAATTTAAAAATAAATATTTTGAAAATAAGTTTTTTGGAAAAAAAAAACATTTCGAAAAGAAGTTTTTTGGAAAAAAAAATATTTTAAAAATTAAATTTTTCAAAATATATTTCAAAAAGAAGTTTTTTGGAAAATTTTTTTTTTTTTTTTTCATTTTTTTTTTTTTTAATGTTTTCAAAATTTTTATAACCTAAAAACATTTTTGGATTATTTTTTATTTTTTTTAATTTATTTTCAAAATTTTTAAAACTAAAAACATTTTTGGATTATTTATTTTATTTTTTTAATTTATTTTCAAAATTTGTATAACCTAAAACATTTTTGGATTATTTATTTTATTTTTTTAATTTATTTTCAAAATTTTATACATATTTTGAAAATAAGTTTTTTGGAAAATAAAAACATTTCGAAAAGAAGTTTTTTGAAAAAAATATTTTAAAAATTAAATTTTTCAATATATATTTCAAAAGAAGTTTTTTGGAAAAATAATATTTCAAAAAAAGTTATTCGGTAAAAAAATATTTCAAAAAGTTTTTTGGAAAAATTTTTTTTATTTTTTCTTTTTTTTAATTTTTTAAATATATTTTCAAAATTTTTATAACCTAAAAACATTTTGGATTATTTATTTTATTTTTTTAAATTTATTTTCAAAATTTAAAAATAAATATTTTGAAAATAAGTTTTTTGGAAAAAAAAAACATTTCGAAAAGAAGTTTTTGGAAAAAAAAATATTTTAAAAATTAAATTTTTCAAAAATATTTCAAAAGAAGTTTTTTGGAAAATTTTTTTTTTTATTTTTTCATTTTTTTTTTTTTTTAAATGTTTTCAAAATTTTTATAACCTAAAAACATTTTTGGATTATTTATTTTATTTTTTTAATTTATTTTCAAAATTTTTAAACCTAAAAACATTTTTGGATTATTTATTTTATTTTTTTAATTTATTTTCAAAATTTTTATAACCTAAAAACATTTTTGGATTATTTATTTTATTTTTTTTAATTTATTTTCAAAATTTTTTTTTTTATCCCATATTTTGAAAATAAGTTTTTTGGAAAAAAAAACATTTCGAAAAGAAGTTTTTGGAAAAAAAAATATTTTAAAAATAAAATTTTTCAGAATATATTTCGAAAAGAAGTTTTTTGGAAATTTTTTTTTTTTTCATTTATTTTATTTTTTAAATATATTTTCAAAATTTTTATAACCTAAAAACAATTTTGGATTATTTATTTATTTTTTTAATTTATTTTCAAAATTTTTATACATATTTTGAAAATAAGTTTTTTGGAAAATAAAAACATTTCGAAAAGAAGTTTTTGGAAAAAAAATATTTTAAAAATTAAATTTTTCAAAATATATTTTCAAAAGAAGTTTTTTGGAAAAATAATATTTCAAAAAGAAGTTTTTTGAAAATTTTTTTTTTTTTCATTTATTTTATTTTTTTTAATTATTTTCAAAATTTTATAACCTAAAAACATTTTTGGATTATTTATTTTATTTTTTTAATTTATTTTCAAAATTTTTATACATATTTTGAAAATAAGTTTTTTGGAAAATAAAAACATTTCGAAAAGAAGTTTTTTGGAAAAAAATATTTTAAAAATTAAATTTTTCAGAATATATTTCGAAAAGAAGTTTTTTGGAAAATTTTTTTTTTTCATTTATTTTATTTTTTTAAATATATTTTCAAAATTTTTATAACCTAAAAACATTTTTGGATTATTTATTTTATTTTTTTAATTATTTTCAAAATTTTTATAACCTAAAAACATTTTTGGAATATTTATTTTATTTTTTTTAATTTATTTTCAAAATTTTTAAAACCTAAAAACATTTTTGGATTATTTATTTTATTTTTTTTAATTTATTTTCAAAGTTTTTATAACCTAAAAACATTTTTGGATTATTTATTTTATTTTTTTTAATTTATTTTCAAAATTTAAAAATAAATATTTTGAAAATAAGTTTTTTGGAAAAAAAAAACATTTCGAAAAGAAGTTTTTTGGAAAAATAATATTTCAAAAAAAGTTATTCGGTAAAAAAATATTTCAAAAAAAGTTTTTTGAAAAAAAAATATTTCAAAAGAAGTTTTTTGGAAAAATTTTTTTTTTATTTTTTCATTTTTTTTATTTTTTTAAATGTTTTCAAAATTTTTATAACCTAAAAACAATTTTGGATTATTTATTTATTTTTTTAATTTATTTTCAAAATTTAAAATAAATATTTTGAAAATAAGTTTTTGGAAAAAAAAAACATTTCGAAAAGAAGTTTTTTGGAAAAAAAATATTTTAAAAATTAATTTTTCAAAATATATTTCAAAAAGAAGTTTTTTGGAAAATTTTTTTTTTTTTATTTTTCATTTTTTTTTTATTTTTTTAAATGTTTTCAAAATTTTTATAACCTAAAAACATTTTGGATTATTTATTTATTTTTTTTAATTTATTCAAAATTTTTAAACCTAAAAACATTTTTGGATTATTTATTTTATTTTTTTAATTATTTTCAAAATTTTTATAACCTAAAAACATTTTTGGATTATTTATTTTATTTTTTTTAATTTATTTTCAAAATTTTTATACATATTTTGAAAATAAGTTTTTGGAAAATAAAAACATTTCGAAAAGAAGTTTTTGGAAAAAAAATATTTTAAAAATAAAATTTTCAGAATATATTTCGAAAGAAGTTTTTTGGAAAAATTTTTTTTTTTTCATTTATTTTATTTTTTTAAATATATTTTCAAAATTTTTATAACCTAAAAACATTTTTGGATTATTCATTTTATTTTTTTTAATTTATTTTCAAAATTTTTAAAACCTAAAAACATTTTTGATTATTTATTTTATTTTTTAAATTTATTTTCAAAATTTTTTAAAAACCTAAAAACATTTTTGGATTATATTTATTTTTTTTAATTTATTTCAAAATTTTTATAACCTAAAAACATTTTTGGATTATTTATTTTATTTTTTTAATTTATTTTCAAAATTTTTAAAACCTAAAAACATTTTTGGATTATTTATTTATTTTTTTTAATTTATTTTCAAAATTTTTATAACCTAAAACATTTTTGGATTATTTATTTTATTTTTTTTAATTTATTTTCAAAATTTTTAAAACCTAAAAACATTTTGGATTATTTATTTTATTTTTTTTAATTTATTTTCAAAATTTGTATAACCTAAAAACATTTTTGGATTATTTATTTTATTTTTTTAATTTATTTTCAAAATTTTTATACATATTTTGAAAAAATAAGTTTTTGGAAAATAAAAACATTTCGAAAAGAAGTTTTTTGGAAAAAAATATTTTAAAAATTAAATTTTTCAATAATATTTATCAAAAAGAAGTTTTTTGAAAAAAAATATATTCAAAAAAAGTTATTCGGTAAAAAAAATTTCAAAAAGTTTTTTGGAAAAATTTTTTTTTATTTTTTCTTTTTTTAATTTTTTAAATATATTTTCAAATTTTTATAACCTAAAAACAATTTTGGATTATTTATTTTATTTTTTTAATTTATTTTCAAAATTTAAAAATAAATATTTTGAAAATAAGTTTTTTGGAAAAAAAAAACATTTCGAAAAGAAGTTTTTTGGAAAAAAAATATTTTAAAAATTAAATTTTTCAAAATATATTTCAAAAAGAAGTTTTTTGGAAAATTTTTTTTTTTATTTTTTCATTTTTTTTTTATTTTTTTAAATGTTTTCAAAATTTTTATAACCTAAAAACATTTTTGGATTATTTATTTTATTTTTTTTAATTTATTTTCAAAATTTTTTTAAAACTAAAAACATTTTTGGATTATTTATTTTATTTTTTTTAATTTATTTTCAAAATTTTTATAACCTAAAAACATTTTTGGATTATTTATTTTATTTTTTTTTTAATTTTCAAAATTTTTATACATATTTTGAAAATAAGTTTTTTGGAAAATAAAAAACATTTCGAAAAGAAGTTTTTTGGAAAAAAATATTTAAAAATAAAATTTTTCAGAAAAATATTTCGAAAAGAAGTTTTTTTGGAAAATTTTTTTTTTTTCATTTATTTTATTTTTTTAAATATATTTTCAAAATTTTTATAACCTAAAAACAATTTGGATTATTTATTTTATTTTTTTATTTATTTTCAAAATTTTTATACAATTTTGAAAATAAGTTTTTGGAAAATAAAAACATTCGAAAGAAGTTTTTGGAAAAAAAATTATTTTAAAAATTAATTTTTCAGAATATATTTCGAAAAGAAGTTTTTTGGAAAATTTTTTTTTTTTCATTTATTTTATTTTTTAATTTATTTTCAAAATTTTTATAACCTAAAACATTTTTGGATTATTTATTTTATTTTTTTTAATTTATTTCAAAATTTTTATACATATTTTGAAAATAAGTTTTTTGGAAAATAAAACATTTCGAAAAGAAGTTTTTTGGAAAAAAAATATTTTTAAAAATTAAATTTTTTGAAAATATATTCGAAAAGAAGTTTTTGGAAAATTTTTTTTTTTTCATTTATTTTATTTTTTTAAATATATTTTCAAAATTTTTATAACCTAAAAAACATTTTTGGATTATTTTTTTATTTTTTTTAATTTTTTCAAAATTTTTATAACCTAAAAACATTTTTGGAATATTTATTTATTTTTTTTAATTTATTTTCAAAAATTTTTAAAACCTAAAAACATTTTTGGATTATTTATTTTATTTTTTTAATTTATTTTCAAAGTTTTTATAACCTAAAAATTTTTGGATTATTTATTTTATTTTTTTTAATTTATTTTCAAAATTTAAAAATAATATTTTGAAATAAGTTTTTGGAAAAAAAAAAACATTTCGAAAAGAAGTTTTTTGGAAAAATAATATTTCAAAAAAGTTATTCGGTAAAAAAATATTTCAAAAAGAGTTTTTTGGAAAAAAAAATATTTCAAAAAGAAGTTTTTGGAAAATTTTTTTTTTATTTTTTCATTTTTTTTTTTTTTTATTTTTTTAAATGTTTTCAAATTTTTATAACCTAAAAACAATTTGGATTATTTATTTTATTTTTTAATTTATTTCAAAATTTAAAAATAAATATTTTGAAAATAAGTTTTTTGGAAAAAAAAAAACATTTCGAAAAGAAGTTTTTTGGAAAAAAATATTTTAAAAATTAAATTTTTCAAAATATATTTCAAAAAGAAGTTTTTTGGAAAATTTTTTTTTTTTTATTTTCATTTTTTTTTATTTTTTTAAATGTTTTCAAAATTTTTATAACCTAAAAACATTTTTGGATTATTTTATTTTATTTTTTTTAATTATTTTCAAAATTTTTAAAACCTAAAAACATTTTTGGATTATTTTATTTTATTTTTTTTAATTTATTTCAAAATTTTTATAACCTAAAACATTTTTGGATTATTTATTTTATTTTTTTTAATTTATTTTCAAAATTTTATAAATATTTTGAAAATAAGTTTTTGGAAAATAAAAACATTTCGAAAAGAAGTTTTTTGGAAAAAAAAATATTTTAAAAATAAAATTTTCAGATATATTTCGAAAAGAAGTTTTTTTGGAAAATTTTTTTTTTTTTTTTTTTTCAATATTTTTTTTTTTAATTTTTTAAATATATTTTAAAATTTTTATAACCTAAAAACATTTTTGGATTATTCATTTTATTTTTTTAATTTATTTTCAAAATTTTTAAACCTAAAAACATTTTTGGATTATTTATTTTATTTTTTTAAATTTATTTTCAAAATTTTAAAACCTAAAAACATTTTTGGATTATTATTTTTATTTTTTTTAAATTTATTTTCAAAATTTTTTAACCTAAAAACATTTTTGGATTATTTATTTTATTTTTTTTATTTATTTTCAAAATTTTAAAACCAAAAACATTTTTGGTATTTATTTTATTTTTTTTTAATTTATTTTCAAAATTTTTATAACCTAAAAACATTTTTGGATTATTTATTTTATTTTTTTTAATTTTTTTCAAAATTTTTTTAAAACCTAAAAACATTTTTGGATTATTTATTTATTTTTTTTAATTTATTTTCAAAATTTGTATAACCTAAAAACATTTTTGGATTATTTATTTTATTTTTTTTATTTATTTTCAAAATTTTTATACATATTTTGAAAATAAGTTTTTTGGAAAATAAAAACATTTCGAAAAGAAGTTTTTTGGAAAAAAAATATTTAAAAATTAAATTTTTCAATATATATTTCAAAAGAAGTTTTTTGGAAAAATAATATTTCAAAAAAGTTATTCGGTAAAAAAAATATTTCAAAAAGTTTTTTGGAAAAATTTTTTTTTATTTTTCTTTTTTTTAATTTTTTAAATATATTTTCAAAATTTTTATAACCTAAAAACAATTTTGGATTATTTATTTTATTTTTTTAATTTATTTTCAAAATTTAAAAATAAATATTTTGAAAATAAGTTTTTTGGAAAAAAAAAACATTTCGAAAAGAAGTTTTTGGAAAAAAAATATTTAAAAATTAAATTTTTCAAAATATATTTCAAAAAGAAGTTTTTTGGAAAATTTTTTTTTTTTATTTTTTCATTTTTTTTTATTTTTTAAATGTTTTCAAAATTTTATACCTAAAACATTTTGGATTATTTATTTATTTTTTTTAATTTATTTTCAAAATTTTTAAACCTAAAACATTTTGGATTATTTATTTTATTTTTTTTAATTTATTTTCAAAATTTTTATAACCTAAAAACATTTTTGGATTATTTATTTTATTTTTTTTAATTTATTTTCAAAATTTTTAAAACCTAAAAACATTTTTGGATTATTTATTTTATTTTTTTTAATTTATTTTCAAAATTTTTATACATATTTTGAAAATAAGTTTTTTGGAAAATAAAAACATTTCGAAAAGAAGTTTTTTGGAAAAAAAAATATTTTAAAAATTAAATTTTTCAATATATATTTCAAAAAGAAGTTTTTTGGAAAATATATTTCAAAAAAAGTTATTCGGTAAAAAAATATTTCAAAAGAAGTTTTTGGAAAAAAAAAACAATTCGAAAAGAAGTTTTTGGAAAAAAAAATATTTTAAAAATTAAATTTTTCAAAATATATTTAAAGAAGTTTTTGGAAAAATTTTTTTTTTATTTTTTCATTTTTTTTTATTTTTTTTAAATGTTTTCAAAATTTTTATAACCTAAAAACATTTTGGATTATTTATTTTATTTTTTTTAATTTATTTTCAAAATTTAAAAAATAAATATTTTGAAAATAAGTTTTTTGGAAAAAAAAAACATTTCGAAAAGAAGTTTTTGGAAAAAAAAATATTTTAAAAATTAAATTTTTCAATATATATTTCAAAAAGAAGTTTTTTGGAAAAATAATATTTCAAAAAAGTTATTCGGTAAAAAAATTATTCAAAAAGAAGTTTTTTGGAAAAAAAAACAATTCGAAAAAAGAAGTTTTTTGGAAAAAAAATATTTTAAAAATTAAATTTTTCAAAATATATTTCAAAAGAAGTTTTGAAAAAATTTTTTTTTTTATTTTTCATTTTTTTTTATTTTTTAAATGTTTTCAAAATTTTTATACCTAAAAACATTTTTGGATTATTTATTTTATTTTTTTAATTTATTTTCAAAATTTAAAAATAAATATTTTGAAAATAAGTTTTTGGAAAAAAAAAACATTTCGAAAAGAAGTTTTTGGAAAAAAAATATTTTAAAAATTAAATTTTTCAAAATATATTTCAAAAAGAAGTTTTTTGGAAAATTTTTTTTTTTTATTTTTTCATTTTTTTTATTTTTTTAAATGTTTTCAAAAATTTTATAACCTAAAAAAATTTTTGGATTATTTATTTTATTTTTTTTAATTTATTTTCAAAATTTTTAAAACCTAAAAACATTTTGGATTATTTATTTATTTTTTTTAATTTATTTTCAAAATTTTTATAACCTAAAAACATTTTTGGATTTATTTTTATTTTTTTATTTATTTTCAAAATTTAAAAATAAATATTTTGAAAATAAGTTTTTTGGAAAAAAAAAACATTTCGAAAAGAAGTTTTTGGAAAAAAAAATATTTAAAAATTAAATTTTTCAAAATATATTTCAAAAAGAAGTTTTTTGGAAAATTTTTTTTTTATTTTTTCATTTTTTTTTTATTTTTTTAAATGTTTTCAAAATTTTTATAACCTAAAAACATTTTTGGATTATTTATTTTATTTTTTTTAATTTATTTTCAAAATTTTTAAAACCTAAAAACATTTTTGGATTATTTATTTTATTTTTTTTAATTTATTTTCAAAATTTTTATAACCTAAAAACATTTTTGGATTATTTATTTTAATTTTTTTAATTTATTTTCAAAATTTTTAAAACCTAAAAACATTTTTGGATTATTTATTTTATTTTTTTTAATTTATTTTCAAAATTTTTATACATATTTTGAAAATAAGTTTTTTGGAAAATAAAAACATTTCGAAAAGAAGTTTTTTGGAAAAAAAAATATTTAAAAATTAAATTTTTCAATATATATTTCAAAAGAAGTTTTTTGGAAAAATAATATTTCAAAAAAAGTTATTCGGTAAAAAAATATTTCAAAAAGAAGTTTTTTGGAAAAAAAAACAATTCGAAAAGAAGTTTTTTGGAAAAAAAATATTTTAAAAATTAAATTTTTCAAAATATATTTCAAAAAGAAGTTTTTTGGAAAAATTTTTTTTTTATTTTTTCATTTTTTTTTATTTTTTTAAATGTTTTCAAAATTTTTATAACCTAAAAACATTTTTGGATTATTTATTTTATTTTTTTTAATTTATTTTCAAAATTTAAAAATAAATATTTTGAAAATAAGTTTTTTGGAAAAAAAAAACATTTCGAAAAGAAGTTTTTTGGAAAAAAAATATTTTAAAAATTAAATTTTTCAATATATATTTCAAAAAGAAGTTTTTTGGAAAAATAATATTTCAAAAAAAGTTATTCGGTAAAAAAATATTTCAAAAAGAAGTTTTTTGGAAAAAAAAACAATTCGAAAAGAAGTTTTTTGGAAAAAAAATATTTTAAAAATTAAATTTTTCAAAATATATTTCAAAAAGAAGTTTTTTGAAAAAATTTTTTTTTTATTTTTTCATTTTTTTTTATTTTTTTAAATGTTTTCAAAATTTTTATAACCTAAAAACATTTTTGGATTATTTATTTTATTTTTTTTAATTTATTTTCAAAATTTAAAAATAAATATTTTGAAAATAAGTTTTTTGGAAAAAAAAAAACATTTCGAAAAGAAGTTTTTTGGAAAAAAAATATTTTAAAAATTAAATTTTTCAAAATATATTTCAAAAAGAAGTTTTTGGAAAATTTTTTTTTTTTATTTTTTCATTTTTTTTTATTTTTTAAATGTTTTCAAAATTTTTATAACCTAAAAACATTTTGGATTATTTATTTTATTTTTTTAATTTATTTTCAAAATTTTTAAAACCTAAAAACATTTTTGGATTATTTATTTATTTTTTTAATTTATTTTTATTTTCAAAATTTTTATAACCTAAAAACATTTTTGGATTATTTATTTTATTTTTTTTAATTTATTTTCAAAATTTTTAAAACCTAAAAACATTTTTGGATTATTTATTTTATTTTTTTTAATTTATTTTCAAAATTTTTATACATATTTTGAAAATAAGTTTTTTGGAAAATAAAAACATTTCGAAAAGAAGTTTTTTGGAAAAAAAAATATTTTAAAAATTAAATTTTTCAATATATATTTCAAAAAGAAGTTTTTTGGAAAAATAATATTTCAAAAAAAGTTATTCGGTAAAAAAATATTTCAAAAAGAAGTTTTTTGGAAAAAAAAACAATTCGAAAAGAAGTTTTTTGGAAAAAAAATATTTTAAAAATTAAATTTTTCAAAATATATTTCAAAAAGAAGTTTTTTGGAAAAATTTTTTTTTTATTTTTTCATTTTTTTTTATTTTTTTAAATGTTTTCAAAATTTTTATAACCTAAAAACATTTTTGGATTATTTATTTTATTTTTTTTAATTTATTTTCAAAATTTAAAATAAATATTTGAAAATAAGTTTTTTGGAAAAAAAAAACATTTCGAAAAGAAGTTTTTTGGAAAAAAAAAAATATTTTAAAAATTAAATTTTTCAATATATATTTCAAAAAGAAGTTTTTTGGAAAAATAATATTTCAAAAAAAGTTATTCGGTAAAAAAATATTTCAAAAAGTTTTTTGGAAAAATTTTTTTTATTTTTCTTTTTTTTTAATTTTTTAATATATTTTCAAAAATTTTATAACCTAAAAACAATTTTGGATTATTTATTTTATTTTTTTAATTTATTTTCAAAATTTAAAAATAAATATTTTGAAAATAAGTTTTTTGGAAAAAAAAAACATTTCGAAAAGAAGTTTTTTGGAAAAAAAATATTTTAAAAATTAAATTTTTCAAAATATATTTCAAAAAGAAGTTTTTTGGAAAATTTTTTTTTTTTTATTTTTTCATTTTTTTTTTATTTTTTTAAATGTTTTCAAAATTTTTATAACCTAAAAACATTTTTGGATTATTTATTTTATTTTTTTTAATTTATTTTCAAAATTTTTAAAACCTAAAAACATTTTTGGATTATTTATTTTATTTTTTTTAATTTATTTTCAAAATTTTTATAACCTAAAAACATTTTTGGATTATTTATTTTATTTTTTTTAATTTATTTTCAAAATTTTTATACATATTTTGAAAATAAGTTTTTTGGAAAATAAAAACATTTCGAAAAGAAGTTTTTTGGAAAAAAAATATTTTAAAAATAAAATTTTTCAGAATATATTTCGAAAAGAAGTTTTTTGGAAAATTTTTTTTTTTTCATTTATTTTATTTTTTTAAATATATTTTCAAAATTTTTATAACCTAAAAACATTTTTGGATTATTCATTTTATTTTTTTTAATTTATTTTCAAAATTTTTAAAACCTAAAAACATTTTTGGATTATTTATTTTATTTTTTTAAATTTATTTTCAAAATTTTTAAAACCTAAAAACATTTTTGGATTATTTATTTATTTTTTTTAATTTATTTCAAAATTTTTATAACCTAAAAACATTTTGGATTATTTATTTATTTTTTTTAATTTATTTTAAAAATTTTTAAAACCTAAAAACATTTTTTGGATTATTTATTTTATTTTTTTTAATTTATTTCAAAATTTTATAACCTAAAAACATTTTGGATTATTTATTTTATTTTTTTTAATTTATTTTCAAATTTTTAAAACCTAAAAACATTTTTGGATTATTTATTTATTTTTTTTAATTTATTTTCAAAATTTTTATACATATTTTGAAAATAAGTTTTTTGGAAAATAAAAACATTTCGAAAAGAAGTTTTTTGGAAAAAAAAATATTTTAAAATTAAATTTTCAATATATATTTCAAAAAGAAGTTTTTTGGAAAAATAATATTTCAAAAAAAGTTATTCGGTAAAAAAATATTTCAAAAAGAAGTTTTTGGAAAAAAAAAACAATTCGAAAAGAAGTTTTTTGGAAAAAAAAATATTTTAAAAATTAAATTTTTCAAAATATATTTCAAAAAGAAGTTTTTTGGAAAAATTTTTTTTTATTTTTCATTTTTTTTATTTTTTTTAAATGTTTTCAAAATTTTATAACCTAAAACATTTTTGGATTATTTATTTTATTTTTTTAATTTATTTTCAAAATTTAAAAATAAATATTTGAAAATAAGTTTTTTGGAAAAAAAAAAACATTTCGAAAAGAAGTTTTTTGGAAAAAAAATATTTTAAAAATTAAATTTTTCAATATATATTTCAAAAAGAAGTTTTTGGAAAAATAATATTTCAAAAAAGTTATTCGGTAAAAAAATATTTCAAAAAGAAGTTTTTGGAAAAAAAAACAATTCGAAAGAAGTTTTTGGAAAAAAATATTTTAAAAATTAAATTTTTCAAAATATATTTCAAAAAGAAGTTTTTTGAAAAAATTTTTTTTTATTTTTTCATTTTTTTTTATTTTTTTAAATGTTTTCAAAATTTTTATAACCTAAAAACATTTTGGATTATTTATTTTATTTTTTTAATTATTTTCAAAATTTAAAAATAAATATTTTGAAAATAAGTTTTTTGGAAAAAAAAAAACATTTCGAAAAGAAGTTTTTTGGAAAAAAATATTTTAAAAATTAAATTTTTCAAAATATATTTCAAAAAGAAGTTTTTTGGAAAATTTTTTTTTTTTTTATTTTTCATTTTTTTTTTTTTTTTTTAAATGTTTTCAAAATTTTATAACCTAAAAACATTTTTGGATTATTTATTTTATTTTTTTAATTATTTTTTCAAAATTTTAAAACCTAAAAACATTTTTGGATTATTTATTTTTTTTTTTTTTAATTATTTTCAAAATTTTATAACCTAAAAACATTTTTGGATTATTTATTTTATTTTTTTAATTTATTTTCAAAATTTTTAAACCTAAAAACATTTTGGATTATTTATTTTATTTTTTTTAATTATTTTCAAAATTTTATACATATTTTGAAAATAAGTTTTTTGGAAAATAAAAACATTTCGAAAAGAAGTTTTTTGGAAAAAAAAATATTTTAAAAATTAAATTTTTCAATATATATTTCAAAAAGAAGTTTTTTGGAAAAATAATATTTCAAAAAAAGTTATTCGGTAAAAAAATATTTCAAAAAGAAGTTTTTTGGAAAAAAAAACAATTCGAAAAGAAGTTTTTTGGAAAAAAAATATTTTAAAAATTAAATTTTTCAAAATATATTTCAAAAAGAAGTTTTTTGAAAATTTTTTTTTTTATTTTTCATTTTTTTTTTTTTTTTTAAATGTTTTCAAAATTTTTATAACCTAAAAACATTTTTGGATTATTTATTTTATTTTTTTAATTTATTTTCAAAATTTAAAAATAAATATTTGAAAATAAGTTTTTTGGAAAAAAAAAACATTTCGAAAAGAAGTTTTCTGGAAAAAAAATATTTAAAAATTAAATTTTCAATTATATTTCAAAAAGAAGTTTTTTGGAAAAATAATATTTCAAAAAAAGTTATTCGGTTAAAAAAATATTTCAAAAAGTTTTTTGGAAAATTTTTTTTATTTTTTCTTTTTTTTAATTTTTTAAATATATTTTCAAATTTTTATAACCTAAAAACAATTTTGGATTATTTATTTTATTTTTTAATTTATTTTCAAAATTTAAAAATAATATTTTGAAAATAAGTTTTTTGAAAAAAAAAAACATTTCGAAAAGAAGTTTTTGGAAAAAAATATTTTAAAAATTAAATTTTCAAAATATATTTCAAAAAGAAGTTTTTTGGAAAATTTTTTTTTTTATTTTTTCATTTTTTTTTTATTTTTTTAAATGTTTTCAAAATTTTTATAACCTAAAAACATTTTGGATTATTTATTTTATTTTTTTTAATTTATTTTCAAAATTTTTAAAACCTAAAAACATTTTTGGATTATTATTTTATTTTTTTTAATTTATTTCAAAATTTTTATAACCTAAAAACATTTTTGGATTATTTATTTATTTTTTTAATTTATTTTCAAATTTTTATACATATTTTGAAAATAAGTTTTTTGGAAAATAAAAACATTTCGAAAAGAAGTTTTTTGGAAAAAAAATATTTTAAAAATAAAATTTTTCAGAATATATTTCGAAAAGAAGTTTTTGGAAAATTTTTTTTTTTTTCATTTATTTTATTTTTTTAAATATATTTTCAAAATTTTATAACCTAAAAACATTTTTGGATTATTCATTTATTTTTTTTAATTTATTTTCAAAATTTTTAAAACCTAAAAAACATTTTGGATTATTTATTTTATTTTTTTAATTTTTTTCAAAATTTTTAAAACCTAAAACATTTTTGGATTATTTATTTTATTTTTTTTAATTTATTTTCAAAATTTTATAACCTAAAAAACATTTTGGATTATTTATTTTATTTTTTTTAATTTATTTTCAAAATTTTTAAAACCTAAAAACATTTTGGATTATTTATTTTATTTTTTTAATTTATTTCAAAATTTTTAAACTAAAAACATTTTTGGATTATTTATTTTATTTTTTTTAATTTATTTTCAAAATTTTTTAAAAACCTAAAAACATTTTTGGATTATTTATTTTATTTTTTTTAATTTATTTTCAAATTTTATACATATTTTGAAAATAAGTTTTTTGGAAAATAAAAACATTTCGAAAAGAAGTTTTTGGAAAAAAAAAATATTTTAAAAATTAAATTTTCAATATATATTTCAAAAAAAAAAAAAGTTTTTTGGAAATAATATTTCAAAAAAATTATTCGGTAAAAAAATATTTCAAAAAGAAGTTTTTTGAAAAAAAAAAACAATTCGAAAAGAAGTTTTTTGGAAAAAAAAATATTTTAAAAATTAAATTTTTCAAAAATATATTTCAAAAAGAAGTTTTTTGGAAAAAATTTTTTTTTTTTTTTCATTTTTTTTTATTTTTTTAAATGTTTTCAAATTTTTATAACCTAAAAACATTTTTGGATTATTTATTTTATTTTTTTTAATTTATTTTCAAAATTTAAAAATAAATATTTTGAAAATAAGTTTTTTGGAAAAAAAAAACATTTCGAAAAGAAGTTTTTTGGAAAAATAATATTTCAAAAAAAGTTATTCGGTAAAAAAATATTTCAAAAAGAAGTTTTTTGGAAAAAAAAATATTTCAAAAAGAAGTTTTTTGGAAAATTTTTTTTTTTATTTTTTCATTTTTTTTAATTTTTTAAATTATTTTCAAAATTTTTATAACCTAAAAACAATTTTGGATTATTTATTTTATTTTTTTAATTTATTTTCAAAATTTAAAAATAAATATTTTGAAAATAAGTTTTTTGGAAAAAAAAAACATTTCGAAAAGAAGTTTTTTGGAAAAAAAATATTTTAAAAATTAAATTTTTCAAAATATATTTCAAAAAGAAGTTTTTTGGAAAATTTTTTTTTTATTTTTTCTTTTTTTTTATTTTTTTAAATGTTTTCAAAATTTTATAACCTAAAAACATTTTTGGATTATTTATTTTATTTTTTTAATTTATTTTCAAAATTTTTAAAACCTAAAAACATTTTTGGATTATTTATTTTATTTTTTTTAATTTATTTTCAAAATTTTTATAACCTAAAAACATTTTTGATTATTTATTTTATTTTTTTTAATTTATTTTCAAAATTTTTAAAACCTAAAAACATTTTTGGATTATTTATTTTTTTTTTTTAATATTTTCAAAATTTTATACATATTTTGAAAATAAGTTTTTTGGAAAATAAAAACATTTCGAAAAGAAGTTTTTTGGAAAAAAAAATATTTTAAAAATTAAATTTTTCAATATATATTTCAAAAAGAAGTTTTTTGGAAAAATAATATTTCAAAAAAAGTTATTCGGTAAAAAAATATTTCAAAAAGAAGTTTTTTTGGAAAAAAAAACAATTCGAAAAGAAGTTTTTGGAAAAAAAAAATATTTTTAAAAATTAAATTTTTCAAAATATATTTCAAAAAGAAGTTTTTTGGAAAAATTTTTTTTATTTTTCATTTTTTTTTATTTTTTAAATGTTTTCAAAATTTTTATAACCTAAAAACATTTTTGGATTATTTATTTATTTTTTTTAATTTATTTTCAAAATTTAAAAATAATATTTTGAAAATAAGTTTTTTGGAAAAAAAAAAACATTTCGAAAAGAAGTTTTTTGGAAAAAAAATATTTTAAAAATTAAATTTTTCAATATATATTTCAAAAAGAAGTTTTTGGAAAAATAATATTTCAAAAAAAGTTATTCGGTAAAAAAATATTTCAAAAAGAAGTTTTTTGGAAAAAAAAACAATTCGAAAAGAAGTTTTTTGGAAAAAAATATTTTAAAAATTAAATTTTCAAAATATATTTCAAAAAGAAGTTTTTTGGAAAAAATTTTTTTTATTTTTTCATTTTTTTTTTATTTTTTAAATGTTTTCAAATTTTTATAACCTAAAAATTTTTGGATTATTTATTTTATTTTTTTAATTTATTTTCAAAATTTAAAAATAAATATTTTGAAAATAAGTTTTTTGGAAAAAAAAAAACATTTCGAAAAGAAGTTTTTTGGAAAAAAAAATATTTTAAAAATTAAATTTTTCAATATATATTTCAAAAAGAAGTTTTTTGGAAAAATAATATTTCAAAAAAAGTTATTCGGTAAAAAAATATTTCAAAAGTTTTTTGGAAAAATTTTTTTTTTATTTTTTCTTTTTTTAATTTTTTAAATATATTTTCAAATTTTTATAACCTAAAAACAATTTTGGATTATTTATTTTATTTTTTTAATTTATTTTCAAAATTTAAAAATAAATATTTTGAAAATAAGTTTTTTGGAAAAAAAAACATTTCGAAAAGAAGTTTTTTGGAAAAAAAATATTTTAAAAATTAAATTTTTCAAAATATATTTCAAAAAGAAGTTTTTTGGAAAATTTTTTTTTTTTCATTTATTTTATTTTTTTAAATATATTTTCAAAATTTTTATAACCTAAAAACATTTTTGGATTATTCATTTTATTTTTTTTAATTTATTTTCAAAATTTTTAAAACCTAAAAACATTTTTGGATTATTTATTTTATTTTTTTTAATTTATTTTCAAAATTTTATAAATATTTTGAAAATAAGTTTTTTGGAAAATAAAAACATTTCGAAAAGAAGTTTTTGGAAAAAAAAATATTTTAAAAATTAAATTTTCAATATATATTTCAAAAAGAAGTTTTTTGGAAAAATAATATTTCAAAAAAGTTATTCGGTAAAAAAATATTTCAAAAAGAAGTTTTTGGAAAAAAAAAACAATTCGAAAAGAAGTTTTTTGGAAAAAAAAATATTTTAAAAATTAAATTTTTCAAAAAATATTTCAAAAGAAGTTTTTTGGAAAAAATTTTTTTTTTTTTTTCATTTTTTTAATTTTTTAAATATTTTCAAAATTTTTATAACCTAAAAACAATTTGGATTATTTATTTTATTTTTTAATTTATTTTCAAAATTTAAAATAAATATTTTGAAAATAAGTTTTTTGGAAACAAAAAAAAACATTTCGAAAAGAAGTTTTTTGGAAAAAAAAATATTTTAAAAATTAAATTTTTCAAAATATATTTCAAAAGAAGTTTTTTGGAAAAATAATATTTCAAAAAAAGTTATTCGGTAAAAAAATATTTCAAAAAAAGTTCTTTGGTAAAAATATATTTCAAAAAGAAGTTTTTTGTAAAATTTTTTTTTTTATTTTTTCATTTTTTTTAATTTTTTAAATATATTTTCAAAATTTTTATAACCTAAAAACATTTTTGGATTATTTATTTTATTTTTTTAAATATATTTTCAAAATTTTTATAACCTTAAAACATTTTTGGATATTTTTTTTTATTTTTTTAAATATATTTTCAAAATTTTTATAATCTAAAAACATTTTTGGATTATTATTTTATTTTTTTAAATATATTTTCAAAATTTTTATAACCTTAAAACATTTTTGGATATTTTTTTTTATTTTTTTAAATATATTTTCAAAATTTTTATAATCTAAAAACATTTTTGGATTATTTATTTTATTTTTTTTAATTTATTTTCAAAATTTTTATAACCTTAAAACATTTTTGCATTATTTATTTTATTTTTTTAAATATATTTTCAAAATTTTTATAACCTAAAAACATTTTTGGTTTATATATTTTATTTTTAGATTCTGAACGAAGTGATGAATGTATTGATTTTACAATGGTGTGTGTTTTTTTTTTTTTTGTTTTTGTGTCTGTGTACAGCATAACTAGTCGAAATAATGCTCCAATTTCAAACAATGAGGGTGGTTTCCGATGTAAAAGTGAATATCTTTGGTGCATTATAGAGGTAAAAAGTTAACATTTTCCAACACTTTTCAAAAAAATCGAGAAAAACAAAAAAAAATGACAGAAAAACGGCAATTTTTACGCAAAACCTTTTTTCGACCAAATCGATTTTTTTTTATGGTTGTAATTCAAAAACTAATCACTGAAAATACTTGAAATTTTCACCAAATGTTAATGTCAGTGGTATCCGTATATAGTTAAATTTTCAAAAAATTTTGACTTTTTTTGAGTTATTTATAGACCACTGAAATTTTCGATTTTTTTGAGAAATTTTTTTTAAAGTGTCGATAAAAAATTTTTGGATGACCAAAAAGTTTTGAAAATTTAATACAAGGTTCCTTATGAGTTGTTTTTAATGTAGCTAAAAAAAATTAAAAATCGTTGGTCACAATTTTTTTTTATAAGCGTTTTTAGTTCAAATTTTAAATTTTTACAAAAACCGCGTTAAATAACAGTTTAGCCTCAAACGATTTTTGATATTTGTTATTATTCAAAAAGTATAAGTCGTAGATACTTGAAAATTTTACCAGTTATTAAGATTCGCGTTTTCTTTACGTGATTTAAATTTCAAAATATTTTGACTTTTTTTGAGCTATTTATAGACAACTGAAATTTTCAATTTTTCTGAAAAAATATTTTTGAAGTGTCGATAAAATTTTTTTGGCCCTATCAAAATACTTGAAAATTTAATACAAAGTTCCTCATATGTTATTCTTATAGTGATTAAAAAATTATAAGAATACATAGTCACAATTTTTTTTTATTAGCATTTGAAGTTCAAATTTTGACGAAAATTCATCAAAATTATGAATATTTGCGAAATATTTGAAGTTGAAAAATCATAAAATTTTTTGTGTTTATAACTAAGGATTAAAAATACAACACTAAGTTTTCCATAAGTTTACCTTCAAGTATCTATAGAGAAAACTCGAAGCATCATTATAGGAAAAATTTTAAGTGCGTTTGAATTTTAAATTTTAACGAAATAGCGTAACGATAACGATTTATCCTCAAATGATTTTAAATATTTGTTATTATTCAAAAAGTATAAGTCGTAGATACTTGAAAATTTTACCAGTTATTAAGATTCGCGTTTTCTTTACGTGATTTAATTTTCAAAATATTTTTTAATATAAGCTGGTTTTTTTAAACCACCTTTTTCACCAACCACTAGAAATTATATCCTAGGCTGACAAATCATCTTCGTTCAGAATCGTTTTTCGTATACAATGATAACTATCATTTTATTCAAATTTAACACTCCTATAATATATTATAATAATGATCCATACGGCACCTAATGTACAGCAGAGCGGTACTCACTTGCCCGCTTTTTTTTTTTTTTAAATATATTTTCAACATTTTTATAAATATTTTGAAAATAAGTTTTATGGAAAAAAAAACATTTCGAAAAGAAGTTTTTTGGAAAAAAAATATTTCAAAAAAAGTTATTCGGTAAAAAAATATTCAAAATAGTATTTTAAGCGATAGGCAAGTTGAAAAAAATTATAAAATAAACTTGTAGGTTATAAATATTTTCATATTAAGTTTTTTGGAAAAAAAAATATTTCGAAAAGAATAAAATATGTTAATACATGCGTATTATTCCAGTATTAGTAAAATTCATATTTATAATATTACTGTATTACACTACCACTTGTACTTGTGAATCAAATTTCCTAATTGTATCTATAATTGTGCACATGAAAATGATTTAAATTATTAGTAACTCAATTGTATAAACAGTAAAAGAATATGACAGACGAAATGTTCGAGATACCATCTCTTACCATACAGTAAGTCTATAAATATATAATATAAATAGGAGATATCATAACTTTATGACACTATCAAATATCCTTTATAATGGTTCATTATCTGCCCAGCGCGAACTGTAAAAGTTACCTCGAATAGTCAGCTGTCTGCTGTAATAATTAATAAGTACCTACCTAGGTAATAAATAATAAATAATAATTAATATTAATTCGATTAGTGGTGTACTGGCATTGGTAGAAACCCATCCACTACATCCACTCCGAAATTCTACGATCGTGATTCGTGACAACATTTTCTGAAATGCTATGTTTTAGTCAGTTAAGGTCGTAAAATATTTAGATTTAATCTCTTCACCCGCCTATCCACAAAAAAAATGTAGGTCTTATGTAGTAATATATTGATTATACTATAATTATCTACCTACTTGTCAGTTGTTAGTAATATTAATAAGTAGCCAAATAAAAATATAACTAATAAAAATAAGTATGATGACGAGGCTGTACCTATAACCAATGATATTGTTCTAAGACAATTTTATAGGTAGGTTCTTATTTACATATTATACAGTAACTCGCATCGCCATCTCCAAGAAAATAAAATTCTATTCTTTTTTGCAAAAATATGATAGCCATTTTTGTGTATACTTACTATCTATAGGTACCGGACTATACTATACTTATATTATATTATGTATTATTGTACCTATATACCTACATTGCGATGACGTACCTACCAAATGACCACAAAAAATTTGTACCGCGAATGCCGTTTATCAATTGTTCAAGCAAATAGAAAAAAAACAATTGTAATTTTTAAATAGGTACCAAATTAGGTATATAAGTGTGTGTGTGTGTGTGTGTGCAGCATATATGCTCAAGTATATTATTTATATACCTACCTAATAATTTCAATTCAAGGGCATCGTTTGTTCTAAATTCAACTGCGATTGTTTTCGCACGCGATTATAAGAAGTACAATATACACATTATATAAACATATTTTATATTATATATAGGTAGTATTATAGATACCGATCAAAACGGTTTTTTTTCACCGTCATCTGCTGTCTACAAATTTTATCAAGTACCTGTACTTAATATTTATTTCACTTAATACTTATAATACCTACCTACCTATTATTTCAAGTGTACCTACTTACTCGGATAAGACGAACACACTTTAACGCACACTTAGTGTTGTTCTCGCAGTCGTGTGAAAATAATAATTACCTACCTAATACCAGTGTAAGGCCGTGAACGTTTAATACTTCGATATAGATATATACATACAGTGGCGAGCAGCACCGGGCGAACACGAGAGGCCCATCTTGAAAACTTATGGCCAACTCGTTAGACCGCATTGGAATTTTATTGAATTCCGGATTGAATAAATATTTTTTTATTAAAAAGGAACCTATATTTATGTATATATAGAGAATCCGGAGTTGCTATGAGTGGTCTAGATCGTGGAGACGTGGACTCCACAGCCACTATATTACTTCCTAATCTGCCCATTTGTGTCACTACCAAGTAACTGTTTTTGCACCAACATCTTATTATGTTGTTGGCCTTCCTTTTAATCGCCCTGCAAAAAACACCTGCCGCCGCTACTGAAAGTATAAGTATCTAATATAAATTTTAATTTATAATGTACATAACTATGTGCAATACAATTATTTATTTCATCATAATAGAAATAATCAGACGCTGTTATTAGAACGATAACAACCAGTGAATATAATTGATACATAGGTACGAGTATGTATCTGTGTAACAGTATATACCAGAGGCAGATTTTAAAATTTTTTCTGGAGGATTCTAAAAATTAATTCGCATTTCAAATGTTTTATTTTTATAAAAATAATAGTATATAATACAAGATATATCATATATATAAATATATTAACTTCTGCAGGGATCTAGACCCCCGTAAATTCACCGTTGGTATATACACAACTCAATATGTAGGACATTGTAGGTACTCAAATATTTTACTACAAGTACCTTACTAATGTAAAGTATGCAACATACACAAAAGCGTAACTATAAGCAAATTGGGGCCCCAGACCACAGTTATTGTGAAGTTACTTTTAATGAAAGGAACAAGGAGCCCAATTTATTTTATAATTAGTTTTTTATTGTTAACATTATAAAAAAAGAAATTGAGGTCTATACATTTTTGATACCTACTGTCAATTAAAAATATAGTACCTATCTATTATCTTAGTTTTTATATTTTATTAATATGGATATATTATATTATATCATAAATACGTTCATATTTGTATGTACCTACCTACTAACAACTAGCCAGTGGCATGCATAGGAATTTAGTTTGGGAAGGGAGTGTCATAAATAAAAATGTATTTTATTTTACATTATTTTGATGAACTAGAGATCCCAAATTTAATCATGTTTGAAGACTAAAAAAACCTATGGAGGGGATATCATCAACCCCCCCCCCCCCCGTGCATGCCACTGCTCAGTGGCGTGCACGGGGGGGGATCAGGGTGTCATATCCCCCCCTTTGGTTTTTTTTGCAATGATTTATTGTTTACATGGAAAAAAATTTAGGTTTAAAATTCAAGATTTCGCTCGTAGATCAAAATGAATATCCCCACCCATTCAAAAAAGCTGTGCACGCCACTGCCACTGCTAATAGGTAATATTAATTGTATATTATTTAAATTTTAAAGATTTTTTTATGTATATCAAACATCTAAAAAAAAGTTCTTTGTAAAATGTTAAAATTTCAAATGATATATTATTTAAATAGGTACAAGGAATGAATAAGGAACATAATATATGATTGGCCAACAGTACTATAAGTACTAGGAAGAAAGATCCTTTAAAACAAAAAAAAAAAAATGAAAAACCAAAGCACACTCCAAAACCTCAATATATAATAACTACAAATATATACTCATTTAAAAAATATTTATTATAATATGAAGATCTTACAAATAATAATGCAAAAAATCTCAAAGTACAATTTTTAGCATTAATCAGTTCAAATTCACGTGTAACGTAGAAACTTACAATTTTTACGATTTTTTATATGAAAAGTACTTAAGTATTTCAAGAAATATCCAAAATGGCATTAAATATCTGAAAACTAGTAATTAAAATATTATAATTTTAATATTTATTGTAAAATTTGTAATCAAATACAAAAATAAACTGTTGCTGGTTTAGCGAAGACACTGAAGTCAATTAATATTGGGGTATCCAATGAATGACACTCCTAATTCAGTCAGTAGCAACGCTACTGATTGGTGCCACTCAAAATGTTAAATATTTTGTGCTTCAATGTAAGTTCCACTCAACACCGCTACTTGTTATGCCACTGAATTTACATCAAAGGTAAGAAAAATAAAAGGTCATCATTCATCAAATTAGTTAACAAGAAGAGAAAATAAAACCCAACCAAAATTTATATGACTCAAGAGTACAGAAAGGTTCACCATCACTCCATTATAAGTTCGAGGTAGCTAAATTATAATGTGAGATGTATAATATATTTCATATTGATATTCACCTTGATCATCCCAATAGTCGTCCTCGTTGTCACATTGAGCATTTAAATAATTTATTATTAGATATCTATCCATAAATAAGCTATAATAATTTAAAAATATAATATTAATATATTAAGTATGCACAACAGTGGAAAATAGTAAATATAGATAGGCGGTGATGTAAGATCGAGTGGATTTATTTTAAACTGAACTTCTTTAGTTTCCCAGTATTTATTTTTTCAAAGAAATTATATGACACACATTTTTATAAAAAGTTTATAAATACTCGTATATTGAAATGTAATTATTTTAATATAAAACATATTTAACACATCTAAATAAATGTACTACAAAATTAAGTGCAATTAAAAAATACATAAAGATAATAGATAAATATACAAATAATCATAAAAAGTATTTTATTAAAATAAAATATTCTTTTAAAGACTAAAATCAATCAAGTATAAAATATAAAATTGGTGTAACAATATTTTATTATGAAAAAATACAATTTTTAATACTTTGATGTATAGAAAAAAAAACTTATTTTCAAATGTATAAAATTTTTATTATATTTTAAAAATATATCATTGAATTGTTTATTAATATAAATATTTTTTCCATACTTACACTTAAAATAAGTTATTTTTGAGATATTTGTGAAGCATTTAATTTATAAAAATTAAAGCAAAACTTATTTGAAAGACTAGTATGAGCAAATGATTTATCACTATATAGTTTAAATTATATTATATTTTCATATAAATTTATGTATAGAAAAAACTATTAAACCAAATAATAAATGTTTAAACAAAAATAATATGGAATGTTTTTATATATATATACATATATATATTCAATAGTAAAAAAAGTACCTAATTTTACATAAGTATAAACTAAGATTAAGTACACATCACTAATACAATTAGAGATTCTGTGTTAATTTAGGATAAAACTTAAAAATAAAATGTTATAATAAAATGCATACAAATAATGGTAGAGGTAGATTAAAAAAAGGAATAAAATATATATAATTACATTCAATGTTAAAGTAATAAAATTTATTGATCAATAAATTGATTTTTGTAAAATTCTTGTTCAATTAATTAGGGCAATGATAAAAAAAAATTAAGTTCATTAGATTTGCTTTAATTATACATAATCAATATAAAAAAAATCAGTACTATCAAAAAGTAGTTTTAGTAATGTATGTTACAAAAAGCAAACTAATGATAGTTTATATCACAGTGACTTTTATATTTTAAGACAAACATTTAAATCATTTATTCATTAATAAAATATACTTTGAATACATTATTAAATAATACTTAGTTAAAAATGGTACCATCGCATAATAATTTTAGATCATCTGATTATCTAAGACTACTTGATTATTGAGATTCTAACTGCACAATTGTTTTTAATCAGTTTTAAGTTGAATTATTATTATACAAATTAAAATTTGTAACAAGACTGTTGTTATTAATCATGTTAATTTCATGGTTAGACATAAACACATTTATATTATAATATTATAGGAATTTTATACATGAATAATGTATATTAATTCTTCCTTTCAAATTTTACTAATCTGGTTAACATAGACGTAATGCAAGGAATTTGTTTTTGCTGATGCATTTGAACAGTACCAGGAACATTAGATTCATAGTCAATGGCTACTTGACGATTCACAAACGTCAGTAAAGTTAAAAGGTCCAGTTGATAACCATATCTATCAAAAGCATCACAAAGAGCTTGCATAAACCAAGAGCCTTTTTGAGTATTGCGCCAGGAATAGAAACCTGAAAAAAATACAGAATTAAATAATAAATTACAAGTTAACATTAAAAA
The DNA here is from genome assembly GCF_020184175.1 of Aphis gossypii. Taxonomy (NCBI): domain Eukaryota; kingdom Metazoa; phylum Arthropoda; class Insecta; order Hemiptera; family Aphididae; genus Aphis; species Aphis gossypii. The sequence continues at coordinate 17,982,978 of NC_065532.1, read as the reverse complement.
AAAAAAAAATTAGATTAAATTAAAAATTATTTATTATATACCTAGGTAGTACAAAAAATATTAATATTAATATTAATATTTTTTATTTTTATATTTTTGTAATGAGTAAACTTAAACATAAGTTAAACGTTTAATTATTATTACAGTCAACTCGCGATATAATTATCACTACTGATCATAATAATATGCAGTTTCAAAAAAATATAAAATGTAGACAATTTATTCAATAGATTCCAGTTTTTTTTTTCTGAGATTAGGAAATATTTAGTATCTTAAACAAATTAAGAGATATTTTGTAAGCTATAAGAAAAAAATACTTATATAATATCTGTTTTAATTTTTAAAAACAACTTTTTTCTAAGTATAAAAGAAAAATGTACTCGTTTTTTTTTCAATCCTAAGGAATATAAAGATAATATAAATATAATATATACATATAAAAGTATGTCATTTAGAGAAAATTAACATCATATTTCAATTTGTTTAATTCAATACTTGGATTACAAATTCAGAACCAAGTTCTAATCTACTTACCAGGAATTGTAGAGTATGCAATAAGAAAATCTGCATAAATGGGTATTTTGAATGTAGAAGAACCATCCACTTGCGTTCTTAACTGAACCCCGCCGTCCAATCTGTCTCCTTGACAAGCTTGAATAAAAAAGAGCTTTGGTTTACTAGCTAATGTAACACATTTGTCACCAGTGAATCGTCCCCAAAGATTATCTTCTGGTTTATAAGCTCCATCTTTTGCATAAATAATACCTTGTTCACCATGTGATAATACTGCCATTAAGAAACAATCATAATTTGTGTAATCTTCTTTAGCCCCTGTTAAAAGAAAATAACTTTAAAAAGATAATGAACAAAGCAGATTGCTAATTTTTTAATGAAGAAAATATGATGCAAAATAAATATAAAAGGTAATGATATATTATAATATTGTACAACAGGGGTCACCAAACTTTACTAACAAGTGAGCTACATAAATGAAAAAAAAATTTTAATTATCCAGTTATTTATTAAAAGATTGACTGATAATGATAAAATTAATTTTCTTAGCGATAGACCTATATTCCTAGAAAGATCAACCAGTCAACAACTATCGATTATTTGGCGACCCCTGTTGTACAATAATATAAAAAAAAGTTATAAATATATACGTACAATAATCAAGTTTTTTATCCAGTTCATCTAATGTTAAATCTACATATGGTGTAACATCAAATCCAAGATTTTTTAAGGATGCTTCTAAATTAATACAATCCAGTCCAGTTCCAGCTCTTGATTTAAGATCTCTAATTTGAAAATTTTCATGGTTAAAGATTATAGCCTTTCCGCGATGCTTATGGTGCATATTGTAATACCAAGCATCCTTATCTGTTGAACTAATGCCCAAACCTTGACGAGGTCCACTTTTAAATCTATAATTAAACAAGAATAATTGTAAATTAGTACTTACATGTTTACACAGAGAATATGTTAAATTTTAAAGTGGAATAAGTATTATATACATATATATATATATAAAAAATAATAAACTGAAGTGTATAGTTGTTAATGATAATTAACAGGTACTTATACTCATACTCATATATAATACTAGCTTATAAACCAAAAAAAAAAACATAGTTGTTAATTTACTATTTTCTGAGTATAATATATTAACTGATAATTATGGACTCAAACATTATTTACTATATTGAATAAACAAAATTTCAAAATTTTCATTAATTGTATGTTTAATGTAGGTATTTATTAAATATATTTTAACTATGTATAGAAAATTAAAATTAACCAACTTATTTTTGATATTATCTATTTATATTAAAACAATTTATTTTGCTTTTGAATAAAATGGAATAACAATACAAATTTTGATGGTACCTATGCCCAATCAATAAAGTGGCTTACCTAAAACAGTTGCCTACCAAATGCTTGAGATACTTCCTGCTCCTGAATTTTAAACATGACAGTAATATAATATAATATAATACAATTTACTAATATTATCAATCAAAAAGGAATAAGATGTAAGAATAAAGTAAATATTAATAATATGACATCAAGTATCAAGTATCAAGGAAAAGTACCTATTTCCTTGTTTAAAATATTTTGTATAACCTACAAAGAACACAAACAAAGGCTTCTGAATTTGGTATGGCAAAATGACAGGTTTATGTAAGATCATTCCTCACAATATCTATCATGTTTACTATAATACTGTCTACACATAAATGTATTTAAGATGTAATTTAATACCAAAAACTTAATTTTTGAAATTTTTATGGAATTAAATTGAAAATGTTAATTAATATTATTTTAGTCTAGGTATATCAAATCAATTATTTTTAACTGAAACAAGTCTATATTAAGCAAATATTTAAAAAATAAAGTTATAAATTAAAAACAAATATTTATTAATATCAGAGAAACCACAACCAGATAAATTTTGGTAAATAATCTTGAAATGTTTTATTTAATACTTAATAGATAATAAAAAGTTTAACTAGTGATTTGGCAAAACATTATAATTTCTTAAAATGAGTACCTATGAAAAATATTTTGTGCAAAGAAAAAAACAAAAGCATTTATTATATAGTGACGACTCACAATGAACCAAAAGCATCACCAGTGTCTAAACCAGGTTGGTGTAACCCGGTCAACCCATCAAATTGTGTTGTTTGTGTGCTGCAGTTTGTAGTAGCGGCATCACAGTTGCCGTTTTCACATCTGAAACAATAGAATGGTTGATATGAAAAAGGAAAAATTAAAATTAAGCCATCAACTCACTGCATGTGTTCCATGTTTCCGTTTTTCTCCATCGCGAAAGCAAAATCTGTTAAGTATATAGATACACAATAATGTACGGTATGCAAAATTATACTTATGTACTGGATTGAACCAAAAAAAAAGTGATGCGTATTCGTGAAAATCAATTCGCTTAGAAAATAGTTCGATACGCAAATAGCGAACAATCGATGTTAAATTCTTGTTTATTAGATGGTGTCGTAAACAATGCAGAGTTTTAGAGTACCTAATAGGTAAGTCTGAGAGTATACAGTAGTCAATGAGTAATTACTATAATGCGTATTGGGTATTGGTCGTACAAAAGATACAGACCAACGGATTTTTCTGAGTGAACGGCAACAGACTTTGTTACAATGTTCAATATTGTATTTTAACGTTTCTTCCAACTTGTCAGTAACAAGTTGTCACTTATTAAATGTTAAGCGTTAACTGTGAAGTCAGAAGTTGATATTAGGTGTCCCGAACAGTCGAATGCAGGCCAGTAAACACTAAACACTGAAGACTGAACAGTGAAATCAGTGAAAACACAGTTTGTGTAACACAACCCCCCCCCCCTATTGTTATCATTGTTCACTGTTCAGTGATGTCAATATTGATTACTAATATTCCCTTTCATCGATCAAAATTTCCCATTTTTTGATAAAAAATATATATCTATAATTTAATTCGTAATATTTTTTATAGCGTCTCCTATAAGTCATAAGAGTATAAGACTGCTGCGATTTAATTGATTTAAATAAAATGATCGGTACTCGGTAATATGCATTCGCCAGTACAGAAAAATGCCTGTCACCGTCTTGAAGAATTCAAAATCGTTTTCGACTGCCATTAATACAACATTAACGGTAAAAGTAAATAATATATCTATACTCATTCGTATTTACTTTTTGTCCTCCAGGCTCCAATCCTAGTACCTAATCCTATCATTCCTATCGATATAGTTAGTAAATCAGAACATCTAATAATGCGATAGCCAATAGAATTCTTTTGAATTTATTAATAAGCATATCTAAAGATTACTTGAGAATTGAGATCGATCAAGCCGAATCTAGGATGACACCCTCCCCGTACAGAACAATTTCCCCACAGACGAAAAAAAATTAAAAGTAAAGATATTAAACAATAATATATAATGCAAATCAATAAATTTACAAATGAATTATATATGTTTATTTTGTTATATCAATTATATTAATATATAGTTCAATAATTTGTCATAATAATCATTATTTAGAAATCATTATTTCTAAAATAAAAATATTAAACAGTATACAAATTGCAAATGCAAATATAAATACACTATGAATATTAAAATACAAAATTAAATAACACAAATATAAAAAATCTAATTAATATTTTTTCTTCTAACCTCTTATTATCTCTTTTTAATTTCGATTTTGAATAATCAACATTTAAAAACGTAAGTTCTCCAAAACCCCCCTAAAATGTTTTTCAAATTTTTTTCACAAACATTTATTATGAAGCTTTGTTATTTCTACAGCACCCTGACACTATTTCGGTTATTTCTTTGAAAGTAAATTCGTACAAATTCATACAAATTCCATACTAAATATTTGTGAAAAAAAAATTGGAATGTATTTGAAAATTACTTTAGTCGTCATATTAATTGACTATAAAATTGAACCATGAAAGCCATTGAGTAATAATTATACCTGTACCTATAATAAATTATAATAACATTACTTATGTTTATGTATAATGTATAAAACCATTGCAGATTATAAATACAAGCTGTGTGTTAGTTTTAATTGTTTTAAACTTGTTTTTTCTTTGTTGATCATTGAACTAATCATGAGAAAAAAATCACCTAAGACTTATTAGTAAGGCTCGGATTTATATGTATATATGCTACCAAAATATGTACATAAACATGTGCTAAAAAAACTCAAAATATGTATTTTACTAATATGATTTATTTGTTAATATTTAATTATATAATATATCCTGATATCCATATGAAACAAATTATATTTTAAAAAGGTATTAAAAATTATAAAATATATATAAAAAAAGCAAAAAAAAAATTAAAATATTAATTATCTTTATTTCAATTTATGATAGGTAACATGAATTTTTAAATTTTCAATCGTTATCTATCGTTTATCGAGGTCATAAATATCGAACATTTGTTACTACGAATATTTTGTACTTTTGAAAACATAGGAAATAAAATTGTCTGTATTCAGTATTGAAAAATACAGTTGTACACCTATATAATTAATAATTATTAATAAACCTCAAATGAACAAATTGTCGAAGTATGAAGGAAAAAATAGAATTATTGAAAAATATGTAAAAGTATGTAAAATAAAATATAGTTTATTTAATTGTAAATCCATTGAAACGAATTTATCAAGTCACAGTAAAAATATGTATTTACATATGAATCCGAGCTCTACATATTAGTTATGAGTCACAAACTCACAACTCATGTTTTACCTAGCTACCATAATTTTTTCCTTTCACTTTTTGTGGTACCTACATCGTGTTACAATTTTTGTTAAATTATTTGAATTATTACTTATTTTCGAATTAAAATTACCAGTAGAAACATATAGATATTGATGATAATAATACATTTTATATATTAGGCTTAGACAACTACCATATAGCCATATATATGAATATAGATATTGGTTACTCTTTCTTTATTTGAATAAAGACTCCGTAGTTTAGACTTTTTAAGGTTCAGTTTTTATTTTAGAATGCTAATAATAGCGGTATATATAGGCAGTACGCCTACAAACTGAAAAATAAAACTAGCTGTAATCCTGAATGGCTGTAACGATAGAAAGTTTATCGAAAAATCAAATTTAGACTTTAGTCATTATAGGTAGGTAATATAGGTACAAGGTACTTATGTTGAAATTATAGTTTCCCATTTACCCATAAATTTTAACTTGAAGCGGGCTTACAACCCAAATTTTATCGATAATATATATATAGGTACTAAGATAAAATTGTATCATGGGAAAAACGATGGTACGCTATATACTATTCATCGCATGAGTAATACACTATTCAGTGTCCTATAACATATAATATTGTGTTTTGTGTGCGTGAACAGTTTGTGTGTGTAATATCTGTGCAATGACTCACCACTGATGATTCATGAATAAATACGAATATAAGAAGTATATAGAATATATAATATAGATACTTATACATAAAACGGGAAATTTTACGTAAATCCAGTTTTTGATAAAATCGATTTTGTTTTTAGGTATAACTAGAAAACAAATATAAGCATGCTGCATGCCTGTATAAATAAAATAAATGAAAATTGAAATTTTCAACAAATGTTTATATTATCATTATCTATACACAATATAATTTTTTAAATATTATGACTTTTCAACATTAGAAATTTTAAACTATTTTTAGTTTTTTTTTTTTAAATATTAAAAAAAAATTATTCGCAAGGTAAAAATACATGAAAATTTAATTTAAGGCTCCTCATAAGTTGTTCATATGAAAATTAAAAAATATTAAAAATACATAGGTACACACGTTTTTTCTATATAAGCATTTGTAATTCAATTATTGATAGAATTTTTCAAAATCCCCAACATTTTCAAATCCTTATGCAGTTGAAAATTTATAAAAATGTGCAATTTGTACAGTTAAAGCTCGGAATTCCACATAAGTAGCTCACACTAAAATCAAATAATCTAAAAAATGTATAAATATAATATAGTATATAATTCTCTTTCAGACACATTTTATAAATGTGAACGGGAATACGGGATGAATGTATGAATGGGGTTGTAGGGACATCTCCCGCTTACAATGCAATTTTATTATTTACTATAAAAGTATATAAAATAGCTAGTTTATATGAAATGTTTGGCGTTTCGCCATTTTAAAAAAGAAATAATCAACGCGGGGGAAGATTTGGGATAGACAAAGTATATTTTCTACAGTGTACTGAACTGACATATTATCCATTTAAGTGCAATGTTTATAAAATATTTTACGGTTACGGTACCTTTAAAATCCACAAACCATCAACCAATCATTTGGCCAATAAATATTGCAAATGCTACACCTATTCGTACACCTATAAACACTACTATTGTTTTACAAGCTAGGATTTTATGATTTTTAAATCCAAACGCATTTTTTTTTTTTTACATATTTTATAGAAATTGAAAGAAAATTAGTACCTAAGTTTTGTTTATATATTTTATAGGTAGTACACACAGTTTTGTTATTTTTATATTATTCAATGAATCTATATAGTACTATGATAGATATATTATAACACTGTCGCAAATTAATTCTTCATTATAGACAATGGCATAGTATAATTAAAATATCTAATAAGTTATTATAATACCTATATACTTAATAATACAATATAAATTAGATTCATTTGAATCAATCAATTATCATCAACTATAGCGAATGCAGTTTATCGATTATATTAAAAAAAAAACAGTAAAAGCTAGAAGGCGCTTAATCTTGTTACTAAATCCAAAAATTATAAACGAAAATAAGATCATGTTAACCAACTTTCATTATTTTCATAATTTTATAAGGACTTAACACTTAAATATAAAAATATAAAATATTATAGTTACCTAACAATAGCTATAATCTAATAATTGTCTTACTATGAATTGTAAAGTATCTAGGCTAAAAGAAAATTATTATAAATAAAGTATCATTCACTTGGATTGTTAACTCAACACATCTACTATCCAATTGGTCTTCTTACAAGCCTCAAGCGTATATAAAAAAACTTTGATTTACCATCAATTGTAACACATTTATCATCAGTAAATTGTCGTCAAAAAATATCTACTGATTTATGTTTATAAACTTTATCTTTAGAATACACAATGCTTTAGTTACAATAAGATAATACTAGTATACTCAAAGTCGTGTCAAGTAATTCAGCGCCCTGTGGTAAAATTTCATTTGGGACTACAAGTAGTATATTAAACGCAAATAAAGGCACCCTCTTACTTTTACAAAATTAAGGCGCCCGGGGGCAATTTCCCCCTTTGCCCCCCCCCTTAATACGGCTCTGAGTATACTACCATTAAAAAATAATCATAATTACTAGTCTTTTTAGCCCCTGATAAAATAAAATAGGCAACTTATTAGTTATTACTGACATAGGTACCGTACCTACTTACTTATTAGGTAATTATTATTTTGTTGAGTTGTTGAGAAAGAAAATATTATAATAATATGTATATTTATATAAACAATGAGCGAATAATATGGATAAAAATAATGAATTCATGTAATGTGCGATCTACCACACAATTTGAAGCTTTAATAAAACAGAAACAATTGAGTTCCTTTACAAAAAGCTGTTGAAAGTTTCTATTTTTATTAAACATGTATTATATTGTTATTTGTTGTTGTACTTAAAAAAAAATTCTCTTTCTTATTATTATTTAAAATATTAAAATAAGAAAGGACTGATTGTTAAAACATTCATTAATTGATGTATTAGTGTTGTGGTTTTTATATAATATATTAATTATAATATTTTTCTTATATGTTTATATTTATTTCAAAAGAACCTTTTTTTTTTTTACATTTTGGTTCTTTTATATTTATTTATTAATCTATTTGGTGGCTCGCCAGTCTCTTCTCGCTGGCCACCCCTACTATATATAAACTATTTATTTATCCAACTGATTTAGTATAATTTTTTAGTTTTTATTTTATAAAAGAAGTTACGATAACTGATTCATATCTTACTCGAGATATGTGAATATTCATTTAATTATTACATTTTTTACAAATCTAAATATGTACTAATTACAATAAAGATGTCAATGGTACAATAATTGGTGTCTTGGTACCTAACCAGGTTTTTTTTTTCAAAATTTGTCACATTTTTGCCACCTTGCATTCATGCCTCTACTCAATTAGCGATGGTAAGTTGGTAAATAGTAAAATTCAGAAAGTTGGAACAGAGGCGCTATAAAAATAGCACCTTATAAATAAGTACTAAGATGTCCTTTCTAAGCGGACACAATGTGATAATGTAATACCTATGAGATTTACCTTATCAAATGACAATTAAAAAAATAAAAGTAGGTACCTACCTACTAAAAAGGTATTTTTAAGGTATTTTTTTAAGTATCTATGTACTTTTATAAATAAGTAATTTTACAACCAAAGGTAAAACATAAGTTGTTAACAATAATTTCTATTAAATGCAAATATTAAATATAATAATTCATTCTTAACATTATTAAATTAATAATTTTTTCATAGAGTTACAAATTGCATTGTGCAAAATATTTCCATTTTTTCATTTTATTTAAAATTTAAAAATTATTGTTAAAAATTAGTAAATTGTATATAAGTATTTAACATATTATTAAATAATTTGGATAAATTTAGATTTAAAATTATTTAACCGAGTGTTTGTAATGTTTTATATAACTTAGGTACCTACCTATTACTATAGTTACTCTTACTAGTTAGTAGTTACCTACTTTAGTAGGTATTTAACTTTGAATGTACCTAATTGAGTTTTATATTTTTATAATAAATTTTCAAGCTCAAAATAATTGTTTAAATTTTTATTGAGTAAGTGATCTACAGAGAAACAAAATTGTAGGTATGAAAAAATTACTTGACTCGATAGACTTTGAAGATCTAATAAATATATTCCATTCGCTGCAAATATAGCAAGTAAAATATACAATATAACCAATTACCAATTACATTTATTACATTTTTATTATTATTTATTATAATTATTAATATACTATGAACTTTTTATTTGTGGAACTATTGATTTTATGATAATCTGAAAATCTGTTATAAAATCAAAAATATAGTTAATTATTGAAAATAATATGTTCTAAATTTAAAATGATAATTTTCTTTCTACCAACCAACTGCCTCGGTAGCGCAGTAGGCAGCGCGTAAGTCTCATAATCTTAAGGTCGTGAGTTCGATCCTCACCTGGGGCAATATCTTTTTTGTCGTATTTTTCTTCCTACTTATAAATAAATATATATAAATATATTAGAAATTTACAATAGATAGTTATAGAATTATTAATAAACAAAAATTTAATGTAATTATTTTTATCTATATTTTAATTTTTTACTGAATCATTATAACTTTTACCTTTATGAAAGTTATAACTTACAAACAATTAACTATAATAAAATTAAATATCGTAAATTCTTAATTCAGTTTTGTGTAATTTAAACTTAATGCATTAATAATAAAACAATTGTAGCATCTTATAGTGCTATTTATTGGTTTCATACAACTAATTATAAAAAGTTGAAACATTCCACTATGAAAAATACGAAATTTATCATTTTCTATAGGTATTCTAAAAGTTTGAAAACGTATTACAGAATTTAACAAAAAAAAAATGTTTCTTTCGCAATTTAAAAACATTAAAATTAGTTTAAATTTTTAAACTTAAAAATTTGCAAATTATTTTGTAGTTAAAAATGTTTTCAAGCGATTTTCTTATTCTGTTGTAATTTAGGATCGAATCACCATGATCAAAAATACTTGAAATTTTCACTAAATGTTTATTAATTTATTATAGTAGATTGCATTTTCTATACATGGTTTAATTTTAACATTATTTCGAATCATTTAAGATACTTATAGAAATGGAAATTTGGTTTTAAAATAGCTTACAACAAATTAAAAATTTTTGAAATTTTGATCATATTAGGTATATAGAAAATGATAATAATTGATAATAATTAAATAATATAAATTATAAACCCTTGATGAAAATTTCAGGTTTCTACAGTTATTCGTTTTTAAATTACCTATATAAAAAAAAATAAAGAAATCAATTTCGACAAAAGTTAGTTTTGCGTAAAAATTCCCGCTTTTCTTAATTTTTTTTCCTGTTTGTATCGAAAATTTTTGATTTTTACCTTTTTTAAGTACAAACTAGATCCAACTTCCTATTAAAAACTTCCCTCAAAACTGAAAATCAAAGAGTTTTTCAATGATACTTATCAATTATCATATATACTTACATAAAAAAGCACACATTGTAAAATTAATTTATCACTCGATTCTACTAACCATTTATATTTATTTAAATATTTTACTAATAAATTAACTATGATTTATTTGTAATGGATTTATTACGAAAATCAATAAGTTAGAAAATTAAAATATTATCGTTTTGACACAAGCCTCGGTAGCGCAGTAGGCAGCGCGTAAGTCTCATAATCTTAAGGTCGTGAGTTCGATCCTCACCTGGGGCAATAATTTTTGACAATGGTTTCGTTTTTTGCAAATTTGTTACTACTCACGATAAATTAGTATTTAAGGGAATTAAAAAATATTGAACGAACATATTATTATAACTCACAAATTTTTTAAGTAGTTTAATTAAATATAACCATATATAAGTTTTTGCAATTTTTAATTAGCTATAATAGAAAAATGTTGTTTCTAATATTATTTTAGATACTAACATTTTAATAATATTATCATATGCCACTATATATGTTTATAGTTTATCATCAATACTCTAGCTAAATATTTTTGCAAAGATTATATAAGAAGTATTTTCATATAATTTAATACAACAACAATATTATATTATTCATTGTTTCAATTTTAATAATTATATGGAAGTGCGTGCGCAAGATAATATATTATTATTATGGAGATCTTAATATCTTGTATCTACAAAGCATTTTGTGTAGGAAATTCTGGTAGGTACTCATATAGTCATAAACTCATATCTATTATACACTGAAAATGGATTTATATACTTACGTCCCAAACAACTTTTGAAGTATGGTTTAAAATTAAAAAATATAAGTAATTAGGTTCTTGAAAACATGTAAGTATTTATTTTTAACTATTTTTTCACACATAGTTAAAAAAAAAATGTATTTTACATTTTTACGTATTATATATACAGTCGAGTCAAGTAAGGTATACATTTGAACATTTTCAAAATAATAAATAATAACTACCTATCGTAATAATTAATCAATATTAATTGCGCGAACTTCAGATGAAGTCTATTTTAAGGAAAGTCGTTAGTCGTTACTTTATATTTTAAACTAGTTTTCAGTTCAAAACACAAATTGACTTAATTATATGAAAATTATCAGCTAAAAACAAAAGTACCTATAATTACAAATATGCCAGAATCATGATTATTTAGGGACAAAAAAACATAACACCTCTCCTCTTCCATAAAAAATAACAAATGTCTACCATAACTGCCACTCTTGAAATGATAATTTACTATTGGAAATGTCCATAATATTTACATTTAAAGTAAGTCATTCATAGTACGTTATTTTACGTTATCTTCAGGATTTATGTAACATAATACAAACTACGTATTATTATTATTATTATGTACAATTCACAGCGGTCGGCCCGGCGCGGCGGCGTATGCGCAATAAATGTGCGAAAACAATATTTGGCGCTCACACGGCCGAGCGGTCGAATAAATGGCACGGAAGATCTCATTTCATTATGCTGCGACCCTGGTACGTTTGTGCCAAGTATTTACATCATACTCGTTCCTGACCACGGACAACATCCAAATCGAAAATACGTGCGGGTGGGCGTGGTTCATGCTCGCGAAAACGTAATAACTCGTACAATATACGTTTTTATGTCCGAAATAATTCTGATTGTTATACGATCGCGTGGTGGCGTACATAGTACTGTTTACTTAATACTGTGTACATTATACAGATGAAATACGTTATTTAAAATATTATATCATATACTTTGTACAAAATAGCCGAGTATGCCGCTGATGATGAATGAATAATAATATAGCACTGCGGAGCAATACATAATAATATACAAAAATATATTCCAATCATAAACGAGCCATGAGTTTACCGTTAACGTTTACGTTTTTTTCGTCATTCAAAAACTATTTTATTCTAAACTTCCAATGTTTAAACGAACAAACCTTCAACCTTTCAAAGGTGGTAATTAAATATAAAAACTTTGAGTCATTTAAGACAGTATCTTGAAACTTGAAATTGTATGCAGATAATATATAGGTATTACAAGTTATTTTATTAACTATCGTGCTTTGTCACTCGTACCTATTGCATTTTATCTGTAAATTTTATCTAGATGTTTTTTCAAAGTGTATGAGTATACAGAGTGATTCATTTAATTATTTAACTGTATGAAAAATTGTGATTTCGAAAACTATATTAAATTTGAAGAGTGGACAGGTAGCACAAATCGTTAAAATGGTATTTATTATGTAGGTGTATGTATCTATATTATATTTATCCTCAATCTATTATCCTAACTTTTAAAGCTAGGTATGTACATCGTAGGTCCACGAAATACGGAAACATGGTAAACTTTATAATTCAACGTCTTATACATATTTTTCAATTCTGCTTACAGGCCATTATAAACTAGACTATATTGGATCATAGATTTCTTTGACTCACAGTTTTTCTAACTCGTGTATTTTTCAGATGTACAATACAACATATAGTTTTGTTATAATGGAAATGCCAATTTTGAATATCATTCTCAATTCACTTTAATCAGTTTAATCTATCAACTTGTATTATAAACCCAAAATTATATTAATGAGAGCTATAATTAAAAAAAAAAAATTGGTTAAATTTGAATTTGAATAGTCATTTTTATTTAAATTGCACTTATCAACATATTTTTTTTAAACACCATGACACAATCAAAATTAAAATAACTTATAACTTATGTAATAATTTATTAAATATTTATTAACCATATAGTCATTTTATTTTATTACATTATAAAATTGCATAAATAAAAATACATGCATCTATTTTTTTTTATAAAACTCTTAATTTAGAATTTCCAAGTGTTCTTACGTCATTGGATTTTTTTTTTTTTTTGTAGAGACATTAAAATTATTAGTAAATATTCGATTTTTAAAATAAAATTACGCATTAATAAAACTTTTGAATGAAAATCATTTACTGGTACTTAGTAGCAATTAATCACGTATGTTTATGTTGATTTAAGGCTTTAATCTTTATAATTGAGATTAAATAATAAATAATTTAACTATACATTTCTTTAAAAAATAAAAACAATTAAATTATGTACCTTTGTATGTATGTTTGTGGTAAATATTTTGAGTCTGGAGAGACCTTGGCCTCTTAGTCTCCCTCCACCCTAGAATCTGTATTTTTTACTAATTGATATTTTCAATCAATGTCTTGATTACAGCGAATGATACATTTCGCAAGATCGCATAAGTGGTTTTTAGCTTGGTGATGAAAAAAGTTATACAAATACTATTACATATTTATAATTATAAAATTCCGCGCATGTAGTATAATATGAGTGCGAATTGTAGATACAATAAAATAACGATACGTTTTAGTGTCTCCAACATTTCTTGTGGAAAAAAACCACTACGTTTAGTCACCCACTCAGCATATATAAATATAATATTATATAATACTTCAATATGTTTATTTTATTTTTAAAACAAGTTCTAAAATAGTAGTTCAAACGCTTACCAAAATATTTCAAGCAGCTATTTATACGCAATAACTGCTATGTAAACTTATCAGTCATCGTTACTATATAGGTATACACTAGGTGAGAGACACGTCGAAATAAATTAATTCTAATCGAAAATAATATCTAATTACTATAATTGTATAATATCATTAATTATATATACTAGTATTAATACACTTACTGTATACCTACCTAAATAAATATACTTAAAATTTACGCAAACAGTATAAATAATTTGTTTAGAATCGTAATGTAGACTAGGTCAGTGCTCTCAGGAGTTAAATAATACATATTAGGTACTTATAAGTTATATTAGGTTTTATTATTAATCTAGGCACTATTCAAATAATTATTTATTATTCAGTTTTATATAATTATAATTGCGGTATTTTTATTGGGAATTTTTTAATTATTTATTTATATTAATTTAAGGACTGTAGTCCTTTTTTTATTATTGACGTGTGCTGATATTATATGTGAACGAATGGAATAAATTTAATTTTTCAATTAGATATCTTTATTAATTTGAAATATTTTATTGTAGCTTGTTAAAGTACAAAAGTATAAAAAGATGCAAGGAAAACAATTGCTTAATAAGATAGGTACCCGTGTACGGGGTTGGTTGTACACGGATACAGGCGCTGATCCAGGATGTCTAATGGGGATGAGAAGGCATCAAATATCATTATAGATTATCAAGGTTTATGTTAAAATTGGTTATCATCTAGATAATGATGATAGGTATGTAATAAAAATAATTTTGTTTTTTTCTTGCAAATTTTGTTAGTATACTATTAAAGTTAAAGTTAAATTATATAACATAACAATAATTTCCACTAATTTTTTTTTTTTTTGAAACTGGAAGGGATGGAAGTTCCCCATAGTATCTGTGCTAGAATGAGTAACATGGTATTGTTATTTAAAGTTTTAAAAAATGAAAAAATAAAGATCAGGGGAAGCCGGGTTTTGTCAATTTAAATACGTTCTAAAGAACAGTGTAAACTATTAATTTCTAAATTAAATGATTAATCAAAATTTATTATAAAATTTCATTAAATGTAAAGAAATAATAATAACGTATACAGTGTAAACTGTAAAGTTTCAAGTACAATTTTTAAATAATCAATAAAATTAACTTCTATTACTTAAACAATATGTAATAGTAGTCATTATTTTATGAAGGAAAACTTTTCAAAATCAAATTACAATTTTGAAATGTTATTAGTTAATCGTAACTATACCATTAAATAAATGTATTTCATTCAGTTTTAAATATTTGTAAAAAAATCTTTATACGCTATATTTTTTCCATATCGATTCATTTAACTATAAAAACAAAACTACCGTACTAACTTATGAAATAAAAAAAAAACTTATTTAAAAAAAAAATTATTTTTAAAACTTATTTTATACATATTTATGTTAATAAATTGTAATAATAATTATTATATGTTGCGTTTTAATTCTAAATACAATATAATAAATGTTTATTATAGTTAATTAACTATATTAAAATTAGTATATTATGGCCTTATATTACTAGTAAAGTATTTATACAATTTTAGTGCGTGAACGTGAAAGTTAAAAATGTAATATTATTTAGGCTGTATTATCATAAAAAAGACACTATACTGTAAGATCTTACTTATAACCAACAATCAAATGTAGGTCGTTAGTCGTTATACTGTAGATACGGACACAAACTAGTTCATCTATACGGGAACGTATTATTAATTTCGTAAATTAAAATTATTTAATGAGGTACAAATAATTGCATTACAGGTGATTTTAATTTTTATTAAAATAATTATTTTTAATGATTAAATATTGACATTAGAATATTAGATTACTATAATTTATACGCATAGGTATATCTAATAATAAATTGTTGTATAACTCCGCGTTTATTGATTGCGATGTATGAGAAAAATGATGATGATGATTAATGAATTTAAACTTTAATTATTGTTGTTTGTTAATTAATAGTTATACATTGAGTTTATTATTATTCATTACTATTTAGTTCATCATAAACTTTATTTATTGATGTAACTTGTTGATGTACTAAATATCTTAAAAATAAGAATTTATTAGAAATGTTTAAATAACCTTCAAATCAGTTATATAAAACGTAAAAGCAACAGATAACTAGACTACGATTTAATTTCTATACAAATTTTCTTTATTTTATATGCATTATAAACATTTTCGTTTTAAAATAATAAGAGTAGATAATTAATTTTTTATAAAAAATTAATAATTTAATTTTGAGAATTGTTAGTCAAGTATCTATTTAATCCTATTGGCATATTTTATACCTATAGGTATTGGCTATTAGTTATTTCCAGTATAATTATAAAAGTTAATAAAATAGTATTAGTTTTTATAGTATTATTACTAATGTAATAATTAATACAAAACCGGTAATAATTACTTTATTAGTTATTACTCTTATTTAATTTTTCAAGAAAGTAGTTATCTATTACTTTATTAATAATAATAATCAAGTAAATTACAACGCACATTTTGTAACACAAATATTAATTTTATATTATAAAAAAATAGTTCATAAATTTTTTTATAATGTACGACTTTCCCGCTTCATAAATTATTATTAAATTCATTAATTTTAATATTTGCGTTTTGATTTGATTATTATTCGTGAAAATTAGTAATAATATTATTGGTCGACTCAATATTTATTGATAATATGTAGGTATTATAAATATTGTAGGCATTAGACAAATGTACAATATCATTATTATCACAATAAGTAGTCAGAAATTTTAGTTTTAATACAAGTTATTATTATAATTATTTAATAATAAAAGTAAAAATAATAAAATATCTTCGACTATGACCTATGTCTATAATTGTTGTTCATATTTCTCAGAATTTACAAGAAGAAAACTATACATGATATATAAAAAAATTTTGGTGATACTGTGATAGAAACTAGGAATAATAGTATATTATATTTATTATTTTATTATTCTATTAATCAATTGTCAATACCTAGAATCTAGATACCTACTTTTTGTAATTTAAGACATAATCATGTCACTGAACAGTGATCTGAAATATAACCATAGATACAAGTACGTACCTATATGCAGGAATGGTTGGAAGGTTCCCTCCCCCCTAGGATTTATTTTTGTGTATGTATTGATATAGGTTTTAAATTGCATTGGTTACGTCTTGTTAATTATTTCAATAGTAAATAGTTATATTTAAATTATATTCAACTTTTTATTAAATTTAAGTTTGAAGTAAACTAAGATTGTATAAATTTCATTGATTCATAAAAACTAAGAATAGGTATTGTTATTGAAATAATATTAAATTAAAAATATATAAACTTATCGGTGGATAGAATACTAGTATAGTACCTATATCTATATAGTCTATTGTTAGATTAGGTACTTAAGTAGTTTTATACCTATACCTATATGTAACCTAGGCAAGCGTTAATATTATAGATATAGGAACTTATTATAATACATTTACGCATATAAACGGAATGCCTAAGAGGTTTTAATTGGTTAAATAGCATTAGATAGTGGGATATGTATTACTTCTTAATGTCAAATTGTGAAAACAATATAGTCAAACATTCACATAGGTTTATTTATTACATGAAATTTAGCTTATTCTAATAATATTAAATTAAGTCATATATATTTTGAGTAATACAAATTCATCCAAGAAGAAAGTATTACAAGAAAAAAAATCATAATTATAAGCAAAGAATGTATCGAATTTAAGTATTAAACATCATGTCATCATATAATAAACGATAAATGTTTTATTAATTTAACGTAATTTATGGGGTATTAGGCGTGTTATTTATGTACAGTTATATAGTATTAAATAGAAATTTAAAAAATTAAATCATTTATGTAATCTTTCACAGATATTATTTGGAAACCTATATTATTGATTATTAAATTGTAAATTATTTATGCTAATTAATTGTTACAACTTATTATAACTGTTTAAATGCAATTAGTAATTATGTAAAATATCCTTAAAATATTTTTCAATTGTTATTTGGCGAAGGATTGACTTTTTATACTTTCTTCTTTAAAACATTATTGTTATAAACTAGAAGATTAAATCATTTAAGTATTAAAGACAAAATATGCCAATTATATTTCTCACAACACGTCACACTATCATTTTTGTTAAGTCATTAGATTTTTAAATTATATAGGTACTTTATGTTAATAACATAAATACAGTCATCATTTACATTACACATTAAATGTTAGGTATCTTATGTTATGTATTTTTCATAATGACGATCCTTTTATTTTTACTGTTGTGGGTCATAGGTTAGGTTACAAAACGACAGAGCTTATATAAGAAAGCAAGAGCTTATAATAGGTTAGATTTTTATCTAAACATTAATTTACTATTACACTGCTGTTGCTATAAAAAAATATTCCATAGAAATTTGAGTGATGAATGCAAAAATATTATAATAAATAAGTTATAATCGTATTCAAAAATATTCTATTAAACTATACTTAGTATACAGTTGTTGTTTTTTGAACAAAATACTTGTCTCTTAAATAATTATATGAACTTTATAGAATATTAGAGTATGATGAGAGATTTTAACGAGTATCAGGGTTATGCGCATTCACCAAACTTGGGCGGTTGTATGCATTTCCCCATAGTTGCAAAAACATTATTTAGTTCTTGCTCCAGTTTTTATCAGACTATATTATCATATTATACTAATATATTTATGTATACTTAGTTTATATTCAGAACTAAATTATTACAATTTCGAAATGATTGTTTTTAAACTCTATTTATACTTTATGATATCATATAAATATTATCTCACAGTCGTATTCGCGACGAGTGACGACAAACGTTAAAGTAACGCAACGCGTATTAAGACTTTTTAGACTTCTGTGTGGCACAGTGAAATATTTCTGAAGTGATCCACAAAAGGAAAAAAACCCATGAGACTTCTTAAAATGTTAGGTATTACGTATTATAACGGCGTCGCAGCGTCTCGTATACATATTATGTTTTAGTATAGTCAAGCTCACCACCATCACGTCCACGGATTTACCACCACCACGATCACCACAACGTCCACAATAACATGGAAAAAACATCAACAATATACCACGTTGTGAAGGGAGAAAGAAATGTTCACGAGTGACGAGTGCGCGTATATTACTGTGGAATATTATTAAATTTTATCGTACATAATTGTATAATAATATAATAATAAGTGTACACATATTAACAGGATAATAAAGCACTCGATGGTGTGGCATTGAAAGTAAAAGTTGAAAAAAAAGAAAGAAAAATGTAAAATAACAACAAACAAAAACACACGAGTGGGATAAAATATAATAACGTAATAATAACATCATAGCTGCAGTTACAAGATAATAATAATAATAATAGGCGCCCCCTCTTTTAAGCAGCCTTGCACTCGCACCGGCTTCTCTTCATTTCATTCGGTTACCGTGCATGGTCTATCGCGGCTCTGAGTTGCGCCAATCCGGCAGGCTACAAGGCTGTTGACCCAGTTAATGGTTATCATAATAATAATATTCTAATATTGTTTTATCCGCTCCGCGTACAACACGCTGCGACGACGACGATCAGTCCTCGTGAGTCGCCAGAACGAATACAATACCTATATATAATACATAATATATACATATTAAACATTACGATACATTACGCGGCTCTGCTGCAGTTTCCCATAACTATGGCTCGATGGCGCACGGTCCAACCCGCGACAGGTAATAATCTTCATCCCGGGCATACAGATAATGTTAACGTTTTTTTTACGATCATATTTATACATTATACGATTTTATTTAGGTCTTATACGGATTTGGTATTTATACATCGAAATAAGTACATCGAAATACCTATTTGTGTATAATAGTATATAGTATAACATAATTATATCCAAACGTTGACGTGTTAAAAAAAAATATATATTATTTTTTTCTGATCATAACATAAAAATTATAATACGTGTATGTCGTGTGATGATCGAGACTTACGTTGATCTTATTTTCTGTAGTGCCGTTCGTGCTCATAACTACGTCCTCCGTCGCGGTGAAATTGCTGATAGCTGCAGTGGCGGCTCTGTCTTCGTCGGTGTCAGCTTCGGGATGGACCAACTCGACGGACGTAATCCGGGTAGTTCAATTCAGCAACAGTCTGGTGCCTCCTTTGTTCAACGTGTGTTTTGTTTCTCAATTTTTATCTCATTTCTCATTACATACAACAGATATTATATCATATAGGCGTGTTTAAAACAATTTCGTAGATTTGGCAAAGAATATTTTTTCGCAAAATTTCTTTCATGAAATCAGCAACTCTGAGTATAATAATGTACAAGGCTGGGCAAGTTAACGATTTATTTTTAATTCGTTAAGTTAAGTTATTTTAAAATAATCAAGTTAAGTTTAGTTAAAAGTTACTCGTATTTTTTTTCGTTAACTTAGAAAAAAAGTAACTTAATTTAATTTAAAGTTAAAATTTTTTAATTTTCAAAATAAAAAATTCCAGACACATAATAATGTTTATTAGATAGTTTTTCTTTATGCACAAAAAAATTACTGCAGAAATTTAAAATGATACATCAAAGTATTGACTAGCAATCAAAAACCTACTTTTCTAAAAATACTATTAAAAAATTTGCATTATTGTTTGGACTAAAATTAACTTAATTTAAATATTTTTGAATAAAATTAACTCGAAGTTAACCCGTTAATCTTTAAAAAAAGTAACTTATTAAGTTAAAAGTTAATTTAAAAAAAATGTAACGAGTTAATTTACTTAATTAAAATTAACCTAACGTTTTAACTGAATTTTAACTTTTAATTCGTTAATGCCCAGCCTTGATGTCTTGATAATGTAAAGAGTGTATCACAATGATTTGACAAGTTCAAAAGTAATTTTAATGTAAAATTGTCATATCTTTATGATATGCCGTATACATACTAGTCAACATTATACTATATACAAATTTAAAAAAAAATCAATTAGATAATTAAAATTCACAGTTCGGGCCAGACATCTAAACACTCCCATCATGTTGAATGTTGATATTACATTTTATGCTCTCGCTTATTTTTACAATAATAATAAATTTAATTGCACATTCAGCACTACTCCAAAGGCCGAGATAACCTGGTCTTGGCGCCTTTCGGGGTAGCTACTAACGTGGCCATGATGCTGGAAGGTTTACAAGGTCGGGCCGCCGAAGAGGTAACCACGCTGTTCCGGCTCCAGGCAAAGGAAGTACGTCAACAGCTGAGGAGAGGTTTTAAAATGATTTTTGATACGTTCGGGGTAAGACTAAGAAGATATCTTTTAAAACCTATATTATAACAATGTAAAGTGTAAATTCTTCATTCTTCATTATTATACATATTTACGCTTACCATTTTAGGAAAATCTTCAGAAAAAAATTGTCGTGTCGTCGGAAGTGGTGGTCGAGCCATATGGTCTCATAATAATAATGATATTGATATCTTGTACTTACGTAAATACAATATTGATTCTAAACAAAAATTTATTTATAGGATGATTCGGATGGTGATTTTGCCGGATCTTACAACAAAGCATCTGTGACTAGTTCCCGGGTTATGCCATCGTCATACATAAACAGACTTTCGAAATATTACCAAGCTAATGTTACCACAATACGAAGCGAGAATTCGAACAACAGCTTAAGTAATAACATCTAAACTATATGTCCTTATAACTTACACTATTCTGTGTAATAATAAATTACAGTATAGCAAAATACAAACGATTTCAACATTTTATGAAATACTTTCATTTTTGATATCATTAACGTTAACTTTTCATTATTTATTTGAAATTTCGAAATTTAAATAAAATTCTGATAATTGAATTAACTTTATGATAGATTTGAACTTTAAAAGTTCTCTATGTTTTCTACTGGAAATTCCGAAATGATATAATATTTTTAAATAATAAGTTTAACCCAGTTATTTTTATTTTAAGAAATTAAATTATTTGTAATATCCAGAATTACTACTATGCAAATTTGTTAAATTGATTTTGTTTGCTCAAAAAAGTGATAATACAATTAACAACGCATAAGTACCTATTTATTACATAATAGTAAATAAACCAGTGGTGGAGTAAACCATTTAAATTATTAATATAGTATTTTTTTGACACTCGCTCGCAGTGTATAGTGTAGAAAATAAAATAAATTCTATAATATAGAAAACAATTTTGTGCCTCTGTTTCAAAAAATTTGAGGATCACAACTTGGTATTTCCTTAAATTTCATCAAATATATCTATGGAACAATAAGGAAAATTTTCTTTTTAAATTACATTCTATGTTTAGTTTCCAACTTTATTTTAAATTATTCATTAATGAAAAACAACAATTTACAATGTATTATATTTGCATAATAAGTTAAATAGATAATGAGATATAAATATTAATCATTTAATTTATTAAAAACCCTAAATTTAAATTACTAATTAATAAAGACTTCAGTAAAAGGAATTATTTAAGTCAAAACCTTATCTATACTGATTTGGTGTGTTACATTAATCGTATATACAAAGTAATTTATAAATCAGGATATAATTTATTTTCAGGTGATATTTTAGAATTACGAAGCGATACAGGAATAATAAGTCATTGGAAAGACTACCAAAAACTAGCAACGTATACTTACTTATCGTATCAACCATCAGCACCATTTACTAAATCTGACGGTTCAATTGTCTATGTCCCAATGATACCACAGACCGGAATGTTCAAAATCGGATACGTACCACAATTAAAATGCTTAGCTGCTGAATTAATGTTTGAGGTAAGCTAGTGATTATCTTTAAATCCACACGATTCACGATTAATAATTTAAGATTATTCGTTTTATAACTATATTCTATTGAGTTATTTAATGATTGATGACATATTTACATAATATAATTATATATTAATATTATTTATTACATATTAATCTATGATATGTATCAATGAATCGTATACACATTTACCTAACATGTAGGTACTTAGCAATATTTTGTGTTGTACGATGAGAAAATAAATCGCTAAAATAGAAATTTTATTTTTAACATTTCCATAGGGGTTAAAATTTTGAAATCACCATTCACCGAATTATTCTTGATTTATAGTTATTATACGCATATTATGAATATTTGAATGATTTAATTGATTATAATACCTACCTATTTTAAGTTTTGTATTAATTTTATTTTATTATTTTATGTTCAATTTAATATGTTTGCGCATGTTTTGTTAACAATTAATTAATTTAAAATTAATTTATTTTTAAAAGTATATTCACAATAGGTATATTATTTTTTGGCATTAATAAATGATTTTTTCTATTATCTATAACCTTGATATATAAAGACATGAGAAATAATTATTTTTTGTTTGAGAAAAACCCATGACAATGGTCATTGAACAAACAATATTTTGCATCGCGTATTTTGCGAGTTTATAACAATGGAATCATCGTTTGATAATTGAATCGATCGTTCAATGCCGAAATGCTCGTGTATTGGCGAAATGTCAAAAACAGTGCGTATAATCAGTGATAATATATTATGAGTGCTTATACGCTTTACGATGTAATCTTAAGTTATTCCGTAAAGAATTATTATCGATTTTCATCGCGTTATAGGAATATTATATTATAATATTATAATATAAAGTCATATTTATTAAAATCAATTTAGTTATTTAAATCAATTTACTGTTTGACAGATTACAACTTACAATATTATATTTATATCATATTGATATTATGACGATTATGTTCCATATTATTGCTTTTGGATGGTGAATAGATTTTCACATCCAATTTTCCGATCTGCAAGTTTACGGTATTTAGTATTTATGTCTTTACCTAGAAATTATGTTTTATCATTTAAATAAGTTTGGGTTGTTCATTTTTCGAAAAATACTGTTACCTATGTTCTTGTTATTGAGTTTTTTAAATTACGATAATAATAATAACAATGGTATCATCACGCAGGTATTTATTAAATTATTTTTATTTCAATTTTTAAATAAAAACCTATACTCTATAAAAACATCAATAAAATCTAACCATATATATTTCAGAAATAAACTAAGAAATATACTTTTAACTTTCTTATCAATCCTCATAGATTGTTTCTTGTTATAATTGCTATCGGATGGTTCCACACAATACGTTTATTATTTTTGCTAACGAATACTTTTTTGTTAAATAATTGTTGCATTGATCACTATAATAATTGTTATTAAATGTATAACAAAAGGCAATGTCTTTATGTTTGGAGCTTAAATAGATTAAAAAAATAATCGATAAATTTAACTAAAATTTCAGAGATTTTTTATACAGAGATTTCAGGAAAATTTAGAGAGTAGTTTTATGCATCTTCCACTGGCGGATTAATTATCTCGATCGAATTAGTTCACAAAACGAGATACACCGACGCCAATTTTTCCGTAAATCGAGGTGTCTACACTAAAACCGAGATACACTGATATAACGTGTTATTTTATGTTCTTTGTTGATTTTTTCCCGAGAAAAATCGATTTATACAGTTAGTGTGTACAAATACACAATACTATATTTACGTATATATATATAATACAAACGTAAATAATTATCATCATTGATGTGGTTGTATTTTCTGGTTCGTAGACCGACAAAGTGAGTATGCTCATCATGATGCCGGACGACGTTAACGGATCGGAACTGATGATCGAGAGATTGTCCAAAGACAACTACTTGGACATTTTGGACTCGCTGGGCTACCAGAACACAGAAGTACTATTGCCACAGCTGGCCGCATTCACTAACGGTCTGGATTTGGAACCGTTCTTCAAGAAGCTCGGCGTCAAGGCGGCCTTCAATCAGACGGTCAGTGACAACGCCGACAACAATAACAAAACTTCGTCGACGAGCCGCGATCACGCGTCCAAGTCTCCCGTGGTCACTTTGGTGTCGATGAAACAGAACGCGTACTTTTCAATGTCGTTCATCACAATCAATTCGGTCGGCTCGGTCGGCACAAAGTTAGGTGGGTACCAAGTATCTTATGTTAAATATATATCCAGTGACGTATTTTATGCAGTAAATGGAGTTAATGGGGACCAATTTCTCCCTCTCCATGACCCGATTAATTAATTGATTTGTAGAAATAATACATACTATATACCTAATAGTGTAATTGCCCCCCCTTAAAACTAAGTAAAATACGCTATTGTATATACTTATCATAATTTCACAAATAAAAATAATGATTATACAATAAAATATCATTATGCAATAAATAAATAAATATGCAGTAAATATATGAAATTGGTTCACTCACTAAAGCCATTAGCTGTGGTATGAGTTAGAGTTCATAATAATAAGTGCAATATAATTATACAATTATACTAAAAATAAAAAATAAGGGTGCATCATATTTAGTATAGTAGTAGCTCATAATCTTTGCAGATTTTAGATGTTAACACTATAGTGTATAAACAATCTAACCTAGGTAGTTAACTTAATTAATCACAAATTTATCGGTATTGATTATAATATTCGATATACTTTAACTATTATTTTATATCTCAAATGATCTGATATTAAAGTAATTTAATGCTAAAATATATTTTCGTTTAATATAATATTTAATATTGTATAATGTATATATTATACCTAACCTAGTCTATAGTAGTAAAAGTTATACGTAATAACTAGTCACTAGTTGGTATAAATAGTTTTTATCTATATATAACGACGTTATTGATATTTCTGACTAAAACGAATTCATTTATGTCGCACAACATCAGATTTTGTATTGTAATTCTTACATTCTATTACAGTCCTTGAAAAAAAATTATTATTTTTCACATAATAAATTTAATCGTAGCAGCCTAACCTAGCTAATTTTTGAAAGCAAACCACATATTGGATAACTAAATGCGCTATGTGTGTATTACATGCTGCAGACCGCCTCGGCTATCCGCGTCACGGAAATCATTTCAAATACGTCGTATAATTCTTGATCGAATTTTGTACACGAATTTGGAATAAATTATAATCAAACAAATAGTACCACTAATGCTACAACCACCTCGCCCTCAATTCTCGCCACAGTACATACCTGTGAATTTATTTTATTTATTTATTTATATGAAGGCTATATATTATTATGTATAACTCATAACACGTAATTTATATCATTGAGCATGTAAAGACACGTTCAATGATTGCTGTCCATCTTCAAGCATTGAATGTAGGTATATGATGTTGTATGATATATTAATTATTATGTACATTTTGATATCGACTTGTGTATAAATAAACATTGAAGGTACATGTTTACAGTGTTATTTAAGAAATATGTTATGATTAACTATTATCCCCTTAATTTATGCATTTACTATTTTATTTATATATAGGTACGTCGGAATGTACATAAATATTAATCACTCATTTAAAATTAATATTACATGACGTATAAGTTATGTTCGAGTTCGTTCAAAAATAACTAGGTACCTAATTACTCGAATAAATAAATTAACAATTAAGCACGATTAAACCCTAAGTTATGATGAATAATATTCAGAGTGACTGCATAAAGAGCCTGCAGTATCGAAAAATCTATAAAAGTACTACTACAGAAGTAGCTATAGAAAAAAAAATCACAAAAAAGCAACCAAAATTTTTAACGAGCATTGCTTAAGGAGAATGGTGATTAAGCGTTTTTATATATAGGTAATTTTTTTAAAACCTTACTCCGACATGTAATATATTTTGCAGTAACTGCATGTTAACTTACTATTAGAATAGAATATTTTAGATTCGAGATATATATCAGATAATTAAAAATCATATCATATATTATATTTTCACATAGATGCATTGATTTTCGTATATTAAACTGACACATTGCACAAATAGAAAAGTATTGATTTTAAAGGTTAAATCACATAAATTATATGATTATATTGCTTACATGAAATACACTTTAAGTAATTTACCTAAGTACTGGCTTATTAAATTTGTTCCAGGCATCCGTTCATCTGGCTCGAGACAAAAACGAGGCATTGCTACTAAAGTAGTATTTGACAGGCCGTTTGTATTTTTTGTTTATAACAAATTAACTGGATTAATAATGTTGGCAGGAAAAATAACAAATCCTACACAAGTGCCCACCACTAGTTAATAATTTATAAATAATAGTAATATTTGTTGTATGTTTAATAATATAAGTAGAGACTTATTATTCATGTAATGATTACTACTTGCTACCTAGTTACAAGTTATACATAATATTTTAAATATAATTTATAATTAAAATGTTTTAATTTAAATCATAAATGGAATATTTATTTGTACATAAATTGTTATTTTTGTATGTATATATTTTAATTTAGTTTTGTTTTTTAAATTTGTATATGACTATAGATATACGATTTAATAGTATATATATAATATAGTATTATAGCCATATATATATATATATATATATATATATATTTGTATGTTATAAAAAATAGTTGTTTAATAATATTTATTCAATATGTGCTATGAAAGTGTTAATTTAAAAAAATATTTTAAGTATGTTTAAGTATTCATTCAATTGTCACTATTTAGTATTCAAATAATATAGTATTATTTTGTGTTTTTTATACATATAACTTATATCATACTTTATTAAAATAATATATACATATTATATACTTAAATATTATAACTAATGTTTTTTTTTTTTTTTTTAAAGCACTGTACAGTTAATTATATCTATTAAATATAAGATACATTTTATCAGAACTTCAATTGATAATAAATAAATAAAGTAGTATACTTAAACACAAATACATATAATTCAATTTTCAATCAGTATAGCGGTAGATACATTCGTACTAGTATGCACTTGACATTTTTAAGAAAATGACATTGTAAAATAAGTATTATTTTAAAGTAAGTATATTAATTGTTTAATTAAAATATTTTAGACATTTTAGTATGTATAAATATTGTGTGTTAAAATAAAATAGGTAGACAAGTAAGTATTAAAATAATAATAAATAGTAACACAATTTTATTGAAATAGTGTTAGTTTAATAAATAAAAATAATAGAGGAAAAATATTTAATATTTTAATACAACAATTCATTACTGGTTAATACTTAATACTTTAATATCTGATTTTTACTTCCCCACAACGATTAATAAAGTATAATGTATATTATTTTCATACATTTTTAAAACTATAAACTAATTCGTAGGTTTAACTTGAAATGACACTAATTTTAGGCTATAGCAATGTACATTAATACATTTATGATAAATAAACTTACATACGTTTATTTGAAGATAAGTGTTATACCCGCTAAACGTTATGATGAGTAATTAAGTGACATAAAAATATAACCTCGATTCTCTGTTGAATAAATTAGTTTTAATTTTTAACAACCCTATGATCAAAATAAACAAATTCAAGTCCGTTAAAAATGTTTGACTTGTACGGCTTTAAAAAAAATAAAACTAATTTAATCCAATACTTCACGTCTTCACTGTACGCTAATTTAAAAGAAATTAGTAAAAGCGCCTAAAAAACCACGCATAGGCAATACATTATAAGAAATCCTTCACATTTCTATATTCAAATTAATAATTGAAATTACAAAACATTAAACAAAACTTTACTGACAATATGTCTACTACAGGGCTCGAGTGTAATTTTATTAAAATCGCATTATTATATAGTTATAAAATTCACAATTTAATAGAACAAATTAATAAAAATGTAATATATATACATGTATTATATACTTATTATTTATAATTTAAGTACTTTAAACATAGCTTTAGGTCACAATATTATAACTTATAAATTTAATGTTTATAATTTATAATAATAACTAAACTAATTATTGTACTTATTTTCTTTTATAATGAAAACTTATTTAGTGATAACACTGATAATCGTACCACAACCTAACCATGTGTATTTTATTGAAGCTCGAGTGACCGAAAATATAGGTAAATGACTTAAATTGTATAGAAAAAATATTCACTGTAAATCAAGGTATTGTTTTAACAATGTAATTTAATATGTATTAAGAAAACGAATTACACATTGGTGTATTGATTGTTATTTTTTGTATCAACTCGGTTTTTTTAAACTGTCAATGGATTATTTTAACATATTTTTTTTTATTCAATTTTAACTTTAATTCAAACTCCGATAAATCAAAACTTATAAAATAATTATATTGTGTTTTGAAAAAAATTAATCGATAGTTTTTAATAACTAAAAAAAAATAAATAAAATAATAAAATAGTTTCTTATAAAGGAGAAAGTTTAAATGACTATCACCAAAACGGGTGCATTTTGTTATTAAAAATATCGATATAAATAATAATATTTCAGTAGTTCAATACTAAAAAAAATTTTTTTATTTCAATATGAATATTGAATATTTACCTAGCCGTATGGCACTTCTTATTAGAAATACACTTGAATTTTTGTTATTATTTTTTAATTTATGTAAGTATTAAGTACTTACAACAAAAGTGAAATAATTACGGTGTTTATATTATTTTTGTGACTTATATTTTTGATATAAAAGCTACAAAATGTTTTACAGTTAAGTATTTAATAGCCGAGGTTTAAATTGTTTTTTGATTATGGGTTGAATTAAATATAGCGATTCTACGGTGATGGATTGCTTTCTTTTACTTAAGGTTTAGCCAACAGAGGTATTTTTTTTATATAAAATAATCTCGTTAGTAAAGTCGTTATGTGAATAATTTCGTTTTTCATCAAAAATATAACGTTTTAATTTATTTTAATTCTCGGCTGAGTGTCTCGACAATCAATGGCCTACCAATCGCTATAAAAGATTTATACTTTATCTGAGTTTAGCAACCGTCAATTTAGATTGGATATAACATATTACTAATAAGTAATAACATTTATTTATCAATAAACAATCAATGAGGATTATTGAATTTTAAGCTTGTTTTGTTTACCGTTATTTAAGATTAATTAGAAATTAGAATTAAATAAGTGGAAAATAAACAGTTTAAAAAGAAAAATAATTAAAAAAATGATTAAATTGAGTTCAAACTTTCGAAGGTTTAGGTACCTAAATAGCGTGAGTACTATAATTGATAAACTTAATTTAGTTAAATCTTACCAATAATTGGAAAAAATTACCTATAGGTTAGTCAATTCATTATTGTTAAGCTTGATTTATATATATATTTATATATATTGTGTGGAATCCACTTGATGAAACTATCCATTTCATAAAAAGTTACCCAGTTCATGAAACAGAAACCATTTTTTTCCACTTAGTAAAATAATTAAAAAATTCATGAAGTGGATATCTTTTCACGAAATGGATACTAACATTTCATACTATAATGTAATTTTTTTCACCGCTTGGTGAAATAAAATATAATGTACAATCATTGTCATTTTATTTTTACTTACTATACTTTGCGACAATCGATAAATTTTATTATAATTATAATATTATACTGTCATTTTGGTTGCAATAATACATACCTAAATCATATATCACAATATCTATATTATCATTATTAATATTATATTATAACGATAAATATATTATATACATTTTGTAAGATTTTGAATACATTGTAAATTTATTAAGTATTTGTTTATTTAAACTATGAGTTGAGCTAGCTCAATTACCATGTCCCTCTGATAAAGCAGCAACTATTTCACGAAGTATTATTTCTTTGTTATTTTTTACTTGATTGACATTAATAAAATTTGATGTGGCTTGTTGTAAATTTCCAGATCTCAACTTTTAATAATAATTCATGCTGGGTTTCTATATTATTTATATTATTTCTTTGATACCTATACAATTATAACACTAATAACGTTTTACAGGATCAGAAGGTCCTCTATCTACTTTTGGTACCTATAACCTATTGAAATAACCACATAGTCATTAATCTTGTATTCTGGAATTTCAGCTTTGCTTTTCTATAAATAATATAATGAAGACGTTTTTGTTAGATATT
Organism: Aphis gossypii; assembly: GCF_020184175.1. NCBI lineage: Eukaryota > Metazoa > Arthropoda > Insecta > Hemiptera > Aphididae > Aphis > Aphis gossypii. Next base: position 17,951,579 of record NC_065532.1, on the reverse strand, counting down.
AATAATACACTTATTATACACTCATTTATGATTCATTAAAATAACTATAATTTTAATATTAAAATATATATAATCAATTTGAGTAAAATACATATTTTATGTGTTTTTTACAATGGCGCACTTAAGGACATAAAAGAATTTTCAATTTTTACCTCCCAAAAGTAAAAAGTAGATTTAATTTTCGATTAAAAGCCTTTTTTGGAATTTATTATCATTTTTTTTTTCTAATAGAAAAAATGCCTTAAAACAGTAAAATAAAAAACACACACCATTGTAAAATCAATACATTCTTTGCTTTGCACAGAATCTAAAACATGAAAATTAGTTTTTTTTTCATCAACATTTATTTGAATTATTTTAGATTCTGAACAAAATGTTGAATGTATTGATTTTACAATGATGTGTGTGTGTTTTTTTTTTGTGCCTATGTACAGCATAACTAGTCGAAATAATGCTTCAATTTCAAACTTTAAGGTGGTTTCCGATGGCAAAGTGAATATCTTTGGTGCATTATAGAGGTAAAAAGTAAACATTTTCCAACAGTTTTCAAAAAAATCGAGAAAAACAAAAAAAAAGTGACGGAAAACGGGAATTCTTACACAAAACCAGTTTTCGACCAAATCAATTTTTTTATATGGTTGTAACTCAGAAACTAATCACTGTAAATACTTGAAATTTTCACCACATATTTATGTTACTGTTATCAATACATGGCTAAATTTTTTATTTTACCGTTGGCAAAATATTTTGACTTTTTTTAGCTATTTATAAACAGCTGAAATTTTCAATTTTTCTGATTTTTTTTTTTGAAGTGTCGATAAAATTTTTTTTGCCGAGTTAAAATACTTGAAAATTTAATACAAAGTTTCTCATAAGTTATTCTTATAGTGATTAAAAAATTATAAGAATACATAGGCACAATTTTTTTTTATTAGCATTTGAAGTTCAAATATTGACAAAAATTCGTCAAAATCATGAATATTTGCAAATTATTTTGTAGGCATAATTCATAAAAGTTTTTGTATAAGTAGCTAAGAGTTGAAAATTTAATACAAGATTTTCCATAAGTTTAGCTTACAATAATTATAAAGAACTTAAATTTTTGTGTATTCAGGCTATTAAAACATAAACCACCTTTTTCACCAACCACTGAAAATTATATCCTAGGCTGACAAATTTTCTTCGTTCAGAATCGTTTTTTGTATACAATGATACCTATCATTGGATTCAAATTTAAAATTTCTATAATATATATCTAATAGTGATCTACAGGTACCTAATGTACTTATGTACAGCAGAGCGGTACCCACTTACCCGCTTTTTTACGAATAATTTTCTTGAAATCTTTAACAATTTAATTAATAAAATAAAATCTAATTTTATTTTGTTTATTGAAGCTCGACGTTACACTTATGTCTACGTGGAGAAACCAGTTGCAATAATAATTTATATAATAATTTGCTTTTAAATCCGAGACTATTTTATATCAATAAATTATCATTGTATTAATGAACAAAAATAATGTATTTCTTAGTTCACGTTTTTCTTAATAGATAACTAACATTTTTCGGAATATTCAAAATCATATTCATAAAACCTTAGTTTATTTTTAAACGACTAAATGCATTTTAATATTAATAAAAATAATTACTAATAAATACCACTATATCAATAAACAAATACCAAGTTCAACTTTTGAATTTATTATGGTGTAGGCCGCTGTCGAACGTCAATATTTAATGGAATGATAATAATATTTATGTATATTTATGAACAGGCGGAGCCCTAAGTATTCAACAATTTAATAAATAATACGAAATTTTTAATAATTACCTAAAACAAATACAATATATAAGTATAAATATATAATAAAAATGGTAGTAATAAATTTTAGAAATTAGAAATATTATAACATCTAATTTTATCAGTTTTGATGAGTGGTATAACTCTTGTTAACCGGTTAAAGGGTCCAAACAGGAATTACTTCTGCCATAGTTAGATATTAGTTGAATGAAAGATATTAAAATTAATAAAAGTTGACAACTATTTGTTTTACGATAGTATACCTAATGTACCGGTAGGTAGGTACATTATCTCTCAGGGGACCACTATAAGTTGCTAACATTAAGTTCAATATATACGCTGTAAGTAGGAAACTTTATCTAATTATTTATTCTTCTACAGAAATTAAATATTTTAATCATTTTTAAAAAGGAACCTAACGAAATTTGTACATTGATAGTATGTTTTACGAGTTTCAAAACAATCTTAATTTCTAATGAGTTATCTAACCTCAATAGTCAATATGTATTATTTAAGTAGATATTAGACATTATTCATGTAAATGTTGATTTTTAATTATTTTCTTCACAACTTTAAATGGCTTAACCTTTGCAGCTTTTTACATGGCCTCGGTAGCGCAGTAGGCAGCGCGTAAGTCTCATAATCTTAAGGTCGTGAGTTCGATCCTCACCCGGGGCATTTACTTTTTATATTTTCTACGTGTATCCTGTGTACATTGTGTAACCCCAGTCATTTATTATTTTGCACTTTTAACAACTTTTAAGGTGAAAATAATCCGCATATGTATTGCATCCATTTCAAAAATAAATAAAAATTACATTGTACAATATTTTGCATTATCGCCGCTTCGTATTCATACACATTACAGGCTATATTTGTAGATATTAAACACATATAGGCACCGAATACAGGATATAACTCATATAGTTTGAATAGCACCAAATTGACATCGCACGGCTTCATATTTTTTAACGTTTTAATTGTAATAAAACAATTAGGAATTTGAATTGATTTCCATGTCTGAAATCGTTATATAACTATATTATAAATGTATAACTATAGTGTATATTATGTGCAAATTTTGTCAAAACCTGAAATACAAGATGTCATTGTAGAAATTGCATGCAAGTAAGATGATCATTGATCATAATAAAAATTATATTTTAATAGCTCTGACGAATATTAATTTTTATCCTTGTTTAAAATATCATACTTCTACTAGCTTAGTTCTTAATGATTTTAGAGAAAACAACTTTGAAACGTTCCAAACATTTGAATTCTGGATATTATATAAATTATGCAGTACATTATACTTACATCATTAATTATTTAATATTTCGAATCACCGATACTTTTAGCGAATTTAACCTTTTTTACCTGTGCTTTTTACTGATTTTTACATTATTTTACGTGATGGTTCTTGTGATAATATAAAATTAAATTGAAAGTAAGTTTACATGTATATGCGCATTATATATTGTATAATGTATATATCCTTATACAGGATCTCTTGGTCAGATAACTACTGAACCTATTACCTCTTATCTATAGATCATAAGTTTTTACCCTAATAATTCAATATAAAAATGAAAAAAGTAGTTTTTTTAAAAATTATTTTAAACGTCTAAAATAAACATGTAACTACATTTAAGTTTAGATTATAGATAAAAAAAATAATAATATTATTAAATAATTATTAAATATACCAATTATAAATATTGATTGGAAATACAATATTTTACTTAATTCAAGACACAGACCTATAAAAATTGTATAAATGTTTGATAAATTAACGAGAAAATAATAAATAAAAATTATCATGGAATTTATTTATGCCTATAAAAAATAGTGACTATTTTAAATATTAAAGGGTTGAATTGTATGTTCTATTTGTAATTAAGTAGTATGCAATAACAGGTAAAATTGTTTGTATTATTATTGTTATACTTATCTAGTAAATCTTCAAGTTCAGACATTCATACATTTTCAATATTTTTGAATTCGTATGGTTTGAAATAATATATTTACTATTTAGCTCACTTACAAAACGTTTTGTTAAAACAATTGAACAACTAAAATTATGATTTACATCCTCTAAGAGCACTTCTCAAACAAATTTTTGTAAGGTTTCTAATGTAAGTTCAGTTCAAGATTATACAATATTAATAATGATATGTCTCAAAAGTTATATTCGATTTATGTACCTATAGAATAGCTATTCATGGGCAGAAACTAACCAAATATATCAATACTTTTTTGCACCAAACAATTCTTTATTATATTAAATATAATATAGATATTTTGTTTTAAACGATACAATATAGGTAATATGTTATAATAATATGTATACAACATAATATTTAACTAGTATAGTAATAATCACTAACAAAATATAAAATAATAACCAACTAACCGTTGGTTTTTACAAATTGTTTAGATTTGTATAACTCTATATATTATACAATACAACTAATATATTAAACTGTATTGTCTATTTCGATCTGGATATGCAATTAATGGAAGACTTAACAGCGTATTCAACTTTAATCTGGTAGCACTAATTTAGTGGGCGCTACCTGCAACAGTAACTGTATAATGACCGTCCACCGATCTATATATATTTGAAAAAAAAAATTATTAATTGAATTAATGAGAAGGTATATACAGAAATTTATAACTGCTGTGTCTGAACTGCCACTGCCAGTATGCACATTAAGCTCACCGATTATACGGAATTTGTATCCCAGGCGAACAAACGGCACGTAAAATATCATCCCAGCTATCATGAATATCACCGAATACAGGTATTCGATCTGAGGTTTATCTATTATAGGCGCTACCACCAAATAAAGGGAAATGACAAATATGGTTAACGGAATGATAATGGGGACCTGAAAAAGTAAAACGTACGATCAGTATTATGACTTACCGGAGAGATAAATAAATGTTTCCTTTTGTATTATAAACAACTTATAGGTACAAAACTTTATGATGAACTTCCTCGTTATCACATTATTGACACGGATTAATAATACGTTAAGGTTATTAAAAGTACACATGTCCGACTTTTAGCTAATCTAAAAGTATAATATTATTGGAAAATATTCATTAAATGTAATAGCTACATTGAGATTGAAAAATAAGAAATTTTTATGTTTATAATTTAAGAATTCAAACCTAATCTATTAGTCAGCCAAATTATTTTGATAGATCATAGTTGTATTTTTATTACAATTTATAGGCACCATGTCATCACTCACATATTGAAAAAATGTTTTTAAGTTACACAGCCAGTGAGTAGTTTCTTATTTTTTATTTTCACTATTATTATAAATAAATGTTATTTGCGCTCACTTTATATGGTCTTGGTACGTCGGGTCTCGTGTAGCGCATTACTAGCAACGCTAGCATGGCACTTCCGTAGAATATCCACGCCGTGAAACTAAAGAAGTCGATTAGGGAGTTGATCGTACCCGAGGCCACCATGACAATAGTTATGATCGACTGAAATCAAATAATTGGCAGCATCGCAGTTGGTAGCTCGACGCCGAGCAAGTGAATAATAAAATAGGGTAAAATTAAATATCATCAAAAAGATAGAATGCAGAACGAGGGATATAAACAAGCTACGGTGATTTAATATTACATACAATCTCGGGCTTGTTCGAAGAATGTCTTGGGAATTTTGTGTCGAAAAGAGTGAATAAGAAAATAAGTCGACAGACGTCAATTATATAGGTACATGGTATTAACGAAAACACCGTTTGAGATTCGGAGCGTTCTACTTTTGGTAATGCATTTTACTTTTATTACGTAGATATGTATAATGTATAGTACCTATATACCAGTGAAGGCCAACAATTTAATTTCAAACATCGTTAAATTCTCACCGATATTACGAGTATACTAAAAACTACCGAATCATATTATTGATGTTTTTCACATAATATTCTATTTCGAGCAATGATATCAAAACAATAAATGTACGATATCGTTGGGCCATCGCTATAAAATATTATCGTGGCAAGTTGCGTGACGATAATATCGGAGAAAACGCCTCCTCGCGAAATTGGACGCGCGCTGATCCGAAAATCTGCGCCGTCACTCATTCACTCACGTGAAATATGATGCTTGGCATGGGCGTGAGCTTTTTTATGTGAATGTACGACAGGACGTGCATCAAGTGTCCTTCGCGGCTGGCGGCGAAACACAGTCTTCCAGCGGCGAACAACGTGCCGTTGGCCGAACCGAATGTGGATATCGTGATTGACAGCGGTATTACCCAAGCAATGGATCCCAGCGCTCGGATTCCAAAAGTCTAATAATAAGACAAAACGTTTTGATGAAATGTAATGTTAAATAATAATAAATGTACGCCGAGCAGACGGCGGGCTTTCAATTGAATTATGGACATCTGCAATAGCGATAATATTATTATGTTATAACGCGTACTTCGAATATTTTTTCCATCAATTATTAAGTAAACACTAAATTGCGTCTGTGCGTATACAAGTACAATTTAATTTTGTTTTTAAACTATCCAATAAACTGGTATGGAAAAAGCGACTTTCGCCAAGAACACTCTCAAAATATTTACAATTAAGGTAATGTCAATTTCTGAATATAAGACAAACGCATCGTTCGAGTAATGAGTATTCTGAGTGTTGGTGACTTTTTTTTTAATACTATAACCATGTTTATGCAGACTTGAAGGTTTAAGTTCTTAAATAAACGATAAAAACAAGCACTTTTTTATTTCACACTAGTAGTTTTCATTATATTATTATAAATGTGTGTGTATGTATATTTATAGTGTTTATACTAACCACGGCTACAGCTTCGTTTCGCACTATTTCGTCAGGTGACATGATGGTAAGGTACGCCACGTTCACCAACAGGTAACACATCGTAACCAATGGTATGCTAATGTATATTGCTTTTGGAATGTTCCTTAAAAATAAAAAAAATGGATGGAGTAAACATGTTATATTATTGTATTATTATATATTATTGTTATATATTGTACGTGCTAACGATTAATATAGTACTTATAAGTTCATCGAACTCAAGAACTTCTAATTATAAGAATTTATCATTAGTTATACTTATAAAATATCATAATAGTTGTTATTGGTTCCTTATAAAAATAAATTATCTTATCTTATTAATAAACTTTAAAAAAAAAAATACAAAAACATATTTTACATTACATATTACTAAGGGTCTATTTTTAGTTTTATCAAAAATAACTTTAACATCAATTTTATGAACGTAAAATATAATTCTACATGTATTACATATATTTATCAACATTTTTATTTATTCTATTGAACCCTTCAGGTCGTCTGGTGTGGGGATCAAATCCATTCCCCTCGCACCTACGTAGTATGGTAATTATTTCTATGTAGCTGTGTTAGGTTATTATAATACTATGTTATTAAAAGCATATGGAAATTATGTTATTTTATTTGGCCAGATTCAACACTTAAAGGTGCATATAATTATTACTTCGAAGGGTTTTTTATTTCTTCTGTGACATAATTGAGATTGTTCCAACCATCGTACGCCCACAGTCCCGAGTAAAACGCCGTCGCCACGTCACCCATGCTTGTGGTCGTGTTTTCAAAATAATTCCGAAAGTGTTCGGTACGTCCCTGAATGATTTTGTATACACCTCCGGCAACCACCACGAAAACGGCTACCAGTTTCGCAGCCGTAAACGCATTTTGTACTCCGGTGGCCAAGTTCACGCTGTAGCAGTTTATGTACGTGATAATTACTGCACAAAAAAAAAAATAATAATAATAATAATATGAGTAATTTGTTTTAAATTTGCATTATAATTGTCTTTATAAACAATTAAAGTTAACATTCAAAGGATACGTCTCGAGACCGATGAATAATATTTTGAAATCTCGTAAATCCATATAATACGTAAACCGTACACCATTAAGTATACGTCATACGCCACGTCAAACACCAAAAACCTAACCATCCACAAAGTTGTGTTATAGATTAATATTATCAATTAGTAAGAGTGCATTATTATTTCAAGGAGTAACACGAGAATATAATTTCTGAGTTGAAAACTTAAATATATATACATATAGTGCTACCATTATACTATAATAATTTGTAAGATAACATCAATAAAAAAATATTAAGCTATAATATTATATTGTAGAACTACAACTCATCAGCATACAAGCAAATGCTTTTAGGATGAGTTTGCAACATTGTATATACTAATTACTTATGTGAAAATTTTGTAAATTTTTTGTTGTTGAAATAAAATTAAATAAATTATAAACTATAGAACTTTATGTAGGTAAGGTATATGTATGCTTATTGATTAACGGAACATTAAAAACAACCCATAAACTATAATAAGTGGTATTAATTAATAGTAAATAGACATTTTTTAAATTGTATAATAATTTAAATTTACTAAGAACCTAGAACATAATGTTAGAAATGTTACGAATTTAAATATTTAATATAATTCTATTATTATACCTGTGTATATTTCTATATTGCCCTAATTGCGTATGATGCTGTTTTATTTAAAAATAGGCTCGTGGAAGATAATAATGTAAACGTGGACGAAAAACGAGTGTCGAAAAAAGTCTGATATATTTTTGTAGAAATAAACTAATTAGTAAACAACGAGGATAGGTTACATTTGGCTTGAACTCACAAATAGACAGCACTGCAACGATTTTCACCACATAGTCTGAAGAACCACATTCGTCGACAAATGCTTCGACGGCGTATTTGGCGAAACTCAGACATATTATAGCCACCTGTGACGGTTTGAGTATCAATGTGGATATCCAAGAAAACAGAAACGCAGGCATTGGTCCAAAGGCGTCCATCAGGTAGGCGTATTCGGCCCCGGAACTTGGGTTCATCGTACCAAGTTCTGCGTACGCTAAAGCTCCTGTGAGTGTATAAAATTTAAAATATAATAATAAAAAACATGCTATAATAAATTTTAAAATTTTCAGTTTTATTGTGGACACTTAAAAGTTGAAACAATCACGTTCTCTGGCATCGATCGTATACTTCCGTTTCTATTATTTCTGGTCCAATTATTATATTGTCGAAAATAGTGTGACGAATGACGAACGCGTTCGGGTAAAAATACTTATTGAAATATTTAGTTTTAAAAATAGATAAAAAGCGACAGTTGTTTTTTACTATTTTTTTTCTGTTACTCAGGCAAAGAAACTTAATTTAGATAATACAAACGTACCCAACAGTGACATGGCACCACATGCTGCCCATATGATAAAACTCAGGCCTATTGACCCAGTTCTGATCAGCAATCCAGTAGGTGAAACGAATATTCCAGAACCTGTATATCAACGATAAAATACTGATAGTAAATGCGTTTGTAAAGATATAAACAGTACCTAATAATAATAAAAACCGTTGTTAATTTTTACCTATAATACGTTTATTTAACTTAATAAATTATAGTTTGTCAATTTAATGTACATCAACACTAAAAATATGTATTTTACATGGACGAAAAAATAATTACCTATTTTATTAGTTAATAATAAAAATGATTTCATATTTCTAAGACAGCATAAAATTACATTTTTGTACACAGTGTACACTATATAAACTATACATATATATAAATACTAATTATAGTATTTATACTCATATATTTTACACGTAGAAAATATATGTGTAGGGATTAAAAAGTTACTAGTTAATTAGGTTACTTGAGATTGTATGTATACGATCAAATATAATGTGCTTACTAATTTCCTGCCGTATATACTCGTGTTTTAATTTTTCATTTGATATAACGTTTTCATGAGATTTGGCTAGTAGTATTTTGCCGATTAGTAATCTAATTAAATCCAGGAAACATTTCGAGAAAATGGGTTCACGAGATTTCTTTGTGCTACTTAATTATGATATTTGTCTGCGTAAATAAACAATATATATAATAATTATATTACGAGTATTATTATTCATCGTTATTATATTATTTGCGTCTAAAATGAATAATACATAAATTGAAAATACATAAAATCAATATAATACTATTAATACTTATAATTAACAGCCAATTTTGGTTGACCGTTAACAAGTGCGTAATTATTACCTATAGTCCGTATAAGTAATTGAAAACTTATAATAGCATGTCAGTTACAACCACATACAATTTTAATTTAAAATTCTAAAAATGATTACCGAACTGTATAGTGTAGATATTATTATTATAATGTAATCAAAAATCTGAAGCTCTTATAATAGTATAATCTATACATCTATCACACTTCACACCTAGTCTAAATCGTGACATAAAATTAATTTCACGTCACAACAATGTGGAGAACTTGTAGAGTATACAATTTTTAACTATATCTGAACAAAATAAAATTGAATTTTCCTACATTAAATTGTATAATTATGTCTGGTTCAATTTACTACTTACACAATAGATACGCTTATATATGTTATTTATAAATTGATTTATATGTCTGCAGTGATACTACACATGATATTATTATATTAAATCCCGTAGAAATCATTATTGATCAAATAGTAAATATATTTGAATTAATTGAATTGTATATTTGAACAGTTTATTACAAAGGTTTGACTGTTTAGTACTTATAACTATAGTACAGTGTACATTTTAAATTCTCGTTTGTCATAGATTACAGAAAATATAATAGACATTGGCCATTGGTATAAAATAGGAATATGGGATTCATATATTTGAATTAATATTTTGTAGTAGACGATTTAAATAATGTTTCATTATTATTAATTATTTATTTTTTAAATGTATTTTAAGTGAAATAATTTTGACTTAGTATTGAAATGATATTATTATAAAGGATAATTTATTAAGCATGTTCAGCGCTCACTTCTATTTTTTCCTTCGATACAATTCTGATTTTCGGAATTTTTATAAACACTAAAAGACCATATTTTCAAATGTTTGAGATGGTTTTTGTATTACTTAAGGAGTGCCCTGAAGCAACATAAACTTTTGTTTTTCAAATAAGAAGCTCCCCTTTTTATTGTAAATTATTAAGTGGATAATTTATTTTTAAAATGTTTATGAACCTGATTAAATATTTGAACGAGTAGTTTCTCAGTTATTTAAATGTTTATATTAAGAATAATAGTCCTTAAAAGTGATTTTACAAAATTATAAAATATATGTTAAATTTGATTTAGTAGGTATATTTTATTACACTTGAATAATCTTTACAAGCTAAGATTATTAATTATTATTAATTGTTAAAAGTTCTCAAAATCCATTAAGGATACGAATTTTGATTTTGTTATGTCAACATGTTTAGAAAAACTTTCGTTACTTAAATAATAATTTATAGGAGAGAAAGGGATTCTTATTTGAAAAATAAAAATTTATATCTCTAAAAGACATTCGTTGAGTAGTACAAACAATTACACAAAATTATACGAGTAATTAAAAAAAATTAATTATTCGTCTGTGAGATACATAAAATAAGTCAGCGAGTCACTCATTTGGTGATCCTTAGCGTATAAATCAGTTAACTACAACAAAGATATTTTTTATGAGCTATTAATGGTTAATTAAAAAAAAATATATATATCGGTATTATTGTAGTAGGTATTGCTTACCGATCATCGTGCCCACAATTAGAGCCACCCCACTGAAGAGTCCCACCCGTCTCTCGAGGTAAAGAGTGTCACCCTTAGTTGATAGCTTCCGCGCCAACATGTTTTTTCCGTTGCTAGCAGTTTCGCCATCTCCTTCGCTGCCGTCATCGCCGTTTGTGTCGTTGTTGTTGTTGTACCCTAAAACATAATGATTTATACGCCTATGTATAATACGGATGAGACCACTCGTAAATTTGCCGGACATATAATAAATTATTATCTTGTCGTTAGCGACGTGCGAATGGTGTGACGGACTTCTTCGTCTATTTCAATACGATTTGTTATACTATCATAACATCCTCGTTGTGCATGTCGACCGACGACATAAAACAGGCAATACAATAATATTATATTATGTATACCTATAATAATTTAGGTACACCGACTGAATACGGCGAACGGATAACGCAAAGTGTTCCATAGCGTCGAGTTTTTTTCCTTTCATTCGTCATTCGATCGCGATCATCGCGCGGATATTGAATACCGACGCGGAATGTACCTATAGGTGGTTCCTGCGTAGAATGATAAATTCAAACGCTTCCTTCCAATATTTCCATTAGTGTAAATAACGCCTGGGTACGGATATCGTCGGTATACATAGTTTATTGTTAAATGACACTTGGCGTACAACGCACTCGGAAACGTATTTATATAATAGATATTTTAATATTTAGGTACCAGCTGTACATGTAACATTGCTTTACTCAACCCCTCCCCCAGTATTCCGAAAGTTCAATATTACAAATATTGAATGAAAAAAAAAAACGAAAGGCACAACTATTATTATGTATATAGTGAGTCGGTGGTTATTTTTCTTCTCTTGCAATATTACACGTCAAACGATCGTATTTTAGAGGTGTTTGATGAAATGCCAAAGGTTTGTACCGTAATCGTTGTAACGTTCTGGATTACGATGTATAATAATATTAAGCTATAGGCGTGTGTAAGACAGTGTTTTACATATTTCATGTTCGTATTTGAAAATAATGGAAACAATGAAGTGACATACCTCAGTGTTATTTCTTGGTATTAAATACATTTTTGAGAGCGATTTTAATAATAAAATAATATACTATACACGCGATTGATTTATATTATTCAAATTCAACGAGGTACGTTGTTTCGTTAAAATACGTTTCTTCAAATAATTTTTCACCGCAGAAAAAAGACGTGTAAAAATGACGGATTACTAATTTACAATACATAAGGATTATAATAGCTGCAGTATACGGTATCCCTTTATATAGATAAAAAAACAAGTATGAATTTAAATCAAACTTAATATTATGAATATATTTGTGTCATCTAACTTTGCTCTCGTCAAAAATTTTTTTGAACTTTGTTGATCGAAGAAAAAGTCAAATATTACAAGTAAAACTTTAAGTTCTTCTGTTAGTATAAAATATATTACTTTATGAATACGCATTGTTAACGCTGTATTGCAAAACATTGCTTTATAACATTGATAAAAATGTATTAAAAAAAAAAAATAATAATAATAATAAAAACTGAAACAAAGGATAATTATATTGTGTTGCGTAATTAAAACGCAAGGAATGAGTAGTACGTGGATTCAAACAATAATAAGGACTAAAGTACACGGATGGTTTAATGGAATTCAATTAAGGTGGTCCAACTTTATTTTATAATGGTTACCTAGTAGTAGTATTAAATTCGTACGTAATATAATACGGTCCAGATGTTCTTATGCGTGCAATTCGTCCGAGCGACAAATGATCATCTTCGGATATCGGCGTGCCATATTTTATAATGGTTTAAAACTTTAAACTATAATAACAATAACGATGCTAATTACATATTAAATGTCACTATGATTATGTACTACATGACGAGTCTTAGCGGTGTAGCTTAGTTAGTGGCAAATTTTTGAAAAGTTGAAAACTCCCGGAACAAGTATTTCATTCGTCCAACACTCATTTGCAGGTTAACCTAACCTAACTACTTTATATTAATTATGTTATATACCTAATCTCTGCGTGCCTCGAATTTTGCTGTGAATTTGATTTAGTTTACACGACCTCTCAAAATCTCAGAGTCAAACGTCATTTATAGACATTAGTGGCATATTATAAAGCCGCAGCTGATCCTGCGCGCGTGTACAGCGGTTATTAAAAAAAAAATTTCTTAAGTCTGTGTTATTTTAATGTAATATATTAATAAGTACATAAAATATGATTTTAGAATGCACTATACAACAATATAATAATAAACATTAAAAAATTAAAATGGAAACTTATAATGACATTTTAGAATATATTATAATATTTCTGTTTACTTTTTTTATATTAGGTATATAATACACAATATAAAAATATCACGATAATATTAAATTATATTTTTTTAGTAAGTACACAGCATAAGAAACATGTTTAATGTATATTTTATAATCATAATAGTACAAGGGGTGATTTTTAAATTTTTTTGTATCGTTAACCCACTGAAAACTTCCAGACGTTATTTTATTTTGGTTTTTTTTTTAACTTTTAAAAATGATGTATGCATATTTTTATCATAATTAAAATGTTTCATACCCTTTAAAATGAACTTAAATCGTATAATAGCTAGATACGCTTGCAAAATAAGATGAAAAAAATCATCCTTTGTTCTACATCACCACGTTTCATTAGAAAAATACTTTTATATCGTCTGTAAAAATATTATAATACAGAGTGATTTATTAAACATGCTCAACCTGATTATTCATTTACAACAAATTTATTCAAATTCTGATTTTTAAAAATTAAAATTATATTTAAAAACCATGTTTTCAAATTCTTGAGATTTTTTTGTACTAGGTACTGAATAAGTATCATGTAGATACATAGAAATTGTTATTTTTTCAAATGTGGACAACCCATTTTTACTGTATATTTTTTAGTGGATAATATTTGTTCAAATGTTAATGTACCTGATTAAATATCTAACGAATGGTTTTTAAGTTATTAAAATTTTTATCTTTTAATATGTTCTCATTTGAAGAACATAGTTTATATCTCCATAAGACACTCCTTAAAAATAAATTAAAATTTTAAAATATGATGTAAAGTATAATATAATACTTAAATATTACAAAAATTAGATCTTGAATAACTGTTTCATTGAAGAAAAAATAGGTAAGAATGATTGGTGAATTTTTTTGTTTATAATTTATTATATTGTTTGGTGCTGGAAGGGATATTTTTTATCAATTGTACCAAATAATTTAGATTACTATTACTACTACTACTACTACTCTTACTAATACTACTACAACCTACTACTATATTACTTATATTACTTTTTTTCTACTAGAATTTTGTTTATGCCTCAGTATACAATATGAAAAATTAATAAGGTATTCGGATGCATCATTAATTATCCTATATCATATTATAATAAAAATATAATCAAACAATTTATTTGTACGAAATAGGAACTTTAATTTATATATATATGGTATAATTTGATTATGTTAACATAGTTCTAACTATGGTATAGTCTGTAGTGAAAATATCGCTTATACCAGCGCACACTTATGTTAATTATAATATTTTTTACTTTAAGCGTAGGTAGTAATTATTAATCGAGTTAATACAGTAACACTTCCATTTAATATAATTGCGTATTCGTGTTTATTTTTCTTACACAAATTGCAGTCATCATTGAATTAATTTATGAAAGACGTATAGTCATATTCGCTTAAGTTTTATAATTTGTCGGTTTAAAAAATGTTAATGAAAAAAGTAAAGGTTTTATTATTGTTAAATAATTTTGAATTAAGACAGTATTTATTTCTAAAAAATAATAAAATATTCAAGAGTAACTTTAATAAAAATTGTACCTAATGCAAAACTATATACTATCGTCGAAGACCACATGTTTTCAAGAATGAAAAATTAACACATAACTTCGTGAAACTATTACTGATTTATTTATTTAATTTATTGATATCCTAATCTAATAAAGATATCCTTGCATTATAAAATGTTTGTGATACCTACTATATGATAAACATTATTTCAATTTTCAAGTACAAGAAAATACAGGGAAAAAAATAATTATGTAAATAACAATAATCACGTTTTGTACAAAAATAGATTTCTACAGCCAATAAAACAAATAAATTACCAAAAATATGCAAATGTAAAATAGTTCAACTACATTTACTAATAATATTATGTTTTTGATAGATTTTTTAATTTTTTTTCACCATGACTATTAAAATAGGTATACATATTATTATAATATAAACAGTAACTTACGGACCGCGATTAGAATTTTTTGTCTTACACGTTTCGATCTAGACCGCAACTCGCGGTACCAAACGCGATGTTATTATACTGCATGTATATAGTAAAACGCGTCAGTATATAGGTACAATATAGGTATAACATGGTTATGCGATTCACACAGACTTTGAAAACGTACGGTTATATATACGGTCAACAGAAACGTGGGAGGGGGCGTGGGTGGTTGACGTCGCGCGGCGTTGTTTTTATATCGTTGAAAAAAAAAAAAAACAAAATAAAAAAATAATGTATCGGGTTTCGATTTCGATTTTTAAAGTGTTTTAAAAATTTTTTTTTTCTGTTCTTACTAACCATGTGACGTTTGCAGGTTTCGTAGCATTTCAAGTCGGACGTACAAGCGACTGTGGTCGACTGAGCGTTAAACGCGCGACCAGACATGACACACTGGGCAGCAGACTGAACGGCGCGACCCAGCGCGTGTAATATCTCACTATTACACACGGCCGTAACCGCCGCCGCCCGTAGCGTGGCCCGCGTGCGAAAACGGCGTAACGTCAGTTTCTCGCTCTATACGCGGATTTTCCTCTCGCTCGTTTTTCCGCGTTTGGGCGGCAAAACGCGCCGTTTTATCGACACATGCGCCGCACGTTCGGCGGCCGCCGCTAGACATCGCGCCAGAGTTCTCTCGCCGCGCCGACGACCCTACCCCGCGACTCGACAAGACGACGACGACGATATCGTATATTATAATATTATACGAATACGATTTCATTATTATCAACGTAATATTGTTATCATAATTTATTATTGTTATCTCCCGCCGCGTGATTTAATCAAATAATTAAAACATCACTGCTCATATCCGGAACGTACCACGTCGCGTTAATCCGCCCCCTACGCGGTGCAACGTGAAGTTGACGGTGTGGTCACTGCAGCTTAATATTATATATTTATATTGTGTATCGAATGATGGGCGGCATGTACAATAATAATAATAATATACTAGTATACGACGGCACAGCAGTCGTGGCATGACTGCAGAGGGTAGTGATGTGGGAGACATACGACACCCCCCTCCTCCTCCAGAAGCTATTAAAAAAAAAAAAAAATGTACGCGTTTTTACTTTTTTTTTTTTGTTTTTCTAAATCTTTTTGATCTGTTTTGCTTGTACTATATCGGTAAGACAATTAATTGGGACACGGCGTTTAAACGTTTGAACATAAACACGTTGCAGCCCAATAAATATTTTAGTATCTTACTATTATTTTGTTTGAGATGATCCGCTGAACTCTGTCGCTATACAGCATACCGCTATAAAAAAAATAGTAAACATGTATGAATTACTATAAAATATAATATCATCAGATCTAGGTACTTAAATGGTTTTTTTTTTTTACTCCTTGACGGTAAATATGAAATATGCATATCACCCCCCGCAAAACGATCCTAGTTTTACCTCTGCTGTACAGTAGCATCTCGTATAATATAAATCACTGCAGTGATTTAACCTAGCTAGGTTTTACGCATGCGTGTCATCACCGTTTCAAAATTCCGAGTATCGATTAGTGTTGTGGATCGCAATGCAGCCGATGATCTAATGGTTCATGCTGTCAGCTAACATACATAATATTATATCGATGGTATCTGTAAAATACCAATTTTGATATAATAATATGTATTCATTATACCTAATCCTACAACCCTGCCGCCCGTGGCAGTATTCACAATGATCGCGGTGTAGTTTTCAGAAACTCGAGGATAAATTATTGGTGTCGTCTCGAATCAATATATCACATTCTCACTATATTGTCTGATCAATATAAATACATCTAAAACTATTATATTATAATGTATACACATATGACTTATATTATTATACAACACCTTTAATAATGCAGGTACCTATTCAAGTTTTATTATGATTATAATTTATAACGTACAAAAATAATATCAAATACCTGACACGAAAACTAATGTAATTTGCGGAATCGTTAACGGATTCCGTTTTTTTTTTTTATAAATTCTGTTGAATTTAGCAGTTAAAAGGTGGTACTCGCAACGTGTATTGTCTATGGTGGGGCGAGCTATATAATAATCGATGGGCGTCTATTTTTTCTCTCACACTTACTACTCGCGTCTGTTGTGGTGTCTGTTAGACTATAACGTATAGAAGCTGATTGACTTTCAAACATCTCTAGATGTTATTTATGGATTTCTATGTGTCTTTTTCGTAAAATATGTTTTCGACTAACATCGATAAGTTAGCCTCGGTAGAATTCTATCACATAAATTTATGGGGGCTTCAAATAGATTTATTATAACATGATGTATTTAAGTATATTTTACGATTTATTTCAAAACAGTAAAACTCGATCGTAAAAGTTATACGAAATACATGGTCAATAGCGTTACTAAAAAATTTGAATCTAAAAGTGAAACTTTTAACTGACCTTTTTCTGCACAATGCAAATATATAGGTACCTACCTACGTGTCATATAACAGATTAATTATAGAGCATAATATTTACTTACTTGATTTCTATATTCTAGTTAAAATACAGATTGATTAACTTATAAAACTTAGAAAAAACATTTCAATGTGCTACAATTTTTCGGTATGCGACAGAGAGTTCATTTAAGTAATGATAAAATCTCTTCGAACGGACCATATAAATTATTGTGTTTATTGTGTTTGTGAAAATTGAAATCTATTTTTTAACATGAACGATTGCTTCTATCGCTAATTCCTTTGTCACTCTGTTGAACTTATAGTTTATCATATTATGAATTATAATATTGAGGTGTCCGCACTCAGTGGAAAGGTATACAAGTGAAAATTAGCTGGTATAATCTTGAGTCCGTTTTCTGTGACAAGTTTCAACCATGGGACAATATGAACAACGGCTGTGGCGAAGAACTCATGAACCGTGAGAGACGTGCAGTGATGTGTTCAAAAGATCAGTGTCGAACCTATTTAAGTACCTACGCATAATCTGTATTGTTACATTTGTAGTCAATGGCATAAATTCGGGTTTCACTAAAGACGTGAGGCAAAACTTTTACCCCCTTTTACAAATAATAAATATTAGTTTAGCCCATGGTTTATGCTTTTTAAACTATGAATAGTTATTCACCCTTACTTCCGCCAAGCCTGTTTCATTGAACTGGGGCAATAGCGACTATCGTTATTTAGTATTTCTCACTCGTAATAACCCATATAATGGCAGTAAGTAAAAAACTATAATACAAAAATAAACTTTATACTTAACTATACAATAACACTAAAAAGGAAGGGAAAGTAAGTAACGGCTCTGATATACATTAGGTATAGGTGTCTAATTATGTACTTCGTCGTTGAGGAATAAGTCACTGTGATCTATGTGTATACAAGTATGGCTCAAAAAGAGTCAAAATATTTCGGATATTTTATCATGAATTGAATGGAAAATTCTTATATAAATATTTGGTAAAAATTAATTTTAAATATCTTTTGCTATTCGTTTTTGATAAACAAATTACAAAAATAAACCAAATTGATTTTATCGAATACCGGATTTGCGTAAAAATTTCTGTTTTTCCCGAGAGTTTTGAAAAATACTACTGTGCTTGTAATATTTTTACTTTTGATTTCCCGAAGTACTGACTAGATCCAATTTTCTACAAGAAACCATCTTCAAAATTGATAATCAAAATATTTTTCTAACCACCTAAAACATGACGACAGACAGAAATACGAGTAGTACACATTTTGTAAAATCAATACATTCATCGGTTTGCTTAGCATCTAAAATACTGACCGATTTAATAAATTTCAATATCAGTCCTGCAATATCAGCCTTTAAAAATTAGACAGAGACCAATTTTCATTGATCGCCCTTCAAATTAATATAATATTATAATTTATGATACTGCAAAGTGCGCACGTGTTGGATAAATACTACGTCGTCGTAATGTCGTATGTATACGCTGCTGTACAGTATTATAGGTATACAGCTTAGAAATAACGCACACGTTTGTGCGGGAAAGATACGAAGAGTGCCGAGATAATCAACAATGTAAGTATATGGAACAGAATTATGTACACCTCGAGAGAATAATACAGTGGTTTTGACACATTTAAGTACTTTGCAGCAGCCAGCAAGTATATACATAGATATACTGGCGTGCGTATAGGAAAAATAAAATAAAATAATTTGGTAAAACGATATCCAATTGTATCGGTGTATTTAAGATTACAGAGTTGTAAGGTCATATATATATATATATATATATATTATTACGGTATTATATTATAGAACGGTTGAGTGGATTTAGAATTATTATTATAAATGTGAGATACAACACTCTATACGTCTACGTGTATAATAATTACAAAGCCATTTCCCCAAAGAGCAATGCCGAAACGTACTATACCTCATAACCATCCTTTGTTTTTAAACATTGCTTTATTTGAATATTTACAATCTGTTTATGCACAATAAGATAATTTATTAAGCGATTACAGTGGCGTTGATAATAATAAAATAGCTTTGGCTGAAACGACCTTAATTGAATTAACTTAATTATTTATATGAACAGGTCGGGATCGATTTCGGTTTAGACGTTTACTGAAACGGTACCTAAAGATTCATATTCGAAAATAAGAGCATGGAAAATGTAAACTTATAAAATGATAATATGTATGCTAATTTAATATCTGTTTTAATATCAAATGAGAACTAGGGACTGCAGGATTGTAGTTTGAAGAGAAAAATAGCATCATAAAGTTAAAATAGTATGCGCATAGACTATATTTTATTTATAAATTATTTACACATAATATGACGTACAAATTGAATAATACCGAAAATATAATTACTAAAAAAATTATATTTATTATAATTCTTAATAATATACTAGAACTCTACCATAAGTTAAAATAAAATAATCTATTACAGTTCCTATAAAAAGTAATTTTAAATGTTGAAAATGTTTTTATAACGTTTGAGAAATATTTAAATTTAATCTTTATTAAGTTTCTTTTAAAGTTTAGTTACGTTCATATACGATATACATTATAAATTATAAAAATTACAAAATATATATTTTGAAATTACTTAATATAACAATTATACTTATAAGCTACAGCATACATAAAAAATATTGAAATTATGATGTCATGCCTATGCAAAGAAAAAACTAACTACCTATGTGATTTTTTAATTAAAGAGATTTAAAATCCTGATTTTCGAATATTGTGAATTAATTATGAAACATGGACATTTTAAACAAACCATAATTTTATACATATTATTTAAATATATATATATATGTATATATAATATTGTTATAGTAAAACAAATAAATTTCAAACAACTTTTATTCCGAATTGAATTTTACAGAGAATAGTATTTTATTGCCATGTTTTATTATTATCACGAGCTTTCTTCATCCAGTCGTTTCTGTTTACGATTTTTTTATTGGAACAAACCATTATAGTTGGTGCGTGATTATATAAAACATATATCTATTAAGATTACATAAATCCACTCTTTTGAATTGCAACTTATATAGGTAGGTATACTATGTTGTTCAAAACTCAAAAACAGACTTAAGCTTATTGCGTTTTATTGAATATTTGAGTTTTTCATCATTTTTGAAATCTAATTTTCTTTGTTTATTGTTGCAGTGTATAGTTATTTCTGTATATAATGAAAAGGTGTTTTATATATTATCTTAATTCATAGATATGAATATTTAATTAATCTGTTAGTATTGTTCTTTTTAAATTACTTAGGTATATTGCTAGTATAGGGGGAGTGCCAGAATGCAATACAAAAATTTAAAATTGATTGTACTAATGGTAGATATAATATAATACGTTTATATTGTGTATTAAATATAAATATCTAATATCTTTAAGAATAATGTAATAGAATTGTCTAATGGTTTTAGTTACAAAATGTATATAGGTACAAAATTTTCAGTTTATTATCCATCGTATTATAACCCTAGGTATAATAAATGTTATCTGTACTTCTGCTTATAAAGAACAATTCATTTCACAGTTAGAGTAATTACAAAAAGATGAATGAACACATATTTTTTTCTCATTTTTATTATTTATAGTATTATTAATTTTGAAGTGCAAATATATAGTTTAGTTTAAGTTCAATTCATTCCTGAAAAAAAATTTAATTTAATAAATTGAAATTTTACAATATGTATAGACGTCCAACGGTATGTTGTATAATTAGTCGAGATTACAATATACACACTTGAATTTTACATATTCGTATACTCACATGATATATATTACTTATTAGTAAATAGTACATACTTACACACTATAAAAAATGCTAGTGCGCTTTTACTCACTTGTACTTGCGAGTTCAACAGTAGCAGGAGCGCTTTTATAGATATTTGATGTAACTTAAAATATTAAAGTCTTGAAAAGTTAAACTAAATAAAATTGTGATTGTAAAAAAGATACATTCATATAAGTATAAAAACCGTTTTCATAAAAAAATATATGCATATTATAATGTGTAATAACTAATAAATAGTTTATAGAAACATGTAATTTATTAAAAATAATAAAAAAAAGGTCTCATTTCAGTATTAATATAAATTTACTGACTACAACAAGTTTCAATTTTTAAACTAAATAGTTATAGGCGTTATTAATATTTAGAGAATCATAATGTCTATTCACTATAAGACGATTTTAATTTAATTTAAAGAAAGTTAAAAAAAAAGAAATATTTTATTTTTATGAATAATATCTTGATAAACATTGCTATTGCGATTTCTACTTTTTCTTAAATATTCTTGAAGCTTTTTTTTATGATGATATTTATTTTTATGTATAAAATCTACTGATAAACAAAAGAAAAATATAATATAATTATTCATTTTTCTCCAGTTTTCTTATAAATTTATTTTCCTCCAAGTTTCTTTTATATTATTACATATTTTTTTGTTTGTGGTTAAATATAATGATTTCTTGTAAAAACTAAGTACTTCTTTTTTGTGGATATTTTAACGTTCAAATTTCACAAATTACAATGTGACAACGTATAAATAGCTTTTAATAATCTGATAAATATGCATAGCTAGTAAATAATTTTAATTGTAGATTGATTAATAAATATAACTAGTATAAGCTATCAGATATTACACTATATAGGTGTATTAAGATTTAAGATAAAAAAAAAAATAAAAAATATTTCAAATGGTATTTTCCCAAGGTAAAAGCTTTTTTTTTACTCGATTTTATAATAAAATAGGTTTTATAATCATTAAACAATGATTATTTTTGTTTGTAACTTAACTTTTTACTATAAACATTTAAAAGGGAAGAGTATCCATAGATTTGTTTGAAAGATATATTTTCTTTCGTTTGATGAACAAAACAGATAGAAACTAAATTTTTAATTAATTGTGTGCTCTAGCTAGTGCTTTGCGAAAACTATTGTTAAGCGTTTGACACTTTAAATCACATAGTTTAAAATTAATGTGGTTAGTTTGTTTAATGGTAATAAATTATTTGCCATTACAATATTGATATATACTTTTATACCTACAATAAATTTAAGAAAAAATATAATATTAAAAGATTATGTTTAGGTTAACAATTGTGTTTAAGTACCTACCTATACTTTTAATCTCAGCTTTATTCAATAATAGCACAATCTTAATATATTTCTGTAATTTATCACTGTTTTATTTTAAACATGAATATTATAGAACCAAAGTTAATATATTAAAAGTATATAAGTATATTCAATTATTTAAACTTTAATATGTTGTATTTGAATATTTTCATAACAACGCAATAGTAGTTAGTACCTATCAGCAATACAGCATATTATTTCTGTATGATATACGCTATAACACCATAAAATAACTTATAATTTGCGTCACATTTCTGTAACATTAAATTATATTAACGTGGAAACACAATTAATGATGTTATTATTCTCTGAGTTTAAATAAATATTTTATTTCGTTTAGATGAACTAATACCTTATAAATCTATACTATAACAAAGTTCGTCAATAAAAATTCTGTGCACGAACAGTCTATTGTTAAAATGACGTATTTTTCTTTTAAATATATTGAATTTACTTTATATAATATATATATACTTTATATAATAGGAAGACATAGTTAAAAAGTAATTATAATGTTGAAAATGTGAATTTAATGAAATTTTAAACTGAAGCAAACTTTTTTTAAAAAACAAATTTAAGTTGTATGAAACATGTGGTTGTGATGTTCAAACATTTTCTCAATAACTCAAATAAAAAAGTGCAGTTGTATATATTAAACTAAGAAATATGAATTTACCAAAACTTTAAATTAAAGCATATAGTAAAAATTCTAATGGAAGATAAAAACTACTGAAATCAGAATATATGTAAATTGTTTTAATTTGTTTACCTCTTGAGTATTTTTTCTCGTTATTTTTGTCATAACTTAAATTTTTTAATCTCTCTATTTAATTTGTATTGTTTAAATAAATGATTAGATTTTCCTATGTTCATTTTATTAACAGAATAAATAGGAAAATTTGTAGTTAATCCAATTTATTATTTTTATATATTTTTTATTATTAACTATAATAATAATTAATAATATATTAACATTGCGTCGCTATCGTTAACAGCATACAGCTTATATTCTACCCCAGTCCATTTCATATATGTCATATATTCATCAATAAAAACATTAATAAACACACTTTGTATCATTTAAAAATGGAACATTCATAATATAATGCTATAACGTAATTTAATTGTGGTGTCACTATATTGGATATAAATGGGTTAATCGAAACGATGGCAGAAATGTATGACATTTTATATTACTTATTCATGTATAATTATATACTCGTAGGTAGTTAACATTAAACATAATTTTAATATTGATATTATGTATAGGTATAAACATTAAACACATTAATAAAAGTGAGTTAATGTTAAAATATTATCCGACGTATTTAAACATTATTATCCAATTTTTAACATATTATACAGTAGGTATACACTACTTTGTTTTCGAATCATCAGCTTTTAGAATTTTCAGTTGTGATTATGAAAGATAGTTGGTATAAAGTTAAATATTTGAATTTAATTGAACGTTGAAGTAGGTAAATTAAACTTCTAAAATTTTATTTAAATACAGATACGGATATCTCCATTTAGAAAGTATTTAGGTAAAATGCATTTAAATACTTTTAAGAAAAACTATAAATTATCTGCTAAATAGTTTACTGTTTGAAAAGAAAAATAGTTTTCAATTGATGAACAGAAAGTGTGTATCTCCACAGAATACACCTCAAGTGGTACAAGAAATCTCAAAAATTAAAAAATTTGGTTTAAACTTTATCTAAAATTATTGCATTATTGAAGAAAAAAGAAGTGAGCATATATATATCAGTACTATTTTTATATTGTATATATATCAAAAGAGTCTGAGTACATGTATTGTTATTTGTTGCAATTCGTTTATATCGAGTATTATATGGACCAGAACCAAAAAAACCTTAGCTTTTCAAATTGGTTGTTCAAAAGAAAACGCCATAAAAACATTGCTCTCAGTTGCTATAAAACGAGGCGTTTCGGTTGTGGGGCGGTTTCGTTTTTATTATTTGCCACGAAAAATACTTGGCGCGGGATCTGAATCCTACACAACAGCAACAATATAATAACAATATGGATTATGGAATATGTAACAACTAACAATACGACATCAACAACAAAAACACCACCATGATGACTATGACAAAAACAACTTTTTGGGTCACGTCAAAAGCTCGACCATTGTATATTACGAAAGACTAATACAAGTTTATTTGGTTATGTTATTAGGTATATTATTTCAATATATTATATTACTATAAAATGTATTTGTACTTTGCAAATAACTTGATACTACTTATAGTGGTGTCGGTTTTGAAGTTGGGTTTCATTTTATTAATTATTAATCAATTATTGTGTTGTTTAAAAAAAAAAAAATGATTTTTACCTAGTTTGAAATCATGATATCTGTAATACTATTACTATTTACCATGCACTACTGCATATTAGAATTTATTTTATAAGTACTTTTTATATTTATGATCGTAGTAATTTTTAAGGTATTTAAATTTTTTTTAAAACAATGCGTTGTGCCTATTTTTGCAATCAGAATACTCTTCAAAAATAGTTGATTTTTAAAATAACATATTAAACATAGATTCTATCCTATTTTTTTTTTGTGGTTATCAAAAATTTATTTATTTATTAACAAAATAAAAATAATACATAACATCATAGTATAGAATATTAGGTACTTCTTTTCTGTTATATTTTAACATTTTTCAAAAAAGTATTCTGCTCCGAGTATGAAATTAAAACATACAAACTGCAATTATCAAAAATAAAAATAATTAATAACCAAGTTTTTTGTGAGTCAACTATTTATTATTGTACAGTTTACTTAGTTAACAAAAAATATTTAAATATTATTAAAAAACAAAAATTGGCGACCTAGTTTCATAGTTAAATGGATAGCCTTTCTATAGAACACAGGTACTGGGCTTCAGTATAGTTTATTTTTACGAAACCCTTGGCGCTTATTTCGTCAGATATAATAATATTACACATTTAAATATTATGCATAGTAATTTTTAAAATTTTTATTTATCAAATAAAAATTTCATTATAAAATGACCTGTCCATTTAATAATTGCAGTTAGTAAATTTAGGTTTTCTCAATTGCAACTGCAATCATATAGTGAGTTGACAATTTAGTCTCTTCAACATGAATTAGTAGCCCATTAAATTTTAGCAAACTGACTTTGATTGTTTTTTATGCAACCCAGAATTATTATGGTAAATTGTAACCGAATACGGTTTAAACCACGTGTTCAACCAGTCACTGTAATATAATAAATAGTAAAAATGTTCAATTAAGTGACTGATGAAATCGTTTTACCTTCACAATACTATTTAATTTGGTGAATAACAAGAAAATTCTAAACACACGGAGCCATTGTAATTTTCAATAGTATTTTTCTACTATTATTATTATTGTTAGATGGAATAAAGCTTATACTCCTTCTATCCCTCAGTTTGACGTAATTTATTATTACCATCTCCTTTGAAATTATTAGACCAATCTTTGCGAAACTTGAAATATATTATATTCAATATTCATTATTATGGTAATGTCCATAGATTAAATTTGGCGTTCTTAGATACTTTATCATTAAATAACTACGATTAACTACTGATCAATACGATAAAAGAACAAGATAAGTCTAGACTGGCCAATTAACGTATACAGCTAAAACTATTGTAATAGGTAAAGCGAAATGTCATGCTCGCACAATATATAATTATTATGTATTTACCTTCTTTTCACTTTTATGTGATCTTATCATTCGTGTATATTGCCTATACGGTCTGGATTACTACCCTTTTATATGTATATATGTATAATGTATACACATGATCACCCATATATGCATTTAAGGATATTATTATATAGTAAATTAACTTACCCTTATTTGATTGTCAGGTTTGTTTTGTCAGGTATTCGATGAATTTAAGAAAAAGAGATAAAGTTTAATACTAATCAAAGACATGAATAATGTATTATTGCTAATAAGACAAATTTTTTATTTTATTTTAAAACATATAAATACTATTTGATGATATATACTATTTAGCTCTTAACGTATGACCGCAAGTAGCAGGACACAGGTAGAATGTCGTTGTGTCCAAGTGCCCGATAGTTGATGGATATCGTTAGACAAAGACATAACAATATATAATAATAATAATAATATAAACATCTACGCTACTGTAAGTACATATTATTAAAGATTATGATGATGGCTTAAGATAACGTAGCAGTATCTTTTAGATCATGAATAATAATATGGAATAATCCGAATTTAAGGTTAAAGGCCACGAAATACCGTTTTTTTTGAAGAAATCATATTATGTACAATAAATACAATAATAAGTACAATAATACTTGGTGAAGGAGTAAGTTTTCATACCCAACATTTTAAATATATGATCTAATGTAATGACTAATGAATGTACATGCAAAAAAAATAAAAAATATCAAAATTATAATTAAACTCTAATAGATCCCACAGCCACTTGTAGTTACTTTCTTCTAAAAAACTAGTTTTACGTATTTTTCATAGGGTAAATAAGCTGCAATAATTTTACAAGAGTGTAATACATCTTAAACCAGTGGGGTATTTACGGAGGGGGGGGGGGGTGTAAGGGGTTTCCACCTCCCTCACTAAAACTAAAATCTTTTATATAATGGTTAGAACAAAATAAAAATGACGTACTAATAACTTGTAATTTGTATCATAAATATATTTTAAGCCCCCCCTCCCCAGAAAAAATCGTATCTACACCACGCCACTGTGATGATGCCACAATTTTTAGTATCACATAGTTATGAGAAGTGGCTATCATTACATCATGATAGCTAGAAACTTAAAATGTTCGTGGTAACCTTCATACCACATTATATCAGTGCCTATTTTAACTCAAAGTTTGAACTTTTAAATTTTTTTTAAATTTTTCTAATTCTCATACTTAGTAAGCCAGTCACCAAATTGAAATTTGTAAAGAGAACTTAAATTAAATGATACTAAATTTATAACGACTTTTGTTACATAATCTCTGAGTCCGGCTCACGCAAGAATTGCGTTCCTTCAAACGGAAATCGAATATTTTTTCGTATACGTATATTAATACGGTTGCGCCATTGGTTAAAGAAAATATCAAGAACATTGTCCTAATGATCGAACATCATTAATTACACACACAAACACCTCTATTGTGATACGAACAGGTTGGAACAATAAAAAAAATTCTCAACACGGACCACGCTGTGACAGGTAATGCGATGCGGTGACATTTAAATTATACAGTAGGTATATATACCTTTATACCATTATTATTATAATATTATAGGGCATTTATTGTGACGGTTTTTTATTCGTTTTTTTTTCCTTTGTAGCTTTTGATTCGCTCACGCGTATTAACCTAACCACAAACGCACACATAAGACGTGTCGTACGCTTTATGGACGTACCTACGCGCGCAATTAACACGCCGCTCGCCGAGTCAAGGCCCTTTCACTAACTCGCGGCGTGTAGCGCGAGCACCATGAAACTCTACCGGCCGCTGCACGTGTGCGCGTACCTGTTCGGTGTGTTTCCGGCCGTGCGGACGCCGGGACAGCCGCCAGCCCGGCGGTTCCGGGTCCACTGGCCGGGTGCGGTGCTCAAGGCGTTCCACACGGCGCTCTACTGGCTGGTGTCGCTGATCGTTAGCATAGTGTCCATCCGGAACCTGGGCAACTACCAGAAGCTGGCCAAGAAGCTGATGTCCACCCGGGTGCTGGACATCGATGAGCTGTTCGTGTACATGATGTTCGCCGGGATGGCGGCCACCGCCGTGTGCCAGGCCCACATGCTGTGGCCGCCCGTCCTACGCGCCACCA
Source organism: Aphis gossypii (assembly GCF_020184175.1). Classification (NCBI taxonomy): domain Eukaryota; kingdom Metazoa; phylum Arthropoda; class Insecta; order Hemiptera; family Aphididae; genus Aphis; species Aphis gossypii. The sequence goes on along the minus strand of NC_065532.1, from coordinate 17,922,338 downwards.
ACGAGTGCTTCTTCGACCTGTGCCAGCTGGGCCACGTCACCGGTGCCTGGCAACACTTCTCCGCGTACGCCATCGTCCTGTTCGTCGCCTACGAATTCGCCATGTACTTCGTCTTGATCACGTACAAGTAAGTGTACCGACCGCCGCCGCGGCCGATGGTCGTCGACCGGCACACTTCTCGCACAGACGCAGCAGGGTTTTCCTGCAGGATAAAGGGAACATTTTGAACGTATAGTATGGTTTACATTAGACTATATTAATCTAATGCTTTAATGCATATATTCAAATGGACACCATCCTACACACATTATATTTTTGAACTTTATAGAATATAATACAGTTCCTGTTTTTAGTAAAAAAAAATTGTAAATACATTTTTATTTTCATTTCCTTGAGAGCTATCTATATTTTTCTATTTTCCTGGAATAATTTGTATCAAAAGAATGTCTGTTCACTGTTTGTTTTTTTCTCTAAAACCCATATATAATATCCCGAGAGTATTGAGCAATTGATTTCCCAATTAAAAATGAGTCAGATATATAAAATAATATATACAATTCAAGACATTATCAATCCGAAACTGAAATTTTATTTAGTATGTTTACGCATATGTTAGGCATTATTGTAGTGATTGTCTTCTTATTTTTAGTGAATTAAATTCACAACTCTGATAGTAATATTATTAATGTCACTTATGAGCTCTAATTTTGATAATATTCGTCAAATTAATGAAGATATAAAAAAATACTAAAATTTTGTAGATACAATAATTTATCATTTCAATTTTGATACCTACGATTTGAATATTTAATAAAAAATTAATTCCTCATAAGTTTTTTAACTATTATTTAAAATATCAAAACTACCACATAGTCATGACTTTTTTATACCGAAACATTGAAATATATTTTATTGTTATTAAAAAAAAAAAAATCATGTATACTTAACAGATGGCATTGGTTAAGCTGTTGTTCTATAAATATAGATACCACCACTATGCGTTTAGTGTTATAGGTTTGGTTTGTATCTATAAACTATATTTTGGTGACAGGCGACAGCAAATATAATTGTTAGAATAAAGAAAAAACAACATTTTTACTCAAATATTAACTTAAACTTAAAATAGCAATAATATTATATTGACATTGTTCAAAGATGATTTTCTAATTTTAACAAAATTTAAACAGATGCATCAAAATCCATACAATGAGAAGTACAGAAAATAATAATGTAATATTAAATTATTATTAAACATAAACAGAAATCTGTGTATTTTCAACAAAAAACAATACCAGCTATCATACTCGTATATCGGTCACCATGATCATCTAAAATAAGTAGGTAATAACACTTTGGTTATAAAAGATTCACTCAACGTTTTCTTGACAATTCAAAATCCTTTCTCGATAAATGAAATTTCTTATAACATCCAAACTGAATTATACTCAACGGAAAATAATATCGAATTTATAGGTACCATCACATATATACAATATATAGATATAGATAATCGGTAACAAGGTGGATGACAAGACAGTATTTCTCGCGATCGGCAAAATCTCTCAGCCAACAACTACAGACATTACCTACCGACCATTGATATCGAAACCTCAGTCAACAAAAAATAAATAGGATATAACAAAATTCGTAGGATTCTATCTTGCTCACGAATAAAATGAAAAGGGTTACAAATTTATATACAAAATGGGTAGCACATTTTCTCGAATTATAACAGTAAATTGAAAGTATCTAACAATATTAAGAAAACAGCAATAAAATCTGACTATCTCACAAAAACATCTTTATAAATAAATTTTCGAAATCTTTATGGCATCAACATTTAAAATATCTTATAAAATTTATTGAATTTCATGTATTGTAAATAATAAAAAAAAATGTAAATATTTAATGTATACAATCCTTCTATAACCTGAATAACTGAAACTAAAATAAAAAATATATACAATAAAAATATATATGATTATATTATATCACTGTACCTACACTTTATAAATACTTAAAATTGTTTCCAGATGTTGATAATAGAAAAAAAAATAGCAGAAATAATATCGTTGGTTATCTTGACGTATACTGTGATTATGTTAATTATATTTTAGATGACACTTTTATTTATCATGTACATTGGCTACAACTTTAAAGAATTATTTTTTTTTAATTATTATTAAATACCTCATTTATAGACCGAACGTTTAACTTATGCCTCTCGTTCTCGTGATATATTGTTTCTGAGTAAACTATATGAATTGTTAATTATTATCTTAAATATTATATCGTTGGTTAGGTCAAACACAGTCTTCTCAGTTATCTAATTAGAACAGTTTACTGTAGTATTTTATGCATAACATCGTTGCAATATAGTATACGATAAAATCGAAACGCGTGTGCAATGTCGTCGCCGAAACAAACTTAAAAACTTATATATATTTAGATTAGTTCATCATATGTATCGTATACATATACATAATACATTATAGAGTTATAGATCCTTAAAATATGCTGATAACATTAAGAAAAATCTCGTCGGTTTCAAAATTTAAAAAAAATATACGTTCTTTCGCCAAAACTTAGGTAATATAATGCACTATATTATCGTATACGTATGCGTCGTGATAATAATAATTTACGATCGTTTTATATTTTTGTTTGTAACTTACACGCGCAGGTTCACGTTCAGTTCGGCCAAACTGATCTGTCTGTTCCCGCCGCTGTCGAACATCACGTGCGTGGTCATCGAACAGTTCTTCTACCTGATGTGCGTGTCGCTGTATCTCCGGCTCCGCGCCCTGCACGACGACATCGAAACGCTGGTGCACAAGGCCGAACACCCGCGCTGGAGGTGCCTGGCGTCCGTGGCCGCGGCCGGCGGCGGCGGTGGTAGACCCGTGGCCGCAGCCGGCCGGTTGGGCATACCCGCGTTCAGCGCGGACGACATACGCGACCTGCGGGCCGTCCACCGCGCGTGCATGGAACTGTTCGCCCGCATCAATCGCCTGTTCCAGGTGCCGCTGGCGCTGTGCATGTTCGACTGCGTGTTCCGCATCGTCGTCTACATGTACGGCATAGCGTTCGACGTGACCATCGTCATGTGGGAGAAGAAGAAACACGTAAACTACTCGAACACCGCCATGTGGTCGGGTTACTGCGTCATCCGAATCATCCGGCTCTGGTACCTGTACCTGTGCGAACATTACGTGACCAAAAAGGTATGTTTTGACCAACTATATAGGTACAGTCGTATACCGCGGTTCGGGTGAGTGTTGGTTGTTCTACGAAAACACTGATGTTTAAAAAAAATTAAGTACGATTGAGTTTATAGTTTGTATATATATATATATATATATATATATTATATATATGTATAACAAAGTGTGCACGGGAGTTAACCAATTGAGCTTAAAGTTACTTTTTTATATACCTGCAATTGCGCTTTAAACATTTTAGGGTCGATAGACCAATTGCGCTCTATAAGTTTTAGGACCGACAGACAAAACATTATTTTACAACTAATAGTTATAATAATAATAAGTTCATGAACGAATTTAAGTACTTGAAAACTAAAATCCCAAATATAAGAAATAACGGAACAAAAGTTGATTTATAAAATGTGTGTAATGTGTAAACTATAAATAAACTATTTACGTGTGTTAAAATAATATTCATACCTATTTTTTCGATTACTGTCATACTAATTACTACATGGTACAATACATAAATATATTATGGTATTTGGTATTCCATGCAGTTAACATACTTTTTATGTATTAATTTTTTAATTTTTTCAGATTTTACCAATACGAGTTTCACTTAGCTGGCTTTCATTGATTTTGAATCCCGTCACAAGCCGGAGACTGATGCCTGAGGTAAACATAAAAAAAAAACATTAAAACATCGAGTATAGTTGAAACCCATATCAAAATAAAAAAAAAATGAATCGAATGGATATGTTTATAGATTTTACGAATAATTATATACATATTGATTAAATAATAAACAAGGGTTATCTACTTCAATTTAAAAAATATATATGCTTGCCATCAATTAATACTTACTATTTATTTTTCTTTTTTTTTACTGTTGTATTTAAATCAATATTGACCCATGTAATAATAAATATTTGTTGCTTATTATCTTTGTAATAAACCAAAAAAAATAACTTCTCATATTTTAAATTTCCCTTTGCATATATTTTGTATAAATAATAGACAAATAGAATAATAAAAAATGTGGACATTTGACCTAGGTATGAAAAATATAAAAAAGAACTTTTGTATAAGTATTGCACGTTTAATTTAACACGATCTTTCTTTGTTTTTCTGTTGTGTAACGATGGAATTCTAAGTAGGTATATATCAACCCTGAATACATTACTCATATTTTATGTAGATTGGAATTATCGTTCAGATATAACCTGCTTTTTTATTTAAACATCAAAACTGTAGTTTCACCTATATAATTTCAGTTTACTTTAAAAAATAAAAGTTAACATATCCGAGTACAAAGTGAATTTTTAACAAGGTACTCACTACTCAAAATAATTTTTTTTTAATTAAATAGAAGAAAAGTAAATTATACAAAATAATCAATAATAAAAAAATACGCCATATTAGAAAATATGATAAGCGACTTGAACAATAATGTAGTAGTTGTGAGTATATTAATTAAATTTAAGGGTAGAAAAAAAAATTATAATATTGAATATTGTCAGACGGCACTGATAGAAGGATAATAATATTAAAGGTTCTTGAGAAACTTTAATAATTTTATTTAACCATCCAACGGAATTATGGTGAACAAACTTACTCTAAGTAAAGGTATAATATTATGCGTGTATTATTGTATTAGAATTATAAATTATAATACCTAGCAAATAATTAGAAGTGAGAACGGAACGAATTCAATTATATTATAATCAATTTAACAAATTCTAATAATTTTTTTTCATAATCATTTCTTATACACTATACCCATCTTTTTAAATAAAAATAATATATGATTTCAGATAATTCTATTTCAACATCAACTTGATACGATTAAGTCAAAGTTTGAATTATTTGGAATTTTAAGCATCAATATGTCGTTGTTTTATGCTGTAAGTATGTGTTTTTGATGGTTGATGTTTATCTGCAACTTAACGTAAATATTATTACGTCCACGTTTATTCTGCAGGGATTTGGCACTACATTGGCGTATTTAGCGCTTTTACTACAGTTCTTTGCATTTAATCAGATTTCAATGGCATCCATTTCCACGAACAACGCAACAAACACAAACGAATAATTTATTATTATTGAGCTATCAAGGCAATTATACGATTAAAAACCATACATTTGAGTGATTACGTAAAGATATACATTAATATCAAGTGTAATTTAATCATACGCTTCATAGTTACATAATATATATATATATATATATGTATATAACCATATATACAGCACAACTACTTTACGCGCAACGAAACATGTGTAATTTACTTTAATACATTATTATCAAACTGTACTTAATGAAGAATATACAAATAAATTATAATACATGACAAGAGGAGAAAATAATGGAAACACAAGATTAATTCATCCGAAAACCACTTAAACGGAAAATCATTAAGCAATGGGGGTACATGACTATCTATTAAGCTACTTAATAAAATTAAATTGATTGATAATAATTAGAGCTCGGATTTTAAAATATAATAAGCAACTAAAAAAGCACACGATTGTTTTAAAAAAGAAGAATATTTATTTTTAAAAAAAGCAAAAAAATTAACATGAACTAGTTATAAAAATAATAAAAAAATTTGAAAAATAAATTTAAATTAAAAAAAGAATTAATTACCATAGATTTTCTTAGATTTGCAGCAGTCAAACTGACTAAATTGTCCGACAGAATATTTGAATATACATAGAACGAACTCTCTACGTCCACTGAAATGATCGGTGCATACTTCGTACAAGAAATTTCAAATTAAAACACTACATTTTAAATTTTAAAATGGTCGATATCGATGTTTTAGGCATACTGACCATTTAGGTACTGAGAGCTATTATATTATGTAAATCGATAAACTATTCGTAAACAAGCCGATAACGAAAACAATAACAATCCAATATAAGCATTTAGTCCTCATTCTGGGTTTTTACATTCCATTATTAATTATTTTTGTTTTATTATAGCATAATAAACGTATGAAAAATAAATAGCTGAAATAATCGAAAAAAGCGATAAAAAGCAAAAAAAAAAAACATTAACATAAAAAAAGCAAAAATAAATTGATTTATTTAAAATCAGAATGACATGAAACGAATTTATGTATACAAATTCTATCTCATATAATATTATATATGTATGAAAAAATAAGCATAATATGCCTTAAAATCCGAGCCCTAAAAATAATATAAAATTTAAATTAATGATAAGAAAAAAATGTAAATGGGATTATTTAATTAGCATATAACATCATTAATATTTTCACCATTGTAGTTAGACTCCTTATTCTTTTCACTGTCTTAAACTTACATATTATATAGATATAATTTGTAAACGTATATTAAAAATTTAATGATTTCTATTATTTATAATTTTATAAAATTTAAATAAACAAACAATGATAATTCCTTACGGCGTGTCTATAAATTGGTAAATATTATATATATTATATTTTCCCAAAAACCTATTTGTACATGTTATACACCGGATATATTATTTTTCGATGACAATTATTAATATTATTAGTAATTACTAATTATTATTAGTGTAACGATTGCCGTCTACCGACGTCGTACATTAATCCTTATGGGCAGGGCACGGCTAATTTATGCTGAATTTGAGGAATTGCGAACGGGGTCGACTGCTGACTAAGGTTTTCTAGCACGCGTCGTCGTATATAATATAATGACCAATGCGTGATTGGAGGGAATGTGCGATACGAATAGAAATACGGAGGGAACTCCACGACGATCAACACAACCATCAGCGAACACCCTCACTCACGACATATCAGCAAACCAAACCCAGATCGGTGGTAACCCTCATATTTTTTATACACTATTATATTATGTTAATAGTTATCTGTCTTATAATTTATCTTAATACTTATGTTGTATCTATATACTTATATTATACGTCAAGTGTCGAGCACTTCACAAGGTATTTATAGGTAAATACACCTAATCTTTAGTGTTAATACGTTAAAACAACTCTGACATAAGGAGCACGTCGGACGTTAGCGATCGATGAAGAGGAAACGTTACATTGGTTATAATTTTTTTTTTTTTTAAAGTGTTGAACCACAACTTACTAGTACCTACCTATATCCTATAGGTACCTGGCTAAACTATATTCATTTGTGGCTCGGAAGTTATAGAAGTTCATAGCAAAATATACACGAAAAAAATTGTAAAATATGCATGAAAAAAATGTTAAACACAACAAATTTACTAGGTAGCGAATAAAAAATCAATAGATTTACGATAAGCTAAATCGATAACATATAATATCAACGAAAATATATTAGTATAATTTCGGCCTATTAGCACGATACAGCTAAATTGCACCGGTATCATTATTAGACTGCTACTATGATAATAAATACCTATAGGTACGTGAAATAATATTGAGTTTTATATTCAATATTATCTAAAATACATAGGTTAGCGAAAATAAAAAACAATTTGTTTTTTTAGAAAATATTAACATGCTCGATATGCTTATGAAAATCATTGAGAAATATTTACTTTTTTCCTAAAATTAACGAAACATACTAAGTATATATTTTAAATTCACCATCGCATTGTTTGAATTTTAACTTGGTCTGCTATGTAAATCGAGAATATACAATTTTCCATGCAACTCCTATAATTTCTGAGCCCTATATAATATATATACCTATATATACAATATTATTATAATTATTTTTCACTTTCCAACTAATAATATCATATCTAATATTATAATAATTAGAAAATAGTTTGTTAAAAAAAAAAAAAAAATACAATATATGTCTTCTTACTAGGCTTTAACATAAGATTACTTTTTATATATAATACGTCAATTAAGTATGTTATAATAACTACTGATTGTTGATTTTATTCAAGAATATATTTCTAATCACATATAAATACATTTTCAACAAATTATGAAAAAAAAACTGATACCAAAGTTGGATGTGCCCATCGAGGCAGCTGTGCATACTGCATAGTAATAGCGAATCGTTGTATTTTAAAAAGATATCAAATAGAGCTTGATTTCTTCAAAAAATTACAAAAATCTCACCGATATATATTTCTTCATTGCCATTTTGACATTCTAGAGATACTCAACCGAACTACTGAGAAATTCTTAGCATGACTTTTAGTATATCGTACCAGTTGTGTGTTAAATTTCCAATGAATTGATGTGCTGCATAAAACATTTTGTGATTTCTTACTACCTACCAGAAAAAATAAGTCATATCATTGTAGTATACACCTAGTACGTTACCAAAAGTTTCGTTACTTGATTTTAAACCCAAACGTAAATGTACATTTTATATTGCATGTATAATTTAAACATGCATACGTTGTACAACAATGAAAAGAGTTTCGTAAAAGTAAGTACAATTTCAAAAACGGTAATGAAGATATGTGATTGAAATATAATATTATTTTCAAAAACAGCCAAACCCGCAAGCATTGTATAATTACACTTTAACTAATAATCCTTTATCTTAGACATAAATAATAATGTCAATAAATATATAACTTACACAAATGAGAATTCTTTCGATTGATTAAACATCTCAATTAACAAATATTTCACTAGGTACGCATTTATTTTTTATTTTTATTGACAGAGTTGAGTTTTGTTAATAAAATACAATTAAAACGATAAAATCAATAATTAATGTTACATAGTATAATACAATTTATTTATTTATTCAATGTATTGGTTCCTTACAAATAAATAACGTAACTCACAGAAAATAGCTTGTATAGAGGACCACCGTATATTACTGTTACAAAATTTTGAATAAATAATTAAAGCATATCGTATACATTTTAAGAATATTAACTGAAAATATAGTTATTTTTAGATACATAATACTAAGTAAAAAAAAAAAATAGTAAGAATAACATTAAAAAAAAAAAAAATGTGATCTTTTTGATCCAATTATGACATCTTATTAAATCAAATGAATTTTCATTAAGAGTTATTATAATTATTAATGTATCTAAAATATATATATATTTTCATAATTTGATTCACTATCGAACCTATTTTTATTTATTTTGTTATAAAACATCACATTTTCTCAAATTTCAAAAAGTAATGGTATAAGTCAATAGGTTTTTTTTTTCAATAGTAGGTACCTATTAATAAATTAGAAAACGATCAAAACTACATAATATAATAATAGTTTTATTTAATATGACATATTAAAATATATACGATCGTAATATATATTGCGGGATTACACATGTCTTAATGTTTTCTCGTGTAATATGGGACGTGTAAATAAATTTAAAACAATAAACTTATTATTAAAATATTGATCATAATAATCCACATAATAATACAGCAGACAGTATCTTATTTATTAATCTATTGTACAGTGTTTTCATGTTTTAGCAGGTGTATTGAACTTCCCATAGCAACCGCGAAAAGTCCTAATTCCAAGGATTATATTGTATTGTTTAATGTTTATTGTGTATTTGTATCCCAACACCTAACACGACATTTTATTGCGCATACTAAAATACTACAATTGAACAAAACCTATGATATATTTTATTAAAACATTCACAAGTCATAATAGTGTGACTGATATGTGTATACATAAAATAAAATACATTTAAAAGGTATTTGAAAATATTCTCAAACTGTTAAATATTATTGACTAGCTATAGTAAACACTAAACGGAGTTATATAGTTATAATATCTATTGTATTTCTTACAACTATACACAATATCGTGAATATTATGACATATTACCCTTTGTTTGAAAATGCATATTTTATTTATTTAACAATTTAAAAACGTATTCAATGTGATGTCTTATATAATATATCCATTAGTAGTTGACACGGTTATAAACGTTAAGATGTATGTATAGGTAAACCGCGGTAGATTTTTGTCATTTCTCGTCATATTATTATGAGCAATTTTTTATTCATCAGTCAATGTTTAAAAGCATTTTGAAACGTGTAAACACTGTAAACATAATAATGTTATGTAACATTATTTTTGACGTTTTCTGAAGTTCTATACCTTTATGTGTGATTGAATATGTATGCGGCCATCTAATGTACGAAAAGCGTATATTTTGCACAATAATCGATAACAATGAATTACGTTGAATTCTGGTAGATTATTTATGTATTAGATACATTGCAAAAAATATTTTATAGGAACCAAAATTCTTTTATTGTTTTTGGCACCTGTTAACTGATATTTTTTATTTAAGTTTGATACTTTTTCATACAACGTTGAAGACTTGTGTCTAAGCGTAAACAATTGCAATACGAGCATATTTATCATTAACCAATAATTATCATTTCAAAAGAACTATAATATATATCTATACAATTATACGTAAAGGATTATACCTGCTCATGGGTTATTTAATCAAAAACCACGGAACCATTGTAAAGGCTCACGTTTTATGGTGTGCTATTAAATAATTTTAATTTAAATTAAAAAATATATACATAAAAACTAATGAGTTGTCACTGTGTAGTAGTTATCACACACGTATGTGGTTAACCGGCTTTCAAACAGGTTGACACATAATAATTATTAGTATAAAATTATTAGCAGATAATGATAATGCCTATTTTACAATGGCGGTGACACGAGTGTTTTTTTTCAAATGCGCTAAATATCGAACAACGATGGGTGTCATCGAGCGTATAATTATCTGCCCGAATAATATCTAATCCATTACTGGTACCATTATGATTAATAATGTACAATAATAAAATAAAACGTCGCAATGCACAATACAACCATAATGCGAAATCGACCATAACAATAATTAATTATATGATAGCATTCAATAATGTTATATGATAGATTCAAGTCGTATTCGTATTATTATGTTAAAACACCCGAAAACTAAGCAACCGTTATAATATATTGTCCAGTTTTATGCGAACTCCATCGTCGAGCCATCCAGTCCGTCTATAGACGACGCAGGCCAATATAATAATTTTACAATATACTTAGGTAGTTTAACGTAAATTACACTCGGTAAACATAATATAATATTGTAATGCGTATTGTCATTATGTAAAGAATATTATGAAGTGCAAAAAATAATTCGTCCGCTCTCGTCGTATATCGGAGCAATTTGCGATAGATTACACGTTATTTTTTTATCCGAGATGTGACGAGGTTTATAATTTTCACATTTTGTAGGAAATGTTACAAAACTTCGGTGTTATACATGTTGATGGATGTGGTAAATCGGACGTTGTTCGATGGGTCTAATTCCGATTTTCGATATTTTATATAGTATTTATATGCCTTTCCAGAGTTCGGTTGTGTACATAAATCGGATAAATTAAAAATATTTAATGTGTCCGTAATTTTAATGCGTACAAATTACATACAAAAATAAAATAAATAAATAAATATAAGTTTCAATTTTCGAATTCTGTATCATGATTTACTCAGTGGTACCTACGTCCAATCATTTTTAATGAGAAAACTTGTTATATTGTAATTTTATAATACATTTCAATGAATTTCGAGAGTAAAACCTATAGCGCAACTAACTATTAGTCTTTAAGATTTTAGGAATTAAATTATTAATAAAGTTTACTTAATTTTTGTTGAAATAATAAAGCTGAAAAAAATTAATTTTAATCACTTAATGTCATTTTTATTTTCTAAAAGGAGGAAGTATCTTACGACTTTCAAAACTAAATTTAATTTTTCATGAAAATTGTGTTCTTTAATACACAAAAATAAATACATTTTGAAAAACTTAACTTTTAAGTTTTAATATCAGAAGAAGATAATATTATCAATTCTCTTGTTGCTGGCTGATTCTGTGTATTTTATTTTTTATATTACGATTCATGAATTACCGTTCAAATTTTAATTTTTTGTCTTGTTATAGTACTTTCAAGTAAAAGTTATTTTTGAGAAATTAAGTAAAGTCATTTGGAACTGTTTGGAACTACGAAAAACTGTTAAAAATCGACAAAATCTATTTACTACAAAACATAGAATAAACGCTATCAAATTCAAATAATTTTTCAAAATTGAAATTGGATTACTAGAAGTATCAAGTATGTTAAATTTTCGCCAGCTTATTAGTATTATTTATTATCACGTGTGTACAAAAATATTTTTAAGCGTGGTACGATGACTTGTGCATTCGCGTATGTGTGCCATAGATTATAGAACAGTCGTCCCGTCCGCCTACTGCAGTACTCTCACTAATAATCATTTAGGTACGAGTTTACGACTAACGCGGAGTTACGGGCGCCGACGACAAGATAAGAAATTGTTTAAATTTTTCCCGTAAATAATAGCGATTTAGAGCCGCCTTAACCTTGTCACTATAACAATATAAAGCTGTTACTGTCAGTCCTAAATCTGCAAAAATGAAAAAAATATATCACTTTAATTTAATAATTGATTTAACTTTCAATTTTGAAAAAAAAAAATTAATTATGATAAGTAAATTTTATTTGGCATGGAATATGGACTACAGACCCTTTACCTAGTCAATGTTTGAGTAAATTTTTCACATAATATTCTATTACGATTAGATGACAATCGACCATAAAAATTATCCACGCATAATAAGTAGTTATATTTAATATTTAATTTTATTTATGACTTGCTTTGATCGCGACAACGCTAAATTGCGTTAATTACCATATAGGTATTTTTAAAAATGCTGTAATACCGTTACTATTTTTATTAACGCAATCCTATTGTCGAGTGGTGTTTTTTAAAGGCGTTTTTCTCATTTTTCCAGGACATTGCAGATATCCGTAAAATACATCATTTGCAGAGTCGGATCGTCGTACAAAATTATTCGTACCCATATTATTATCGTTACGGACACGCGCAATGACCACCGCAGCACCGCTTTACCGGCCGTTGCAGGTGTGCGGCTACGCTTTGGGCGTGTTCCCGTACACGGTGTCGCCGTCTGCGCCGCACAGGTTCCGCCGGCACTGGTTCGGAGCGGCGCTGAAGGCCGTGCACTTGTTGCTGTTCTGGTCGGCCGCCGTGTCCGTCAACGCGATGCTGTTCTGGGCGCACCCGCCATCACCGGCCGGCGGCACCGATCAGCGGAACGGACTGGCGCTCGACAAAAAGCTGGCCACCACGTCGCCGGGGAAAGTTGACGAGCTGTACGTGTACATGATGTTCACCACGTCTGCAACGGCCGCCCTGTGCCAGCTGTACATGATGCTGCCGTCGGTCGTGGCTGTGGTCGGCGAGTGTCTGCTCCGGCCGCGCGTCCACCACGGCCACGTCTGGCCACCGTTTAAGGCTTTCACCATAGTTGCGTTCGTCGTCTCCGAGTTCGCCTTTTACTACGTGATGAGCGTTTACTGGTAAGGTCGGCTTATTGTATGGTTATTGATTTAATATAATACATAGTTTTATTAAGGCTAAACGATATTTTATATAGTACAATATTTTACCCATGATTTTTCGTGATTTACTATTTGTTTATTGAAATTATATATTTTTTCATTTCAATCGAAATACATAATATTATATAATAATAATAATAATAATAATAATACAATATAAATGTTTTTGAGAATTTATTTTTAAAAACGAATATGAAATCATATTTAGATAAGTATATTTAATTAAAATCTGTTATTATATTGTTTTATAATATTATGTTGTAGTACCTATACTCGTACATTGTAGGTATAGTTTGATATAGACTGACATAATCAGTTATATCCAATAAGTTATTCGGGCATAACAATTCAAGGGCACGAATCTAGAAATTGTAAATATACCTTCTTCCTACGCCTGATTGTTCATGAGTACTTTTTTTTGTTTCAAATTGTTTAAATATATATATTATATTAGTTAAAAAAAAAAAAAAATAGTGAAATCGATTGTTTGAAGTGTTTATCATTTAATTGTATTTTTTTCACATTTATAGATTAGGTACTGTAAAAAAAACCGGCATTAAAATTACCTATTGATGCTTAGGGTGACACGGGACATTTGGGGACATTATACTCAATGTAAGAGTTTACTGTATACTAAATTATTATGTATCATAATACATTGTATCTGATGTGATGGCGCATAAAAACTGTAAAATAAACGAAAAAACACCTACGTTTAAAAACTCTAAACACATTTCGTTCTAATGTTCCTCTCGAATTCTGCAGGTTCAATTTCCAGTTTTTCTTATGCCTGTTCTCGTTGCTGTCCAACATCGATTGCATGGTGGTCGAACAGTTTTTCTACATCACTTGCCTGACACTGTGCGTCCGGCTAAAACGGATCCACGAGGACGTACAGGACCTGGTGCACAAGGCCGAGCACCCGCGGTGGAGATGCTGGACGAGTCCCGCGGCCGGACATCCGGACCGCCTGGGCATACCAGCGTTCGGTGCTGCGGACATCCGGCATCTGAGGTTCGCCCACCTGGGGGTGACGGAGACGTTTTCGCGCGTCAACCGCGCGTTCCAACTGCCACTGCTGCTGAACATGATCGACAGCGTGTATCGCATCTTATTCTACACGTCCGAGGTAACGTACCATTTGATCCACATCATTTTGGACAAACGCACGACGATCACGTATGGAAAAACAGCCCTGTACTCGGCCTTTTTGGGAATAAGAGTCGTCCGGTTGTGGTACCTGCACTCATGCGAATATTACATCACGAAAATGGTGAGATCTGAGCACAACGCCAACACCATCATATTATTTAAAGCATGCGTAATACTGTACTTTATTAATTGGCTATAGATAAGTGTGTATATAGATTATAGGATTCAGTTCAATGTTTAAATACAAAAATATTTTTATTATTTATTTTTTTGCAATCTAAATGAGTCTTATATTAGAAGGACTTGCTACAAAAACCAGATGAATCTATTTTTTTCAAATATGTCCTTTGCGTATTTTATATGTACTGGGACATTTCTTTTTTTTTTTATGCAAGAATTGTATAAGTCAACTATTATAACTTATCTGATGTCTTGCGAAAATAATGATTAATAATTAATAAACAATAAGTATCTACTATATGTATATCATATTATTCCTGAACTTAGTTAATGTCAAATACCTATAGTTCTATTTATTTAAAAAATATTATGCTTTTTTTCGTGGAAAAAAAATATAATAATGGAGAAAATTTAGATAAAGCTATATATCTGACTAATCAAGTTACATTTTTATAAATGTATAGTATAGAACACAGACAACCCAATACACATGTTCATAAAAAGTCAAAATTGTAAGTTACTATAGCAAAAATTTCAAACCATAGAAGTGTTTTTTTATCATTCTAGAAATGCTTTAAATAGTAGACTTGTTTATTTTTTGTAGCAACATTTCATTATTTACTATAAAATCCTCAGGAAAAATCTTATACCTAATATACTATACACTAATACACCATACATCATTTGGTGTATGATACACCGTTTTAGAACACGAGTGAAACGAGGATCCATTTTTAATTTTTAACGAATTTATTTTTCTTAATTCTTTATTATTAACTTATTTGTAACGACTAACGGTGATTATCTACTATTTATAATCAATAATAGGTAATTTCTTTAATATTATCTTTTTGAACTTCATAAAAAATACGTGAAAAATATATGAGTATACGATACGACGCTTTTTTAACCATAAATAAAATTGAGACTAACCAGTTATTCTCAAATAATTTATCTTTATTTTTTTCATATTTTGCCATTATTTAAAAATTACTAATTGATAACAGCTAATATTCTAAAAACTCTCTTTAATTATTTATGATATTGATTAATAATATACAAAATACAAATATAATTAGATGATTATCTATATTTTATTCTAAGAAAAAATGTACTGAATTAAACCATAGTATTGATTAAATATACAATATACTTTGAAATCACCAGAGTTGAGAAATTATAGCACTTAACTAAGCATGCAATTATAATGACAAAACATAGTAGAAATTTTTTCATTACATAGTATTATCATTTTAAAACTATTGCCTACTTAATAAGTATTTATTACATACAGATTGTATAAAATGTATTGTGTATCAAAACCTAAATTAGAAATATTTTATTATAAACCCACACAATTTTCAAGCAAGTATGTAGGAATATTAAAAAATAAAACTAACCAATGTACGAGGAAAATTATGAAATTCGAAGATGCACGTATTGTCCCCAAATTTATAAAATATAAAATTTTTGGTAAAAAAAAAAAAAAATAAATTAAAACTCAAATATATCTTACGTAGCTTATTCTAATATTATTTGAGCTTTTTTTAAGATGTGAATATTACAAAAATTGAACCTTATTTATACGAGTAATTACGTATATAACAAAGTATAGTTTTTTAGCTCTTACTAAACTACTTACTAAGTTATCAATAATTAAATAAATATCAACTGTACCCCCTTTTTAACCATTCAATTGTTATATTTTGTATGAATGCATGTTTATTTAATAATGAAAATAAAATAATATTAATAGTTAACATTCTAAACCTATAATGAGTTGACATATTGAAGACATGTGTAATCTAATTATGTTAGAATTTCAGTTTTTAATTAATTTAATTTAATTTTGCATAGTACATTTATTCAATACTAAAGTTGACCATGATTAATAAATATAATTATTTTAAATATTATATAGATTATACCTATACGGATTTCATTGAGTTGGCTTACATTAACATTAAATCCAGTCACTAGCAGGAGATTAATGCCAGAGGTATTCACTTTTAAGCTTTTAAAGAAAAATAATTAAATAGTAATTTTTTAAGTTTAATAAGTTTACGTTACTACAAGTTATAACATTACATAAAAAGGTAATATTAAAAATTAACTACCAATATTTTAAAGATCATTAATTCTATACATCTTAACACGAATATTGAAATTTTAGAAATAAAATTTAAAAAAATAACATATTGATAACATTGAATAGTATAACAATAATATTGATGTAGAATGTAGATATGTGTATAATATAATTTATCGTTAACTTTGTAAAAAAAAAAAAGGAACCTAGAAAATCGGAGGAAAAATTACAAAAATGGATTCGTAAAAAAATATTAAATCATATAATTACTGTGCCAGCAGTAATAATACATATACATTAATAGTATAACTAAATGATAATAATAAATTATATTTTCTTCTATCAATATACACTTTTTTTTAAATTTTAATTCTTTTAGTTTTAATTTCAATACACATGTGATATGTCTTAATAAGTTCTATAATTATGTAAAAAACATTTTGATTTAAGTTTTTTGTTGATAATAGGAGTTCTTTAAAAATTTAAATTATTAGCATTAATAAAACTATAATTTAAAGATAAAAATATATAATTATGTCTGTATACGATTAATACCAACAAATATTTGATTTTACTTTTATATAAAATTAGGTAACTTAGTATTTCTATAATTACACACTAAGGAACAAATCGTAACTTACTTAGTCATAAATTTATTGCAGATCATTTTATTTCAAAATCAATTAGATGCAGTAACTTCAAAATTCCAAATATATGGAATGATAAATATTAATATAGCATTATTTTATGCAGTAAGTAATTAAATATTATACATTTTAATAAATTAATATAATATAATATTGATATTTAAGTTAAACGATTATATTAGTTTCAATATTTTAAAATAAATATAGAAAATGTTTTATGTGTATACTTTCACCATATTTATCTGTTTTTTTTCTTAGGAGTTTGGATTACTGATGGCATACATAATCTTTTTATTACAATTTTTCGGGTCTACTTTGCAACCATCACTAGTGTTCAATAATTTCACAGCAGTCCCAAGTATTATGAAAATCAAAAATAGTACCAACGTCGCATGAGTGTATAATAATTATCAGCTTGGTAGAAACTCAACTTTTCAAATGTAGCAGAATTTTTAATTTTCTTAAAAAAATATCATATTCATTTTATTGATTATTAATCATATTAAAATAAATTTTATTGTTATCTTGTCGACCATTTACAACAGACTACATGTCATTATAATATAATTTATAACGTTCGTGTGTCCACTTTTCTAACTTTGAGTTGGTCCAACTTAGGCATATTTAAAAATACCTATACTAATTTACTAATAATCATAACTATTAATTTTTAAGACAAAAATAGCTCGAAGGATAAAGATATTACCTATATTATGGTGTACTTATATTATTCCTAGATTAGATAATCTAAATATTATAATATAAAAAGTAGTATAACCAACTAGTTACCTATTCCACTTTGGAAGTTTTAAGAATTAACATAAAAATATTTAAAATAGAATTTAGTTTGGTAAGCATGAAATTGCTTATAAATATCGAGTAAAATATTCTATAAATATACTTTTAGTACCTATCTAAAAAACGAAAATTTTTAAAGTTCTATTAGTAAAAAAATTAAAAAAAAAAAATACAATAATTGTACAAGAAATTATAATCAAGAATTGGCCAATATTAACTGACGAATAATAATTATTACTATATACGGGACACCGTTAAAATATAGTGCGAAGTCTAGCGACATAACTTCAACGAAAACAATACAAAATGAACCACCAGAGAGCGGAATCTATTCCGTTGCTCGTCTTTTGTGTAAGTACAACATTAATTAATAACTGCTAGTTGTGTTATCAATCAGGAGTTCACAAAGAAATTAATTAATTGAGCTGGGATTTTTAGGGTTTCGTCGGTCATGTATTTATTTTGTACACCCATTATTTATAAAAAAAAAAGTTTAGCAATAATTAAGGCTGTGAATTAAAACAATTATAAATATAATTAAAAACCATGTATATTTAAAAATTATATTTCACAAACCTAGACTTCAACCTTCTAAACAATTATACTCAGACACTAAACTACTAACCATTAAAAAACTATACCATAAAAAAACTTTACTCTACCTCTTTAAAAATAATCTAGCTCAAACAGCCACACATAATCATAATACAAGATCTGAAAATCTAATATTTCCCAAAATAAACACATCTAAATACTATAACAGCTATCTCATTACGGGCTTGAGACTTTATGAAAGGCTCCTTCTTATTATAACAAATTCTGATAATTTTAAAAACTTTAAGTTTCTTGTAAAGAGATGGTTATTACACAATGAACAAGCTATATGATCGTATCTTATCTAAAATTGTAAAATTATTTATTTATTGTATTATACCTCGTTGTATACTATCCTACTTTGCTCATATAATATTTTTCTTTTTTTATAACTACTAGCGCCGTACTGTATTTATAATTATATTCTTCATTCTATTTTACTATTATATTCGTACATTTAATTAATTATTTTTTCTTTTAATCTCTTAGAGACTCACGCCCATCAAAACAAGGAACTTATCCTTAATGTTGGGCGTAGCAATTTAATCACAAATATGTACATTTCTTCTGTTTCAAACAATTATTGCTGAATAAATTATTTATTATTATTATTATTATTATTTAAAAATCTATCAAGTTTAAACTATTATTAGCTTAGTACGACGTACGTATTGAATTTGCTTAAAAATTATAAGCAAATAATAAAATAAATGAAAATAATTCAAAAAACGTTTATAAAGTTTTAATTAATAAAAATTATTAAAAATTTTAAAAAGTAATAAAAAAATGAAAAGTTGAACTAATACGAAATAATCCTTTAGGCCAATACCATTTTATCCTAAAAATACACTTTACGGGAATAACTATACTACCCAGCAGAATAAACAAATTTTTTTATTATTATTATTAATAGAAAGAAATATTCTATAATCTACATCAAACTCCATTTTTAATAAACAACTTACATAAAGTAAGTTCAGTTCATAGCTCGAGGCACCAGCCGTAGTGCTAATTGCTTAACACCTCCCAAAAGATAATGAAGATAGTGACAAACAGAGATAAACTTTTTTCAAAACGTCTAAAACTGAAAATCATTTGTCTTATCAAATTAATAGTTTATTGTTTAAATGAATAAAAGTACAATTTATTCATAGAATATGAAAAATAGTTTTAAATAACTAAACTATGTTATGTTTTACTTAAATAAACATTATTATATTAAAAAATTAATATTTATTTTTGAATTAAATACTCGGTAATTTATAAAAAAAAAAAAAAATAAACTGCAAAGAATAAATGTATTGAAATATATAAAGCAAATAGCTAGTTTTCGTCATAATCGATTTAACTAAACACGACATTTTTATACATTTTATTACTATAGGTATAACAATATATTTAATAAAAAAAATTCTACATTTAGATTAAGCAACTAATAATCTAAATGTCAATATTTTATATTTTATTTAAGATTATTAATTTAAATATTAATATATTAACTATACATTTTAGGATAATTATTTGAAACTGTAATTCATTATTTATTAGTACATATTTTTTTTATCAATTTTTATATTCTAATTCCACGAAATCATTGATTTTTATTTCCTATTGGCTACTATCTATTTAGTACGTACAAACTAAGATAAATCAAAATACTTTATATGTAGACTCAAGAGTACATACATATTGAGTTTTCATCATCTAAGTATTAAACTCAGGTACCGTATTTAAGAAACTATTTAAATTGCTTTTTTAAATATTGTTAAAGTATTGCTCTTTGATTTTTTTATTATAGAAAATGACAAGTGAGTTTTAACAATAGTTTTCTTAAACTATTTTTCTTATAATTTATATGTATAAAATAACATTTTAAATTATATTTTTTTATTTCACTGTGCAACTGTACAACTTCAATATAAATGCTAGAGGTATTGAATAGCCATTTAAGCGATTACAAAGTTTTTTTAGTCAAAAATGATTTTATATAATATGGTTCAAGGTAAACATATTATGTAGATAATATCGCAATCATTAGTATGGAATTTCAATTGCACACGAGAAAATAGGATTTGGCTGCATTATATATTTATATACCTATTTTTATTGGATCCCCCTTTTTTAAAAAGGTATAGGTTAATTGGGCCACTACCTACAATGTTACATTTATAGCAGGTACCTATACCTGGTTATTG
The DNA here is from genome assembly GCF_020184175.1 of Aphis gossypii. NCBI lineage: Eukaryota > Metazoa > Arthropoda > Insecta > Hemiptera > Aphididae > Aphis > Aphis gossypii. The sequence continues at coordinate 17,901,063 of NC_065532.1, read as the reverse complement.
GGCCTCTATTTTCAACGATTTTTATCCATTGGATTAGGTAATAAAGCCACTATTAAATTTTATATTTCAATAAAGTAATATCTAATTCAATACGTCACATATCAATTGCTGTACTTAAAAATAATTTTAATCAAATTAAAAAATACAAAAAAGGGGAGAAACAGATTTGAATTTGTAAAGTCTGTATTATATTATTTAAAAATATAATTGTATTTTTATGTATTATGAAAAAAATTTATAATAAATGTAATATACTCCTATATTTTTGTATTATACATTGGTGGCCTAATCTCCGGGTAGTAAAATGTATATAAATATTTTATACGAAACAGCCAACAGGTAGATAAAATGTGAAAACTCAATTCCCGACTTACACCTACGTATATAATATTATATATCGACGGAGGTTACAATAAATCTTAATAAACACAACTGTGTCGTCTTGAACGTTTTTATACAACATAATATAATAGAAATGATGGCATATATTATATAAAACATGTTTTCTCCGAAATGTAAGCATGGAGCTATTATTATGGGTTTCAAACCGCAGTTTTACAGAGCCAGGTAAATCATGTGTGTATGTGTGAGGGTAGGTGTGGTGGTGAACCCTCGACCCTCGTCATACGTATAGAGCAATAAAATACTTTTATTCTATAACATTCCATTCTCAAATACTAATGGGATAGCGGATACGTGTGGCCGTGTAGGGTAGCTAAAATATCTGAAAAGTGGTGTTGGCTTACAGCAGTTTGAATAGTTTATCAACACCACTTTTTTCATGATATATTTATTTATATTTTATATTTAAGTAATTTATTTCATTATTGGCTATGATGGTTGGTTGGAATTTATTATATTATTACTATTTAATTATTAAAATAATAAATATTTATACATTATATTGTGTATAACGTATTGCATTAATTGCAGACTACAATATATGCACTATATGTAGCAGATATATACGTACAGATATATATTATATGCGTCGTGGTGACAATATATTTAAATAATACGTGATATGCTATGACTAATTACATACTTATAAAATATAATACAAGAGAAACTATGATTATAGATACTAATTGGAAAGTACCACGCAAGGAAAAACTTCAATCGATGCATTAACTGCCCAAAATAATATAAGGGACAGGCCTTAGTGCCTTACTAGGATTTTTGACAGAATTTAAATGATGGTAAAAAGTTAAAATCCTACCACTTTAAAACAATCCATTCTATAAGCTAATTGTTAGTCAATAAATATACTTAATTATCATATACATTTATTAAAAGAGCCCTAACAAACGACTCATCATTATATTAGTAGCCGGCAAATAGTTGACGGTCATAGCTGGATCTAGTATATTTTTTACCCAGGCCAAAGTTTATTATAGTGCCCTCTCATAATTTAGCCCCTCTATTATCCCACTGTTATTTGGTATTTGGCACCCCCGACCAAGACTTCCGAGGTTAGTGTCAGTGCCCCGGTTCACTTCCCCCCTCCATAGATTTTGCTAGGTTGACGGGTATCCATGCAATTAATTTCTATATTAAATTGAAGCTACACATTATTTTTCGATTTATTGTATTTATGTTGAATTAACATATAACACATTTAATACATGTATAGTAATTTTAATTCGACTAAGTATTATTTTTATTTAATTACATTTTCCATTAATCTTGTACCACATTTGGTTACATTTGGTTCACAATAAAAATGTTTATTATTTAATAACATTTTATTTGTATTAATGGTTTAAAACCTTGTGTATGACTGTATTAGTTATGAGTAATGAACAAACGTGCTTAAAGGTTACATTGGTTACATCATTAGATAAAAATATTACCTAACGTATCATAATTTTGTGCTCAAACATGTCGTGCCATTGAAATATTTTCTGAAGCTATTTTCACATCGGGAAAGGATGTGGTAAAGCGGTACACGATCATGTCAAACACCATTGGTTAATCATTATTATCGGTTTTAGTATGAAATTTCATTTTTACAAAACCGAATAGGCTCTGGCTTCACGAAATATAATTAAATATGTCATATTATAATGTAGATATGGGATAGGTTTATGTTGTAATAAATGAACAGTATAATATGTATGACTGTGTCGTCTTTGTAAAATTAATAATATGTTGGAAATTTGTATATTTTATATATATAAAGGACACACTTTTTTTCTGAGCTAAAATTATAACAGCCATTATAATGGCTTTTAGAAACTAATTTTATAATCCGTAGGTAGAGTTACCTGAGGTATAATGGCGCATTTCACATTTAACAGCTGTATATGGCAGCATACACGTTTTAGAAATATCGTTATATTGTTTTCCTATTATAAATATTACGTAGATTTCAATTTGTTGGTCATAAATTGATTTTACTAGAGCAAATACTCAAAATTATAAATAATTAGAAACTTTATCAAATGCGTCTGTTAACCCCAATATTGGGGTAAAAGTGCGCACCTAATGGGGTAATAAGGCGCATTCTAAATTAAAATCTATTTTATTAAAAGATTATTTAAATAACTTGAAAATTGGTTATGATTGTATTCTTAATTTATGAATAAAATAACTGCTGATAAAACAAATTAAAATTAAACAACCTTTTAACTTAAGAACAGATAAAATATCATTCTTAAAAAATATGTACACAATAGTTAATTTTATCCCATGCACCATTATATCTCAGGTTACTCTAATCACTTATCTTGTAAGAAAAACTGTGCACTTTTACCCCAAATCCCACTAAGCCATTTTACCCCAATATGATTTTCTGCATAAACAGTATTGTGGTATAGGTACCTACTCAGTTGTTATCATATTAATATATTACTAGTGTTGACGTTTAGTCACCTACTTGTAGGTACTAAACGAATATATAATATAAAAGTAATACCTAACGTGTCGTTATATATTACACATTACTACTTCTATACTACTCAAATATTATATCAGACGAATACAATTAATACTTTTCCTCATATTGACACCAAAACTTCATCAACTATTGACAAAAATGTTTTATCTTGTTTGGGTATGATAACATAATCATATTAACAAAAATTTTTGACCAAATAGCAATTATTAAATTATTTATACACAATAGTTCATTTTACCACATGCGCCATTATACCCCAGGTTACATGCCCGAGTGTGTGTGTGTAGGGGCGGTAGTACATAGTACCTCGCAAGTATGGGTCACACAAATACTAATATTCTATAACATACCATTCTCAGACCCTTGTCGATTTCAAATGGTGGATGCGATGTGGTAGTAAAAATATCCTAAAGCGTTTGAATAAGGTCGGCGAACACTGTAATATATTACATGGTTATACACCCTACGGCCAACTAAATATCACTGCAGATGTTCTCAAAAATTCAAAAATGTACAAATTATATTGCTTAAAACAAATTATATTGTTGTTCGTGGTGCTTATAAAAATCCCCGATTGTCGTTTGCGTATCGATATTGTTAATGTTGACCTTTTTTGTAAAACATTTTCGCATTATTCGATTTTTGGGTTATACGTCATTTGCGCATCAGCTGTTTAAAAGGTCTTACATCATTTGCAGTTTGCGCATCAATATTAGTTAACAATAGAACTAAAAAAATGTGTATACCCAAAAATGCTAGTTGTTTTCTAACTTTGAACTTCAAATTCACACATCTAATTTTAAAATATTGTACAGATATTTCTGTTTTAAAATATATAATTAAATATTAAATAAACAAAGTGATTGTTTCACCGATGATTTTTTGAGCGAGTGTCCGATCGACGAAAGACTACAAAAGTTTACTGATTATTTTGTAGAAATATATATTTCTGAAGATTGTATTTATCCTCCAAAACTTTGGGCACTTGCATTTTCAGAACTTATATATTGCAAAATAAACAGCGTCAGTGAACAAAAAACACCGCGAAACCAAATTTTAAAACAACAAAAAAAAACAAGAATTTAATTGACCAGTATAAAAGGGGAGAAATATGCCGATATACATTTGTTACGTTTGTTTTCTGTAAAATCATATATTTAATTAAAAATTGATTACCTAATTATTTTTGTTATTTTAAAAATCATTACCAAGGGGTTACCAAAATATAGAAACTGCAGAATTTTGTGGTGGCAGTAAAAGGAAAAATATATTTTTGTACTGGCGGTAAACGGAAAGGTCGACTTTGACGGAAAAGTAGATCACCCAAAGAAATTTCTAGAATTCTGGAATGTAATTGCGACGACTTTGGCAATTTAAGAACAATCCGTAAGAATAAATAAAATAATCAATGAATGGATATCGTATATTCTTACCTACTATTTGAAAATCAGAATATATGTTATTAATAGCATATGTTAACCATTATAGTATAATTTATTGCAGTTATATTGTTTATTTCCTTTATTATATAAAAATATACTTATAAGTTATAACTATAACTAGTTCTTAAAACAGCTTTTGTAAAATAAAATTTCTTATACATCAAGAAAGCGTGAAACAAATTTGTCTTTCACTTCCAATGTTTTATAACTCAGAAAAAAAATATATATACAGTAGAACTCCAATTAACCAGACTAATTTATGTCAAAGGTGTTCCGGATAAGCAAATATCCGGATGATTGACATATGACATAGGTATCAAAGGTTATATAATTATATGAATAATATATTGTATGTATATATTTATTGTTAATATACGTATATTGTATGTAATATTATTTAAAATTCGTAACCATAAACAAATAATTTTATTAAAATATTTAACTGAAACAAAATAAGCTTTAATTATGATATGTGACATATTTTAAAACTAAAAAAGCCGACCTTCTCTGTTTTTTTCTCGTCCGGTTAATTGGACGTTGATTGACGTTCGGATAATCGGTGTTCTACTGTATAATGCATTACATAGTTAGAACTTCCAAGGTTAAACGTCTGTATTTTTATATATTATATTGGTAAACATAATATATGCAGTTAGTTTTTAAAATAAGTACTTATAAAGTTATAATAATAGTCGATTTACACGTAGGTACCATATTTAATGAAATGTACAAGTTAAATTTTTATATTACACTTTATTTTTATAATATTATTACGAACCATTATAATATATTTACGAAATTTTAAATATTATATTCCAATAGTTTATATTATGCTGATAAATTTAGAATATTATAATTTATAAGGTTTGCTAACCTATTGTGATACCAGCTGTTGAAAATCGAGATACTACCGTATTGGATGCCGTATATCTTATTGTAGTCATCGGCTCGTTCATGGCTTTTCCAGGAAACTGGGTGGCCCAAACTGTTGGACGCTATGCACATAAAGAACATGTTGTCTTGTTATATATACATTTTGTTTTGTTATATTGTACAGAGTTTTCAATACGTTCGGAAAATGTCATGGTAAACGATAATAATATGATATAATATTAAAAGCGGTTATTAAATGTTTCACAATATTATAAACATACAGCACTACAGCAGTGTTATTTGTTATTTCTACATAAAGTTCTTTTAATTATTGATTCTCTAAATTTATTGAACATTTGGTATATTATTATTTTGATAGTATTCGTGTTCCAGCTGTATACACTATACAGTGCACACAAGAATAAAGACTCGGCATTTCAATGGTGTGTGATCACGATTGATCATTATTTGTACCAACAACACGATACACGTTCTTTTTAAAAGCATTTTGAGATCATATATATTTTTTTTTTTTTAAATAATTTTGGAAACATAAATGTAGATGAAAAATAATATAATAATAAATTGTTGTATCCATAAAATATATCGTACAGAAGGAGAAGTTAATACATAGATAATAAAAGCCGTTTGAAACCAAATTCATGTATTCTAATCACAGATATAAAATACAATATTATATATATAATATATATAATATATATATATATATATTGTATTTTATATCTGTGATTCTAATAAGTACTTAATAGCTAATGGGGAATAAATATTATTTTTAATTTCTAGAATGATTACATTCGTAGTATGTGATAATAACTAGGTATACATAGGTAATTTATTAAGTATATAAATATTGTTTTCATCACTGCATATCGACATTTTTTAAAATGATCGTTGTCATTATTGACTATTAAATATTAATTAAGTAAAATTCTAAATAGGTAGGTATCTAAATTTCCGCTAACATTTATAAGTACTTAATACATATTATACTAATACCTATATTGAAATTAACAATAGTGCAACATATCAGGATCGGCTAGGGTTGCCAACCGGCCGGTATTTTCTCGGCCCGGCCGGTAATTCACATCCATAGACTTAAAAAGCCGGTTGCCGGTAATAACCGATAAAAAGCCGGTATTTTCAAAATAATAATTGTAAAATTATATAAAAAGCCAGTATTTCCATTTTCCATCTGAACGAGAGTTTCGATATAAATATATTAATATTATATCGTTTTTGTAAAATTGGTTATCAATTATCATATTGCTGTCAATAAATATTGTATACATTAATATATATATATTTTAATATAGCTTAATATACATTTAAAAGTTTATAATTTACTTTACCTACTACTTTATTTAATTATTTTATCATAATGTAATACTAATATTATTATATTATTATTACTAATAATTATACTTATATCAAATAAAAATTTACTGAAATTATGACCTTTTTTTTTTTTTTTTTCTTACACTTGGGCCGGTATTTTCCAAATTAAAAATTGACAACCCTAGGATCGGCTAGTATATTTTATACTGTATAACGTCATATTGATGTCAAAAGTCCAATCAGTAGATATCAAATGTTCTACATATTCAAATGTGGCGTCTTACATACTAATGTAATTTAGTGCACATCACCAACTAAGAAATAATACATAACCTAACCAATGTACTATACATAATTCGTACTGCACGTGAAATAAATAAATAAAAATATCCCCGTACATCGTATATTATTATTAATTAAAAATTAGGTATTATTACACGATCACCACAGCTACAGATAACAACAGCGACATCTGTAGCTACGAAATTACATAATATTATATCGAAGTTATTATTTAGACCGTATATAAGCGCACACGCAATACTCGTAAACAGTATTATTTCAAAACTATCGATGTGTATTAAATATTATCTACCTGTGTTATTGTGTAATGTTGTATATCACATATTCACATTTGACATTATCAATGGACTTGCGACTGCCTCGTGTAACGTGTGGTTTCAAAAAAGTATCCACTCGTAGGTACATGTTTCATTTCGGTTGATAATTTTCTGTTTACTATAATATAATATTATATTAATTTATTAATTTAAATTTATAGTTATTAGCTTATTTAGTTTTATTGGGTCCCCACACGGCACACACTGCAGCGGGCAGCGGTGACGGTGGCGGTAGCGTTTAAAGGAGTTCGGGTCCGAACTCCGAACAAAATTTTGCCGCCACCGCCGAGGCTCGAGACAAAAGAATTTTAACACCGCCGCTGCACTCGCTGCAATGTACCTAAGAACGTAACCTTTACGGCTATACCAAGGTGGATGTATATATATATATACTTTGGTTATTTCCTAGTAAACAACAATCGATAAAAATACACTCAAATATCATTGCTGGTCCGTGTTATTATTAAAATAATATGATATATGCCCAATATTGGTTATTAATTGGTTACATTAAACACGATTAACCTCAATAATTTCAATGTTTTGTAGTCTATGCGTTAATTGATTGAATATTTAACTGAAAACCGATTTTTTGTTCCTAGTTTCTGAGTTTCAAAACGAACTTTTTAACATTTAGCGTGACTGAGTTAGGCTTTCATTCATTCATTCATTGTAATAGCACGCTAACAACTTACCTAGTGTGTAATAGTCTGTTATCTTCGTGTTCAACGTTTTTCTGTAGGTAATTTTTTTCAAAATGGTTAAGAGGTGTTCGCAATGTACGTTAGTTATGTGTCGTGAAGACGACTCGTCAACTATTCATGAAATGGCACTCGAAAGTGTACAGTTCTGTTGTGATCGATGTTCAAAAGTATTTGATAATCAATCTGATCTTTCGCATCACAAGAGGACTCATGGTATGTATTTAAATGGTTTTGTATTTGATTTTACTGATACCTATAGGTATATTTATTTGTGATTATTAATTTTATAAGGTGCTGTACGTATTCAACCAAAGCAGATCGAGTTAGCACCAAATATTTATGCACCAAATATACAACCCAGTACATCGAGCATGGAACCCAATATATCAAGCATAGATGAATATGATGCAATATTGGTTGATCAATCCGATATTGAGATATATATCAGTAAATTAGAAGATGAAGACTCACTTGATATGCAAGGTAAGATTCTAAGACTTGGGAAATATTTTTAGGAAATCATGTTATTATCAAATATATGTATAATATACCTATATTTATACGTTATAATATTCCAACTTTACTCATTTTTAGAAACAAATATAAATACATGGATTAGGAAAATAAAAGTGAAGTTGCTTAAGACTGAACAAAAACTACACCCTATGTATGAACAAAACAATTTTTAAGTATTGCACCATAAATTTTGAATTTTGTCTCATTATAAAATAAAATAATGTTTTAGTAAGTCTTTATATACCTATCTTAATTTATTTTGTTTTTTTTATATAGTTTATACTTTCACATATTTTTAAAATATTTTTAATTTGCAACTTATTGTTTATGTTACTATCAATGATTTTGCTTAAGTAAATAGTATACAAGAAAATTGAGTACAAGCTTTTATATTATTTTCATACCTGGTAGCCTAGTTTCAGAAAGTATAGACTAGTAGCATTTCCACATTTTTAACAAATATTTTTATTTGTTTTAATATTAGTATAATAATTTACTTAAAGATAAATCATAATAATATATTTATTCAACTTTTACTCGGTTACTTTTGTGATCTTTAATGTTCTATAAACAACAAAAGAGGTGTGTTGTATCAGGATTATTAATACTTACCTACGCTATTAGCAAAACTAAAATGGCACTATACTTAATGTAATGAAGAAAGATTATGGGGACATCAAAGTCAATCTCATATTGTACACGGATAGGTACAGGTGATATTAATAAATTATTGACTTTTATTATATTAATATAATTTTTCTATTTTAGGTTCATTGATATATTATGCAGGGACAGATGGTTTTTATAAAAACGTTTTTGTAAATTCAAATCTGTTCAATCAAATGGGGCAAGATTGATGAACAGACAATGATTAAGCTGAAGCTTTAAGAATAAATAGCTGTACATATAAAAATCAAAAATAAGGAGGAAATCAAGAAAATAGGCATCTGAGCTCAACATAACATTCAACAACCATAAGAGATGATTGTATGGTAATGCTGACTTAGATGTAATAAACAAAATTTATTTTTAAAATTTTTCAAAAGCCAACTAAAAACATTTAAAAAAAAAAAACTTTTTTATAAAAATCATGATGACAATAGAAATGTGATTGAGGATTACATTCATACTTAAGCTTATGGATATTAGAGTATACCCTATAGCAGCGGTTCTCAACCTTTTTGTATTCGCATACCACCTACACAGCTTGAAAATTTTTACGTACCACCTGACCATATTTTTGCTTTTTTTTTGATTATTAATAATTAATACGTTTATATTTTTTATAAAGGGAGATTTTCTTCGCGTACCACCTATGAGCTTGCCACGTACCACAGTTTGAGAACCGCTGCCCTATAGATTATAGAACAAGTATTTAATGTATACGAGTATCTTAAATTGTTTTAATAATATTTTTGATTTTGGCAGACAATGCTAGTGATGAAAAATTAGTTAAATATGATTTAGCGTTTTGTAATTAATTTTTAAACATAAATTCTAAATATTATGTAATGTTAAACATATGTATTTTAACATCATACGTTTGTCCTATTATCATATCTTTTTTTTTTTAATGATGTAAAAAACAAATTATTATTAATAAATATTGAAATATTTGCATTATAACTTAGGATATGAATATTATCATGTTGTACATAATTTTTTAGTTGTTAATATATATATATATATATATATTGTATAAATTATATATAAATTATATTGTATGTAATATTATTCTAAATTAATTAATTCAAAAAAAAATATTTATCTTGAGAACTACGAGTATTTATATATTATTTTTTTTTTATATCAGAAACTTTATTTTATATAACTCATAGTTTGGGTTTTAAAGTTAAGATTTTTATGACAAATATAGTATGGTAAGTTTCTTCATCACATAAGTAATCCATTCAAGGACAGCCCAAGTCTTCAACGTTAATGACTGATGTGTGGTAAATACTGTAATGGTAACTAGGTACTCTTTATATTTAATTCATAATCTTAACTAAAAATATTATATTATCCTTATCTATATAAATTCTTAATCATTTTCAGTGTCTATCCGTGGCTATGATCCAACGATAATTTTCTATGATGCACCAATCATTCAGCATATAATGAAATGGTCAATCCCTGTGGTGACTTAGTATCGATAGCTGAGACTCCAAGCAAATGATCAAATCCATTACAAGAAACTACGATATGAAGTCTATCAACATTTGTTTACCCCGTTAATACAGGTAATAGCATTCCATCTTAGTGAAGAATAACTGCATCGATTTGTTTGATGATTGACAGTTTATATACTTTACTATACTTAACTTTCTCTGCTTGCTCTTTTCGTAAACATAAACATGTATTTCGAATTGATGTTTAGTTCTATTTATAATTAATTTATTAAAATCCTCACCTAATGCTTCTGCTGTTGAAATTAAAATGTGAACTGCATCTCTGTTGCTTAGTTAGCATTTATCTAATGCAGCTTCAAGTTTCAATGTGATAAAATTAGTACTTTCTCTATTTAGTAGTTTAAATTATTTAAAGCATTTTGTAGATAGACCAGGCTTGTCAAACCTTTCATCTTCTATGGTAGACTCATCGGTTGATGCCGTATTCATTTCCATAAATGTATCCAAAATATAAACAAAGAATAAATAAAAATGAACTCATAATATTAATAGTTATGTAATCATTTTACTGTTTTACTGACTGTGTATCTCTGATTCTTCATATGTTCTTTTTTATCTTTCCTCAACAATTTTTAATCTTTCCCCGGCTCTTTTTCTTTTTTTTATATATTTAGATCAATTCCCAACATGTCTCCAGTGCGGCCTTTTTTCCTTTGTGATATTAGAAATGTTCTATCTTTTTATTATTTTTATAGTATCAAAAGTAACAACTTGAGTGATGTCAAATAAATCATCTAATATCAAGCTAAATTCTTCATTTATACAAAGATTAGGTTATACAATATACATATTATATCAACATCATAGCAGTACTGTAATGTTCGGTATACAACCGTCAAAGACTTTTCGGAGGACTAGTTAAATTGTTCGGCTCAGTTGGACCTTTTTTGGGTTTCATCAAAATCTTCAGTATTGGTGAAGTATACGATGGCTGGATAATATATAAATAGATAGGTAATATTAATAATATTGAAAATCCATATATTGATGTATAATTAGTTTTTTAATGACTAGCAGCCGCTTATTCATTCAAAATTGTTATTAATATTCAATATTTATCATTTAAATTTAATACATACCTACATGCGGATCCAAGGGGGGCAAGGGGCCATGGTTCTCCCTGTAGATTCTGGTAAATTGAAAAAAAAGTCTATTTTCGTCAGTTGATAAAATGCATTGTTTTATCGATAGCGTTTTTAGCAAAATTTAATTCAAGATGCCCCCCTCCTCCCGTAAATATGTTCTGGATCCGCGCCTGGCATGTAGATTATCCATAAACCATTCGTGAAATGGCCGAATGTCTAGTATTCAAAAAAGATGATCTAAATGTCAACACATATTTTATCGAAAATTCAAGTGATTAAAATGTTATGTAATCGTAATATGTTGTAGTAGAAAACATACATTTTGAGTTTAAAATAATATAATAAATATTTCAAAAAATCAATCAAATAAAAATTTAGTAAAATAATTAATATAAATCATTTAAATATAAATTTTGAGATATTCTTCTTAAGTACTCTAATAAATCATAACCGGATCAGCTAAGAGTCTTTGTTGCACTTCTTTTAAGCGTATATTGTAAAGTTTTACTTCTAGCCACATCTATAAAAATATTAGATAAAGTAATCTGGTATCTAATGATTGTCTTCGATTTAAAAACCCATTCGACCACAAAACACTTCAACTATATTAGTAAAATATTCGACCACTCGTTATTCGACTATAAAACGATTCGATTACATGGGTTTTCGATCATATTTTATCGATTACTAAACCGTCGACTAAATGACTTGCACTGCTCTGGTGTACATTAGATGCCGAGTGAGTCATTATTATGAGTGTGTTACATTTGAATTCAATGATATCGCACCCTTGGAATAAGACCACCAAAACTCAAAATTTGATACATTTTTATTTGGTGTAGTATCATCAGAACCAAAACAAAATTTTATTACAAAATGGTAGACCGCCATAAACGATATCATAATTAAATTCAGTCACAGATTTGTGTCAGTAAATAATTAAACATTTTTTGTTTTTTTTCACTTAACTGTCAGATTTCTAATATATGTGTATTACATTCTATTAAATCAAAAATTAATCATTTTATCAAAATTCAAAACTACCACAATTATGTATTTGGTGGTTTATAAATTTATAATATTTTTTAATACTGAAGACTGCGCCATAAATAGGTATGTTGCAATTTTGAATTTGTATTTTAGTAATTTTAACTATAATAACTCAAACTATGGGAGTATAATATTAAATTAAATTATTATTAATCAATAGCACAAAACAAAACTGCTATATTAGTTTTATGGCTTATATTGTTTTAAAACGTAATGTAATACTATACTAACATGGTATTTATAAATAGTATATTTCTTTTGGTTAATATTGGTTAATGATATGATATTTTTATTGTTTAAATTTGTACTTAATATACATAGAGGGTTCGTGAAGCGATTTATCATATTTTATACCTATTTTGGGGGTCGCGACACTAAAAATGTTGAGAAACCAGCTGGTTTAGAATACATATAATAATGTTAAATTAAGATTTTAATCACTGAAATAACATAAAAATTATGTTCTTAGTTAAAATTATAAATTAAAAAGTGATTTTTCTCAGAATAACAAATATAAAGAAGAGGCGATCTTGCTCCAAGGGTGCGATACATCATGATATACGAATAACGATTCTAAGCGGAGACGGTGCTTTTTTAGTATAGCTATTCAAGTAATTTATTTTACTTATAGTATTACAATAGGTTGATATAATTTCAAAATATTGCATTTATAATATTACAATTAGTATTTAATTATTAAAATTATATATATTTATAGAAGATAGCATATTACATCAAATTGCATAACTTTAAATTTAATAACATCTTTCTGTAAAAACCGTAAAACAGTAAAAGTAGAATCAGTTAAAATAATTTGGTGGAAATGTTCATAAGAAATTAATTTGGCTTTCTATTAGAATTTTGTTATCATTATATATGTTGAAAAGTGACGTCACACGATGTTTACCGTTTACAGACAAATAAATACCATATTATTATTTTGTATATAGTATTATTTATAATATATTTAATCGATATTTATTAGCCAAAAAAAAAGTTATTTAATACCCTTTTTCGTATTTATTACCTGAATAATTATATTTTTACTACGTACCCGTATTTATTTATTTTTGGTTATCGGTTTGAATATTTATAACGATACATTTTATATTTTTAACTTTATAGCCTCTAAAATTGTCCATGCACTTAAGCTAGTTCATTATTGTCCAATATAACCGTTTTTAATGACACTTGATATACTTTCCTCCGATGATATATTGCTATCTTTAATAATAATTATTGTAAAGTTTTAAGATGGTTTATTGATACCTTTATAATAAGCGCGCGTAAGCATCAATATTGCATACCCGAAGCGCCGTATTACATTTTTAATGTATCTTCGTTTACCATTTTATAATAATATATAAAATGATAATAACATTATAGATATCAAATTACTATTTTATATTTTATAAAACCACATACATTCTTAAGGATTTTATTAATAAAAATAGAAATTATACTGTATTAACATAGATAATGATTAAAAGCATTTTAACCTGCAGCTATGGTCTAAAATAAAAATTGTTGAAAGTGATTCACATTAAATCATATGACTTAATAGTTAATAAAACTAAATTGATAATTAAGTTGAACGGTTACTAAATCTAATAAGTATATGGATGAAACTGTCTTTTGTTATGTCTTGTTATCTGTACATTATTATTAGATATATTTTATGTATGCTATTGTGGTAGGTATGATTAGCTATATGATATAGCTGATAAATAATATACTACAATACTACATATTCCTCAGAACTTTGTTATTAAAGATTTGTATAATGTATATTATATTAGATTTTTTTAACTGAAAATTGTTTGTAAGATGTGTGCTCAAAAATGATTTTATTATTGTTTACAGGTTTAAATGGTGGTTTCTGGAACAAAAGAAACCACTGTACCTAAATTCATTCAGCTCGATTACAGCTCCTAACTTGAGACATCTGAACGAGTCCTCAAAAGAATTGTTGCTCAGTTCCTCAATTTAAGACCCTTGGTCAAAGATATAATATTTTATTTTTTTAGTTGTTTATTAGTATTACATGACTATAATGGTTCAGCTGTTTTTCATTGTTCATTAAGACTGCTGAAAGAATAAGACGAAATGGTTACTTAATCATTAATGGCAATAAACTGATCAAACAAGTAAGATTTTTATAGTGTTAATTTTAATCAAAAATATTATTAATGCTAGAAAGACATACATAATGGAACTATCCAAAGCATAATAATCAAAATTGTTGTATACTATATAAGTAATAGATAGAATCCTGAATTACACGTGTTAGACATTTAAGTGTAAGTACATACTTCATAATTGTGCTACCACACTTATAGGTTTACAATTAAAAAGTTAATTACATAGTTGTCTCGTTGAAATAATACAAATATTATAAAGTCAAGTCTAACAGATTTATTATAAATTGTATTGTTCATAATGAAGATTATCATAGTTGCTTCAGATTACATCGGTGCCTTTGATATCTTTGGCACATAATATATTTTATTGCATTTCTTTAAATATTAGCTTTGATTTTGAACTATTATTTTAGTATATATATTATTGATCCTTAAACTCTGCTTCTATGAAAAGATTATTAATTATAATTATGTTATATATAAGTTTTTAAATACAATATGCTAAGAGTAAAACAATATGATGATATTAAAAAAAAAAAACTACTTCTAGGTATAAAGGTGTAAGGCTTGTGATAAAATTGTCAATGTTAAATCAAGTGTAGTTATTTTAAATATTGGTCATAAATTAAATAGAGTAAAAAAGATATTTTGTTTGATCTCTATGATATTTTACACCAAAAAATAAGTGTTTATCACTACAGTCCATTTATTATACTGAATTTTTAATCTTTAAAAATATAAATATTGCTTCATATAGGGCACAATATGTCTAACAAATGATACATACTAAGAGTAAACACTGACTACCAATTCCCTAACCTATGATTACAGTTTACACTTTTGTCGATGATCCGAAATTAAAAGTTCTTTCATTATAGTATATTTATTCAATTATAGAAGAAGGTATAATATTGGTTTTTGTGATTTTAAAATTATTGAGTTAAATAACCTTCTATAATTATGAATATATATATTGCAATTTTATTTGTTTAAAAACTAAGCTGTTTAATTGTCAAAAAATAATGAGCTATGAAGTGACATTTGTTATTGGTTATCAAATTATACTTAATTAGATATAGGGCATAGGCATAATCAAGCCCCGATTAAGGGAAAGGCAGAGGGGGCCATGGCCATAGCCTTGGGCCCACAACGGATATTAAACAATAGTAGGCCCCTGTCAAATAGTACGTTTTTTTTTATTAAATCAGAAATATTTGTATTATTATTATAATACATTAACGTTTCATATAAGCTATACCATACCTATTGCAAATTGTTCGGCTGAAAGAGCATTCTCCCAATTAGCTTGTATAAAAAACAAGTATAGAACAAACAGTTCTCAAGAAAATTTAAATAGTTTTATGATTTTGTGTACAAAGGGTGATGTTTTGGAGGCAATAAATACTCAGAATATAATTAAAGAGTTTGTTTCTCAAAAATCAAGAAAAAATTATTTATACAAATAACATTTTTATTTCTGTATTTAAAAAAAGTAAAAAATAAATTTAAAAAAAATTTTTTTGTCTGAAATATTTTTATTTTTGGGTCACCAAAATTTTGATTATGGTTATGGGCCCAAAATTATCTTAATCCAGACTTGGGCATAATATAGCTAAGTGTGTTGTTTATTATTTTTGAATTTATTTACTAATATATTTTAACAAAGTCAATTTATTTTTTTCTTATAACTTGTAATAGTAAAAAATAAATTATTATAGAAACTCAATAGTTTTATTAACAATTTAAATTAGTATTGCATTAGAATGAAATAAGCATAAAATTTCATTTCAAAATATATCTGTTTATATACAATTTATAAAATAAATATTTGAAATTTTTTATAATTGTTTCAATTGTTTTTTTTTTTTTTTTACTTAAATATGATTGTTGAGATATATTATGTTAATGATATTAAGTACATCCAAGTCAAGAAATAAGAAGGTGTATATGATATTCAGATAGGGCTTACAACTAGTTGAAATTATATAATAATATGGCACAGTTTCACTTGAATAATTTTAAATAGCTAAGGAATATTAAAAATTTCAATTGATTTTAAGGTATTCAAAGAATTGCCTAAGTTTATTTTATATTATTAACTTATTTATGTAGTCAGTGTAAATTTTTTTTTTATTGAAATAAGTTATTAATAATGATAAATATATATAATGTAAATTAGGTAATGTAGGTATTATTATAATAAATGGCACATTTTTGGTAATAATTAATTCAATTTACGATATAATGTATAGCAAAATAAATTACTATAATATGAACATGAATATATAATAAAACATATAGGTTGACAAACTGTGTCCACTCGGGAAGAATTCTTATGCAATATGATTGGGTATTGATTTATCATTAAATTAAAATTTAACACATTCATTAATCATTAGTGACTTTCTCAATAAAGATGACTACAAGGCATATTCAACATGTATACTGTACAATATAGTGGCAGTTATAATAATAGTTGTTCATTTTTTAAAGCATCTGTTATTATGCGATTACAGGAATTTTCAAAGTTCAGAATATTCTAAACTGATTTTTTTTTTTTTTTGAATAAGTTCTTCTTTTAAAATTATTTTCAATAATATTTTATTTGCATCTCGGTCTTACAACGATAGAATTGTTTTGTTATGATTGAAACCAGATATTTTTATATTAGTTTCATTGTTCTGTTAAATTTTTTAGAACAATATACATTGTATAAATTATACAATAATATAGGTAATTATTATACGGTTAGTACCTAACCTAAGGGAATCGTCTATGATGTAAAGTTTTTATTTTTTCGATAAAATAATTATGGAAGAAGTTATTAAATTTTAAAATTCAATGATTTCGTGTTTTTTGAATGCTTATAAAACAATATCGAGTCTAATATTTAAAAAATAAAAACGTAATATTGATGAAAAGTTAGAATACAAGTTAAGTGGCTTAATTTCTCCTATAGAAACTTTAAACTTGATAACAAAAACAGTACCTAATAATGTTCAGAAGTTAAAACAATTGTACGAGCTTCGCGTGTAAAGAAAGAGTAGTGTTCTCAATTCTTATCATTAAGTTTCACAGTTGGTCAAATTTTATATGTTAGTGCATATTTTAACATTTTTGCCTAGCTTGTTATTTGCATTTTGATTAAAACATTTTTAGAGTTAGTGCATGACTTATAAAATTATTAAAACCAAGTTCGTATTAAATTTTAATGTAAGTTACGTAACGATAAAATATTCACGTGTTATTTTTATGAATTATAATACATTGTACGCTGCAGTACCTCCATACTTATATGTACTCGGGTGTATATTTTAATGACTTTATTATAACGCATTCTCGGTACCCACTGGTGTTGTAAAAAATCAAAGCCATCGTATGTATTGTATACCTACGTCGGTAAAATAACGCACACACTCACGAATTGCGGCACAGTAAATGCAATATAATCATCGCGGCACACCGGCCCGTAATTAGTTGCGAGTGAGTCTCGGGACAATAACAAAAAAAAGGTTATTACATTGTCGGTCGACGACGGCGGTAAAATAAAAAGACGGACATTTTCAAAGAAAATCGGCGGCTGTCGATGACAGATTTTGTATAATATAATATAGTATGCATGTATACATATATATAGGTAGATACACAATATTAGTATTATTATATTATTACGTGTTTACGCGTATCCGATTGCGGCGAATAGTCCACGTTTTAACGGTCATCGTCAAAGGGGAGAGTGGCGTTCACGTACATAGAGGTATAGACGAGCATCGAATGCATATTATATATTTAGGTATATATAATAAAAATGATTTGGGGTGTTAGAAAAAGCGGCATTCGTTTACGATCCTTATTCTGAGAAATTCACTCTTGCGTGGCACAGTTTTGGCTAACTCGCATATACAATATTTAAAATTTTAGTACATTACAGTATTACACAAATAATTGTATGGACGTATATTTATATTGTATATAATATATATATGTTATGTGTGTGCACGCGCGCGTGAAGAACACGATTTTTTTCTATTATTTTTATCTGTGTCGTTTGACGCCGGAGGAGGGTTGTTACAACTACACCACAATACGATATAATATATTATATAATATATTGTTACTATTTTTTAAAATAGACCGCGGCTTTTGTCTCTGTTTTTCATGTCTTAATAAAATACTTTACAATGTGTTTATAAGATAATGTTGAATATCATGTCATATAATATTATAAAATAGTGTAGTGTTATACATCATAAATCTGTGTATATGTTATGTATAATATACAGTATACATATTACATAGAAATCGTGTTATTGTATGTATACGGTCTAAATACAATGCATTTGGTTTTATTGAAGAAAATCACTTTACGATACCAAAATATACACTTTATTCTTTTGTAAATAAGTACTGTACTTAAATATATTATTATGTGGATTAACTCCTTTTCGCTAGTCCGCTTATATATGAACCGCTAACAAATGATCAATGATGCCGGTGTGTGTGCTATTGAAAGACCATAAAAATATAGATCACTACAAGTACTCGCGTTACAGAATAACTGCCATTTCATTGACTGTCGAAATAATAATACATTATTATAATATTATTAAATTACTATTGTCTAATATTCGTGCAACTTTACAATTGCATTATAATAATAAACAAAATATTTTATAGTGTTATAGACTGGTTGGAAAAATACTTGTATCTACTGCATCCAAGAGCAATTATCAGTTTCCGCCAAAATGTGAAATGCCCGTTTCCGCAGCCATCATCAACTGCTTCCGCTAATATTATAAAATAGTTTGATTACCGTTTCCGCCAATTTACCTGCCACGATCAAAATATTATGGAACTAAAAAAATGTTTTCTCCTATATTTAAATTTAACTCAGGTTGTATCAAATCTTTATAGTTCAAAAACTTTGATATATATTTAATATATTACCTATATTATACAACTAAAATTTTTTAATAAGAGTTATTACTCATTAGTTATTATTAGGGTTTGGACTTTTTGCAGAAATAATTATCGAAATACGCATGCAAATATATGATTAGAAGTTAAAACTATAAAAATAGATTTAAAAACATACAGCTAAAAATTTTAAAAATAAGTTATTTATTATTAAAAATATTTAAAGAGAATACATTTTCATTGAGCTTGGTTATGTATTGACTTATGTGACTATTATTTTAAAATTTTTAAGCATTTTTTAACTCGCGGTGAATAAAAAATAAAACTATGTATTAAAAAATGCACTAATATGCTATAAAATGTTTAATATTTATGTTATCTAAAATACTCTGCGAGTTTTACAAAAAACATGGAAATAGTTATTATTATATAATATATATTTTAATAATAAATATTTTTTTATATTATAATTATTTTAAGTTAAAATTTTATGAAGTAAAATATAAATAGGTACCTATACTTTAAAATGATTAATTTTTTTTCTAAATACAACATATAATATGAATAAATAATATTATTAAATGTTTATTATAGATACACACTTATGTAAATATACAAATTCCAAATTTTCTTCAAAAATATTGTTTTGTTGAATTATAATAATTTTTTTATAACAAGTGAAACGCTAGAATTGATTGGTGGAAACAGAAATCAAACTTAGATTTATAAAGGCAAGTCTCCAAAAGTGGTATAGTACAGTATAGTAATGCTAACCTATGGTATAGTCAGCATATTTGAAGTGATTTTTTTAGTACTCTTACTTCCCGTACTTCCACATTAAAAATTTTAATTTAAAAATAAAAATGTAATAATTAATTAATCACAGTGTATATAATATAATATTTTAAATTTCGAGATCCAATTAATTTTTACGAATATTAATAGTAAACAAAACAAAATGCATAACACAGAAAAATAGGTAACATGGTATTTTGTCAATTGTCTCAATACAGCGTTTGTTCCTATATTTATTAGTTATATTATAAATAAATCCAGTCTTTAATTAAAATTAAAGTCAAACAAACTGTGTATGTTTCAGTTTTTTTTTACAATATTTTAGTTTTTATGCGAGCTAATAAAAGCCTAAAAATTTAAAACAATGCATTAAAATTTGTTTTAATATCTGTAATTTATTTATTTTTATTTAGTTATAAATGTATTCAAAAATAATTTATTGATGAATTATATGAATATGAATGATTTAATTTTTAATTTTTATAACTTTACAAAAATTAAATAATTATCATATTGCAGGTATGAATATTTTGAAAATATACAATCATAACTCTTAAGTCATAAGCAAATAAGAAGTATGGAGACTATAGTAAGTACCCGCTTACATTATTGTATTATTGACTGTAATTATTTTTATAAGTAGTCGGTACATATAATCTATTTATATAGCTATCTTGAAATCACAAAAAAATAATATAGTAGGTACTTTGTATTATATTATATTTTAATATTGATATCGTATAATATAACAAATAAAATTACCATGACGTAATTCATTAATATTTTAAATATTATAAAATAGTATAACATTATAAATATATTTTAATTTTAAAAGTTTGCTTTCAAATAATTTATGGAATATACATTATAAAACAAAAAAAGCTCAATTACGCATTTATACTCAAATTCATCAACTTACGAACCCTGGTTAGGTTATCTGTAGTGTAAAATTTTGTATTTATTATTATTATTATTTGTTTGATCTTGCCGTCACGGAGACAATAAAAATATTAAATGTTGAACTATTTCTGAAATCCTCGGGTGTTGTATGTTGTATTATTCGTATATAATATTATGAATGTAAATTTGCATTTAATATGTATATTGCAGTATATTTATTAATTTACTTTTTGATTTGCATAATTGTTTTGTTGTTAAGCATTGATGCTCATGCTGATCATAATTTGATGCTTTATGTGAGTGTTAAGCTTAAAAAAAAAAAAAATTTAAAAAATAATTGTTATGAACTTAACATAATATTTATAATTACTACTATTATAATTTTACTTGATATTACGAGTTCGAAGAATACATCAATTATTTATACAGTTGTCTTTGCTAAGAACAATATTTAATTTTGTTTCAATTAAATTACTAACCTGTCATATCTGTGTTCCTAAAAAAATTACATCTTAGAATTTTAACCGTTTTCCTAATATTATCATCGTATTCTACGATCTTCGACTAATATTTTTTTTTTTTTTTGTAAATAGCGTGTAGATAGCAGGACCATTTGAAATAAATGTTACCCATATTACTTGAATAAGTGTAGATTGTTATTTGTCTATAAATGGCAATAACTAGTGGGTCGGTTTTATATACGTCCAATTGGTAATCACGCTTCGAAGTGTATGTACTTATTATGTATTAGAATATTAGATACAAATACGCAATCATGTATTTATGTTCACCCAATCAAATACAAAAATACCTTATCACTAAATTTCCTTAAGATACACCACTGAGATAGATAAGAATATACTGAAGCGAGGACTCGTCTATGCTCGTATGTTACGAAAAACGGGCAGACCTATTTTTCGTTACCCCCCCTCCTGTATGGCAAGAAATTGAACTTCCATACCAATAACATTGAAAGACTACACATTTTAACTTGACATAACTCTGGGATAAATGGTTGTATTACGTTAACTTTAGTATCAAAATTTTTGTTTTTATGTGTACTTCAAACTTGTATTTACAAAAAATAAAAATAAAAACTCTGAACAACATTTTTATTTATTTTTGTAATAACTCAGGATTTTTAAGTGGGAATCTAGATATTAAAATTAGGGTTTCAATTGGATACTTATTTATATTTTATTACAACAGTTGTAGAATTTATTAATTGCAATAAACAGCATGATTTTAAATTAAAAAATTAAAAATATATTTATCAAGACTATCTAGTACCTACATTAAACTAAAAATATAATAATCAGATAATATATTATTCACCTATGGAATTGAATAGATTTTAATTTACTATCCTTGGTCAGTTGTTCCACATCCAAAGGCCGAACATGACAAAACCATTTTTACATGGAAATGAACTTAAAGTTTCAATTACTTTATAATTAATAAAATGTTATTTGTAAATACACAAAACAAAAATAGTGAATACTATGCATGAGATAAGCAATAAGCATATTAGATTTTCTAATAATAGTCTAATATTTCTAATAGTTAGCCACAACATTAGAAAACAATGTCTTTATTATGATAATTATTTTTATTTATTTCAATTATTTTAAATTTTTTACCACCCTTAAACATTTTTTAAAATTATATACAAATGACATCTATTTTATTTTATGTTATTTATATTATGATTAATTTCTTATAGATACTTCAAATGTATATTTTATACCTATAGTTTAAAATATTTGATGTAGGTATTATTTTATTAAATATTATTATGATATAAAAGTATATACAAATTATTAAACGAATATTTTATATAATATATTATATTATTAATATCTATGTCAAAAAAAATGTTACATAATTAAATTTATAAAACTGTACATTATTAAATTTAAAAAAAATGTGTTTAGTTGGTACGGGGCTTTTTTTTCCAAGATTCATTATAAATAATATAAATTATAATATGGTATCGTGTGACGAGTATTATACTATTTATATTACAGCGTGGGCAATTTTGTTTTTAATAAAAATGTTATTCAGAATTTTTTTTTTTGTAAATGTAAGTTTTAAGTAGACATGAAAACAAAAATTTTGATACCAAAGTTAACGTAATACGACCATTTATCCCAAAGTTATGTCAAGTTAAAATGTGTAGTCTTTCAATATTATTGGTATGGAAGTTCAATTTCTTGCCATACAGGAGTGGGGGTAATGAAAAATACTCGGCCCGTTTTTACATCATAGTCCGCGCTCCAGTATATTCTTATCTATCTCGGTGAGATACACTAAATAAAAAATATTTTTATTGATACGCTCATAACATATCAGACATGACAAATTAATATTTTTATGTTTAATAATATATTATAGTAGTTTAAAATAAAATATTTAAATAATATGTTAAACTAACTTTGTAATTGATTTTACAAATCATAAAAAAAAACTGTTCAAATATACTTGTATGATCAATCCTAAAGACCCGTTTTTAGTTATTATTTATTTTGAATAAATTTTACAATTGAAATAGTTTCATAAATGTTCGGAACATTGTCGCAGAGCAAAATTTATTTGTGGTCAATTCCAAAATTATATTTCAGAAAAACTAACACATCGCGTGATTATTATTGTATTGTATATTATAAAAATATTCGTGTTTGTTTAATAATTAACTTTTAACGTACGAATAAAACAAAATTAGGTATTTAACCATCTAAGTACGGCAGGTACGCAAATAAATTTTACTTATATTATGCTACATACTGATGGGTTAACAAAAATTAAATATTTAATTATTGTTTGTAAATTAATAATTATCAATTAGAATCATGTATGTGTTCATTATAGCTGTAGCTATAATTTCCTTAAACCGGAGGCATATCTGAATTCGGCATAAATAATTAACAGCAAGAAAAAACGCATGTTTGATGGCGTGAACATGCGTGAATAACATTATAACATATCGACTTCCGACTTGTAAAATAATATTACAATTATAATTTGACAAAGAATTTTTCTCGTATAAAAAACTGTATTAATACAATGTATTTCACAAATAACGACAAAGCAATATCGCATGAACACAGTTTGATTGTATAACGATCGGTCGTGCAAAAAAAAAAACAATTAGTGTAGTTTCGATTCATAATAATTATAAAGAGTATACTAACAAATTATTTGATATGACGTTAATAATACGCGTAATACGTTATAACTAAATACTATTAATATAATATAATATTATAACAAATTGTTTTATTATTATTTTGCATCGTGAAAAACGACTTGAACTGGTACCCATTTGAGATGGAATTGCAACATAACCTCCCCTCCTATTCCATGATAATGATTTTGTATTTTTGTACAAGCAGCGGATGTATACTACAAGCATTAATATTGTTTTAAACACTATTGTGTATCATTGTAATTACGACCAAACCATTATTATAATTATAATAGGACTGCAATTTCAATGCACTTGACATTGTTTTCCAAAGATAACTACTTTATGATCAATAATACTATATAACATTAATAAATTACATAAGTATTAAATTAAATGTTTCATGTGTTTTTGATTTACAATAAGAAATCTTTATTTTGCATTTTAACAAATTTTAATCTCAAAATAGTTTTTTATATTCATTTCTATTCCATGAATGTTATTATGTAATTGTTTAATGTGTGATAACCATTATAATTATAATTTGTATACTAATTTCCACTCATATTATCTCTAAATGTTTTTTTTTTTTTTTTGATACTTTTAAGATAAAAATCAAAAGTAATCACTAAGGCTCGGATTTTAAAGCATAATAAATAACAAAAAAAGCACACGATTGTTTTAAAAATGCAAAAAGAAGCATATATTTTTTTTTTTAAAAAAAAAAGCATGACCAAAAATTAACATGAACTAGTTATAAAAATGAATAAAAATTTTGAAAAATTAATTTGAATTAAAAAAAGAATTATTTACCATGTTTTTCTCTAGATTTTTCGTAGTGAAACTGACTCTTTTGTCCGACAGAATATTTTTATACATAGAAACCGAAATCTCTACATCCACTGAAGTGATCAGTAGTTGATACTTCTTACAAGAAGTTTCAAATTACAACATTAAATTTTAAATTTTGAAATGATCGATATCGATATTCTAGGCATACTGACCGTTTGGGTTCTGAGGGCTATTATATATAGACCGATAATCTGCAATACGTTTAATATATTTAATAAACAAGCCGATAACGAAAACAATAACAACCCAATATAAACATTTAGTCTGCAATCTGGATTTTTACATTTTTCATTAATTATTATTTATCTTTTTACTACAATAGCATAATAAACATACAAAAAATTCACAGCTGGAATATTTAAAAAAAAAAGCATTTACATGAAAAAAAAAATGAAAAAAAAAATGGCTTATATAGAATCAGAATGACGTGAAACGAATTTATGTATAAAAAAAAGCATATGCTTTAAATTCCGAGCCCTAGTAATCACCCATAATATATTATGTTGTATATTAATTATACATAGCTAATAGCTAAAATAATAAATTATAA
Organism: Aphis gossypii; assembly: GCF_020184175.1. Lineage (NCBI taxonomy): Eukaryota > Metazoa > Arthropoda > Insecta > Hemiptera > Aphididae > Aphis > Aphis gossypii. The sequence continues at coordinate 17,874,990 of NC_065532.1, read as the reverse complement.
TAAAATATGATTTTTATAGATTCAATAACACTATTATTTTGATTTACTTTTGAAATTTAACATACTGACATATTATATAATATATGTTTATAAAAATACTGATATTTATCTCATATTTGCGGGGATTAGAACTATGAGGAATTGAGGAAAATGCATATTTGACCAAGGTGGGAAAATTTCAATTTCTGATAAAAAAAGTCCAACGCGATCGTCCAAAATTCAGAGGAAAGTATTTACAGAAAAGCTGATATATGACTGAATTAATACAATAATATAAGATAAATTATTTATCTGATTAAAAATAAAAGGATTTAAATTAACACTTTCAAAATGTACATTTATATAACCTTAGTCCTTCGGCTTGCCGTACCGTGTGCGATGTGTGAACAAGTCTCTTCCGTTTAATAGCTTTTTTTGTGTATTGCTACCAGCTAATCGATTAAGTAAAATGTATAAACATTTTATTTCTATTTACGTAAAATTTTACTCAACTAAATGTTATGTACTTTGTCTAATATTAAAAAATATCGAAATCTTTCCATATTTTTCCATTTGGTGTTAATTTGTCGCTGATATGCCGTCGTACCAGAGAATAGACACCATTAGTTACCATATAGGACAAACGACATAGCACTATCGAGCCACTAAAACGCGTTAAGTCTTACCATTGATTATTTACAGTATATAAATATATATTAAATAACTTTAATAAATATATATTATACATCAAGCCAATAAGCCATTACGCGGTAATAGTGCTCTATTAAAATTATCTATATAATTTATTAATCTTATAAACGACGTCGACATACCCAACAAACCAGCGGAAAAGATTAAAGGAGAAGTACCTACCCCCAGTTACAAAAAGAAAAAAAAATCTGACAAGAATATCACCGCTCGTAATAAACTGCGGCGGCAATGCGTATTGTACTTACATCACTACACACACGCGCACACATAGGTTACCGCTTTATACCTGCGCTATATAACATAATAACGATAGGTATATTTTCTTTCGTGGTAACGGTATTGTGATTTCGACAGCACGTATAAAGGTATATATATATATAAAATAATATTATACTATTATATATATTGATTTCCAGAAAAAGGGGTTTGTAAAATATATATAATATATTATATATATTATATAATATATTAGTATGATGTACAGTGCGATCTATGTACGATCAAGGGTCGCCGCGGTGGCGGACCGTTTAAAACCCCATTGCTGTCGCGCGTGACGGAAATCCGATACCATATATAAGCAGGTACCTATATGTTTCTCCGTCGTCCCGGGCGTCAAAAACATTATATGACCGTGCAAGCGCGGCTCGGCTCAAAAGAGATTATATAGAACGGTGAAGTGAAAAAAAAAATAAAAAAAGGTACGTATATATAGGTATTATAAATTATATTATTGTGGTGTGCGCTCGTCTTTTTGGCGGCGTTTGTTGTTGATGAATAGCGATGGCGGAACGAGAGACGGACTCATAGGTAGGTATATACACAACACATGAGTACGGAGAGCAGTGCGCTCACAGACGAGCGTTGCACATAGTACCTACATACGACGCGCATGTATATACGCAATATATATACGTGTGTAGCGTATATATATATAAGTATAATATATTATATTAGGCCTGAGAAACGGAGACGGATGCGTCAGAATCGTAGATAGGCTGGCGAGCGTGAGAGAGTGAGAGAAAGAGAGGAAATTAGAAATCGGCGGCGGTCTCTATCCGGATTTACCTGTGACCGTATACACACATCGTGCATTATACACACTCAGGTGATGTGCTCGCGCGCGCGCTCGTGTGTATGTGTGTGTGTGCCCCACTAACGAGTCGAGGCGAGTTCGTTTGATCTCTCGCCGCCGCGCTTGTAAAACCGAAACTCCGCCCCTGTACACATACACACACACACACACACACACACACACATACACATTCACGTACGAACTGCTCGTACACAAACGCCCGACAGACGACAAGGGTCCGCGACCGCCGAGTAGGGGTGGTATATGTACCACGACCGCGGTGGGGGTTGGGTAACGCACGCGGCGCATGACGATATAATATAATATAATAATATAATGTATAATAATAATAACACACACACACACACACAGACACACGCGCACACGGATATATAATGTGTATTATAACTCTTGACGTTTCACCTCCCACCGTCTCCTCCTCCCCGCGGACGGAGAGCGCGCGCGCACCGCCCTTGGCCGGCCAGAAAACGTCGCCGTCCCGCCGCATAAGCATATCGCCGCGCGAACCGTTACGACCGACCGACTGTTGCTGCTGCAGTTGTACACACCCACCTTGCGTCACCCACCGCAGAGTACATCCGACTGTAGCATTCGATCCCGACTTGGCCATCGACTCTTCGTCACCGTTCGCATAACGTCTCGTCTCGCTTCTCAAGCCCGAGCGAGATTCGTTCACACCGATATCGTCATATTACTCTTGTCGTCGTCGTCGTCGTCGTCATGATGTCTAGACGACTGCTCGGACGTTACGCAGCTGCCGCAGTGCTGCTGTTGATCTGGGCTGCCGATTCAGCTTCTGCTTCCGCGTCGGACGATTCCGCTTCCGACGACTTGGACGACTCGACCGTCGCCCCGGGCGCCGGAACCACCACGACCACCACCGAATCCGCCGTCTCGGCCGCCGCCGCCGCTCTCAGGGCGGACGTCGTGTACGAGCTGGCCGACCTGGCGTTCACCCGGCTGGTGGCGCACAACTGTTACGAGGCGTACGACCCGGTCAAGTGTCACGAGCTATCCGACATGTCGGCCAAGGACGTGCGTCTGTACTTCGGCGGACTGCTTCCCCGCAACGAAACCGTGGTCGCCGTGCTGCTGGACAGCGACGCTCAGCTCACTGGGAAGCCGCACGACGCGTTCCTGGTGCTCGACCCGTTCCCCGCCTACAAGTTCGGCCATCCCGTGTTCATGTTCTACGTGGATGTGGGTGTGACGGTGTGGAAGTGCGAAGACACCGAAGGAATATACACAGGTACGCATGTATAACACACATATACACAATAATAAATATTATTTATTAGAATAGTATAATATTTGGATAGACGTCTTATTTTTAAAATTGTTTTCCTAACTACTTGATTGCATACCTGACGTGCAGTGAAACTGTTGCTAAATACAGGGCACCTTCGTCGCAGAAATGTAGTTTGTGCCATTAGGAGTGCTCTGTATTTTTTTCCCCAAAAAATAAATAAGTTCGTTAATTAAAATTGTACGTTGGGGAAGGTCCATTATAATACGCACAAGTATGACATAATATTAGGTCGATGATTATATTATGCTGCACCTTAGGTAGTACGTTTTATCGCCACTGAATTCTGTGCCACTGAGTAGGATTATTGTTGATATTAGGGTCACTTTATTATTGTTCACTGTAGGCGTGGCGGAAAGTTTGATGATTTAAACGCTCGTGTCATTCGTGTTTCGGTTGAAAATGTCTAGTTTTTGTTGGTTTTTTTCTTTTGTTTTTATTTTAAGCAAATAATGGCCTCGCGATCAATCATCTCTACTGTCTTGGTAAAGACACACTACTATAGTTGAGCCAATATCATTGTATTAAACCATGTTATTTCTATATTTACATTTTTTTTTTTTGCGGAACGATGGATGTATAAAATATTAGTTTTTTAACTTTATTAGGTAAATGATGTTTTTTCTAAAACTATGTACCTATATTATTAAGATATATGAGAATTATTAGAAATAAATTACAAAAATATAGTCTGTTTTCCTTCGCGTTGCGCGTTATAATCAACATACAAGACACGTGGCTTACTGTTTATGTCTAAGCACATATACCTATAGACTGATATTTACGATTTACAAGTGAGCGGAGGTTATAATTTTTGCGAAGAGTTCCAACTTTGATCAACTTTTTATAATTCCTAATTTTATATCTGATATTGACCTGAATATCTATATGCAAACGGTTTAAAAATGTGCCAAACTATCAATGAAAATATCTTGAAATGTTTATGCGCGTGTGAATTAAAAATATTAATAATTTTTCGATTTGTATTCGAAGGATAAACATTAAACATACAAGTTTAAATTTATGTTTATTTTCTTTATAATGTCATATATTAATGTATCAGCAACGTAGTTTTATCAAGATATAACTTGTTATACTTGTTAGGCACTTATATTCGCAAATATCAAAATCTGATGAAATTTTAATATTTTGTAGAACTTGGAAGTAAAATGTTAAATTTGACAAAAACGTATAGTAATAGTTGCTATAATATAATTACATGTAGGTAGTGAAAATTATAAAAAAAACATTAAGTTGTAAAAATATATTTACAACCATCATAATAATATAAATAAAAAATTTTTCACTCATATTATAAATAAATACATAAATTATTATGTAGTATAAAATTAAGAGACTCATGTCTTTGAAAAAGAACGATCGAAAGTCGTACCACAAACTCAAAACCATTTTAATTAGGTATATGTAAATCGATAACCAAATTCCTGTATTTATTATAAAAGTGCATATTTCAAAATCCTATTCGACACAGCAATATTATGAGTATACACTTTAAATTTACATTTTGTTTTCACTTGCAACATTTTCTTTTTCATTCCTAATTATATAATGGTTTTAAGAAAACGTGGAATAATTTTGCGTCTATCTTATGTTTTGTTGCTGTAAGCGTCGAGACATCAAGTCTACTAATTCACTGCAACTAACGAAACAAACGACTAAATTTATCCACCGATACTTCGAGGTTTATCTTTGCACTTTTAAAACATTAATTATCGTACATTTTCACGGACTAAATCGCTTACAGTATACTGTTGAGCGGCGAGCGCATAATAATCTAAGGTCGCGCGTTCTGCAGTTTTTGCGAAATTCACAAATCCTTCCCGTAAGTCGCACCGCCGATGGTCAAAACATGTCGTGCAAAACGTAGTTGTCAGACTTATAAATTATTAAATGAGTATGCTTACACAACAAAACACAGATATTATTATATTATGTGATACGATTATTGTTATACGTGTTATCGTTCCGAACATTAAAACGTATATTATATTATTAGATTTTTCCCATCGTGTATTCTGTACGACGCGAGTTATAATAAAATATTACATTACATATTATTATTATTATTATTATTATTATTTTGTACGATCGGCGGCGGCAGCGGCGTCGGCGTCCGGTGATCGGCAAAGCTCCTCAAAGAACCGCGCGGCGGTGGGCCGGAGGGTTAGCCACGAGCCAACAGGTTTTGATGTGTGCCGCCACAGCCACCGCCGCCGCCCTGGTCCCGCGCCTTTGTGAGCCGCCACCGACGCCGCCGATCGGTCTTTAAATATATAATATAATAATAATAATAATAATAATGTATATTATATTATTATACGTCTCTGTTTTTACTACGTGCCGACGACATAATATTATATTATTATTATGTATATTATATACGCGGTGCGCGCGCACCTGCTCCGGTATAATATTTTATAAACTTCGGCTCCTGCTGATTTCGGGGGGGGGGGCACCCCGCTCGATAGAGGTTTATTATTATATCGTCATTATTCTATTATTATACTTTGGGGTACTTATACGTACCGCTACGCCCCGCCTACCTATACTCACTCTAGCGTATTATTAATATTACTATTATACATGACGTCCCCCCCCGCCGCTGTTGTCCGCGACACACAATCGCAGACGTATAAAAACAAAACGATTTTCCACAATGACGTTCGTTAATGTCATACCTATATGTGTATTTAATATTTACGTGGGTATATTATGTACCGTTCGCAGCGGGATACGTGCGGATTTCCTCTCGACCGCGATGTCATCACGGTGTGGTGGGTTATGGTTATATAATGGAACTATACTTAGTTACTACAGATGGTGTGTGAATTCCGGTGGAAATATTTTCATCCGAGTACGAGAAAGATCCTTTATTATAATAATATGTATATTTTTTTTCCGATTAAAATCTGACACAAATTTTACTCCAAACCCATTTTAATCGATACGCATTATTCTTTTTTAATATCAAAAGTATTTATTTTAGGGAAGAAGTTATATCACAAATTATACGATTTGTTGGTAGGTACGTTTAGACTTACGATTTTATCGATAAATCGACCATAGGTCGTCACCTTTATGCTATATTTTCGTAACTCATGAGCTACATCTGCTCACGCGACAACATAATTAATCGCTTTCCAGTTCGTTGAGATTTTTATACGCCTTTTGAGACTCTTGGGACTTTTTTCTACATAGAGAACTAGCGACAAACTATGGTAGTTCCATGTAGTACAGTCATATTCAGTGGCGATTACACTTGTTACGTTTATAAGCATTTGAAAAATCGGCAATTGCCGATATAGAACACCTCTAATAAACCTTCGAATGAAAATAAACAAAACAGTATTAGATATATGATATTGTACCATAGCGAAAAATATATTAGAATATTAACCGTTGTTTTATAGACTATTTTTTTTTTTTTGTTTTTATTTTGACCGAATATAGTATATTATAATAGTCGGCATGTTAATATGTTAAAAAAACAAAATTATATTTTAAAGGTATATGATTATTAAGTGTTTAAGTTACGTAAATCGGAATTATTTTAAGCACGTAATATTTAAATGTATACCTACCTAGTACCTACATAACAATATTATAATGATATAACAATATAAAGCATGTTTTAAATATGCATTGGTACGATGAAAATTAATTATTGACACACCAATGCATAGTAGTTTTATTTTTTCATAGAATTGTTGATATCAATAAAGGTAAGTATGTGCAACACTATATATATTTTTTGAAAATAAATTTTATAGTATAAAATAGCTGATAATTTACAGGTAAGAATATATTCATTTAAAAAAGAAATATGTATATTATTTTAATTTAAATCAGGTATTGATGTATAAAAAAAATATTGTTGTCTAGATAAAATAAATAATTATCTGCATAACGCATACCACGTATAGTTATATTTTTAAGATGTAAACTCTTCCTGATTATGTTTTACATTATTACGTTATGTACAACTTCAATCGGGTAAAATATGTTTTCGTTAAACTTATTAGTGAATAAGATTGGTTGTATCCTGCAATTTATTATGTCGTATTGATTATAAAGATCTGAACATTTCATTTAGGTATGTAAAATCTCCGTTAAAATTAAATGATCGATACATGCTATACAATATATTATAAGGTGATTAATCATATATGCCTACATCATTTTTTTTTTCAATAATGCAGTTATTCAAAATCTGATTTTAAGAATTTTTAAATATACTTAAAGACCAAATTTCTAATTTGAAGGTAGTTTTCATTTTTGTATACTACCTGAAAGAGTATGTTGTGGCGATACTAACTTCTGTTTTTCAAATTTGAACCAATTTTTCTATTGTAATTTATTTAGTGGATAATTTTTCTGAAAATGTTGAGGAGTCTATCAGAACCATAATTATATTAAAATACATTTTTGAATTATTTAACTTTGTGTACCAAAAATAATAAGTTTGAAAGATATAAAGGCTATAATAGGTATAGTGATTTTAACGTTTTAGTGATTAATATTATGTGATCAACAATAATTATTATGATTTGTAAGAATAGTCCTAATTTAATAAATATTAGGTTTAATATGACATCTATTTTATATTTTTGTAAAACCATTTTTAATGACTATTGGACTCCAATAACCTTACTATATAAACATTTTAATAACTGAGAAATGTCTTCAAATTTATAATTCGGTACATAAACATTTTCAAAATAATTATTCACTAAATAATCAACAGCAAAAAAGGGGTTCTCATTTGAAAACGTACAGTTTTATCACTAAAAAACAAGAATTTAAAATATGGTTTTTGAGTATATTTAAAAATTCCAAAAATCAGAACTTGAATTAATTCATTATTAAAAGTAAAACTTTAGGGTGTATATTATGCTTGGTGAGTCACCTTATGTTATTATATATTATAATACCTTTACATATGCACTTAATGTTTTTTATTAATAGTTAGATATTTAACATTCATGTGTTTAATGTTCAAAATAATGTTCTTATATATTATGCCGATTTCCGTCGTAGACTTGTGGGTTGAGAGGACGTATCAAAATAAATACATTATGTTGGCGGCTGCGTTTGATCTTGCATTTATTTTTGATTATTATTTGTTATTGTTATTATATCCATTTTAACCCTTTATAATACTGAATACAAAACACGAAATAAACTTCAGATAACATTTATAAAAGAAAATGTACTTCGTATAATGGCATTAAACGTAAAAGATTTATATAAATGTATTAAATATGTTAAAAAGGAAATTAAGAAATATTTTACATAATATTAAAACTACAACACAAATCTTAAAAATTAACATTTAAATAAGCATTTATATTTATTCGTTAAATTTGATTTCTCGTACATATACCTATAGACAGTTTTTATTATCATGAAATATAATATGGTTATACTAACTTAATATTATTTAATTAATTTTATTGCTAAACATTTTTATAGTTATAATATATGCGGTACTTTACAAAAATAAATAAATAACTATACTTATTTTTTATAACATGTAGTTGATACCTATTTTATATACATATTACATACAAACCATCTTGAACTCGATTTTATGTTTTGACGGTGCTTAATAATCCGTAGATACAAATATAAAAGCATTATGTATGTGCAAGATACTATAGAATATGGCGTACCGTATAATAATTAGGTACCTACTTATATAATAATATAATATGAATATAATGTATATATTGTATATTAATCTGGCAGTAATTAAGTGTATAAACAAAGAAACAATAATCGTAAATAGTAATAAAATTGCACCGTTTTGTCTATAATCTTTTGTATTGACTATTATTTAAAAACAATAAGCTTTTTTCTTATTAACTTAATTGCGCAATAATGTTATAATAAATATTTTCTTATATACAACTCAAAATATTTTGATTTTTAAGTCTGATCCATTACTTAAATTCATACTTTGTACAACAACAAAATGTAAATACTTATTAAGTATATTGTATATGTCATTACTAATTGACACAATGAGATAGTTGTAACTTATAATTATTGATTATTGTCTTTAGCCTTTATTGGTATTTTATTTTCAATCCATTACTATTGATTATAATAGTAACTAATGAAGCATGTTTGATGTTTCCATAAAGATAAATATATTAGTGTTGACTGGTTAGATACTATAGAGCTAATTAGCAATAGTTGTACATACGTTGGCAAACTTTTAGGATAAAAAAAAACATAAGAGGGGGTAACACGATGAGTACAATTTTTTTTTCGGTTACTTAGATAATTCCTTTGATGTGAGTACTACGAGGACATTTTTTTCATCATTCTTTAGGCGTATTTGCGGCATAACTAATTTTTATTCCAATCATCTAAAACAAAATACGAGTTAGTCAAACACATTATGGCTTAAGACATTGAATTCTAATAATAAATTATTAATTCCACAAAAATAACATAATATTCTCATAGTATTCATTATAATATTATATGGTTTTCGTTAATTATATTTTTATGTATGGATAATTTTATAATGATAATGTTTTCTAAACAAATAAGTCTACAGTATTTTTATAAAACTTCGTGAAATATTATCAAAACGATTAATATTTGTTTCAAATTTTTATCAAAAAAAATTTTTAATTATTTTAATAATTTTCTTTAAGAATTTATAAAATATGACAATAATTATTAATGGTTCCTAGTTTTTTAAAATTAATTAGTTATTTCTTTTTTAAAAACCCGTTCATCATAAACATTAAACAATATTATATTAAGTTACATTTTAAGACGACGTATGTGGGGTTTTTCCTAAAATGTGGATGTTTAAAGTTACTGAAACGAACGAGCAAATGGTATCTAAAGACGTTTTAGACTGTCGGTATCGATGAGACGATGAATACAAATTAAAAACATAATATAATATACCTACGCGGAAAACGTCGACAACTATATTTAATTAAACTACAATAATACATATTATATATACAAGAGACGGACGACCTTAAATTAAAATAATTTATGATATTGACCATTCATTTTCGATCGGTAGGGATGAGGGTGGGAGACCTGGACGAACGCAACAGTAATAATGATTTATATCACTTGTCATTTTATATTGTTGTTGTACATTTTAAATTTTATAAATATTCCGTCCCGCCAACGCAAGAAAATAACGTCGTTATACGATATGTATAACGCGATGTTCTCAATAAGTCTTAAGCCCTAATTACTGCAGCTTACCACACTGCACGACATTGCAGTCGTAATATTTTGTATCGTATCAATGTACCATGTACAAAATATACAGTCTTATGTGTGTACAATTTAAGGTCGTTGTCACTATATTATATAATAGGATCTTTCCAGGCACATAATAATATGATCGTTTTTAATGGGAGTCAATTACCGAGTGTTAATTGCAGCGAATACGTGACATCTAGAACGGCAATTTGTTTATAATAAATTATGAAGCGTACAAAATATAAACGCTGTGTAAAAAATAAATTAATAATAATAAGTACGAGTGTTATAATATTATATAAGACATCTGATTTTTCTATTGATAGATAGATATTTATTGCACCTTATACTTTAAAGTATAGGCTTATGGTCGATATCATAGCCGCTAGTTATCAGCCGCTGTAGATTTAAACTCAGCATTTGTGCGTAAAGCAGTATCGATCATTTTGAATAACAGTTATAATTTGTTAAAAAAACTTAAAAAATAAGCAAAAATTAAATCAGAAGCTTGTTTATATTTTTTAAATCCGAGTTTGATATCGCCCTACTCTTCAACACAGTAATCCACGATCGGAGTTCATGTACCTCAGTAAATTAAGTATCTGACTTTAGTATTTTAGTATAGCTGTGTAATCTCTACCTGAATATTCTGCTCGCTATATCAGTGTATTTCGGTTCTTGTGTACCTAGTTCAGTTTCAGAGGGATAAACGGCATCAATGTTCCTTATTTTTTGAACTAATTTGACCTAGATTTGATTAGTATTTGATATATCTTTGAACGTAGTTCAAACTACACTTTAAACTTTTTTGTCAAAATCTATCAAATAATTTTTCAAACTTTAAGCTATAAGCATATGGACATTTGCTTTTGTTGTATATTTAAATAGTAAACATGAGGTTAAATTTTATTTTATTTAAAAAAAAAAGATTCGTAACAATACATGAAGGTTCAGTTAGACTATACAATATATATACGTATTTTTAAATTTTATTTTTGTAATCAATGGTCATTTATAATATATTATTAAAAGTTAATTAATGTTAAAAATCTCTATAGTTGAAGCTTTTTACCAAGTATAATGTATTACATAATATCATATAAACAAAAAAAATTCTACATTTGTGAGGCAAATCAGAATTTACGTGAGAGCTATTCTTTAGAAATCTATATAGGGGTTAAAAAATTAATGAGTTTATTTATATATAATTTTTATTGAAATCGGTCAAGTTTTTTCTAACGTTCAAACATAAGTACTCTTCAGATTTATATAATAATTAGAATAGATATTGAACATCGTGTATCCGTGTATCGAATTATTAATAATAATATTGTATTACCTACATTGAATGTGTAGAGTGTATAAAAAACAACACGGATTCTATTTGGTTTGGCTATCATCACGTAAGGTATATGAGTAGGTAATTACTTATAATATTACTATTTAATATATGTGCAATGGAAATATCGTCGACGGTGAAAATCAATTAAAATAATATTATAATGCAATTGATGTATATCATAATTTCCTAAAATTTAAAACAGTAAATATTACAGATACATCACTCTCCATCATTCTAATTACGTTATGATGTATTTATTTATTTTCTTAATCACTATGGCCCATAGGTCTATACGATTATTTTACATTTTTACACATTATTTACATATTATAGGCACGTATAATATTATGCGTAGATACTATTAAAGGCTTACAGCACATCTACCAATTGAGAACAATATATTCAAATGAACTACCTAATAAATTTTTTCCGATAACATTTAAAAAAAACTACACTTTAGGCCGAAGAACTTGACAAGTGAATAATTCACTGTATCTTCGTAAATTATAATCATCTTCACTACGTAATTATATTATACATTCGTCAGATCTTTCTCTTCTTCAGATTACTATCCTAGTAATTTGATACTCACTAGTGAGATAAACTACGTATACTCATATACATTTATACATTTAACTCATATAGGTAAAAAAATGGTACAGTACATGTAGGTGGCAAACAAATTGCAGAAATTCACTGAAAACTGAAACCCTATAACTTACCAAAAATATAGAATTTTTTGTATTAATATATTATTATGTAATACTTTATATAATACGAATCCCGTAATAGAATATATATTATATAATATGTAAAAATTGTTGAAAATTCACTTAAAGATTGAAAAAATACGGTTGTAGTTTTCGATATTTTAAATAGGTTTAGGTTTTATTGACAAAAAAACATTTCAATTCTCGGCAATTTATCACGCGGCTGTCAAAAGTTCATCGCATAGAATCTTAAGATAACCAAACCCAAAATTCTTCTACGATGGTCACTGTAAATACTACTTTTAATTTTTATGTAAATTATACAGTTATTTTGCGTCTTATATTATAACGATTGTTGCTATTTCTTTTTTTATTCATACATTTAGGGATGTTTTACAAAGTCAATGTTTTCTTTTCCGTTTTCAGAATTAGACTGTCAATACGATTGTTTTAACTTACTATTAAAAATTTCTATGATAATTTTCGCATCAAGGTTTACTCCGGTCTAGCTGTATTACGAAAATCATCAATAGACAAACTCCAAAAATAGATACTTAAAACTTTGTGAAGTATACATCATGACGTTTGCGGTAAAGTTTTTCAAAATTTCTTTTACTCACACATAGACTTTTGTTGTCGTCGACGAGTCGCGATATCCGTTTTGCTATTTTTCCGAAAACTATTTCCTGTCGTAACTATCGTGCGGAAACAGTATTTATGATTATAATATTATATAAGGTTATTATACTGCAGTTTTTCTAGTTTGTCCAGAAAAACTCAACTACCTCCTGCTAGTCCTGCTCTTAAACCCTTAGCCTGGACTCTGGGCCCCATACGAGGGAAACACGATAACCATGATTATGATGATGATGATGATGATGATGATAATTATGATGACGATTATAATAATAAAAACCAGTTGGGTTACCCTTGAAATAATACAAAGGTGGGGCTTATAATATAATAATATAATATATTATCTGTGTACGAAGAGTACTCTAATTGTTTAGCGTGTAATTTCTTTTGAACTCGATAAGATGCCGCTCCTTTGATCCTCGCCGCCGACAGAAGCTATATTATATTATATAGGTGGTGGAGGCGGCGCGGACCAGATGACGTCACGGAAATCACCTGCCGCCTTGTCGCGCACTCGCGCCCATAATAATATTTTAATAATGATAATAATAACACATAAGACCTCTTCCCTCCCCCCTTCCAGCGCATTATAATGCAACGTGTATGGATACGTACAGTAATAGATTACCTAATAATAATATGCTGTGCATAAATAAATGTGTATAATATACCGCTGTAATATGTACCTATGTATATATAGCATGACATAATACACGGTACGCGCACAGATGTACAAAATATATTATTTATAAATTTATAATAATATTATGTGCCCCGTCCGTTACTTATGCACTGCCTTTTATATGCAGGTCTTAATGTATTATGTGTACGCCGTAAAATAATCTCCACGCACGACGTCCGTATCCGAACTGATTACTTCTATATATATAATATTATATTATATATTATATATATATCCACCTTGATTATATTATTAATATATACAATAAGTTCACGCGTTCCTATCGTAACACGTAGATAATATTAAATCACACGTGCGCAATAATAATACTACTATCAATGATACAATTTTCTTTTCCCGTAAATTGTTGAATTACAACAATACCGAATGATCCATGATTAATATGAGACACTCGTTATTTCAATATCTGTATTAACATTTTTATAAAAAAATATATAGTTTTTATTTTTACATTTATTTAATGACAACATACATTTTAAATAATTAATTACCAATCGGAATATTTTCGAAATACTCCGATGTAGAAAAATCGAATTTTCAACGATTAGTTTATGTGTTGACAATATTTACTTTATTTTAAAGCTTTGCAGAGCGGAGTAGAGTGGTGAGGTGTACCTATATACTAGGTAAAATTGTAAAATACTCGTATTTGTCCATTACTTTGTTCGTCTAAATTGAAAACACATAACTTATAAGCTACTTATCCGGAATTTAATTTCTATAGAATGAAATATGCTTCAAAATATGAAGTCTAAGCTGTATGTATTTCAAAAACGTTTCGGAACGTTTTACGTTAAATGGATCGCCCCCCGTATTATTTCCATTTTTTACCGTCGTATACCTCAATACTACTACCTACAATTACAAATACACCTATTCGACTTTTCATCTATTAATCCATTGTATAAATAATAGATCTATAATATGCATAACGTAGTAAAAATGCATGCTAGCAGCTAGCTATCTGTGTAATTATTTTATAGTGATCATTTTGTCAAAAGTTTTTTATTTAAATATTTCAAATTTTAAGTTCTATATACGTTTTTCATATATTAAATGCTGTACAATTATATCACTGCGGTCGACTTGCTTGTTATCAAAAAATGTCTTCGCAAATTATTCTTCCAGACAAATTTATATAAAATATTGTATTCCTTATGTATTACACATATTGTCGATATACTTAATTTGCCGGTCAATTTTTTTTATAGAGAAAGTTACGATGTGACTAAGCTAATATTTATGGCATAACAATATATAATGATCAATACAATATATTTTTGACTAATTATAATTCAAAATATTTTAAATTACATATTGAAGATTTAAAACTATATCATCAACACAATCATATTTTTTTCTGATTTTCAAATCAAATTTAATCATACGTAGTCAATAACAGAATTGTTAACCTTTTTACTGTCAAACTGATATGTGTGCTACGACATATCTTATTGTTATTAAAGTTTGAATTTCTAGAAGGAAGAACTAACTTCTAAAGTTCAAAACATTAGGTATAAAATCTTAATTCCCTCACTTACTTTTATTTAAATTTTAAACATATATGCAATTTTAGCGAACATAGTTAAAGCGAATTATGTGGCTTATTATTTAATTCTTTTGCTATAGAGTTATTTCATGTGTGATAATGTGATATGTTATATATCTGTTTATTTAATGATTGTACGGTTAGAGACGTGAGCTTGGTAAAGTTTATTGGTAAAGGTAAATTTACGTTCATTTTATAGTTGTTAAACTCGATTGATCCCCTCATTTTAAATGTTTTTACAAGCATAATAATTATAATAGTTGCCTACAACTAATGAATACTTCAGAAGAATATTATACTAATATTAAGATTATACATACAGATATTTTATATTTAATCATTTTAGTGAAAATTTTAGAATATTTTTAATAATTATATGTTATATATAAGACCGAGTGTTACTGCTGCAAATTAGTAACTTTCCTTTTATCATAAATATTATTTTTCTATTTTTTATGTTCATATGCTTATTGTAATTGTTACTTCATAATGTATACATTCTAATAAATGCTAAAAAAAATATTATATATTATATTATTATAAATTTTATATTACTTATATATTTTAATGTGTATTAAATTAAATTTAAATAGATATTTATAAACATTTTACTTTAATTTTAAATGAACTTATTAATTTATTAATATATACAAATATTATCATTTATCACTAATGATTCATTATGAACTATATAATCATTAACTAATATCGACATAGATTATTTTAGGATTAGGTTATTATATAAATAAATTAACATAACGAAAAAAAATTATTTAAATGTTTACGTAAATATACCGATTATTTTTAACTAATAACATGTACATATTTTTTTAAGGTTAATTATTTTGTGCGGCTAAAAATTAATTATGCTTTATCATAATTAATAATTCTATACAATAAAATAAATAATTTCTGCTAAATTATATTATGTTTAAATATAATTGCAAATCGCGATATGCATCAGGCTGACGTTACAATTTTGAATTTATTTCTTATATTTTTTATATACCTTAAAGATATAACATACTTCGGGATTTTGATAGGCAACATAATATACATTCATACAAACTATTGGTATCAAACCCCTAATAATTAAAATACCTATTGTTAAAAACATTATTTTTTAATTTTATAAATTTCTAATGTATCATAGTATTTCACAAGACTTACCGATAACGTAATCAAATTTTGTAGACATAATAATAAATTAAATACGATAGACATAATAAAAATGTAATATGTTCATCTACGTCCTACTTAAGTACCTACACGGAACATAATTTTATTACATATTATATATAATTTATATTATTATAAAAACGTGTGTAAATAACATTTTTTATTTTATACAAATTTAAAGATATACTATAATATTTATTTGTTTCCTTTAATTATAAAAGATGTTTCATTAGAATTGATTAGATAGCATCGGAGTAATTTGGATGGGTTGATATAGTTTTTGAAAACATTTTATAATCCAGATAATATGACGTTAAATAATCAACTAACAAATATTGAGTACGATTTAATTTTTTGAAAATACAATTGAGTGTATATTACTTATTAAATAACAAAGACATTTCTCAAATATGCTAAGATTGCGTACTAAATTATGCTTTTCTTTTGTCAAATTTCTAATTATGTTAACTTAAAAATAATTATTTTGTCAACTTTAAAAAGATCAAACTATACTGTATGGGTAAAAATTAATTAATTTCTATTTTACTCATTAAATCATCAGTTCCATAATAATGCAGTTAAGTAATAATAATTGTTAAACAATTTATTTGAAAAAAAAATTTTAAATGGAATTTGATTAAAAATGCATTGTAACTATAAGTACAGATTGTATCTAAAAATTATAAAAATTTATAAAAAAATACTTAGTAGTATTGTAGTGAAATAATAATATTAAAATATGAATGATAACTAAAGAAAAATAAATCAAATAAATACCTATATCAAAACATTTATATATATTTTATATTAATTATTAAATAATTTAATTGAAGTTTGTATGCGTTTTAAATCAGATAAAGTTATATTTTATGAATACCTACCTCTTGAGGTTCATCAAATTTTTATCATTGTTTCAACTTATATCTTCATTAAATCATTTTAAATTACTATTTGTGTTAGTTGGCCAACAGTCATTACTACGTGATTGACGGTTGTACATTTTATGAAAATTGTCTTGACTGTTTGGATTTTGTTTTATACAGACACAATTATTTTATTTTGTTAGGTATATTATAGAAAATAAATTGTGAAATTTGTTATTAAATAAAATAAATTAAACATAATGAATGGTGTTATAAAAAAAGTACCGCCGATAAGCGCCGTACGCAATCGTATTTTACTCATATTATCAACGTTAAATGATGTAAAAATAACATTTATAGAACGCGCTAAAGGTCAACCGTTTAATTAAATAGTTTTACGGATACATTTGATGTCTAGACAGGAATATATTCAATAACGTTTACCAATTCATATTCAATTATTATCATTTTAAGTGAAATTTATTGTAAAATATCAGATGAGGTGTCGCATAAAAATTCATTGACCCATAAACAATTCGGCAATAATTATACACGTAAGTTACACGCAATAAACAATATTCGTTTCAGCTGATAATTATTATAATACAATATAATAAATAATTGTAATTCATAGTTTTTATCTAAATCATCGATAGACTTGAAATTTCTAATCGCCCATTAAATTATTATCAATTATGATCAATGGTCATATAGACATGCATTATAGGATTCTGTAGGTCAAGTGCAGCAAACATTTTTACCAGTCTATTTTCTCTGAGTAATAGCACAAAGATAATATTATATGTAATTATGTAAATAACTTCAATATTATTTTTGATTAATATTAAGCTGATTGTAGTTTTTCAAAATATTTATTGAATAATTATAAGTAATAACAATAATATGATATAATATTTTAATATTTTATTTGTTGTAAATTGTTGAGAATAATATTTTATACTTAAATTGTATTATCCGAAAAGTTTGGTTTTACTATGGATTATTAAAACGTCATGTTAAACATGAAAATTATTTATTTTTGGTTATATTTTATCTACAATAAAAATTAGAAGTGGAGTATCGAGTATAGACTGCATAAGGACTAAAAGCTTTAGATAAGATTGTCAAACATTGGTTGTATTTAAATATCTTGTGCAGTAACATTTTTTTTTTTATATTTAACTTTTAAGTTTACCACAGTTGAGCCATTATTGTTATTGAGTTCGAAATTTTGAATGTCAGGAATTTATAAGGACAGACCGAACCACTTTATGAAATATTTGTTTTAAAATTAAATCATTAGCCACAGTAGGATATGGTAGTCTGGCATAAGTGCGTTGTATACAGTGACTCAGATTGGACTTGACCACAGACCGGACTTTCAAATGTAACTGCATCGGTCAGAGGCTGTTTACACTTTACACACGCTCTGCTTGCACTGCTTCCCTAATACACAAGTCCGTCATGATGATCATCATTATGAAGTGTAATAAATTTAATAGCATATGAAGTTTAAGCGGGACTTGTACAAATAATCTGCTACCAATGTGATTATGACTAAAATTTCATTTAAAATGTTTGTTTCATATTTATCATTACTTTATTAAAGTAATAAGTTACTTGGACTTGACAAGTTACGATTAAACCTCAATAATTTAGTTCACCACACATTATAATAAATAATAATGCACTTATATTTTTTGGATAGCTACTATTTTTAATGTTTTAAGCTATATTTTTAAACGTATATCTTTTTAAGAATAATAAATATTAATTCAAAATTTAACCGTTTGAAACCATTTAATTAGGTCTATAAATTAATTTCCAGACAGAGTATTTTCTTATTTCTCCAACAGCCTCTCATTAAACATCGATAATTGTTTACAAGTTTTTTTTCTCTGATACCATATGGCCCAGATTTTATTTCAAAATATAATTAACTATCGAGTATATAACATGCCTGTATTTCTGTTAAATAAATAATCGGATCTCGCGAAGTTATTCGTCATACTTCTCGCTTATCGTATATCCGTCGCTTCTAATTTATTAAACGAAAAGCTTCAAAAACAATAATGATTAGGTAAAATCTGTTTGGATTTATCGCTTCGACCATTTTACAATGGTTTCAATTGTTAAACGATAAATAAACCGACTGACGATACACCCATATGACAGCTAATACACCAGAAAAGAAATACACCGATAATATCTTATTGTTCTCGTGAAAACACGATAATATTATCATAACGCGTATCTTCAATCAATATATTATTATAATATTATAGCTGTTATATTATTATTATATATCATTTAGACGGCCGGCGGTGGTCGAACACCACCGGTGGCGATATTATAAGCGGTCAGAACACGCGTCGCGGTATCGATCTCAAATCAGGTATATACCAATATAATATTATAAGCGTATTATATCGGTAGTGTTATGTATACACGAGATCACGAGGAGGCGTCGTTATTTTTTTTTTTTTTTACAGCCATAATAAAATAAGCGTTCGTCGCATGTACAGTGTTTATACATGTATCGTATATCTTAGTATATACAATATACTTCTTAGTCTGCAGTACTTGTGTACATACCAACGATGTCGTTAACAACCTTATGTATAACAGCTCTCGCCTCCCGACCGCATATAGCAGCCGTCGAATACTATAAATTATATTCACAATTAATGAGCCGTGTCGAACGATTTCCACCACGGCAGACCTGTTAATTAAATTTGATTAGGACTATATAATTTAATCGTTCTTTATCGTATTCCGATGTTATTTCGTATTTGGTCGGCAGGTTTTCACTTACTATAAGATCGCTATCACGTACTATATCTTTTCGTTTGATTTGTTCGAAAATTTTCTTTGAACACGGCGACGACGACGCCGGAAATAATAATAAATTAATTTGGCCTATTGGTCTAGGATCTAGAACTAGATGTTATATATTATAGTGTACAATAGTATGTGATATCGTCATGTGCGGTAAAACTTTATTATAGTATACGACGTGCTTATAGAATATAATTTACCGACACGGAAACTTCTGCAATAGTTTGCGTTCTGATAGAAATCCAAGATTAATCCACGCGGTAAAAATCAGGTATTGTGATTACTGACAACCATAATAATATTCATGATCTGGTTTCCTAGCGTATGTAATAGTATAAATAATAATTTTCGAAAACACAAAGTAAAAACCGTACGTAGGTACATGTATATATTTTTTCAAACTATATCGTCAACATTTTGTAATTAATTGTGCTTTGTGCTTTGTATTAAGGCACAGGTGGTAAGATAACTGATGTCAACGTATCACAAAATTTCAATAGATAGTATACAAGAATAAACATTTCCAATTTTTGGCGTTATGCAACCGTGAAATAACTTTCATAATTATAATGAATACAAAAATCACATTTATAAAGGAAACTGTATAATGTACACGAACAGAATTAATGGGAAAACTCGAATTGAGTCCACGTAGTAATTTGATAATACTCGAATCGCAGAATTTTTCCAGCACGCAATCACAACAGGTGGTCGTCGTAGTATAGTGTTGGTAAATATTTAATCTACCTAAATGAAATATTAATCATGGGTAAAAAAAATTAACTATGTATTTAATGTAAATATTATAAAATAAAAAATATCCTAATTATATAATTGCATAGATCAGATTGATCAGAGTAACAACATTTTATGAAACTTCCAAGTAGGTAACGCTAATAGGATGGACTGGTTCAAACTATTTTTCCAAATAAATATGCTTGGTTTTAACTCGTGAACTCTATAAAATATGCTAGGAACTAACGTACGTATACAACATATAATACTTGATAAAATACGTCGGGATTCAACTCATGTCATTTTTGATATTCAAGACTCAGCTCAAGGTTATCCTAATAATTAATATAACTTATATAATATGAGGATAACAATCAAAGTTAATTACCTACTTAGGTGTATTTCACACACATACCAATACATTAATGTCATACAATTTAATATGCATATTATATAATTAATAATACAATCAATAAAAATTACTCACTAACGTTTATATTTTACTCGATAACGCGTTGGACTTTTCCCAACCCAACGACCACGTATACTTACACACTGAAAATTCGAAATTACTTTTTATGTACTATGCGCCCATGGAACGACGGTATATTTAGTGATAAAATATAGTTACCAATTACGGTTTAGACGATATTGTGTCAATAAGCTTTATAGAATAATAATAAGTGATAACGAACGCCTGTGCGAATGTAACGAACTATGACAAAGTGTGTTGATTTTTCTTTTTTTCAATCCCGTTTAGCGTTGAGCGATAACACCACAGCATGCATACAAATGGTGCGCAGTCGCTGGTGCAACGAGCGTCCGATGACGTCGTCGTGGGACTGTCAGGTCAAGTTTCTGCCGATGGTGGTGCCGACCAAGAGCGACCGTTTGCAGGCCGACAACTTACTCAAGTGCGTAGACAGCAAGGACACGTTCTTGATGAACTGCCCGCGGATCCGGGACGACGGCGCTGAACTGTCCGATGAATGCAACCACCTAAAGACTAACAACAGGGGATGCACCAGAGGCAACTACAAGTGTTTGGCGCAAAAACCGGTTAACCAGGTAAATGACATAGTTCAATATTCATTTTATTAAGCAAAATCGTTTCGGCGTACTACAACAATAATATTGTAGTAATTATTATTATTCCCTACAACAGTATAGTTACTCGTAAAGAAAAAAATTAAAATGTTATCCTTCAACAAAAATGTCAAACGTGTGTATTTAAAATTATTTTTACGGCGAAATCTACCACTATAATATTATACTCTGTCTATTGTAAGGCCTAGTAGTTATCTACAGATTACTGTGATTTCCTATATTTCATTATATAAGATTTTCCAAAAGACCGTTTCTTGCGTGATATTTTTTTATCAACCCTACATCCATGAATTGGATAAGTCTTTAAATCATATTTCGCAAGTACGGTGTATGAATAAAATGTTTTATTTTGATTCTTTATTTTATTTTATTTCTTTATTATTTTTTTATCCTCTCACCTAATGTCTGTTACTGTGTTGTAAATTATGGTTTTAAAATAATGTTTATCAAAAAAAAAAAAAATATGAATATGGTAGTGGTATTCGTTATTAATATTTCCTCTCCTTATTTAAGCCAACTCCGAACTCTATGTTTCAATCCACGTTGAGTGCGTGATATAATCGTCACGAAAGTTCTAAGTTTATTATCAAATATAAATGTATACAATACCTATAATTATTTATTAATATACAATTTTCGATATTTATTTGATTTTGTTTAAAATTACTTAATTATTAAATATATTAAAATTAAAATTATTATTTCAGTTATAAATCACTAAGATGGAATATTATATATACGTATAATTAATTTAATAATATAAAAGTGTTCTAACGTTACGCACTTAACGTACATATCGTATTCGAATTTTTTAGTCCATTGTGACAAAAAATGTGCACAGTAAACATTTTTATTTTTATATACATATAATATTATGTAAGTGATGCACATGTCGTCGAAATCGTACTGTATACATATATCATATACTCATACAGTTGTACTGGACATGTGCCTTGAACATATAATAATGTAACGGACCAATAAACATTGTTATTAAAACCACTCGCACGTTTTGGTGTCAATTATTCTTAGGAATCGGGTTTCTTACCGGAAGAGGAGTCATTAAATTACAGTTTACCTATTATTTGTAGAACTTTTTTTTTAAGTGAGAGGGCCCAAAAATCCTTTATACTAAGGTACCTGCTATTTCTTTTAATTTTTTTTTTCACTTATTCCAACTGAAACAATTATCATTTGGTAATATTATATATAAGTAGTAACTGAATATTTTTGAGGACTTTGAATAGGCCCAATATACGTAGTTGGTATAGTTATAATAGTACATTAATAATTTTTCTTTAACTACCTACTTGTTTTAATATTCCGTTACGCTCAATCGTTATCTTTCAGACTATAGAAATAATACTTAATCTAAAAATAATAAAAATATCAATATTTCCATTCTGCTAAAAATATTAGACCAAATAATGTGCTGAATATGAACTAAACATGATATATGCAATAGTAGATAGTAGATACTGATTACAGGCAATTACCTACACATCATCTGAAAAACTCAGAAGCATAATATAAACCACTATTGTTTATTTCATCACGTTTAGAAGTACCTAGTAAAGTAGACTACAGTAGGTTAAACGTAATACACATTTTATTAGTCATTAGTTCAGCCCAAATTTTCTGATCTACAATTTTAAGCATCCGCCACCCTGATGAACCCACCCACAGTTTAAGTTGAGGCAAAAACAACCTTCAACTCACCTCCGAGATGTAGGTTAAAACTTAAAATAAAACGTATTAGAAGTATAGAGCATAGAAACAACGAGCAGAACGATCAACTTAATTATCTAGACACACGAATATATCTATAATCTATCATATCTATAAGTACTCGAAATAATTAAAGAATAAAAAATATGCAATTATGAAATCGAACATCGTACAACATAATCAACGTAACGTATAAATTTAATTTTTTGAAGGCTGTAATGCTGTTTGGCGGTTGGAGCCGGAACATGGCTGACTTTGTAACAATGAACGACTTGATGTCGTTGAAGGACCGACTCATTTCCTGGGGATACGCCGAGAATAACATTCGGACGTTTTTCGCAAACGGCATAAATATGAGCATGGACGACGGTGAGTACTTATTTTATCGTGTTTTATCGTATTATATCTATAAATATTCAAAATTCATAACGATAAATCATATTATAATATTATAGCATAAAGATGTAACTACCGTTCTCTGTACTTGGCACATATTATAATTGTCTACGTATTGTACTAACTATAACATTTTCCTTGTGCATATATGTTTTTAGACGGCACCGTAAGTTCGACGACGTTTAACAACGTTGAACCGGCCGACAAGCTGAACATACGCAGATACATCAAAGGTGTCTGTAGCGCTTCACGGTGCGCCGACACGTTCTTCCTGTACTTGTCCAGTCCGGCTAGGAGAGATGGAAACGCGATACTCTGGGACGCCAATGGCAACGGAATTGTGAGTCACTTGTCAGAAATACGTTCATATATGATATAATAATATACAGGTCTACATAAATACAATCATGTCATACCTATTAAATAACATGAAAA
This sequence comes from Aphis gossypii, assembly GCF_020184175.1. Classification (NCBI taxonomy): domain Eukaryota; kingdom Metazoa; phylum Arthropoda; class Insecta; order Hemiptera; family Aphididae; genus Aphis; species Aphis gossypii. The sequence continues at coordinate 17,850,414 of NC_065532.1, read as the reverse complement.
CGGTATTATAAAGGGCTGGTGCTTATTTCATAAATTTTCTTCTGGTCTCAAAATCTTAAAATTATACTTTATATTTTACTTACAGTCATGATTATAATACTTTTTCACTAATCTGATGCCCGACACCTATGTACCTATGGCACTAGGATAGAGGTTGATACGGTGTAATATGTTTAAAATAATGATTTTAAGCAAGAAAAATTCTCAGTCCTCTTAGAAATACTAAAAATTATCAGATTTAAATAATTGTTTTTTTTTTTTTTCAAATAATAATTTAAAATAATTTCTAAAAAACCATAAAATTGTCTATTTTTAAAGACATATGATTAAGTTTAGGTTTAAATTACGGATACGGTATTATATATAAATACGGCATGTATTAGGTATATTGTGCAATTGGAAAAGGATTTGCAAAAAAAAATTCATGTGAAAATTTTAACAATACAACGCGTGATTTACAATTCGCATAATATAATATATATAAAATTATACCGGCTATTATAATATATTTTATAGTAAATAACCGCTACTGCATATTTATAAATATGTATACAGGGTGATACGCTAAGCATGCTCGCCTCACTTTTTCTTCAAAAATGGAGTTATTCAAATTTGATTTTTTGAAATTTTTTAATATTACTAAAATTCGTAGGTATATTTAAAATATTTTTTCTAAAAAATTTGACATATTAGTATAATAATTTGAACGAGTGATGTTATATTTTTTAAGTTGAAGGACTGTTATATACTTAATATAAACATTTAAATAACTGAAAAACTATACTTGTTATCGATTTTTATTAAGCACATCAAAATTTAAAAAAATGAATTTATTAAATAATTTACAGTAATTAAGTGAGCTCTAATTTGAAAAACAGAAATTTGAATTACCACAGGACACTTCTTGATACTCAGTTGATAGTTCAATTCATTTCAAGAATTTAAAAATATTATATAGTCTTCAAGTATATTTAAAAATTTCAAAAATCAGAATTTGAACTGATTCATATAAACAGAAAAAATGGGGGTTAATATACTTGGTTAATCACTCTGTACATAATAAACATTGCCGATTTGTATACAGCTAATTGAATAGTGAAAAACCTGTACCTGGCAATAGAAATTTTATTGTATGCGTGAGTATTGTTTGCATGCAGATGATCACACGCGGTCCGTAAACGAATTTTTAAGTACATCGGTAACGTGAAACTGTAAAAGAGTGAATGAACATAAAAACAAAAATAATGAATAGGTAATGAAGAATATTGAATAAAATAATAAAATAAAGTTCAGACGAATAAACCTTGGGGTGATTATAATAGTACAATACAAGTAGGTACATAAACATAGGTAATTAGTATTATTCTAATATTTCTTATATAAAAGATGATATGTACACTTTAAATGTGCCGACGTATTTTAATCACAATGACGATTAAATAAATTTAATTTTAGATTTATGTCGGTACCTAATCGGATTTGTCTTTTATAATAATATTATATTTTTTATATGTATAGTTTATATTATAGTTAGGTAAGTACTGTAACTGTTATCGAAATAAAAAGTAAAACTTTTACTGAAGTAGTATAGGTAACTGAATATTGTTGAGGCCAAAATTCCAAATCTATAGCCGATGAGTACTCCGCATTACTCCATCGTAATAATCATGCAGTAGTTACCTACGATTAAGCGGTATCGTGAAATAAGTATTTCAACAAATAATAATATGTTTGAATTAAAAAAAAAAAGTCGTTTAACTAGTAAAACTTCTTATAACGATGCGGTCTCGTGTGGGCCGTACCTACCCAATATTGTAGGTAGGTATATAGTAATAATACCTAGCTAGGCCAACTATATGTCGAGTTGTTTCGATGACATAAATCGTGGCGACACGAATTTTATACACCGCCGGTTGTAGTTGGGTGGTATTGTGAAATGGCCAAGTCGATCGGATAATAATAAAATACAATAATAATAATTCATCGCGCGCGTACTAATACGAATTTTTGGATGAATTTAAAAAACCATTACCTACGCATGGCCACGCGTGCTGTATCTATATATTATATTGTAGGCAAATATACTTTATTACAATATAGACGGGACGGATATAACTATTGTAAGAAATGCGCGTTTTATACGAATTGACTTTGCCAAAAAAAAAAACCATAAGGTACGTGTCTACTGTCTTAACCAGTAAACTAATAAGACGTGTCATAATGTGTAGTCGTTAAATAGTTCGAGCGGTCGTGATGCCCTCTATAACAATGAATAATGATCTATTGCTGCAGAGGTTCTCAAACTTTTGTTTCGCATGCCGCTTATCACGTGTATGCATAGTTTATAATTATTATTGTATAATCGCATAGACGTGCGAAATTTGTCGCTATATCGTATCGCAGCAATGACAAACAACGCTACCGCATGCAAAATACTAGAAAAACTGAGTCTTTATTTCATACATCGTGTAAAGTGCCGACATTATGTTCAATTCGAGATAAAAACATTAACTTTATTACTAATATAAGTACTTAATTATAATAACAATAATTACGCTAACAAAATATGGACATCTCGATAAATTATTGTTATACATTTTTTTTTATTTACTGGCACATCGATAGAAAAAAAGAGTGTTTTAAATTATGGGTCAAGTAAACAGTTACGCGATTAAAAAAAAAATATATATATAAAGTAAATTGAGCTATTAGTGATAAACTGTTAAGTGTTTTCATTGAATAAATCATTACATAGAAGTCAGAAATATCTAATCGAAATAGCCAATATAGGCTATTGAAATTACTAATTAAAATTCATTAAAAATATAAACGAAGTTAATAATAAATTGACAGAAAACAAAAAATGAATCAATTCATTTTACTTTCGTACATTTTTAACTTATTCATTCCAAGGTCCGCATAGTGCGATCAACTGTGTATTATTATATCGATATAATTTTCAGTCATATATTAGAATGATAAAATTGTATGTCTTATATGAACAATAAAACTAATGTACTATGTTGTTAGATCTTATTTAATAAATAAATAAAATTCTTTAAGGACCTTTCGAAGTAATTATTTTCATCTTGTTTTAGAACCGTTTTGAAATTCAAAATAAAATACAATATTTGATTCTATGCAACTATATACATGTAAAGCGATGTTGCATGAATATACTACGCATTACTTTTATTATTATACACACATGTGTATAATACTATACATATCGATATCAAACGACAATTATAATTTTATTTATTGCCTATCTACTCTATCTCTAAAAATATTATTTCCAAATTAAACATAGATAAAGATCTATATTCTAAATAACGAAGAGGTGTATCAAAATATTTTCATGAAAGTCAACTTTTTGTAGTACCTATTATGTATTATTTCTAGTATGTAGAATCTTCGTTCCCAGCACACTCCGTTTTGTTTCCATAAAAACCCGATTTTAATCGACAAAATGCGTTTCTTAAACGCGTATAGTCTATTCACGTTGAATTATTGTGTTAATGCGTAATATCTATTTACACTATACCCTTCTGTATAGCGCCACCGTATTTGTAAGTTCTTAATAATTTATCATTTAAAACGTTGTATACTTCATCAAGCGTTTAATCAAAATTTAATTTTTAAATCGTTTTCAAATATAGAATTTTATATAAATTAATAATTTTCTCCATCCACTAAAATATATTATTAAAAATATAAAATGTACAAATGTCATTTTAGATATTTTTCAAAAACATTTGTAATATACGAGTATATATATTTTCTGTTTTGAATATTAATACGATAAAATTGGTGTAACATACATTTTGAATATGTATACATTTTATTTAATAATAATGCATTTATTTCAAAACTGCAGATGTTCAAAAATATAGTTATTGAAGTATATAATTAAAATCTATATTTTTTAATTTTTGGGATTTTTATACTATTTAAGGCGTTTCTTCATTCTTGTGATGATGAATATATATATTTCTATATGAAATAAAAACCGTCATTTTTTACTGTCCATTTTTAAGGGTATGACTTTTTTTTTGAAAATGTTAATGTAGGTAATATATAAATCAAAATTTACACGAGTAGTTTCTGAGTCATTAAAATGTGTGCATTAATATAGATAAATAGACTAACAATAATGTATATAATATGTAAGGTATTTATTGATTTATATGATCGAAGGGCTTTGTACCCGAATTCAATACTCGGATTTCAGGTTTCCTTTATGCAGAATGTATACTCGGTATTGTTCAAGCACTGTAACAACAAACATTCAGGTCCTTATGTAACCGTTATTATTCGGGTTAATTATGTGGGACATGGGTTAATTCGGACGATGTATATTGTTGTTTAGGGTAAACTTAATTTGAATGCCATGTAGTATGTACGTGTTTTTTTTTAACCATAAGATATTCCTCGGAATATTATTTTAAATCATAATATTTTACTGCCGGCCGAATACCGCTGAACACATCCGAAATGATTATAATATATTAGGTATAATAATGCCGACAGAGCCGCCTCTCCGTAGTTGAAATCTGCATGTTATATTATTATACATACATAGCTATTATACATGCTTACATCAGTCATAATAATCGAAAATTCTCGATTCCACAGGTGGAAAGCGACGAGATCTACACGTCCAAGGAGTTCTTGCACGACATATCGCACTGTTCGGCGCGCCGCGTGGTCGTGTTCGTCGACCAGAGCTACAGCGGTATGTTGGCGCTGCACGCCCAGTTCCAGCGTCGTCGTGTCGAAAACGTCATGATCATACCGACCACTAGCATGGACGATTGGACACCCAGGCACACTTTCAACGCGTACATGAGAGAGTCCAGCAGGACCGCCTGTCTGTCAGAGTACATCAAGGTGAGTCGTCAGCTCGTATACACAAATGCAGTGTTTGGATCGGGAGATTATTAGAAGTGGGATGTAAAAGTGGAAAAAACTGAATGTTTAAATGCTTAATGTTCATTAAGATATTCTATGACACTATAAAAAGTGCGCAAAATTACTGTTAAAAACAAAATAGGGACTCTACCTAAATACTAAATTTAAACATTTGATACTATAATGTCTATCGTTAAAATATATTACGTAAGGCTGTACGCGGTGTGAAAGTAAACAAATGTCCGAATGGTTCTATATAATAATCGTGTTATTATTATAAGCAGATCATTTTACGTCTGATTCGATTGTTTTTAATAAATATACATAAAAATGCAGTTATATCGGCGTACCAAAACATGACTAGAACAAATTATAGATTCTGTTATTTTTAAAATTTTTATCATATTACAGTTATAAAAACAAAATTAAAACCATAATTTTTTTTTTTTTATAACGTGTTCACACTTTATTTATTTCAAAACCATAAATACACTTTAGTTTTTAACGTTGTTTTTAAGAAAGTCGATACTTTTAAAAATATATTTTTAAGTGTACGCTGAAAATTCATACATTTTTTGAGATTGTATTCGAATAGGTTCTTCTCCATCGCCCTTCGCGTATAGCGCATGGAATACACAAGTTTTTAACACATCAGGTCATATTATATATTTTTTTATAATTTGTTTGTCTTAGTTTAAGACGTTTAAGTAAAATAAAATATAGCAAAACTACACTGACCACCAAAAAGTGGGAATGCGTTTCATAAGGTATGGCTGAGTGTAAGGTATATAATATAATATATGTGTACAAGATGTTGATAAAATGCATATGAAAATCTCTTAAACTATTGGTTGCATCGGAATACAATAAAAACCTGTTACTGCTTATTGATATGTCTATGTTAAACTTAAAATACGCTGACGATATTATTAAAATTTAGAAGCACGAGTATATGATAATATAATTGACATTTATACGCGGTTAAAATGAAATTTGATAACACGGTCACACCGAAAAGATTATTTTTCGAATACGCATCATATAGAAAGAATATAAAAAAAAGTGTAATTAAATATTAAATCAAAGACCTAAACGATGGATCACGTACTACTGCGTTTTCTCTTCTATAACACATACTTACAGACACATCCATTTTGGTATAGTCGTTAATGTAAATATCTACTGGGTGGTTTTTTTAATACAAAACACTATAGTTCCTTATTTCTAAAACTATTAATATTTTTAAAAATATTTTTTACAACGTCATGTGCTATTACTAAAAAACATTTCTTTATCCTTTTTAATCGGTATCACTTGAAATTTTTATTTTTTAAATGACAACAAATATATATCTAAGAATAATAATAAATAAAAATATAGAAGAAGTAGTTAATTGGTTATAACTTTAAAAGTATAGATGAGTGGACCAACATTTTGTAGTGTACAGAGGTACAACTTAACTGAAGTACTCTGGATTATATGAACTTTAAATAATTATTACACCTAAATAATTAATTATAATTTATAACTATTTTTTTAGAAAACCAATTATTTTTTTTTTATGAAATACACAGATGAATAAAATATTCTGTAACAGAATAATAAATTAAAAATATTTCATTATATTGTAATTTAAAAAAGTAAAAACTTTAAAATGATAACGGTAAAACAAATTAGTAGAAAATAAGTGATTTTTTTTAAAAATGTGGTTTTATAATGACTTTAAATTATATAAAACAATTTCAAAAACGTTAATAGTTTTCAAAATAATAAGTGTCTTTAGTTAAAAGTACCCGATGTATATATAAATATTAAATATATATATATGTGATACATAAGGTAGGTACTCTCACGATAACATTTTTTACTTCACTGCGTATAATGGACATAAATTTTAATCACACACGAAACCATACAACCATTACACGATGTCGGTGTGGGACAAATGCGCATTTGTCGGCATACAGCGTTGCCGCCGAGTTACCGAGATCAACTTAGATAGATTCTGATCATAATATAGGTATGTGCGGGAACACCTAAAAACAGAATCATATTTTTTTTTATTTGTCGTTTTCTCGTTTGTAGGTATATCCGTATAAATTAATGCTTATACAGGGTTATTCAAAAATTCAAAATAAATCATCCGATGCTTTTCGCCTGGCTTCCTAGGTCACCTGATCTTACGTCATGTGACTATTTATTTTGGGGATATTATGTAAAAAAAATTCTGTGTACAAACTATCGTTAGATATCACCGATCGTCTTAAAACAACCTCCCCCCTCCTAAAAATAACGCAGGTCAATTACAGCGGATGTGCATGGAATGAGTTATCGTCCCGATTAGATCATTGACCAAGGGAAGCCACGCAAAATAGGTACCATTAAACAAATTTTAAACATTACCTATTTTATATTTTATTTAATGTAACGTATTATATTACTACTCTAAACCTAAAAAGTAAAAATTAAAAATACACAAGCGTTTGAAACCGGATGAATCGTTTTGAACAACCCTGTATACTTTAAATAATTAAACAAAGAAACTAATACTATGTAGTTTGTATTATTAGGACATCTCGAAAACGTGTTTTCTGCAGCAGTGTTTCGCGATAGATAAATCGTAATTCGCGATGTTCTCGTTGACGTTTTTATCGTTTCGTATTGAGTTTTTTTTGCGCTTATAACTCAATGCTAATCGAGTTTTTTTTCTGCGGTTAAATTTCTAATTATATTATTGCTTTGCTTTGTCCTTTACTCCTTTATTCCCGTACACAATGTGAATAATATATGTTTCGACCATATGTCGCGCCTACACGGCGATTGAATTCGTATATTTAGATGGCATATAATATACATCGCGGTACACGTGATGCACACGCGCTGATGCAGAGCAAATGACTACGCACAACCGTTGGGCGTACCTACGTCAAACTACTGCGATCGCGGGTATAGGATTGTTCGTTTTGTCAAATACGTAAGCATCGTCATCATCGACTTCGAGTTGTTAATTTTTCTTTTTTCTTTTATCAAAAAGCTTTTTATCAAATTATGCATATTATATAGTTATAGATTACTAGATCTTAATATTTAATAGATTAATGATACAACGATTTTACACAATTTCGTTCATTTTTTTATTTTATTTTTATTACCATAATACAATTAATGCAGTAGAATTGGCTAGTTTAAAACGTCGTGGGAACGATCGCATTGGATTTTGCGTCTGATAGGGCGGTCACTAGTGTTTGTAGTGTTGTGAATCACTTGCATCGCATAAATGGCTGAAGAAGCTGACCGATAGTTTTCTTGTGAAATCCGGAGTCTTATAGTGCGTTGTTTCAAACAAATTAGGGAGCATTTGAAATCATACGTGGGACATATTATTATATGTCTATGTGAGTTGGGCCAGTTGAGGTACATCTTCCCCAGATAAAAAAAGCATATAGTAGTTGTAGTGGTCGAACAATTTATTTTTACAACAATAATGAACATTTTTAACTATTGCGTTGTTAATAGAGAGAGAATATTAACGTACCGTATATTTTTGTTTTCTCTCTCTCTCTTGCCTACATACCGCTCTCGAAATTGACATTCAGAAGTAGTTGTGTCGTTAGTTTAAAGCGCTTCAGAGAATTCATCAATTATCAAACTTAAATAGTTAAGAACTTTATCCGTGGTGTTCATACATACGATGGATTTTTTAAACGTTTCAATTTTTCAAGTTATGAGTGTTTATAATACATTATGCATTGTTGTAATTTAAAAATTATCAGAATATTTTGGTTAAAATTTAAATAGGTATTGTAAAATAATCCAACGTAAGAACACAGATAACGTTTTTAACTTTAAGTTTGATAATAGGTCAATCAACCGGCAATATTCAAGCTCACAAAATAAACTATACAATTATTGGCTCTGCTTATAGAAAATTCGAATGTAACGAAAATTTTGCACATATATTTTTTAGCAATATATTATAATAATATTATCGTTATCCCTCCTTATGATCTTAAATTCTTCTTAATGTTCACATTCCGTTGTAAATATGTAAATGCTATGCTATGCTATTTTTAAAATTGCAATAGTACACGATATATCATAACATCTCGTACTTTGAACTGCATAACTGCATGGTAAGTATAAAATATACGAATCGAAAATACTTATAAGATTAGATATTGTAAATAAATAAATTATATTCATACAAAATAATTAGTAATGACAATAGCTATACTTGTAAAACTACAATCAAATATATTATGTAAACTATATTAAACTATTTGTATAGTAAGATAGTAGTAACAGTAAGTTATCGTTGGCAATTTTAGGATATCAATTATCAATAGAGATTAGTAAATGCCAAATGATATAAGTTATAAAAGTGGTTCTATGCATTTTTCGCCGCCTTCGCAAAAAAAAAAATGTTTAATATAAGTAGTATAACAGTAATGCAAAATATTAATGAAACATAACGTTTGTATAAATACATTGATTATTAATCAAACAGAACACAATTACTCACTGCAATGTAGTACAATATGATTTCTCAGTTTCTGGGCTTAACATTATATGTAGGTAAGTGTCAGTGTAAAATTCGAATTTGAATGAAAAATAAAAATAATAACAATTTTATTCCTAACTCTTAATAATTGAAACTGAGCGGTCTAATGAATATGTATGCCGACAAACTATAATAAACATTTCTACTATCTATCTCAAAATTTCAAAACATACGCAAAGATAATATATTATGTAGGTATATAGGTATTAATTATATTATTATAATTTATAATTTATACGGTATATGTATGCTGTCCGTCAAACTTACCCGTGAGCATGACTATCTCCTTATAAAGGGGGAATAAAAATGAAACGCCTGTTCTGTCAATCGATCACAATTAAACTGTTTAAACAATATATCCGCTAAGTGGTAGGTATAGCACCTATACTTATTATATAATTAGGCATACGTGCGTGCTCGCGGGTGTGGCGGATTCGGTGTCGGACTGCGATTTTTTAAATCAAACAGATTTTTACCCATAGGCCGACTTAACTTGCAGTTATATAACGTTCAACACACCGATATAATATTATATAATAATCGGTAGAATGGTATCTATATCGGACACAATATTTAAAAGCTATATAAAATTCAATTATCCGTAAAATATAATATACTGTTGTATTATACCGTCAAAAGTGTTATTATTAAAAGATAAGATCGTATCACGTTACTCAAACAAACGTTTTTTTTTTTTTTGTATATTATATCATATTATATGCCATCGATAATATTAATTGGTATTTAAAATCAATATAGTATAGCTGAACCATAAATACAATATTTTTAAAAGACGTAATAATAAAGATTCCAGCAAAAAGTACCTATAGAAGAATCGACATAATACATAATATATAGGATTATTCACCGTACTCTTAACCCTTAACCCTTCTTTTTTCTTTTAATAACGAATTTATTCAAATTCCGCTTATTGAAATTTTTAAACATATTTACTGAAAGACCGTATTTTTAAATTTTTGAATTTCTATGGTCTCAAATAATTTCAAACACATTATCACGGATCTATACCTATTACCACAAAAGTACACAAAGTCATATAACTCTAAAACAACTCGTTTAAATTTTGATTCTAATACAACAATATTTTTAGAAAAATGATCTGTCAAATAATTTACTATGAATGAAGTCTGTTCTACTTGTAATTTGAAAAACAAAAGTTTGTATTTCCTTAAATACGGAAATCTCAATAATTTGAAAACACGAGATCTTTATGGTAATAATATATTTAAAAATTCTAAAAATCAGATTTTAAATAACTGCGTTATTGAAGAAAAACGCGGCTTGATCATGCTTGGTTAATCACTATTTATAGTTGTTTAAATTGTTTAAAATATAATATAACGATTTCGGTTACTTACTATAATATACCACTACCAGATTATAATAATACAATATATTTATATTTACGGCGGTAAACCGATCATCCGGTACGGATGTACGCCTCATTATGTAATATTACGATGCAGTGTTCTTCTCGATTTTAATATAATATGTGAATGCGAAGTGGATTTCTAAGTAAAAATTTCATTTGGTATCCGTACGTCCATATTGGTCGCAGATTGACTGAAAAAGTTTCGGAATTTCACGTTTTCAATGACAAACGACTCCGACCTTAGACAAACGAAAAAAAACATACTACTAATAAACACACACGCGCTAAATCAAAGAAGCAGTATATTTGCATTATATATATATATATATATATTAGGTATATTAGTCCATACGGAATTTCTAGTCTTCTCTTCGCTGTGTATAGTGCAAAATTTGATTTACGCGCGTTTGTATTTTGCGTACGTTATAGAAATATTTGCGGTAATGATGAAATCCTTTTTTTCCCATGCATATAATATACGCGAGTTATTTACATATTGAATTTTAATCAATTCGCAATTTAAGATAAATTTCTTGCGAAATTGTGTGATTAAAAAGAAACTATTTTAATGTCACGGATTCAATGTATATTTTATCATTCTCGATTATTTTACGAAGTTGCCGATTATAATATTTTAATATGACCCGTTTTATTCTACACGATATTATTTCACTAAAATATTATAGTAAAATCGTCTTTGTGATATTTTTTTATCATTTATTCGTATGTATACGTGTACAATGTCAGTATATTATTATTTATTATAATTTGCACACACGAACGCGTTATAGCGTTATACTATTTGAATGGGTATAATTTAATTTTACTTTCGGGATTTAAAATTTTTGGCGAGTTCTGGTGTTGTTTTATTCATGGACTGTTTATTTTTTCGTATGGGTTAAAAAAAAAAGTCGTCTTGAGAACAAGGACAATAAAAGAAATATTCGGTTCGATATTTTCTTTGTGTGTGCGTACGTATATCTATAATATTAGATATATACACATACCAGAGTTCACTGTTTAATAAACCTATATAAAACTATGTAGCATGTACGATCTACAAGTCGCGAACGTTTAAGGAATAAGTCGTCCTTTTCTTGTAATTTAATATAGATAAACTGCACCGGACCGACTCCGGGACGCCGACCACTATGCATGCAGTGAGGTTTAGTCGATGCCCCCGGATTATTTATTAAAAAAAAAAAAAATTGCAAAATAAAAAAAATAAATAAAATAATGCGTATTTGTATACAAAAAAAAAAAAAATACCCGTTTAACCGAAATTTTTGCCGATCCGTAATGCGGTGGCCTTGAACGCTGTACACGTGCGTATAATATAATACAGTATAAATTATAATAATGTTTGTACGTATATTATATTATTTTTGTTTCTCGTTGTATACACACGTGTTTATATAGCCACTCTTCGGTGTAATTATATATATGCCCAATGTACACGAGGTTAATATATTTTCAAGATAGGTCAAATAGGATATCTAGTGTAAATATAATAATAGCTTCAGCCTTAAGCTAGAGATCTATAGCAAATAAGGTATAGTAAGCAGTCATAGCGTTCAAGTTGAGTCAATTCAATAGGATAGACTTCTATATTTTTTTACTTATTAGCGCCTGCCCCCTCCCCCCTCACACCACAAAACCGACTTAAAGTTCCTTGCATCGAGTAAACTCATAAAGCCTATCTACTCATAGTCCGACCCCGTAAATTCAATTCTGATCAATTGTAGAAGGCGCTAATGGATTGTGATAGTATATAAATTTAAAATTATAATCATACATTTTGAAAATCTATTCATAACTGCATTTGTGCATGGATCAGTTACTCGAGTCTTCTATCTCGGTAGACGGTGTATAATGACTTATTGAGTACCTACTGTTGTAGTATGTTTATGTTTAACTTAACCGATTAGATAGGTAGGTATAAATAATTAATACATAATAAATTGTAAATTGTATTGTTTAATATAACCAGATACTACATGATATTTGGTGAGAATTAATATTTCAATGATCGCTGCCCCACCTCAGGGTCGTATAAAGTTGGAAATAAATTCAGGGCGTCAGGACTCCTGAGTTCTGGAGCCCCGACAACTGTCATATATCCACTTTGAGAAAGCAATAAAGGATTTGCAAAATATATTATTGAGTTGTTAATTAATTAATTACATTAAAGCCAAGATAGATGTATTATAATATTAAGGCGTGTGTTTAATATTTATACGCATACATGTATGCATGCCATTGTCTTTTTTATGTATATTATATTATTAGGTAGATATTATGTGGTAACTTTACCCTAAAAATCTTATATGATAATATACTCACGAATTTTTCCTTTTGTTTCAGCCTTTCCAGGAATCCCAAATGATGCCACCAGTGTACACTGGTGTTTTTATGGAGCAAGAGATGAGAAACATCTCGATATCAGGAATAAGGCCATGCGTACCTCGATAATACAATAACAAATAATATGACGGATATAAGTGATATCCAATACCGCGCTCGACAGCCATTTTCTATCAAACAGCAGTGATCGAGTTAGCGGCAACATAATATTAATATCATTCCTCTCATTAACTTTATATAACATTAATTATTTTTTGCATGTGTCGTAAATATAATACGATTATTATTAGTAAGTATGCAAGAAGTGTTCACTTCAACAATGTTGTTTTTTTTTTAATTTTTTTTTTTTTATTATTATTATTATTATTATTATATTATTATTATTATTTTTTTTTTTATTAATATTATTATTTTGTTTATGCTTTTAAACAAAAAGTATTAATATAACTACCTAGCTGCAGTATGCTCGCATAACCACTGATGTATAATAATTTAATAACATAAAAACATAAACGCGTACTTCGAACCAACTACTCTACGAATTTAAACAGATAAAACATCATGTTAGGACTTTCATCTATCCTAGTTGTAAAATTATTAAAATTTTGTGTTATTAATTAATTATACGTCTCAGGCTTTTAATTTTTTAATTAGTGTATTATTTTTTTCATCCAAAATAAAAATCGTCGTTATTGATAAAATAAAATAGTATCATCGTCAAAATACGTAGGCGAGACACACGTAGATTTATAAAAAAAAGTACCAAAAATACATTTATTATTTAAAAAAAATAATAATTTATCGGATTACGTGATGTAAAAACATATTGTTTTATACCATCGTGCACGAAAACCTGCACTCTACACTAATTATACGACAACAAAAACCCTCAATAACGATATACAATAATTATAAATATTTATAAAAATATTTAATTTTCTCTGAAATATAAATTTCAAGAAAAATGATCTATCATATAAAATTATGGAAATATGACGTTAAAAATTCCCAAAAATTATAAAATAAAATTTATCGAACGATAAAACGTTCGTTTAGAAATGATGAAGCACCTGATAAACTTGTGGTTTTATTAGGGTTAAAAAGGAAAAAATACCAAATTCATTAACATTCTGTCTTCGCACACTGTTAAGTATAAATTTATGCTTGACGGTAAAGCGGGCACCGTATTATTATCGTGTGTACAGCAGCAGTACTTGGTAAGTATCACATGTATATATTATGACATAATAAATACGCGCGTACGCCCGTTTCCATGACGTCCGCGACACTGTCGGGGTCGGGTCGTCGTCTTATTATTACTGAAATAATCATATAATATAGTATCGTTATTATTGATATTTATTGACGCGGTGGAACCGTTCCGCGGCGGCCGCCGCATATTTCTAATAGGTGTACGTCTTGGACACGATATACTATTATTATTTTCCTCTACGAGTCACATTATCGTAATAATATCATATAGGTACGGGATTCGTTGTCATCCGAGTTCTACGTTGTATAACACAATATTATTTACGGCGATAGAAATAAATTATAATAATATTAATTTATTCACTACGTCATAATAATATATGTATAGGTACAATATGTGTAATGATTCCCTAAGCATGCTCATTTTTGTTTTTTTTTCTTTAGTAATTAATTTATTCGAATTCTGATTTTTAGAATTTTTAATATTTTAAAGGACCATATTTTTAATTATTTATTTATTACTATTATAATATTATATACCATTTTCTGAGAGTTTTCTGTGGTTTTATCAATTTAATCTTTCCGCGTGAGATTCAATCTTTTTTTACTATAAATTGTTGATAATTTTTTTGAAAAATGTTATATAATTATATCTAAATCAAATTACAGGGTCATTAAAATGTATACATTAACAATATTAATAGTCTTTAAGTATGATATTACAAAGATATAATACGTAGATTGTAGATAGGTACCTATCTAGGATTCAGGTTTTTATTTATTATATTCAACATTTTTTTACAAATATCAATAGATTAATATTAGTTAATTACTATAATTTTCAAATCATCAAAGCCGCCTCATCTCCCAAACTTATTATTATGAACATAAATAATATTATCCTAAGTACCTACACAAAGTTAGTTTGATTAAAAATTTACAGGAAAAAAAGGTAATTCTTATTATTACAAAAAATAAGTTATTAATATCACCACAGACCATCACTCCAAAAGTGGTATAAAAATTTAAAATAATTGAAACTATGATCTTTAAAATATATTCTTAAAAATGTTGAAAATCATAATTTATAAAGGAAAAAAAGTCGGCGGGCGTGCTTGATGCACCACAAGAATGATTTGTATGTGTGTGTATCATATCTGGCATACGTTTTTGCTCCAACGATTTTGCCCCACAGTATAGGTGGCTTTAAATTAACAATAATTAAGTAAAAAGTATAAGCAATATTTATCCAAATTATATTATTAAATAATCTGTACTTTATTTTTCGTAATTTGAAACAATTTTCGTAAACATCAAACAAAATGATGTATAAATATTTTTAATTATAATATTATGTGAAAAAAACAGTGATTATACATATTATTATCTTATGATTGTAGGAATTTGAGCGGGAATTTATTAGAATTGAGGTTAATTGTTGTCGATAATAATAAACATACGGTCATGGATAAATAAACATTAATCATTTTTTTCCATCTTGACTTAATAATCAGAAAACATTATCATACGGTTTTACCTCTCGTACGGAACTACCCCGTTTTTCCCTACCTACTTGTAAACCATCTTTCCTCGACTACAACATAATATCGTTTTGTTTTTATTATTTTGTCGTCCTCCTAATATTTTTTTTAATCAGGTAACTATAAAAATAACGCTAAGTGTTTATAATATGTGTGTATAGGTTGGTGCATCGTTTTATAATTATTTAGTTATGTTAACCGATATCTTATTGATGGATTCCAAGTACTGGTTTATTTATTACAGTTTGCAAAATATAATCGCAGAAACACGATACTGAAGTATAGCACTAAGTATAATATGCATAATATATAAAGTAAACGTTTAAGAAGTGTCAAAAAAAGATCAAGTCGAGAAAAATTAGCGTTTCTAGCGCATGCTTAATTCTTGGCAACCGTCGTGTAAGAGTTGGCTCAAAGTATAAGGTAGGTATTGACTTAAACGTACATATAATATTGGTAATTGGTGTGTCATAATTAAGTCGCGATTTACAATAAATAATAAATTTCGACATTTCACTGGCACAGTTTAGAGGCCGGCCAAACACGTATACCCTCGAACAAAAACAAACGAAACGCGTCGCGAAACGTTACAAGTTTTAATATTATTATAACATTGTATCTGTATGATATACAACGAGTTCGAGTGGTGTATAAGTGTATATTATATTATAGTAAAATAGTAGTTTATACCGGATGATTATTTTAAATGTAGACGCTTTTATTATACCAGCAATAACACTTATTAACATATTTGTAAATTTATATAATTTTTTTTTATATTCTTTGAATTCATTGAAAAACAACACTTTTATACTTTATATATTTTTTTCCATGAACATTTCTATAGATATAATATTCGAATTTAGAACGCGTGATTAATTATTGTAGTTACAATAGTAACCATATGTATCTAATTATGCGAATCATAATCCTATTATGTACATTATTTAATTATTAGGTTTATGTGAGCTGAATAATTCAATGGCGTTTGCATAAGTGTTTACGATGACGGAGGAATTTAGTTACATAAATTGCCAATAGATTGTTGAGCTTAAAATATATCAAACTTATACACCGAATTATAACGATAAATAACAAAACGTTAACATTTTAAATCAATTTACTTCAAAGTAATATGTAATGTTTAGGTACCTATAGTGTAAAACACACTTCAATTATAAAATTCAATTTATTTCTTATTTTGGCCAATTCGTCTATACTCAATTTATCTACTGAACTGCTATTAATATCGAACAAGACCATTAGAATTTAAAAAAAATTAAAAATTAAAAATCTATAAATATGTATTTGAATTTTGAATAACTTTTTATGATAAAAATCATATTTACCAGACTATGTTTGTTTACAAGCGTACTCGGTGTCTCGGTAGACCAAACATCGATGTAGAGATAGTCGTAATTAGTATATAGTTACACAATAATTAGTCTAGTAGATATATATAGATTATTATTATGTATTATTCTCTTTGATATATGCTTCAGCAATATAAGAAGTCGCTATCACAGTATCACTAATCGTTACATCCACTTTTTACTTATTAGCATGATTATCCATACCATATTATCTATTATAGATATATTAATACTTATATCTATACTACTGTATACCAAAATCACTAACAAGCGAGTTTTAAAACTGTATGAAAAAAATCAACAATGGGGTGGAGAATCAGAAATTCATCAGAGACTCAATTCAACACTGTAATACAATGGAACCTCGATAACTCTAACCTTTATAAGTCGAATTTTTGATAACTCTAATTTTTTCTTCACCCCCAACCGATTCGAGTTATGGAGGTTCCATAAGCACTATAGTATAATAGGTAGTATATGATTCTGTCGTCTCACTATATTGCGATGAAATATACTTGAAATATAGTTCTCCATTTATAATTATTAATTAACTACTGATTTTAAAATTCCATTTCTACACAATCGAAATACTCTGAAAACTAATCTGCTTGGAAATATGAAATTAAAATATGTTCTTACATAAAAAAAAAAAAAAAAAAATTGAAACAATAATTACAATACAAATTAATTAAAAAGTAGTAAAAAAATAAAAATAGCATTTTCTTGTTGAAAATATTGTTTACCAAAAAAGAAAAACACTCCTTCGAAGTAAAATATTATTTTCAAAAACGTTAACGATATATGTTTTGATGACGAAGATTGCGGTTCACCGTATATAATAATATAAGAACCGCTCTGTACGTATTATGATATTATATAACCGAAACGCATTGCGATAAACTCGATGACATTTAAGATTTCGCTCACCACTGGCGTAGTGGACGATCGTATATAGTGGTGCGCGCGCGCGAGTGTGGG
The DNA here is from genome assembly GCF_020184175.1 of Aphis gossypii. NCBI lineage: Eukaryota > Metazoa > Arthropoda > Insecta > Hemiptera > Aphididae > Aphis > Aphis gossypii. The sequence goes on along the minus strand of NC_065532.1, from coordinate 17,832,081 downwards.
TCTAAACACCGAAAAGCAATAAAATCCGCGATGCACGTGTATGAGTAGCGCGATCGGTTATCAGCTCTAAATAAACGACCGGTAATGAGTGGCAGGCCGGGTACGAGTCAGGTATTTAATATACGCACTCGTATGGATGTTATTATAATATGCTTCATATCCGTATATTATACAGCATCACAAGCCGTATAGTTTATACGCAGTATTCGCCGTATGTAATCGGACGGTAGTCGCGCTTCGGGCACAGTAAACGTATATATACGTATAATAATAATATAATGATATGTGCGGGTACCTATATTTATATGCAGCGCGTACACGTTATTATAAATAATATTATCGAACATAATATGTACGGAATATGCTATTTGTATCCAAAAACTCGAGTGCGTTGAGAAACCCACGCGTGTACGGCCGATGCGTGTGGAGGATATAATATATTATTCATAAAAAAAAAAAAAAAAACAAAAAATTAAATAAACACATACAGGGTGTTTCGCCTCGCTAGTTTTCGTAATAATTCGTGTTCACGGTCGCGGATCGCCCATATTATAGCAGTGTTATACATCTGAATGCGCTCATCTAATGTATATACCCGCCACCTCCAGCCTATATAATAGCTTTAATATAATTGCCCAACTATCCGATAATAACTAATAAGTATATAATATATGATTCAACATTGAACGAATTAACATAAAATGGATAAATCTAAAAACATTTTAGAAGCGCGATTATAAAATATACTTTATTCCGAGTTGTTTAAATAATATACTGTATGTATGTATGTATGTATGTATGTATGTATGTACCTATGTATGTAGCATGTATGTATATATGTAGACATATATAGTCAGGATTTGGACAAATAGTTATTGCTTGTCCGGTTCTGAATGACATACAGCAGAGTAATATGCAAATACGTTTTAAAAAAAGTACAAAAAATGATTTCAAATATACGTATATTCAAATAAAAATAATGAGGAATTTTATGATGGTGTCTTAACCAGGTAAGAAAATTTGGTTTGGTTGGATCCACGTATATAAATATATGACAAATATTAAATTTTAGATTTCTTATTTTAAAGATAAATAAATTATTCTATTTTTTTTTTATTTAGTGTATTAAATTAAAAGTTAAGACACTATAGTTTTTAAAGAAAAACTCGTTTGTACATTAATTCAATTCTTTAGTGTTTTTATTTTTACTTTTAGGCTATGACAACATTAAAAACCATACTTATGATGTTTTTTAAATTTATTAATTTCTTTATTAGAAAAAAAAATTATTTTCTTAATTATTAAAAATAGCTTTGTTCTAAGCAATTTTGTGATTGATGACGAACACGTCATATTTGACGATTAAATTATAGGGGGAATTTACTATTATGTAATAAGTTTAATAACTGCTATTAGAACTATATTATACACTACTAGTAGAATTTGTGTTTCAAAAGTATTATCGATGAGACAAACAAAAAGCGGCCGTGGTGAGACGTCTTGTTAATAAACTATCATTATAATATTATACGAGTAACCTTTCTACAGGATGATTTACCAGCATGATCACCCCCTTTTTTCTTTAATTATACATTTATTCAAAATCTAATTTTTGAAATTTTTAAATATACTTAAGTAGGTAGCACATTTTCAAATTCTCATGAGTTTTTGAAGTACCTACTTTATTGTTTGAAAAACAGAACTTTGTATCAGGACACCCCTTATTATTTGGTACAAGCAATTTCAAGAATCGAGGTTTGAATAAATTTGTTTATAAAGAAAAATATTGGGGTGAGCGAGCTCGGTGAATCATCCTGTATTATAATGGTACTTCTCGTATCGTCGTCAGCTGCATCGGCGACGCAATTGACCTAGGAAAATATACGTATACATAATACAATAATACGAACAGTTTATTTACCGGGGGAGGGACGGGCGAATTCCGTAGTCTTCCTTCCCCCTAATCACGGTGCGGAAAGTCCGGATTTCGTTGATTTTTCTTTAGGATTATCATTTCCCCTCCCCCTCTTCCCGTTCTACTGTATTCCGTCTAAATCGGCGTGCGCTTCCGCGGCGGCGGTATAGCGCTGGTGGGAGGTGGAAGGCGCTAGTCTCAGTACGCCGTCCGCGTGCGTACTATACTGCGCGCCGCTGGAGTGGGTGTCCGATACGAAAAATTGGTTTCGGACGCGAACGAATCGTGACAGAACTGCGATCCGCGCGGCACCGGTGGTACGTAGGTACCTCTCTGTACACGATATTCTATTTTATAATAATATTATAATATTATATAAACACACGCGCCACGACGTCGGTCCGAGGTTTCGTTTTCGTCGTCCAAGCCGTTTCGCATACGAATTTTTTTCGGTCGTCGTTTCCTGCCGGAATTTGAACAGAAAGTTTTTTTTTGTTTTCGAAAAAAATTAATACTGACAATCGATACGTTTTAATACTAAACATTATAAATAATTCTTACGCAAACATTAATAAACCCTTTTTTATACGCGGGCTCATCGTATTATGTAATTTATAATAACAATATATAATTTTTTAAACGTCGATCAAATAATGCATATTATAATATAATATTAAAAATTATCGCTATCACTATATCGTTTTATATTACCGTAATTTTCGTTGTATATTGTTTTCCTACAACAAGAAGTTGTCGATTACCATACTGTTCACGCTGCGATCGTCGAGTATACATAGACAATAATTATACAACGATCGTCGTGCCACGCCACCGTCGTGATGATGGGTCGTCGTCGACTCGAGCTTTTGGTGGCCATGCTTGCCCTGATTAACTGCCGAACGGCAGCCAAGATTATAGTCGAAGGTAAAATGAGCGAAATATAATAATTAATAAATATTTTATTTAAATGTGTCCTCCTGCTATATGTGTATACGTTTGTAAAAGCATCAATTATATAGCCCGCAAAATTGATATATACCAGGGGTGGCCACAACGAGGCACGCGAGCTGCATGCGGCTCTTGAACCAAACTTAGACTAAAATTAAATGTAAATAAATGTTTCTTCATTTGATTTAAAATGTAAAATGTATCTTCATTTTATAAACTTTGCTTTACAATGTCGCTCACCTCGAATTAACTTTATAAATTTGCGGCTGCCAAAGTTAAGGTTAGTGGCCACCCCGGGTATATACAATGCGCCCCGAGGAAGATTAAGGTCAATGTGCACTTATTTTGATCAAATTTCACTCGGTTTTAATAAAATTCAATCTTTTAACTGCCTCGTTTCGATCATTGTGTAAAACATACCTACGTATTTATTAACAAATACCAGTTGAAAGTCAGCGGAAAAATAACTTGTATTTTTAATGGCTAAAGTGTATTATTTTAATTATAATCTTTAAAATAATAATAAAAAACAAATGTCCATTTATTCAAAATTAATAAACATCCACATTCTTAACATTGTGCAGTTAAAATGTATAAGTAATATAAAAATATGTATATTAATATTTTATTTCTAAATCTGTTAAGACGTTTCTAACGCGTATAGAATATTATAACAACGATGTTGTAATTCTATAAATCGATCGGCATACATGTGCGCAATTTGAATAATTTTACCATCACACCGTTGAAAAGTGACCGGCATCATATTAAAATATACTTGAAATTATAATATTTTTTTTTTGGTACTTAAATATATTTCATTTTCCACATTTTATTGCTATATAAATATTATTTTGTGCAACGTTTGGTTTATTTGTACATGTACTTTGACGGAACAGAAAAAAAAATAATGTGTAAAAATTTAAATGTAAATTAAACAAAAAGATGCGTATCAACCCCTTATAGGGGAGGTATTCCTCTATAATCTTAGAGGTATTTTCAAATAACGCCGCTCTATTCCCCCTTGGGGCGCGTTGTATTAACGACACAAGTTTTTATTATTTTACAATGCGTTTTTCCTTGCAGTTATATGTTCGTTTTCGTGTTCAATTAGCGATAAAACTACTATATTATACGGACGGTAGAAAAGATCAAGTGTCTTTTTCGTTTATATAATTATTACGCGGGTACACTATCAGTGCGTGTAGCGCGTTATATGCATTTATATTATAACATACCTAATAATATATGTGCATTATTAAAGAGCGGCGTTAAGAAACTAAAACTAAATGCACACGTGAATCTATAATACTAACAGTCATATAGTGATTGAATATGTAAACGTAGTAGCGCTTGGCACGTGCTAACAGATTATTGACTTATCGTAGGTGTGTTGTGACACATTTCATATAGATATAAATATATTATGATATATAATATGAATACTATATGGATTTTAATGTTACATGCAGAATTGATGAAATTTTCATATTGTTTTACGCGAGCCATGTATAAACGATTTATAGTCAACAAAGTTAAACACTTGTTTCGTCGTCAGTGAATTTAAATTGAATTTTATTTTAGATTTTAGCGGAGCGATGAATGACGTAGAAATTCATTTAACAATAATGTTTGTTGTTATATTTATTATTTTTTATGTTTCAATAGGATTGAATCGTTTTTAATTTATCATTGAATTCATAATAATTAACACATCCATTATACATAAATATAATTATTGATAAGCTATTTATTCGATACCTATAATACTATAGGTACCCTGATTTACTTTGGTTTTGTTGTAATTGCAATATTTGTAATATTTAGATCACTGACCAGTAAAATCGATTCATATTTTTCGACTATTTTAATAAATATTAAAATTAAATCGCAATTTTTTTAAGATCACCATGATTAATACTTATATTATGTTATTATTTGTATTATTCTCCTCTTATAAAATATAATAACTATTAAAACAATAATTCCTGGTTAAGATTAACATAAATGTATAAATAGGTTTATAATGTATATCTAATAAAAAAAACCTGAAATCAAAATATTCAAATATTTTAAATTAAAAACACCGAAGAAGTCGTCATGTTGTATAAAAAGTGTCAAATATAGGTACTTCGTAATATTAAGAGGTCATTGTGATGGATGTGTTAAATTTGAATTTATTGATAAATCATTGTAAAACTATGAAAAATGATTCCGGGAGCTGAGTAAAGATGGTCCTTAAAAAAATAGGTCGACAGATATTTTATTAAATATTTATATTGCAATAAGTAATCTATTTTTACATGAGTAATATGACAAATTAAACTAATTTTTCCATCAATAAACCATACATTTTATTATAGTAAAATTAATTGATATGTCTATAAAAAAAATGCGACCTATGTATTTTTCATATTTTTAAATTATTATAATAGAAGCTTATGTAGGAACATGTAACACATTTTAAAAGTTTTTGCTCAATAGTAAATATTTTAATCAAAATTTACAGAAAATAATAATATAATTTCAAATACCTATATGCTTAAAGGTAGTCTAAAAAATTCATTGTGTATAGAAAATAATAATTGAAGTAATAGTTTAGCTTTAAATTTCTTCGATTAATATTTTTTAAATTGAAACAAAATAACAAAAATAGAAGAAGTCATTATTTTAGGTGTAGTATGTAGCTTAAATTTTTTTTCAATTTCTTAAAATAAACCTTATGAGGAATTTTGTATTTCTAAGCTTGAAATCTTAAAACAAATATTGAATAACTTTTCGTGATTTTGATACATTTTGTAAAATGCATACCTACCTAACATAAACGCATAACCACTTAAGCTACACAATGTATGGCATACATAGTAATTTTTTTTTGTTTTATCTACCTATTTAAATTTAATATAAAAATCGTATAAGGGATTTAATATTAAGTGTTAATTTTTTTTTCAGTTACAAGCAAAACTTTTTATTATATACTAATTGAAAAAAATTCAATTATTTGTATATATAATACAAAAAGAATAAAAATATTATGGATTTTATATAATTTCTACAAAACTTTAGTACAACTATTTTGTAAAAAAAAAAAAATGTAATTCTTCAAAGAATTTTTTAACAAAATCTTGTCAAAAAAACTACTAGTTTTGGGTAAAAACTCCGAATTTCCTTCATAGTAATATTTTTTTATTTTTTTTTACTGATGATTTTTAAATTTTCTCACCTGAAATTTTTACTCTAACATCCTCCCTCCTGTCAAATATCAACAAAATCTACTATAATACCCTATAACCACTTTTATACGCATGTTATTAATCAAATATTATAGACAAATTATTATTATTTATGAATGTTAAAATATAATAAATAATATCTGTTTAAACTATAAAATAAACATTGTAAATAATAAAAGTTAATATATATATATATATATATATAAATGTTAATACTGTTATGTTCTGTATATCTTTAGTACTTATATAAAATATGGTGATAAGAAATAAATAATCGTTAAGTTTTAGATTCTGAACGGAGTGAAGAATGTATTGATTTTACAATGATGTATGTTTTTTTTTTGTTTTTTTTTTTTTTTTTTGTTTTTTTTTTTTTTTTTGTGTCTGTGTACAGCATAACTAGTCGAAATAATGCTCCAATTTCAAACAATGGGGGTGGTTTCCGATGTAAAAGTGAATATCCTTGGTGCATTATAGAGGTAAAAAGTTAACATTTTCCAACAGTTTTCAAAAAAATCGAGAAAAACAAAAAAAAAATGACGGAAAAACGGCAATTTTTACGCAAAACCAGTTTTCGACCAAATCGATTTTTTTTTATGGTTGTAATTCAAAAACTAATCACTGAAAATACTTGAAATTTTCACCAAATGTTAATGTCAGTGGTATCTGTATATAGTTAAATTTTCAAAAAATTTTGACTTTTTTTGAGTTATTTATAGACCACTGAAATTTTCGATTTTTTTGAGAAATTTTTTTTAAAGTGTCGATAAAAAATTTTTGGATGACCAAAAAGTTTTGAAAATTTAATACAAGGTTCCTTATGAGTTGTTTTTATTGTAGCTAAAAAAAATTAAAAATCGTTAGTCACAATTTTTTTTTATAAGAGTTTATAGTTCAAATTTTTACGAAATCTGTCGAAAACGCGAAAATTTGCAAGTAATTTTGAAGTTGAAAAATCATAAAATTTTTTTCTTTTATAACTAAGTTTTGAAAATTTGGTACAAGGTTCTCCATACATTTTTCTTCAAATATCTGTAAAAAAAACTCTACCGGATTCAGACAAAAAATTTTTATGAGTGTTTGAAATTTAAATTTTTACAAAACCGCGTTAAATAACGGTTTAGCCTCAAACGATTTTTGATATTTGTTATAATTCAAAAAGTATAAGTCGTAGATACTTGAAAATTTTACCAGTTATTTAGATTGGCATTTTATTTACTTGATTTAATTTTCAAAATATTTTGAGTTTTTTTGAGCTATTTATAGACAACTGAAATTTTCAATTTTTCTGAAAAATTTTTTTTGAAGGGTCGATAAAATTTTTTTGGCCCTATCAAAATACTTGAAAATTTTATACAAAGTTCCTCATATATTATTCTTATAGTGATTAAAAAATTATAAGAATACATAGGCACAATTTTTTTTTATTAGCATTTGAAGTTCAAATTTTGACGAAAATTCGTCAAAATTATGAATATTTGCAAATTATTTGAAGTTGAAAAATCATAAAATTTTTTGTGTTTATAACTAAGGATTAAAAATACAACACTAAGTTTTCCATAAGTTTACCTTCAAGTATCTATAGAGAAAACTCGAAGCATCATTATAGGAAAAATTTTAAGTGCGTTTGAATTTTAAATTTTAACGAAATAGCGTAACGATAACGATTTATCCTCAAACGATTTTAAATATTTGTTATTATTCAAAAAGTATAAGTCGTAGATACTTGAAAATTTTACCAGTTATTAAGATTCGCGTTTTCTTTACGTGATTTAATTTTCAAAATATTTTGACTTTTTTTGAGCTACTTATAGACAACTGAAATTTTCAATTTTTCTGAAAATTGTTTTTTTATGTGTCGATAAAATCTTTTTGGCCCTATCAAAATACTTGAAAATTTAATACAAAAATCCTCATAAGTTATTATTATAGTGATTAAAAAATTATAAGAATACATAGGCACAATTTTTTTTTATTAGCATTTGAAGTTCAAATTTTGACGAAAATTCGTCAAAATCATGAATATTTGCAAATTATTTTGTAGTTCAAAATTCATAAAATTGTTTGTATAGGTAGCTAAGAGTAGAAAATTTAATACAAGATTTTCCATAAGTTTTGCTTCAAAAAGCTATAGAGAAAATTTTAAGAGTCATTATAGGAAAAATGTTTTGAGCGTTTGAGTTTTAAATTTTTATGAAATCGGAATATTTGTTTCAAAATAGAATATATGACAATATTTAATTATAATATATTATAGACTGACAAATCATCTCCGTTCAGAATCGTTTTTCGTATACAATGATACTTATCATTGCATTCAAATTTAATCTACCCTAGTCCGAGGTCTACCCCACCCCCTAATGTACAGCAGAGCGGTACCCACTTGCCGACTTTTTTTTATTACTATTATAAAAACATATGTAAGTAGTAGAGTTTATAACCATATTATCTAAATTTAAGAAATCTTTAGTTTTATTTATTGACGATTGAACCTATTTGAATAATCTACTTATTGACGATTGTCTAATGTCTATTATAATATGATAAATCTTCGTGTTTTATTTTTTATTATTAGATTCATATAAGAATGATGCAGTACATTGAGAGATACCATATTCGCCTAAATTTTATACTGACAGTAATTAATTAAATTTAAATGTATTCTATATATTTCTATTACATAGTTAGATATTACGAGTAGTGTTTATTTGTTGAATGTGAAATCAAGTATTTCTTACGCTCAAGCTTTTTTTTTTATTTTAAATCAGTAAAGTGCTAAATTCCTGAATGTATTGATTTTACAACGATGCGTATTTTTTTTTGTCTATCATCACCTTTTGAAGAAATGAAAATGTTTAGGATTTTTAACTTAAATATCTTTTCTGGTAGGAAAGTGAATCTAGTTCTAATTTTATACTTTTTAGAGGGGAAAAAGTCAAAGTTAAAAAATTCCTAGTACTTAATAATTGAGAAAAATAAACAAACAATTAAGCAAAAGCGTCAGTTTTTATACAAAATCAGTTTTTTACGAAATTAATTATCTCAGTTGACTGTTTTCCAAAAAAAAAAATAACTGAAGATAATATACTTATTCTCTAATTATTTATATTAGCATTTTCTATAAATGGTATAATTTAAAAAATAAGTTTAAATTTTGACAAAATTCATCGAAATCACAAAAATTTGAAAAATGTCAAAAATGATAATTTTTGTATAAGTTTTTCATAATAATTAGTTCACTCTAAATGCAAAACATTTTAAAATATTTAATTACATTTTTTTTTTTACATACATAAAATCAAACTGACGAAAAAGATTGATCTTAGTTATTTTAAAATATTATTTATGGAGACTTTAAACTTCTACGGACATAAACACAAATGTATTTTCAAAAAATTATAAAATTAATTTTATGCGATTTTCTATTTATACCATGAATTTTTCTACATTAAACTAGTATTTATTTGAAATGTTTTCGGCAAAAATTAATTCAACTTACCGTACCTATAACTGCTATTACGTATTATTAAAATAAATTACTACAATAACAACATAAATACATCATAAAATATACTTATTTATATAGATTGACAATCAGTCTTCGTTCAGAATCGTTTTTCGTATGTAATGATTTTTATCATTAAAATATTGAACTTAACATACCTATTCATTACAGTGACTTATTCAATGCACCTAACTGACACCTAACCAAGAAAACTGATGCATATCTATACAATTATGAATTAAATAACAATTAATTTGAAATTGGAATAAAAATAAAATAGCAATATACAATATTATTTATAGTACTTATCGTTATTGTAGCAATTGTCGTACTTCATGGTATATAAAATAAACTTAAACTAAGTTATCAACACAACGATACAAGTAATTAACATTTTTCATCACTTATGACTACCATTATTCTAACGGTAGAATTTATACAAATCTCTTCATTCATACTGTATAGGTACTAATTTTCGAACCTACAAAGTGTTGTTTATGGTTTTATTGCCTCGTGGATAAAATCGTGCTTGTTGAGAGAACTGAATTTCCAATCCGATGTCGACCTATCTTTTAATAACGGGTCACAGACATGTTTGTTTAATACATTAATAATGTGTAAAAATGTCACATAATTATCGAGTACCGATCAACTACTCTATCAATCAGTGTATCACACTGGTCACTGTCGGTACTGTTACCCAAATATATATGTATTATCGTATTATAAAAAACGTAATCATAAATCAGGTGTAATATGTGTAGGTACAACTACTTAAGTGAATCACTTTTCCACACCACTCTACAGTCCGTATATATATATATATATATAGTGTATTATTGCGTGTTATATACTTATATTTATTATAAATAATGTACGAAAGATATACGTTATAATATAGACAAAGAGTATTGGACTTCATTGGGCAGGGCCGAGCTAGATGAAGCTCTGAACGTGGTGATCAATAACAAAGTCGCAAAGAACGTGATTCTGTTTATCGGTGATGGGATGGGACCGAACACAGTAACTGCCTCGAGAATTTACAAGAACGGCGAGAAAGGACGATTGACTTTCGAAAAGTTTCCGCATTTGGGGCTGCTCAAAGTGAGTAATCTATTGCACGACATTGTTAATAATATTACACTAATAATATTATTGTCATATTAAATATCAATATAGTATAATAATATACGTAGAGTATATAACAAATGAATAACAGTGAATAAAAAGTTTTGTATACATAATTTATACTACAAAACAAAGTTTTCAACAAAAAAAAACGTCTACATACATTTTTTTTTATCGTTTTTTGTATTTAAGATTTGGAGCAAAACGTTTTTCTGATAATTTCAATATTTAAAATTTACAAACAAGTGACCATTTAGTTATAAATTATAATATTGCATATATACGATGTATATAAAATGCGTGGTGACAACGACTATACGGGTATACAGTGTCGTGGATCATCGTCCTTAAGTGATCGAATAATATCAAATAAAAATAATGTTTAATACAATACATTATAATGTATAGGCACGGAAACTGTCACTAAATCGTTTAAGTCACCAAGTCGTTTTTTTCAACGAAGGTCACTATTTTCAATGGGTTCATATGATTATTATTGTTATCTTACTATTGTTGTTATCCTATAACTGTCACGCTACTCATATTATTATTTGAGTTAGGAATTAAAAGAAGCAATTTTATATAAAATTCCATACTATCTCGATGTTGGTGACAGACGCTATGTATAGTATTTTATACTTTTGTCACAATTCACAACAATCAAATTAAAGTAAAGTTGTTTTAACAGCTATTGTAAACGAAATTTTATAATATAAAATAAATATATATATATTTATACCTATATTGTACAGCAGACGCCTAACCGTTAGTGTCTCCGATAAACGCATTCTTCTGCTATTGTTGTCGTTTAAATACGATTTGTCGTCTGCGTACTTAATGTTAAAATTAATTTTATTTGGCGTCTGATCGTTTTTTACGACTCATAAATATTTACATAATTATTTAGGGAGATATTATAGAAAAAAATTACTAGATTATTCTTTTGAAATAAAAAAAAAAATTAAATATGATAGGTATTAGTCTAATTTGTTGTTAACTTACGATGTGTTTGTTCATTTGTTATTCAACTTAAATAAGGTATAAAAAAAATATGAATATTAAAATATTATTAATTATTACACTTGTTAATTAAATTAAAAAAAAAATCATTTTCGCAATTAAACTGATCAGAAGCCACTTTATCATTATAATTTATTACTACTTAGGGCAAGCAGTTATTAGATAATGACTTCGTTATGTCATATATATGTATACATGAGTAATAATAAATCATAATTTCAGAATATAATTCTTATCTATTATATCACGAGAATTAGAATATAATATACTATTTTGTTTAGATACTATGATTATTGATTATAATATTTTCATTTCGATATTTTTTTATAATGTAAATACCATTAAATATTCAATCAATTTTTCTAAAAATAATTATGTGTGTGTACAATACTAACTGTACGATATTAAATTGATTCAACTAAAACATGAATTTATGACGGTATTACAACTTTGCACATAAGTACACTGTATAAAAATACCATCTATTACTATGAGAATGGTCATATGTAAATTTAAATACAGTAGCAAAGTGAATTTATTTGCTGTACGTAAAAATAAGAAAATTAGTCATGATTAAATATAGGGTTATGTTGTTTATACACGCTTCTGCAGTTCTGTGTAAATTGTAGTTAATGATGCTGCATATACATATTACATAACATATTATTGCAAATTAATTTTATACTTGAAAATATGTAAATTTGTCACCATTAAATTGCTTCAAACATATTAATTTACAAACACCTTATTTAAATAAAAAAATGTCAATATTTTTAAGATCGTATCGGTATGAGAAATTTAATATCATGATTTTTTAATACAATATTTATAGTGAACTGTATTAATTAAATCATATTATGTATTAGTTGTCTATTAAATATTGTAGTGTAGTATAAATAATTCGTTTTTAATAATATTTTTAAATTGTTAATTTCTTTTTTCATAAAATACGACACTATTATAATTCGTTTAGGTACTTTTTTTCTTAAATTATATCACAACTCTATTTAATTATTTGACAATTTAATAATGCACAATATAACGGTTTTATAATCTACCGGTCTATATAGATCGTATATTAAGTTGATTATTGTTTTAATGCATATTATTTATAGTTATTACTTATTAGTTATTACATGTTAAAAACTAATGAGAAACCTTATTCTGATTGCTTACTTATTTTCGTAGAAATGATCATTGTTATCGGGCTATATTTTATACTTTGTGATAGGTATATACTACCTATATATTGTACATCAAGTGATTATTATGGACGAATAACACGTATTATTTATTAAGAATATATCGCAATTGTACACAAGGTATTTGTCAAATAAGTGGTAATAACGTTTTATGTTCGGGATATGGCTACATAATTATCATACTTTGGATAAAATTTAATTTCTATCGAATATTTAAAAAAAAAATAATTATAATGTAAAAATATGCCAACGGGAACAAACGAAATTGGTTCAGGGACTGACAATCGACTAAAACACTCGTGTCTTTTAGTATTCTTAATCAGCAACTAATCGTTATTTTATTGGTTTTGGTATTTTTTTTTTCTTCATAATTTTAATTCATTACAAAACTATATTGCCATTATTTTTTTTGTTATCAATTTTCAAAATTTTAATTTTTTCAATGATAAAACATATTTATAATTCCATATTTAGAAACAAAATATTCTTCAGAGTATTTCGATATAAAAAAAAAAAAATTTCAAATAAGGTAGTATATTTTTGTCACACATTTCAAGCATGTGGTAATATGTAACGTATAAGATAGGTACCTATAAATAATATTGGTAAAATTCTAAAAAAATAATTCTAGGTAATAAATTCTTTCCTAAAAAATGAGACTAGAATATCACTAATTATTCAACATATTGATCAACTTGCAGAGTTTGTAATGTTTATGTAGAAATTTGCTGTTCTTAAAAAAACACTAAAAATAATGTAAAAATAGAATGTGTAGTCTCGAACAATATTTGTTGAAAACACAATAATAATTGATCCACTTACCGTAAAATAATATTATATTTATTATATAATATAATTATGATTTATGTTTACTAATATACACGCGATGACATCTTTCGCATTTCAGACATATTCGGTTAACAAACAAGTGCCGGACGCAGCGAGTTCGGCAACTGCGATGTTCACTGGTGTAAAGGTCAATCAAAGGATTATTGGCCTGGACATAAATCATAACATTAACGATACAAGTTACTGTGAAAATGCCAATTCGGAGAGTAGACTCGAGTCGTTGGCCACGTGGGCACAAGACGCTGGAAAAAGTACCGGTATGATGCACTTAAAATTATTAATGTTGAGAATTTTTAAAAGTTTTAAAGTTAAGTATAACATCAAATTGTATTTAAATACGCCATTTAATCGCTTAGTGCTTATATCGTTTAATCATAACTTTTTTTATTGTATAGTAACTAAGATTATGTCGAGCATTTAAACAACACCTCGCAATTAATACAAATAATGCGTGGGCTATACATAATATTATTTAATTATTATCATAGACGTGGGTATTAACTATAGTTATACGAAGTTAAAAATCTTTTAAAATTAATATTTTCTTTTCATATTAACTTTAATATTAGTTAGTAACAATTTACTTTTATTATTTAGATTAACTAAATTAATTTTTAATTTAAACAATTTTGTGTTAACTTAACTTAACTTGAGTTAATTATTTTAATCAACTTGCCCCTGCCTTTGCATATTATATACATTATGTATTATAAAACACGTGTGTTAATGATGTGTGTAAATATTATACCTAATGAAGTAGGTGATGTATATAATTGTAAACATTTTATATACTTTACAATTACTTTTTTGAATCTTTTTAGTAGTTTTTTATTATAGGCATAATATTATTAAAAAGTATACTTGAATTTCACACCGCAAAATTAAATAAATCTACTCAATTGTTAACCGTCAATTACCGCGAAAAATTAAAATAAAACAAATGAAAACCGCAGAATATTGGAAACATTCCAAATAGTGTTTTTGGATATCATATCAGAATATTGTTAGTTGTTAGTTATTTAAAAATAAAGAAAACTATATATACCTACTAAAATAAATGAATAGGTATTATATTAGTATGTGATATGTTGATCATACAATTAAAAAACTCAATATATTATTATTATTCCCTACACGGTATTAACTGCTGCAGATAAATCAAACTTACTAAGTCCGTTGTATTAGGTAATGTATTTCTCGGACGTTTTAAAAATAATCATAGTTTCTATAAACATTTTATGTTTTTTGTGGAAAATATAAAAATAGTATTACACATAATTGTATTGTAAAATTCTCACTTGCTCGCGCCGTTTTGCTTCATTTCTGATATTAATTTTATATTACAAGTTTCAATTTAGAAAATATAGGTTTAGAAAATCGTACTTCGTTTAATAAAGCTATAATTTAATTAGTATAAAATAATTTTGAAAACCTTTAAAAATATATAAAGAAAGACATTTTGAACAAAGTTTGTAAATTCTTTTTATAATAATATAATATTATTACTATACTTACATAATATTATATTTTATGCATCAATTCAAATGTCAAAATCATACATCTATTACATTTTAGCCGTTAATTTATACTAAAGTAAAAATATATGATACAGCCTATATATATGTATATAACCTATAGTTTATTCTGTATTACTAATAGTAAAATTAATTACCTTCTGTAATCATTTATAGCAATATCTTAATATATATAAATCTCGTATCACAATGTTTGTCCTCAATGGACTCCTAAAACAATTAACCGATTTTGATGAAATTTTTTACACCGCGTGTAATTTGGTCCAACTTAAAAGATAGGATAGTTTTTTTTCAATATGTATTATTAATAATATGTGCTCAAACAGGAATATTGAGATTTACGATTTATAATATATATAAATGATGGTCTGTAAAATTCATACCATTATTATTAGTACGATGCCTTTACGGTATTAATTAATTTAACCTACTGTATTGCAAATAGTTAAATAAACTACTATAGCAGCAATATAAATGTGTAATAAGATATAGATAGATATTAGTAGTACAGCCTGATAGACCGTCTCCGTTCCATGATTTATCATTAAAATTATATCTAGGTATTACACATTCATTGAGTAGGTACACTATCGAATCCTACTACAGAGCAGCAGAGAGATTTTCTCTCTTTTTCGTTGTTGTATATTTTCGCATATCTCACGTACTCTATTCTTTATCTCTTTCAGTTACAGTAATATTCTCGGTTGTTTTTTTTCTTATCGCATTGGATTCGCAAAAAATAATATATAATAATTATCGGACGAACTAATACAAATACAAATAATTTTAATTCAAAAAAATTGCAATAGGTACTAAAGCCCATCAAACTGCAATTAAGATAAGAGCCTCCAATCTGTATGGTTTACTACGAATTGTTGTCATTATTCAATGTAGATTATAAGAAAATAATAATTTAATCAAGGTGGTTATATAGAGGTGTAAACACTTCGATAATAAAATGATTGAAAAATGTACACCACTTGTGATTTCCACCGGGAGCGCTGCCTACCCGATGAAGGCTCAAAATGTTCATATTCCTATACGAAAATATGATGCACGATGCTTGCAAAGCCATACAAATATGATTTATGAATTAAATTTAAATAATGAGTAACTTAGATGAATTTTAATTATCATAAATCTATCTTCAATAATATAATTATTATTAATTACCCGCATTTTTTTAGGGAAATAGTGTTTTGTGGAGCAGATATAGACATGCTGCCTAGCTACTAGTGTTATAATTAAAAATTACTATTTATTGTAACCATTTTCATATTAAGTATAAATTAAAATAATGGATAATTTATTATTTCCTTGATTTGCTACCTATCCTTAGTCTCTTTGTCATGATATGTTTATTTTTGTAAAAATATATTGTACTTATAATAACTAAAAATAAATAGAATAATTCTATGTATGGCATAATATTGAAAATACTAGGTATTACTAAAATATATATTTTAAATACTAAGTATTACTATTTATATTTAAAATATTATTACTCAATAGAAATATCTATTAAAATAGTATATGAATTACAAGTACCATATGCACATAATAATAAGTTTTAAGTTACACTATTTAAAATGAAAAATATAAATTATATCATGATATTATATATTATATATATATTTTATCATGAATTATATTATGGTATGAAGTCCATAGCCTTTGTAAATCCTAAATATACTAAATAATAAGCAAAATAAATGCTAAAATGCATTACGTGCCATAGAAACTGTTGTAGTTTTGAGTCCTCATCGGGTAGTCAGCGCTCCAGTGGCAGTTACAAGTGGTGTACTTTTTTCGGCCCACTATCATAATGGTACAATATATAGGAAGTGTTAACACCTCTATACATCCAACTTGAATTTAATCCAATAAAATATAACCCATGATAATATACTCAGTTCATATTTCATACTATCATACTTTTGTGCGAGTATAAAATGCATTATAACCTAACACGAGAATAATATACTAAGTTGAGTAATTTAGGAATTCGTTGAGCAACGTGATACAAAACAATTTTAACTACATTATTATTATTTTTTTTTTTATCGATTCTCTACTTCATATTAATTTTATTATTTCATACTATAACAACTTTTCATTTACTTCCAATGTTTACCATTATAATATAAAACATTATGACTGTCTATGCCTAATATCGTGTAACTTTACATATTTACGTTCAGCCCAGTTCACATTTAGCTTAGTTTTTATTTTAGATTAAATATACTTATTATTAAGTTTAAACGTGACACAATTTTTTTTATGTATTGTTGAATATGGTTTTTTCGATGTTTTAATATTGAAGCAAGTGCGTAAAAAATTACAATTTAAAAATTATCAAAGCTCGTTTTAAAATTAAAACATTAACAATAACGTCACACATAAAATGTTTTTACCATCAAATGTAATAATAAGCAAGTTCACTGACGTTTTCATCTAACCAAGTAAAACGAGAACAGTTAATCGTAAATTTGCTACCTACGTAACGCGCACTTGTAAATAATCAATATAATAATATAATAGGTTATGTTATTGGTATTCTGCGTAAACGTTTATAATCCAGACACATGACATGACGGTGATGGCTACTATAATCTTTTTGAGTGCAATTCTTCGTCTATATTATAAAATACGCGTGTAAATGCCGATGGTTAATGGTTTTGATGGTCAATGGCTATAAGTGAGGGTCGGATCTTAAAGCATAATAACTTAATATGCTTTAAAATCCGAGCCTTATTATTAATAAGCAACTAAAAAAAGTACACGATTGTTTTTAAAATGCAGAAAAGAAGTATACTTATTAAAAAAAAAAAAAGAACACGACTTAAAATTAACACGAACTGGTTATAAAAATGAATAAAAAAAATTGAAAAATCAATTTAAATTAAAAAAAGAATCAATTACCTTGTATTTCTCTAGATTTTCGCTAGTGAAACTGACTCTATATTTTCCGATGGAATATTTTTATACATAAAAAACGACTCTCTACATCCATTGAATTGATCGGTGCATACTTCATACAAGAGGTTTCAAATTACAACACTAAATATTAAATTGTGAAATGGTCGATATCGATGTTATAGGCATACCGACCGTGTAGATATTCTGCTATTGCTATAATATATGTAGATCGATAATCTTCACGTTTAATACATTTAATAAACAAGCCGATAACGAAAATAATAATGCAAACCTATAACGCATTCTGGGTTCTTACGTTTCTTATTAATTCAATTTTTTATTATTACTATAGTATAATAATAAACATATAAAAATTCTATAGCTGAAATAACTGAAAAAAGCAAAAATAAATTGGTTTATTTGGAATCAGAATGACGTGAAACGAATTTTTATATAAAAATTAGATTTCCATCTAATGTATAAAAAAAAGAAGCATATAATTTAAATTCCGAGTCCTATAGTTATAATCATATCTGTATACATATATTATGTATTATATATGTATAATATAATATATAATGTATTATAGTTTAAGAAAGTCTGAGGCCCTCGAGAGGCACATTTATATATTATAAATGTATAAACTGTTCCTACGATGAATGATGATATTTCGCGTCTTGCGCACAAAACGTAATTTTGTCAACACTCTCGGCATTTTCGAAACACTTTATTATACTTATTAGGTTAGCCCATACAACTTTGTTTATCTTATACGAAAAAAATTGTTAACAATATGCAATAAGCGCGTTCCGCCTCTTACGGTATAACTATCGTAGCCAGTCGTAGATATATTATATATGTGCAAATCTATAAGTATGTGTATGTGTAGTGTGTACCGTGTGATTGGAACTCCATTGTATTCAGTAGACGTTCAATATAATATGCAGATAAACGCGCGGCGCACGTCGCATTTTAAATTGTCTACATCCAAAATCAATATTGTCCATTTGTCGAAAAGTGATATTGTGCCAGCAAGTGTTTGTCCGCAATCGTTATTCTCACCGATAATTATCAAGCGGCTCTCCTTGATATCATACAATTAGGTACCTATAACCCGCGTGGGCCACAGCAACGGTAAGTCAACAAGTAGGTGCAAATACAGCTATTGCGTGCTGCACACGATTCGACGGCAGTATGGCAGTACACTTTTTAGAGGCAGAAGGGAAACCCACGTATTCCCTAAAATATGGGTTTGATAATCTGTTTTTCTTAGCTCATTTATACTCATGCAGTCATGCCTACGTCAATATTTAAGGGTTTTAAGGATTACAAATTAATTACTATAACGTACAATTCAATCACATCGTCTTCGTGATTATACAAACGGGTACAATTAATTTCGATCGTTCATAATACACAATCAAATTGATTAGTACAACATCATCTACACTATCTATAAATTACTATTATTACATAAATCGTTAATCTTATAAAATATTCGTAACAAGTAGTGCATACTGCATACACTACAATCGGCAAAATTTAAAAATGTATCATCATCGTATATAAAAGACCTACAAGACAACATTTAAATGTTAATATTATTATCATAATATGATGGCTATGAAAGGGCTGAGTTCCATTAGTAAGATCCAAAATATGAGCACGCTCGAGTAAAAAATCAATAAGGGAACAAAACCTCTGTGAACAGGTACGTCTACTTGAGAAATGACATAATGTGATACTTCCCAAGATTTACAGTAAGTCCGACACGTGTCAAGCTCTCAGTTACAAAATGAGTTGAGATCAGTCTGCAGTACACAAATACTGCACGGTCGTTAATGTAGTTAATATTAATTTAGAATTCAATATCGACTCGACGTATAAAAGAACTCTAGAATAGGAAAGATGAGTATTGAGAGAATTTATGAAGAGAGCAAAGAGTAGACGACCTCCTTTGGGAACACCAGAAGGTGTAGGTATTGAAAGTATGATTACTTCCTACAAGCCCGGATTAAGGGGGGGCCAGGGGGGGCCATGGCCCCGGGCCCACAACAGATATTAAACAATAGTGGGCCCCTGGCGAATAGTACTTTTTTTTTATTAAATCAGAAATATTTAGATATAGTAATAATAGTATATTTCGTAAATCAAAAGAAACATGTACACTGGTATATAATATATTATATTATATAAGAAAAAATACAAAGATTTGCAATGATAAAATATAAACTTATATCATTATTTTTATAATACATTAACGTTTCCTATAAGCTACATAGAGTAGATGTAATTAATACCGATGATATAATCAAAGAGTTTGCTGCCCAAAAATCAAGGAAAAATTATTTATAATAATATACTTTTTATTTTTGTATTTAAAAAAAATTAAATTTATAAACATAATTTTTTTTTGTCTGTATTATTTTTATTTGTGGGTAGCCAAAATTTTGATTATGGTTATGGGCCCCTAAAATTGTTTGGCCCCGGGCCCAAAATTATCTTAATCCGGGCTTGACTTCCTAGTATTGGAAGTATAGCGCCATCATGGACTGTTGGTATAATATTATTATAACAACAAAACATTATGTTACTATACAATATATGAAATTTTTACGCGGGAGCCGTAGGTAATATAGTATACCTTTTGTTCCGGTCAAATCACGTGACTCCGAAAAAAATATACAACCAGTATATTATTATAATATAATATTATTATCATCAAAATATGCTTTATAAATCGGGAATGAAATCTACGATGTAAATAATAACAGCTACATTCCTCTATGTATATAAAATATTAAAATAATAATATTAAGTAGGTACTTATGAACGTATTATGTAACAGACACAGCAGCTATAGTATACAATATACATTATCATTCATTACAATAAATTTATAATAACATTAATAGCCCGTCCGACAGATAATAGTGTTATAATATACTATTGATTTTTTTTCATACCAACACTCTAATATTATATAGTATTTTACACAGTAAAATATGTAATTATTTCGCCGTTTCATTCATCTTCGCAGTTGATATAATTATATGTGTACTGTGGCTTATACGTTATAACACGCATACATGCGAATATATTAACTATATTTAATTTACCATTAAGAAGGTAAACCTCGTCTGAAGTATGCCAGTATATCTGTGCAGTGTGCATAATTATTGTGTAAACCGGTTAAAGTACATAATTTTATACTTATATATTAACTATATATTACACTAGTTTATATTTTTGTATGTTTTATTCAAATTATATTTTAATTGTTGTTGTTGTACGATATAAGTCGGTTTATGGTTAAATATAAATAAATATTTATACATAAGTAAAGTACGTTAACAAAATAATTTTCATAGCTCTTATATATACTTATATTAAACTTAAATTAAGCCTATATAAAATCTGATCTGTTGAAACATTAAAACTTATAAATAAAAATACTTATTTTAAGCCGATAGATGGTTATCGGTGTATATTATTAGGTGTACACTGTACAGTCTATGGTATTATTTCAAAATTTCAAAGCATTACAACACGCAGCTTATGCATTATGTATATTACATATAGTGAATTATAATATATTGCCTAAATTTAAAATCATTGTTTAACTTTTTTACATGGTTATCAGAACTTTTTAATTTTTGATGGAAACTATACGAGTATATCACCCCAAAAACAATAATACCGTAAAAGCGGTATAGCGTTAATAGCACAGAAAAAAATAAAAATTATTCATGACAACTTTTTGAACGACTTTATCGGTTCGATTTTTTTTTATTAATCATCATCGTCGTCATATTGTGACATCTGCAGGGTTTGTTACCAACTCCAGGATAACTGACGCTACACCCGCCGCCCTGTACGCTCGGGCGTCGAATCGGAAGTGGGAATGCAACACCGCCATGCCAATGTCCGCGTTCAACTGCAAGGATATCGCAAGGCAGCTCATAGAAGACCGACCAGGACGAAATTTTAAGGTACGTTATTATAATATAAAATAATTATTTATAATATTATGTAAATTATAGGTATAGTATATACATTAATATTGTGTTCATTTACGAGACCCAATCAAAGTGTTTAAGTCATTAAAAGACACTTAGAGATTTAAGAAAGCCTCAAAACGTGTTGATGATGTTAAGTGAAAAATAATAATCTAAAAACTAATAAGTAATAATACTATTACAATTTTAAAGATGAAAATATTTTATACGAGTATAATAATTATAAGCACATTAATAAAATATTATATCCGCATATTATATGTTGTCTCTTTTTTACCATTTATAAAGAATAAAGATAATAATATTATTATCAAAATCACCTTATGCATTTTTATAAAATATTCATGATTTGATAAAAATTAAAATATATTATTATATCCCCAAAAAACATACGAGGTGAAATTATAATAATATTTTAACTCTCAAATTTGATAATAAATCAATTCACTTTAATAATAAAAATAAAAAAGTAAAATTTATGTTTCTGAACGTTAAATTTTTATACTACACATTAATAAGACGGAGATAACATATCCCGCATAATACTAATGTCTTCTTAGAGTAGAATATAATATATGCATGCATTTAACTAGATTTTATTTTTTGGTAAGTATGCCATTTTAACTAACCTACTGACCTAACCTAACTCGTAGTATAATGATTTACGATATTTCGTTAATTATATTATGATTTACTCACATTTTCATGTATTATCAAATGTTCTAAGCTCCATCTTCACGTGTGTTAACAGAAAACTATTAACAAAGTTGTACCTAGTTTAAATTAGTTTAAAAAACAAAACTTGCAATCGTTTACAATGTATACTTGTCATACTTGTTTAATAAACAAATAAAGACTTTTGGAAATAAGAATCATACACATTTTTAAGATTTTCCGATGGTGTGCAAGTTCTACATTAGCATCTAAACCTAATAACCTATAAACCTAATTCAATGATAACAAAGTGTTGGTCTTTAATTTTGCTCTGATAACTTAATACTATGTATGCATCATACTACTATGGTAGTGAATTTTCAACTCCTGTATTTCAACAGGTACTTTTAACATAAGAAAAATTTGATTCATTGTTATTACCGACAATCAATTTGATGTTAAAAACGATATTAACGAATGAAAACCAATTATAATTGAAATTTAACTTATATAATATATTAAAGGGTTTTTTTTTAATGTTTTCCTGTTTTTAATTTTTACCAATCTGTATAGTTAAAAAGGACTCAAATTAAGAATTACACAGAGCATTAACCATCCGTTCCAAACGTGGACTTACGTGTATAATTATTTTTCCAGTTACTCCAACTTTGTAAATCCAGCCCTATGTATAATGCATAATATTATTCAAATATTTTTAATTTTTATATATTTTATATTTTTCATTTAAATTATAATAATATTATAGTATTTTCTTTTCCCACATGTTTTCGTTTATTTTATATCTTTTCCTTGTTATTATTATGATTATTATCGTTATAATATCATTACGTCGCGTCTACTATACCTACGACCTACGTGTGATATCTCGTCTACTGACGTTGGAATTCGAATATTTTTAATTTCGGACCGCGGCAGACAGTTATTATCTGTCACACTGATTGTTAAATAATAATACCATATTGTTTTAAATAGCAATCATATCTTGTGGCGTCTAGAGACAATCTTCGTCAAGATAGCGTCTGTAATCGGCATAATCCATATATTATGCTATACGTGTTAATGTGTGAATACGCTTTTATTCTTAAAAAAATTATACGCGTTCGCTGATACGCAGCGTATATATGTCATAACTCATAACTCATAATAATATAATAATATTATTGTATTGCAAGCGTGACATAGTAGGAAACGATCAGATTATGCGTAAAATGTATACTAAACTTCCCGGTATGGGGTAACAATAATAACAACAATATTTTTTATACATATACCAACCTCATTCATTATAATAATATATATGTACCATACAGACGTGTTGTAGTCTACAGCAGTGGCGTAGCCAGGAGGGTATTTTCGAATGTTGAAACACCCCATTGATCATATTTATAACAACAATATGCTTTCATACCTAACAAATCTTCTATGCATTTATAACATAAATAGGTTTGGATAGGCTTACCTTATAATACATATAATATATACATTTAATGTCTGAGTCCGTTGTGATGAAATGTATATACCTATTTAAATAAACCAGTATATTACTATTGTTGAATATAAAGATTAAAAAAATATTAACTATTTATTATAATTATTTTGCTCTAAACCGCCTGAGGGAGATGGGGGACAGTTGTTGCAAATTGCATCACCTGCATTACAAGTTACCCGTCTGCAGGGTGACTGGCTCGAGTTTCACTGTATACTAATGTTCCTACAGTGTAGTATAATCTGCAGAAGAGATCAAGGGCCCGGGACTCAAATAAAAATACCCAAAGTATGTTTTTCTTTTGATAATATGTATAGGTAATATTTGATTAAAATTTTTGTTTTAATGATTAGTCAAAGATGTCCTCGAAAAAATGTACCTTTGGAAGTTTCAGAATATTTGACTACGTCATCGGTGTGATACCATTGATACTATTGAAAATATTTACCATAATTACATATACCTAAATTAAAATATATAACTTTGATCATTATGATTGTTTTGTAATTTTCAAAAATTTATTAAAAATAAAAAATAAAACGGTTATTATTATTGTATAGCGTGGCAATAACAGACCAGTCTCAAATATTTTAAAACACAAATATTTATATTAAAAACCCGAGTGTGCAGTTCATCTTGCTCGAGTTCATGTTATGGCCGGTATATTGCGTGTCCACCGTGTAATAACATTATTTATAATGCATTGTACCGATTTGTTTTTCGAAAACAGGTTATAATGGGCGGCGGCAAGAAATCGTTCGAAGCTAATTCACCGCCGAACCCGAAGGAAACGGTTGAAAAATCCTTGTGCGTGCGATCCGACCGCAGAGACCTGATCCGCGAGTGGATAGACGACAAGCAGTCCAACAACCTGTCGCATCAGTTCTTGACCAACGTACACGATATAAAATCATTAGATACGGAACAAACAGAATACGTTTTAGGTGAGTCTAATAACCTACTTTAACATAATAATATATGTACAGTATCATACACAGTAGACTTTCGATAGACGCTATCTATTCTATATTATCAGCTGACAGCTCGCACCCTGCACATAGATAATAAAGAATGGATAGGCCACGCCTATGCTTATAACATTAGGTGCGTCGTTCCTAAAGAGCAGATATCTTCTGTCTCACAAAGGTGCTTGTTATCTCAACTTTTGGTTATCACTTATTGAAAATCTGATATATATATATATATGGATTTTAAAAAAAAGCACCTACATTCATAAATTGTTTGAGAACGTATGATAAGGGCGAATGGCCTATCCATTCTTTATTATCTATGACCCTGCAGGAGCTTTTCGACCTTTGCCCGGGCGATAAGCTCTCGAGGGTTCAACGGCATTTCCTCCTCTCCTAACGATAAAACGATGAAACCGATAGGGAAAACGACATTTGCAGTCCATTAATGCATATATTATGTTGTCGCCTGAGCAGTCTATTTAACTGAGACTGTCGTACGAGAAGTCGCGTTGCCAGCTTTTGCGTTCCGTATTTGCTATAATAGGCGTGTCTCTGAACACATTTTTATTTTGTTGCCTTTTCGATACGGTGGTCGATCGCCCGTGTTAATATTGTAGCCTTTGAAACGTCCGTCCGGTGTTTCGTTCCCCGTCGTCTGAACTCGTGCTCGTCACTCAGACGAATTCCTATGTCCGTATATGTCCTGTCATGATATTATAGTATATAGTATAAATATCAATAGTATCGTTATGTACCGATAGTAATTATAACCAATAACTAATTATATAACCACGAATTTGACGTGTTCGTCGAGGCCAGCAAACAACCGTTTAACCGCGCAGGTTAAAATATATAACATATATTTATATCTGGTTTTATTTAATCTGTGGCGATATACTGTATTGTCATATTTATTATAATTATGATTATTGTTGTTATTTTACTGGCGCCCGTCATAAATATTCAACTCATTTTATTAACTGTATAATATAATCATTATAATATTATGACGTGTATTATAAGCATTGAGTGTATCTTATGCATTTTAATATTGTGGTCTATTATCGTATTTTACTCTTATTCATACATTGTCGTACAATAATGCTCTCAAGTTTACATGATGGTTGCTACTTGGTCACCGGCCGTTTTCATGTACAAAAATTATATTATTTACTTGGGTTTTAATTTTGTAAGTGCATATTTACTCATCCTAGAACCAAAGCCAACCGCCCAGCACCCATCGTATTACAGTATAAGATTCGATTCTTAATAGTTATAACCGATGGACGAATTTTGTAGGCGAAATGGGGAAAATATGAAATCATCGTTTTAAATTAATTATTGACTATAAATTGTTGTTTTTACACATTACTAGTTTAATATATTTTATTAAAATAAATTAGGTGTTTTTGTTATTTTCGGTATAACCTATAATCTGTTTGTATTTGTATTGGTTATTAAAATTAGTGCCCGACGATATAAATTCGATAATTTTGATTGTAAAATGTACATAGGTATTATACTTATGAAATATGAATTAAAACCACTAAAATAACTTTTTAAAAACTAAGTTATTTTTAAATTTTACTTAAAATGTTTGTTCTACTTATTTTTTCAAATGAAGAGAGTCCTTGATTGATACTTAAGTCTTATAATAGAGTTTTTTTTATACTTAAATACGTCGCAACTGTTCCGGATAATTTTGAATTTCATACATCACATCCAATCATAGGCGTGCGCAGGATTTTTGTCGGGTGCAGCATACATTTTTAACCAGCCCTAATGAACAATAAGCAGCCCACTTATTTCCTCAATATAACCCCCTCCCCCCTCCGAATTCTGTTTTAATTAATTCTTTTATTTCTGATTCTTTTTGATTTGAAAAAAAATCATTTATCTTGTGGCACTTTTCACCAGTCTTCAACAGTAAAAGTCTTTTTTTTTGCAAGAACTTTTTCCTGACCACCGAGTCGTTTACTCGACATGGTATGAAAAATGAAAATGACTAACAAGTAACAGAACACTAAGACGAGGTCCGATTTGAAATAAAATAAGACTGTTAGATTGCAGTAACACCGAAATATTGTTATAAAATTACAAATTTAATAATATAATAGTCAATTAGGTTATATGAATATGTGATTACTGATTGCTGGTTATAAGTTAATAACTTAATATGGACAATATTTGTTTTCGTATCACTGCACTGGTTGGATGGTTAATGCGCTATTCTCATTGTTGTTGTGTCTGTGTCTGTAATCTAGTGTGCACGTCGAATTTCTCCAATACTACCCATCTATTTTAGTAATTACAATCTAATTAATTTGGTCAATCAGTATTTTTATTTCTACATTTTTTGTTCATTTTCCAGATTTGATCATTTATGTTTTGAAAATTACCTAATACTATTTCCTCGACTCATTGTCAAATCGTAAAGTACCTATTATTTGTATCAACCTATGAGACTTAGAAAATATTTTTGGTATCCTAACTTTTCGTATTTTTTTTCGCCAAAAACGATAGTACAAACGAAAATTGGCGCAGATCATTGGTTTTGAAGTTAAAGGCATTTGAAGAATATAATAGTTTTGATTAATAACCTGTAGATAGGTTTTCATAATTTTTAATTAACAGTGTCGTAATGCAATTATTAGTGCAGCATATGAGAGTGTTAGTAGTAAAGAGTTTCCCGATACATACATCAAGATGTAATAAAATGTTCCACGTTTTTACACCAATTAGAAAAAAATTTAATAGGTTTGTCGTCAAAGTTATTATTTGTGGTGTACATTTAAGATTTGATTATTCTAAATAGGCGGGACCTGTTTCGCCCAAAAATGACCCTCACCGTTTCGCCTGGGTACCCTTTTCGCCAAAAATTTGTTTTTATATGATTCCCGTTTCGCCCAGAGTAGTTTAGATTGATTTAAAATTAAGTTGGTAATGATTATAATATTTGAGTAGCATTTAGCATGTAACAAAATTGAAAACTTGGTTGTTTTCTATATTTATTAACTTTTATTCAAATCAATTTATTACAATTTTAATACAAAAAATAATAATAAATGAAAATAATACAATGGCAATACTTTTATAATGTCATATGAAGAATAATAGTAATATATAATAATCTGAGCGGGTGTAACAATATTAGCCAGAGGAATATAAAAAAAAACAAATATAATATAATATAATATTATATAATATATTATATAATATAAAGATAGTAATCTGTTTTGTGAAAACAACAATCTTACCTGATATAATATATAAAAATTACTATGGTGATCAAAGAACAGCTTCGTTAAACTAATGGGTAGTGTTAAAATAGACTGATGTAATCGCCTAGCAAACAAGCAAAAATAACGTATCTATATGTATATTACTAGTCGTTGCCGTTATAAATAATATTGTTATCATTTTAATTTGGGAAATACGCAAAAATATACTATGGATGACGAGCACGATCACTACAAACACTAACAAAATATATAGGTATCGTATTGCAACAGCGGACGCACGTTGCCGATACGGGAAATGTCGTGTTAGTAGGCTGTTGGGTATAAGTGGTTTTACTTATAGTTCCGTATTTCAACGGCTGATGCGCGTTGCCGGCACAGTAAGGTAAAATGGGTAATAAAATAAAAACGCGAAGTTAAGTTACAATCGGTTTCTCTTACTCGATCCGTATTGCAACGACTCATATTCGTTGCCAGAATCGTACCGTAAAACGGAAGAAAATGAAAATAAAGTATAAGTGGTGAATGTTATTAAATACCCGTGGACACGTGGAGAAATGTAAGTATATAGTTATCGTTTGCAACGCCTCTTCAGCTGTTGACAGTAACGAATGTACACAGGACCCCACCGTGTCACTAGCTTTTTGTTTAGGAAGGCTTTGGTGTCGAAAGTGGGATCTCTTCATCTCTGGCCCCTATTTGGAGGCGTACTGCGAGTACGGTTGGTGGTAGCGGTTCGAAATGGCAATTCATAGTTTCGCTATTTTAATAAGTTTTTTTTCATAACAATTTATGCCAGACGGGTGGATAGTTTATAAGATTAAATATCATTATAATTATTAGCAAATGTCTTGTAGAAGTTTCTTTTATTAGCTGATATTGACTAAAAATATGGTTCTTACCAAAAACCACTGCTGCACCGCGCCATCTATGGAGAATTATGTCGGGTGCAGTACCGTGTTTAACTAATAATGTGATACGAGAGTGCGACACTGCCTACTGTAATGGATGTGTCTTGTTACAAGCATTATCCAAAAAACACCACAAGGAGGCGATACACTTTGTTTTCCAAAATTTATTTTTCGTAAAAGTGGTACATTTAACAATTTTAAAATTTAGTCCACAATATTTATAAAAACATTATTAAAAAATCAAATTTACATTATTATAAAAATTTACACATATAATAAAATTGATTTTAATCGTTTAAAATATATTTGTTAATACCTACAGTCTACACTTTATAGTTTATTTTTAAAATTATAACACATGCTTTTAATGAATTCCTTGCGAATAATTATCGGTATCTCGTTATTTGTTTCTGATTGTGTACTAGCCTTTAAATTATATTTGCATCTTTTGATGTCTGATATTTTAACGCATTTATGTATATATTTGTTTGGACTAAATTTATCAAAATTTCCCTTTATAGATGTTGATCGATTTCAATTCGATAACGACTGGATTTCTTATGTGTTATCTGCTATCGATTTTACATATTATTATTTATAAACGATATTTATTTTGACTTAATTTTTCTAAATCAATTACCCGTAAATGTATTACTATAGATTTTACAACGTTCCTTAAAATATAATAGATATTTGACGGGACTATTTCCAACTTAATTTCAAATTGATTTAAGCTACTCTAAGCGAAATAGGATTCATATAAAAACAAAATTTGGGCGAAATGGGTATCCGGGCAAAACGGTGAAGGTCATTTTTGGGCGAAACGGGCTACGCCATTCTAAATAATACTCCATTAATACAAAATCATTTCACCTGATATCAGCTATAGTTACCTGTCATAGCGACCGTAGCGATCGAATGACTTAGGGCAGAGATCGGGACCTTTTCGTATAAATGAGCCATTTACAAAAAACCAAAAAAATCACAGGCTATGATTTTCAAAAGAGCCGCAATGGTTATTATAAAAAACATAACATATACTCCTAGTACAAAAAACAATTAATATACAACCAAAAATATTAGCATTACATAAATATAAAATATAAAAACACATTTTAGAGTAACACACTGATAAAACAAAACAGATGAAAAATTGAATTAACATCACTTTACTAACCAATCAGAATGCATTAGGTCGAACCATTAAGTATAAGTATTAATAATAATGTATTTATTATTTAGGAATATTTGCAAATGGGACAATGCCAATGGAATATACTAGAAACAAAAAATTTTTAGAAACACCATCACTAGAAATGATGACCGAAACAGCAATAAAAGTAATATCAAAAAATGAAAATGGATTTTTTTTGATGGTATGTATATTTTCTAAAATTAATAAAAAAAATATGAAATTGAAAATTTTAATAACTTACAAAATAATCTGCCACCGTATTTAGTATTAATAAATTCTTTTTAATTTGCTCTGAGGAAAATTATAATTATAATATCGCGAATTAATCTTAATATAAATATACTTTCGAAATTTAAAAAAAAATTAAGTGTTCTTACGCCTAGACTGTGCATTTAAACTATACTGTAAATTATCCTATTAGGCTTCAGTAACTATAATCTGTCTCACGAAAGAAAGGTACCGTTTCGCACATATAGACTGTTGACCACGAACCACCTGCGGCACGACGCATTACCAGATTGGGAAAAAATTACTTTACTACCGAGCTGTCTCGAACTATCCCAATCTGGTGGTGCGTTGTGACACGGGTGGTCCTCGGTTCACAGTCTACATGTGCGAAACGGTACCTTTCTTTCGTGAGACAGATTATACGTATAGCAATTAACAAGTTTATAATTAAAATTTAATGCTTTTAGAATTATTATTGGTTAAGCTATGAATGAAAGTTTGTTATTCGTTAATTATTAATTCGATTCTTAATTCATTAACTTGAAAATTTAGTTCATTAATTTCAATTATATTAATTTATTATATTTTATTGTAGGTAGAAAATGGTTTAATTGATGCAGCACACCATTTAAGCATGGCCAGATTAGCCCTAGATGAAACTGTAGAATTTGATAAAACAATCAGTACCTCAATCAAATTGCTAAAACAGTTGAACATGCTAGATGACACATTAATAATTGTAACCAGTGACCATGCAAACACATTATCAATTAACGGATATCCAAAGCGAGGAAATAATATTCTTGATGTGGCAGGAACGTCGGAATCAGACTATGTTAAGTACACTACATTAACATATTCCATTGGATATGCTAAATATCCAGTATACAGACGTTCTGGTTCATTAGTCATCAGACAGGATCCAACAGCAGTTAGTAGTACATCTAGTCACGATTATGCTCAACAAGTCGGTATTCCAGAAGAAACGGGAGTACACGGTGGAAGTGACGTTGCAGTATATGCCAAAGGTAAATCTTTAACAGAAAAGTAGTTTATAAATTTCTTATTCAATTCTTTGTTATAGGACCAATGGGACATCTGTTTCATTCTATTCACGAACAAAATTATGTTGCTCATGCAATAGCATATGCAACAAAAATTGGTTTATACCGAAGTGAACCAGTACAGAACCATTCTTATACACATTTTTCCAACATTTATCTTATATGCATATTCATTTTGACATTGTTTTGTTTGAATTAAGTCGTAATAGTATTAAGATTTCGATACTAATTTTATTGATTATTTTTTAAAATTGATTGTTTTATTTATTATTTTTATATCGAGGTAGATATATATTGTTTTTTTTTTTTTTAATTTAGGATTTTTATATTTAATAAAATGTAATTACTATTAAAATAATGAATATTTCTATTCAAAACTTCACACAGTAAACTAACATTAGGACGATGCGGAAGAAAAAGGCATAATTTTATTCTAAAACACGAATGTGTAATTACTTATCGCAACTATTATAGTAATAGCTTGAAATAACGGTTTAATCCTGAGATTGCATGTACATAACACGGGTGGAGTAACCATATTCATTGTCGTACCTAAAAAATAAATAAATAATAAATTAGTGCATGATCAATTTTATTTTAATTAAACTTCATTACTATGAGATAAGTTTGACAAATTGATCGTTCAATGAAATTCCCGCTTTAGCGTCATAGATTGATGAGTGGGTATCACCGATGAAATCAGAAGACACAACTTCATCTTCAGTGTAACCCAAAATTCCCTTCAATGGTCCTGTTGCTGCTTCCTTAACCTTATCCTTGATATCTTGGTAGGATGCTGGTTTTGCAAGTCTAAACACTGTAATGATAGCCACATATAACTATAATAGTGGCATCATCATAATCCCTTATATATACTTAGTCGCACATATGTTCATAGTGTTCATACGATAGTAGAAATCTGTGATCAGACATTGTTATGTCCTTTGACCATTATCTAAATTTATTACCCTACCCGGTTAAGTTAGGGCCTACCGGCTCAGAAGACACCCATCGACCATCGGGCACTGGAATACAACGACACTCTCTCTACGTGTGCCCTTGGTGATGGTTATACATGGAGAACCAATTTATGTACGTTAAAAATAAAAGTTTTTGTGTTTTAATTTACAAATAATAAATTTATAAATCTATTACTTAACTTGTGTTTCTTAATTAACATTATATTTAAGTGAATTAACATCAGACCTATCTATTATTCCTACACTTGCTGCACTCAATCGCTAACAAGTCTACAGTCAAGCTAAGGAAAGATAATTCACTAGGTATATAATAGAATTCCTTATATGTATGTATACATGTATCTGTATGCGTGTGCAGATATACATATAAGAGGGTAGTAATTCGAATTGTGTGCGCAATATGTATACATGGTAAATCTTATATAAACAAAAGGAAGAATATTACAATAATCGTAATTTAAAAATTAATAATATAAAATATATATATAAATTGCGCAGCTTCTGTCTTTTTGATTTACTACAACACATAACAAAATGGACATTATTATTTTGTTTTTTTAATTTAAGTTTAAACAATTAAACTCTAATTATAAATGAGCTGTAAGGATTCTATACATACTTATGAATAATTTTTCAATACATGAAAATATTCATCGGTTTCAGTAGTCTTATGTTATACCACACCATAACAAATGTAAAGTTAATTGTTTAATTTAAAGTTTTAAACACAATTATTATACTTTACTAAATAACAAAAGAATGGAGAATTATAAGTTATATTGATTTAAAAATGATTTACATTTCTTATCCAGTAAATAAGGATTTTTAATGGAAATTATAGTTTTAAAAAAACCTAAACAAATAATATGTTTATTAACTCACTCTACAGTCAAATCAACAACAGAAACATTAGCAACTGGTACTCTGAAAGCCATTCCAGTTAATTTACCATTAAAATCTGGGATGACTTTGCTAACAGCCAAGTTTGCTCCAGTAGATGCTGGAATGATGTTTTGGGCAGCATCTCTTCAATCTCTCCACAACTATAAAGAAGAAAATGTTTAAATCACATAATAATATAAAAGTTGGAATTGATAAAAACTAACATTTTCAGGTGGTCTATCAACAATTTTTAAGTGGCGGTGGTTGCGTGAACTGTAGTCATAAGACCCTCAACAATTCCAAAATTGTCATGAATGACCTTGGCTAATAGAGCCAAGCCGTTAGTCGTACATGAAGCATTAGATACAACTTTGAATGATGGATTGTACGCTTCCAAGTTGACACCAACAACAAACATTGGTGCATCAGCACTTGGTGCAGAAATGATAACTTTCTTGGCTCAACCTTCCAAGTGATCAGAGGCTTTTTCAATTGTGGTAAACACACCAGTGGATTCTACTACGTAATCAGCGCCAGCAGATCCCCATTGGATGGCTTTAGGATCGCGTTCAGAGAACACCTTGATTTTGTTTCCTAATGATTTTGAAATATATTAAGTAAAAATGAAACTTTTTTTTTATCAATACATAAATATCAAATTATAAACTGTAAAATATTTACAATTCACGATAAGAACATCTCCATCAACAGAAACTTCGCCCTTGAAACGTCCATGAGTAGAATCGTACTTGAACAAGTAAACCATAATATATTCAATACCAATGAATGGATCGTTGATGCTAAAACTTTGGCACCCTTTTTCAACGAAGCTCTTAAAACTAATCGACATGTTCGACATAAGTGGTTTTTTATTATTGTATTACCTAAAAATTATAATTATAGTAGACAATTAATTTAACGGTTTCTATAAACTAATATAATCGCATATACCTAATAGACAACTAATATAACAATGGTATCATAAGCTAGTATAATCGCTTGTATATCTGAAACGAAGATACTTAAAACTTAATATACTATTTAGTATTAATTCATACATTGATATCGTAGGTAGGTACGATAGGTAAAGAATATACATGTGTCAAAAATACAGTGTAAAACAAGATTCAAGCATTAAAAGTATTATTATGATGGTATAATATAAATATAATAAGCAACAAACAAGGTTTTCAAAGCAGAAATTTGGATTGATTAATTTAATTATTTAATGTGCCGTCTTCACGATGAAGCGTTGGATGCGATCCGCGGTATACTTTCCGCCTATGATTACAACTTTAAGCTCGCGTTTTTATAGACCCATATGGTTGCTACATCGTTAATAGACAACTTGTCGAAGGCGCTGATGAAAATGTTACATTCATAAAAGCACCACTCACTTCTGCAAGGTGCCACTCCCACTCAGGTGAAAATTTGTTTTGCACTACGGTACATCATAGCAATGATGAAGTTCAATTCCGACAGTCCTGTTCGACATCGCATTAGTCCACGCTAATGACAGATGTGCTACACAGTAAACAGTGCTGAATTCCTCGTCTCAGATCAGCGAGATGACGCTTGCGTGTTCTATCTGCCTCCTTGAATACGGCTCCTCGTCCGTGGACCATACCAGTAAGCGACATGACAGACACACTAGTTATGCCAGTGTCAAATTTATTTATTTTATTAATAACACTTCGGCCTTCGTGAATATCGTGGATCGTTTTTGATTTTCCACCCTCGCACTTGCCGATCTTAAGTTCAACGTAACGTCTCCAGTAGTCTTGATACTCGGTATATCCTATATTAGACTGTCAGCAAGTAAATATTGACGAGACACCCCCCCCCCCTAGTGCATTCAGTTCGATATTTGGTCGGATCCTCATCGGACCACTTTCGGCGGAGATCACCTGTCATCTTCTAGCCACAATGCAAATTTTGGATTGTCGAAGAACCGGATGTGTTATTTTCTTCGTTCGCCGACAATGGTTGGAGTAAAAGTCAATTCCACACCAAACACTGCACACGCCTAATGGTATCCGTTCGTTTTCAAGTACCATTGCCAACGCGTATGCCGTTGGCGCAGTTGTCTTTCCCTGGATCTCGTTCCGTCGCAATTGAACGGTTCGAATCTTTTGAGCGCAAGTTGAACTCCAGTAACGTCCTGCGTTGAGCGTATTTTGATGAGTTTATATTAATGGTCGCTCGGCTATATGTCCGTGATAGCAGCGACATCGGCGTGATAAATCATACACCTGTAAAAACAGACAAAATCGGACTAGGATTTTTCTTGGAACGTAAGTGTGAAATGATCATAAAATAAGCATACATAAAGGTTATTACCGAAAGGAAATTGAAAACATACGGGGAAGTGATAATTACATTTTGCTAATTAAAAATAAACACACAACGTTTTCAAAACGTATCTGGAGGCGGAAATTCAGAACAAAGAAAAATACAAATCCAACAAATAAATAATATGTTAACTGTTTTGTACTTTACAATGTGCATTGATTATAGTGTGAATAGATTGTACATTTCATGACCGATTTATTTTTGTACCTAACGTTATAATCTCCGAAAATTTCGGTGTGAACGGCATTATTTTCAGTCCAGCCAAAAGGCCAATTTTCAAAATATTCAGAAATATTTACAATATTATAATATAAGATATAATTATATAATTATAATTATAATTCATATATATAATTACATATATATAATTCAAAAATGTATATAGATAAATACAGTTTTATTTTAGAGCTATATTTCGCAAAAATCGTATAAAATATTAAGTGTTTTGTCATTCGTCAAAGGTTAGGAAATACTGCAATAACCATTGGCGCAATCACATTAAACATTAGTCATCTAAATTTAAAAAATAAATTATTTTTTGAACGTAGAATTTCAATAATATTGTTAATAGCAAAATTATTATACATAACTTAAAAATCGTATTGTTTAAACCTTTTAAACTCTACCGTCAACGGTGTTAACGAAGATAAAAATACAAAACATTTATATAACCTACCAAAGTGGCTAGTAAAAACAATTGTTGGGATTTGAGTATTTCATAGATGCAAATTGGCGTGTGTAGATAAGTAATTAAAAAAAGCGGGCAAGTGGGTACTGTTCTGCTGTACATTAGGGGGTGGGGTGGACCTCGGACTAGAGTAGGTTAAATTTGAATGCAATGATAGGTATCATTGTAAAACGAAGATGATTTGTCAGCCTAGGATATAATTTCGAGTGGTTGGTGAAAAAGGTGGTTTATGTTTTAATGGCCTGATTACACCAAAATTTAAGTTCTTTTATAATTATTGTAAGCTAAACTTATGAAAAATCTTGTATTAAATTTTCAACTCTTAGTTACCTATACAAACATTTTTATGAATTATACCTACAAAATAATTTGCAAACATTCATAATTTTGACGAATTTTCGTCAAAATTTGAACTTCAAATGCTAATAAAAAAAAATTGTGACTATGTATTCTTAAAATTTTTTAAACACTATAAGAATAACATATGAGGAACTTTGTATAAAATTTTCAAGTATTTTGATAGTGCCAAAAAAATTTTATCGACACTTCAAAAATATTTTTTTAGAAAAATTGAAAATTTCAGTTGTCTATAAATAGCTCAAAAAAATTCAAAATATTTTAAAAATTAAATCACGTAAAGAAAACGCGAATCTTAATAACTGGTAACACTTTCAAGTACCTACGATTTATACTTTTTGAATAATAACAAATATTTAAAATCGTTTGGGATAAATCGTTGTCGTTACGCTATTTCGTAAAAATTTAAAATTCAAACGCACATAAAATTTTTCCTATAATGATGTTATGAGTTTTCTCTATAGCTACTTGAAGGAAAACTTATGGAAAACTTAGTGTTATAATTTTAATCCTTAGTTATGAACACAAAAAATTTTATGATTTTTCAACTTCAAAATTACTTGTAAATTTTCGCGTTTTCGATAGATTTCGTAAAAATTTGAACTATAAACGCTTATAATTTTTAATTTTTTTTAGCTTCAATAAAAACAACTCATAAGGAACCTTGTATTAAATTTTCAAAACTTTTTGGTCATCCAAAAATTTTTTATCGACACTTTAAAAAAAATTTCTCAAAAAAATTGAAAATTTCAATGGTCTATAAATAACTTAAAAAAAGTCTAAAATTTAACTATATACAGATACTACTGACATTAACATTTGGTGAAAATTTCAAGTATTTTCAGTGATTAGTTTTTGAATATTACAACCATAAAAAAAAATCGATTTGGTCGAAAACTGGTTTTGCGTAAAAATTGCCGTTTTTAACACACATCATTGTAAAATCAATACATTCATCACTTCGTTCAGAAACTAAAATAACTCTGTCGAAATTCAATAGATAATAATACAAAGTCGAGTTCATAATGTCATCATTCTGTCCATCTGTCGTTTTATAGATGAAGGCCCGACACCCAAACTCACCAGAGTTAGAATTAGTGCGGGAAGCGAAAGAGTGTAGGTCTTCCATATCACTAGTAACATTGCCATTTAACTAAAGCGGTCGCTACCGGCACTACCCATCCACACATCAAATTTTGGACTCAACAACCGGATGATACCGTATCAGCTCCCGCTAGACATGAATAATTTAATTTAACGCATGTTTAATAGGTCTTTATCAGGTCATATTATTCTACCCCTTTGTTATTGTGATTTAATGTAGAGTACCATTTTGATTTTATTATTATTATTTTTCCACGTGTAAAATTATTAATGAAATATTATGATCAAAAATCAATTTTAAATTTTTAAATTATAATATTATATAGATCTCCGTGTGGTTTGTGAATATTCCATTATTTTCGAAATACTTTGCGAAAAACTGTTTTTGTGAGAACTGAAAGACCACCTGTTTAATCTAACAAATACGGTGTTATACAGAGTTTTTATATGTATAAAGAAGTAAAATAGTTTATTTATTTATTCAGTTGGAGTGTAACACCTTTTGGTTCTCGCGTGTTTAAAGCACAAACACAAGGTTAAGCTATACAGAAAATCCATAAAAATTTCTTTAGTGTATTTCATCAACTTATTTTTTAAACTTTGTTAGAAATAATTTCATTGAAAGTAGTATTTATCGCATTTAAAAATGATGATTAATACGTTTAAATTTTCGAAAGGCCTTATAATTTCCATAACTTATATTGTGATAATTTTAACTTTTGTAAAATGTGCTGGTTCTGGTACAAGTGGTTCTGATACAGAAGATAATAAAAAACAGCCCGTTCCAGATTTTGGTACGTATTACGACTCTATAGATACTTACAATTATTTTTAAATAATTATCAATCATCTAATATCTTTAATTATCATGATAGATGAATATTTCATACTTTTATGTATTCTAATTTATTTTTAAAAAAAATATAGTATTAAATTACTTTTGTTTTATTTAGAACCGGGCGGCGTAGATGATAAAAATTATTTTCAGTATCATTTTCGAAGTACTTATCGTAAGTCAATTATATTGTTTTTTTTTTTGTACATCTTGTTAAAGATAATTATTCTGCATTTAAATACTTCTTGACAACAAAAACTCTACTTATAGAAATATTTTCGATTATTAATTATAACAGTCAATCAAGAAAATAAATATCATCAAACACCACATATTAATAGTTAAAAATTAAAAATCTTATACTTATTAATTTATTAATACCTAATAAGAAAAAAATTATGGAATTACTTAAATGTTATTTTACTTTTTTAAATTAATTGTTTTTTCCAAATTTAACAAAAACTTTTTTATTTGTTTAGCGGGTCGACTTAAATTGAGTCCAAAGCATTATTTTGCTTCAAAATATGGCAAGTTTTCAAAACTATTAAAATTCAATTCTAGAAGTACATTTATCATTAAGTTTGTGCAATTATTTGATTTCTTTCGTAAAAAAAGTGGTTTCTGAATATGTCATTGGATTTATGTGTGGATCAAGAATAAAATATTTAATATAAAAAAATAATATATTCTAATTTATAGTTTTATACATAAATTAATTTTAACCATTATTCGTAACTATTCAATTAGTATTGAGTTATAAACATAATTGTAATAAATTATATTTTAAATTATTTTTTATAGGTTGTCCATATATAGGTTTGTGTTATACTATTTAATATTAGATTCAACAATTAAAGTTTTAGTGAAAATTACTAATTTTAAAGGGATGTTTTCTTTATTACAGATAAAGAATATTACAGATTTTATTATAGATAACTGATAGTACATTATACTGTTGTACTATTTTAAACGATTACCTATATTTTAAATTAAAAATTTTTAAAATTACCATTCATATTATAAGAAAATATTTTGCTCATTGGTTAAAATATGTATCGATCTTATACTTATCTATGATTTTCAATAGCCTCATATATACATGTAATATACAATTTACATGTGATAACTTGATTTATATTTAAATGTTAGTATATTCGGTTTTTAGTATTGCCAGATTTGAAGTATATAAATATGGATCCACTAAATGTGAGAAATGAATATGAATACTACAAAGAAAGAATATATATAGATAAAAGTAAGTAATATATTTTAAATAATATTATACGTTTATTAATGAAAATTTGTCTTACTCTTAATGTTAAAGTCGCGATACAATTATAATATACTTAGAACAACGATAAATTACAATCGATATTTTAGAGAAATTATGTTCTATGTCTCAGATCTATCCTCCCGCTAAAAGCCTCGGTCATAGAGTTCAATCGGGAAATATATTGTTATACCTGACCGCCGACGGCTATTTCGTTCTATTACGTTCGTGGGCCCTCTCCACATAAACTGCTCTAAATGACCTTCCCTAGCTGAGTTAATAGAGTTTAACACAAATTATACCTACGCCTTAGAAACAGAGGCCAATCAAACCTCGAGTGGACGCACTAAGAGAAATGTGGTCGTGGTGTACGTTTGTAAAAAATTATGAATCCTAGTAACGGGTCGAGATCAAAACTTCGTCTTGCATCCCAGTGAAAAAGTAGTGTCGGATAATATTTAATTTTTCCTCGGCCTTGCGCCACGCTTTTCAGTATGAAGAAGGGATTGTAAAATTTCCCGATTTTGATCTGTAAACTTTACTAATGTTAAACTCTCCTGGGTCTATTTCAATACTACTGAAGGTCACTTAAGTAACCATAGAAAAAAATTCAAAGCATCATAATAGGAAAAATTTTAAGTGCATTTGAATTTTAATTTTTTACGAAAAAGCGTTACAATAACGATTTATCCTTAAACGATTTTAAATATTTGTTATTATTCAAAAATTATAAGTCGTAGATACTTGAAAATGTCACCAGTTATTTAGATTGGCATTTTCTTTACATGATTTAAATTTCAAAATATTT
This sequence comes from Aphis gossypii, assembly GCF_020184175.1. Taxonomy (NCBI): domain Eukaryota; kingdom Metazoa; phylum Arthropoda; class Insecta; order Hemiptera; family Aphididae; genus Aphis; species Aphis gossypii. The sequence goes on along the minus strand of NC_065532.1, from coordinate 17,790,763 downwards.
TGACTTTTTTTTAACTACTTATAGACAACTGAAATTTTCAATTTTTCTGAAAATTTTTTTTTTTGAAGTGAAGTGTAGTCCGCTGTCGTATGGTGTTCAAATAGTATATATTGGCGTCAAATGAAATAACACAGGAATTTACTAAGTATATAATTAATGATTTATTGAATAAAACACTGTAGAATGAATATATTAACACTGATATATTATTACGATTTACGAGATGCTCGGATTAAAACTATATGACGCTCTGTTATAAAACCTAAAGGGTGCTCTGTGTAGTCACGCTCGTGTCGTTCACTCACTCTAGACTTTTCTTGACTGACTCCCGACCACCGACCGGCCCGTCGCAATGGTCCGTCCGGGACCTTCGGTATGTGCTGACCCAGCCATTTCGGTCATGTAGCCTATCGTGGGAACTGAAATGATCACACACTTTTACCCTGAGTCAAATACATACACACTACATAGTACATACATACATACTTGCCTACACACATACTCTGTATATGGGTGAGTTTTTTTTTGAAGTATGAATATAATTTTTTTGGCCCAAAAAAAAATACATGAAAATTTAATACAAAGTTCCTCATATGTTATTCTTATAGTGATTAAAAAATCGGAATTTATTCACACCACTTTTATATTTTATGTAGTTGAATTCCTCACACAGTGTCAGTGTTGATTATTCATCATGAACAATAAAAGAATTAATAATCAACAATCGTTGACTAGAGAAATACCTTAAATCTGATTGAGACATTAGTCAATATTTAGATATCTTTATAATTTTAAAATAATTATTTTACAAATATCGGTTGACGATAATAAAAATGAAAGGAAAATAAATATTATTTGAATTGATAATCACAGTCGCAGTTCACCTATAATAGTTAATTAATAGTTTATCAATAAAATTGCAAACAACTCGGAATAATTTACACATTTCTTCAGGTAAACATAATAATATAATATTGACCCCGAAGAGTTTACTACTACTCACCTCCTGTAGATACTAGATGGACACCCCCCAAAGTTTTTTCAATTTTACTTTTAAAATATTATTATACAATTTTACACTAATTCTACAATAACTAATTATTAATAACCATATTAATATATTATATATTTTACTACTTAAGAAATTGTTATTAATTCATTCAATTTTTTATTTCAGGAAATGGTAATTAATTCATCAAATAGTCAATATCATGATTTAAGTATATTAATAAAATGATTTAACAGTCAGTTTTTACTCACTTAACTTGGATGTATAACATCTAATTTAACAGACTTCCCTACTAAATTTAGTATTAATTTTAGTCGTGGCTACAAAATGTGGTGTGTTGCCACCGCAACCATATTGGTGAAGTCGTATCGTAATACAAAAAATGTAATTTAAGAATAATTGTCTTATAGTATATCTATAAATCTTATATCTTATAATATCTATACATGTTATTCTTCATGTATGTCATTAGGATAAAAGAGTTATAAGTCAACCCAATAAAAATACCTTGAAAAAAAGTTATAGTTAAAATGACATGATTAGGTTAGGTTAGGTTAGGTTAAGTTAGGAATTATGATTTGATGATTCGAAAAAAAAACCATCGATGAATGCACTACAATATTAACTACAGATTTAAATTATACAACAACTTTACGATTCAAACACTAACATTGACTTGCTGCTAATGAAGGTTCAAAAGAAATCATGAAAATCAGACAATGTTATAAAAATCGTAGGTACTATTTAATATGTATGAATATAGAATTTTGTTGTGAAAACTTCCTCAACTAAATTACAGAAAGTAATTATTTACTCAGTTTACATCCGTAAATTTAATAATTTAATAAATGTCTTCAAATGTAAAACAATTAATTATAAATTATGTTTATGTGTTTTAGAATATGAAGACCGTTTGAAAAACTTAAGGGATATTAAAAATGAAATAGAAATTGAGGACAATGCATTCGGTAAATTATTTGAATGCTATTAAAAAATTATCATAGTTTGTCTTATTTTAGTATAATTAATCTAAATTAGAACCTTATTATATTTTTAAATTTGTAACTTTAGTCTTTTTTGATACCGCACCCTTGGAGCAAGACCGCCTCTTCTTTAAACTTGTGGGTTTGAGACATATAATTTTCAAACTTCAAATTATAAGAAGAATGAAGAGAAAGAAATAAGAGAATGTAATTTCTATGTTATTTTAACGATTTAAACCTTTTATTTAACATTATTATCAGTATTTAAATTAGTCTAGATTCCGATATTGATATCTTCTTGTTATTAATAGAATTTAACTATTTGTGGCGGTATACCATTTTGCAGTAAAATTTTATTTTATTCTGATGATTATATCATCGAATATAATAATATTATATTAGACACAAAAGTATCAAATTTAGAAATGGTCTTGGTCTAAGGGTGTTATAAAATATTTTAATAATGATTTGCTCAACGATATTCATCCGATGTCATACATTTTTAATCTAGTGTAGTATTTAGAAAGTCTGTAAATAAAAAACACTAACCAGTTTCAATTGATATACTTTTTCCATGTCTGGAGAACGTTAAGAATGATAGCGAAAACAAAACTAGCAGTATGCGCTAACATTCCTGTTTTTTAGTCATAGGATTTTTTCAAAAAGATTTGGCCTTTTGCAATATACAATACCAAATAAAAATTTATATTTTTTATCAAAAAAAAAAAAAAAAAATTAGTATAATTTAACATACTTGCTTTTTACATATTGATAAACATTGCACCTATTATAGGTGAGCAGCTTTCCCCGTTTTAATTATTTTATGACATTTCGCGTTTAATATGCAACAAAAATAAAAATGAATTGGCTATCATGAAAAGTTAAATAATAGTTTTTAAAAGGACTAACATTCGTTAGTCTTTACAAAATAAGTTTGAATATAAGCCTGTAAAACTAAATAAAAATGAATTACTGTAGCCTGTACTATAGCAGATTTCCTAGTCCTTTCACATACAAATTTCTAAGACATAATATTATATTATACAACATATAACTAATAACCATTTTATTCTTTCATGACCATCCATTGTCCTGAAACTGATATTTGAATGTCAGCTCAAGCTATTAAAAAAACTTATGAAGCATCAGAAACTGCATACATAAGAGTTCATGATAATTTTGAAAACAATGTAAATGAAGAGGAATTGGAAAATACTAAAAATGTTGCAATTAAAGATTACATAAGAAATCAAATGTCTATCTCTACACTGAGATCAACAATACCTGGTAGTTTAAACATATTTATAAAGTATTTGTTTTTAATATGGTTGTATATAAGACGTTATATTATACACTATTCAGTCAAGCAAAGTGTAAGTACGTATTCATTGAAATTTTCTGGAAAAATTGAAAGCTCAGATGTTTTGTTGAGAAATTAATTATTAATACAATCTCATATTATTGACAAAATAGGTTGGTACTAATAATGACCATATATATATATATATAAATGTAGATAAATATTTAACAACAGAAAGTCAATATTTTGTAAAAAAAAAAATTGTTATCTTTTATCAACCATAATGTAAATAACCTACTGAATCTACTATTTTATTAAAATATTATAACAATCAATAATTGATATTATTTTCCTAAAACACGCACTATTTGTCGAAATTGAACCTTGAATATGTTCTTACAATTATTTAACTAGGCATTTATATAATGTAAATTAAATAACACGACTTTGTGATAACGTTAATACTGTAAAAAAACTAGTATGCATACTACCTATACACTAGTAAACCAAGTATGCACCATATGACTGGACAGCATCAAAAAATATGTATTATAATTTATTTTTTGGAATATTTTAATATATTAACTTTATTAACATTTTATACTGATACGTATTTACACTTATAAAATATTCATATTGATTGTATATTTCAACAATGTTAACCTATACCTACATACTCGACTATACTCCGTACTAGAATAAAATCGAATTAAATTTATGTGTTTCTAACAGTTAAGTATGAGGAAATCGATTTCTTTTATGTAATTAACAACTATGAACTTTACATCGATCCAACAGAAGAAATCCTTTACCGTGAGTAAACCCTCAATTAATTAAATTATATATATTTAAGCCTTGTATACTTTTTAATTGCATACTACAGTAATAAGTAAATAATAATTTTTTTTGACATTTATTTAACTTAATTTACCCGAAGTTTCAACTGTTGTAAACAAAATATTATACATCAGTAAAATGTAATCGGAGTTTATGTTGTCGATCGTCGTTATTAATTTAGGTCTGAAATTAATACTTAAAAAAATACCTGTTGATACAGTGCATCGATATTCAATGATTTATCTTAATGAATAATTCACAATGCCGATTAATGGTATCACATAGATTTATTACTTAATGGTGTAATACGTACAACGAAACATAATGTTGATATGGAGGATATTTTATTCCGGATAGCTGGACTGGCTTGAATAAGGGAGCCGCAACGGGCGGTATCGGGCCTTTAGAGGCGTGAAAAAAGAAAATACAATAATTACGACTTTAGTATTAACAAATCATATAATGTAAATGGGAGGCGAGTTACACACACTTTTCCACGGTTTGATGTAAGTCGTGTAAAGATATGTGTTCTCGTAGTGAAACCTGAGTAGGCTCGCTGAGGTGGGACCGAACTGATGGTCCTAAAAAGAACCCTTTTCGTCGGTCACGATGGTAGATTGACTGTACGTGCAAAACCGCGTGTTAGCCGCTGGTAATTACACGCAAAGTAAAATGTTCAGTTGTGTCGCCTCGTCCTACGAGTGTCTTCGCTGCTGGGTCGGGAACGTAATTCATAGGTTTGTAAATAATATGTGCGTTGTAAGTTTAGTTTACTACAGGGAAATTTTTAAATAATACAATTTTGGCCGACATTTGTATTATTTTTTATTGCACTATGAATGATTATGTAACCAGAATGATTATAATTAATTACAAATATAAATACATTTTTTATTATAATTCAGGTAAGAATGTTATAAAAGAAGAAATTTCAGCTTTAGAGGTGGCAATTAAATCAATCATCGGTAATTCATTTGTTTATTTAATGGAGTGATTTGTTTAATTGTATTACTAAAGTGCAAAAAAATAATGGTGACTGGATGAGTTGCGTGGCTGGTTTTTTTTTTATTATTGTTGTTTTGTTTTTTTTTTTTTATTTATTATTACAGATTTTGAAAAAAATAAATGTTATCCACTAAGTCCTTTAGAATTTTATGAAGTAACTTTCCGTAAGTAAATACGTTTTTAAATTTTATAATTATTGCTTAAGAATCAACAACACAGTTATTGATTATTACTTTATTAGTTGCTATGGCTTTATTGATGGTGGTATTGTGTGTGCGATATACGGGGCAGTTTTCGTATTAAGTTTAACTTTCAAAAATAGAAGTACCTAAGCTACTTAAACTGATTTTTGTTTCATATTAACCAAAAATAATGATAATACATGTTTAATATTCAAACATGAATTAAGTGCGTTTGTACTTATAAATATTATTATTTTAACTTTAATACTTTTTATAAATACTTTTTTTTTAAAAAAAAAAACTTTAGAGAGTTTTTCAAATAAAATATAACTAATATTAAATTGTTTATTTCTATATTGTTTGGGAATATAAATAGTATACGATTGTAAGTATTAATTATATTATTTAATCAATATATAGTAATCACTATTCAATTCATTACATTTTTAAAATGTACCAAATATTATGTTGGATTCATGCATAAATAACGCGCATTTCTGCCGCCCTATTCCCCTATATGTCAATTTTGAACTTCTTTTTCTAATAATAACTGTGTGTCATTATTATGGCGAAATGCCCGTAATTATTTTGCAAAAGTCGTGCTTCTAATCCTTTTCTTAAGTATGCTTCTCACTTTGATAGTTAATACTCACTATTCTTATAATAATTAATATATTTACAAAAAAAATAAGGTAATTTAAAAATTAGCGTGAGGTCATAGACATTGTTTACAGTGATTGGAAAGGATAGACAATGTTGGATATTTCATAGTTTTATCAACATTTCAGTATAACAATGATATAAATCCTTACAATAAAATATATAAACACCTTTAAAGTCCTCCAAGTGGTCCATAGTACCAAAAAAAAACGGGGATCACAATATTAGATAATACAATACTAAATGTCGTAACTCATAGTATATTTTACTTTGTAACAATAAGGATAGGATAATGAAATATAAAATATTGACGTTACAAAAACAAAAACAAAAAAAAAAACCAATGTAATAATGAATTATATAAGATTATAATTTATCAACAATTTATTATAGGTTTTATATATTATACCTATTCGTTTTTATTTAATTTTTAATTTTACCATCAATGCTTTCTTTTCTTAGACATTGTCATAAATAACTAGATATTGACATTAATTTCTTACTAATTCAGTTGCTATCGTTATTGACTAGACATTTTCAACATAGACAAAATGTCATCTTTTCCGGTAACATATAATATAATATTCTTAATGAGTTTAAAAAGAGTATTTTGTATTCTTTCCAAAGTTTCACTTGAATTTTAACATTATCTATAACTTTCTCAGGTCTAATTTTCTTCATGCTATTTACTAAATGAGAATTCGCTGTTATTATTTCAGAACCCGGCAATTCTTTCCATCGTCTAAAATATAAACAATCGATCTCAAATTTTTGTTTCTTTTTTTTTAATTTTCATCTATCTTGAGTCTTGACATAATAAATAGTTTTTTTATTTCTTAAACTGCTCTCATTTTTTTTTTACTTCTATTTAGTATATACTTTTAAAGATAGAATGTAAACTTGAACTACAATAATTTTTGCTAAGTCTCTTTCTAACTAAAATCACCTAGATTACATAAATTATATGGGTGAATTTAATAATATGTTCGTAGTTTTACCAAACGAAGACGATGACTGTAAGAATTATGAAGAAATGAAAATTCAAGTTGGTAAGTTTTTAAAAATAACATTTGATTACGTAAAATTAAAGAAAAATGAAAAAAAATGACCCTTTTAAAAATAATCACCAGGAGTTATTGACATGAAAATCCTCATAAAACTTTTATCATTTTAACTAAAACCTAAAATAACATTATGGATAAAAAATAATTATAAATATCTATAAAAAAACAATAATTACTATATTCCTTGTTTTACACTAAATTTAAAATACCATCAAATGTATATTTATTTTGAACTTGTCAGTAAGAAATAAAAAATTCGAATTCGATTATAGTATTCCATTTACTTTTATACATCTCAACCAAAATTACTTTGGTGAATAATAGGATAAAATTTGATTCGTATATTATTATACATTTTATAACTTAACAATTAACTGTAGAATATAATCTTAACTACATATCAAAGTAATAACGTGATGTTGTATGTAGTCATATCGACATATTGACATGTTGTGCATGTATTATTTAAATATTTCTATTTTCTACTAATCGGTCCGCTTTCTATAGCTATACTTAAAATCAATCACCACCATAGTTAATATCACCTACCTATGTTAATTTCAAACTTCTAACGATAAGATAATGTGGTCTTTTAGATTTAACGATATTGTGTGCAAATACTGTAAATACAGATGAGCGGTTTTTCAGTGAAAAAATGTTTTTTCTTTACATTTTATGATCAATTACGGTGCATATTTTAAAAATTTAAATTTATAGGTATTATTAGTACCACGATTATAAAATCCATTACCTGCCAAAAATAATTTTAATATTTTATGAACAGTTTTGTATGATCATTTTAAATTTATATATTCAATTATAGCACTTAACCTACGTAAGTACATCGTTACCCTACTTTTTTTATTATTAAAATTTTTATTTATTCTTCAAGAAGATAATGGGCAATGTCCAATGGAATATGAATTGTAATAATTTTTGCAAAAGTTAAGCAATCGACTTCGTTTTAATTTTAAACGCTATGATTTTTTTTTTTTTTTAATTAATCAAACTGAAATGATATACAACTTTTGTAGAATCGAGTATTTTTTTGAATTTAAGCTCACTAATATATAACTATAAAGTACCTAACTAAAAGTTTAAAATATAAATTACATATTTTTAAGTCATATTTAATTAGAAAATGACTGATTAAGGTTATTTATTAATTATAGAAGAATGTTTAAATAATTCAAAGTTAACATACCAACATGGTAATTTATTTTTAAATTAATTTGAAATAATAAATAATTTATTAACATTTTTAGTTTATTATCTTTTAAGAATACCTAACACTTATTTAACACTTATTTATCGATTTCTAGACTAAACAATGATTTTAATTTTATGTTATAACTGTTATAAGTAATAATTACTTATTTATTTTATTTAATAAGGCTCAGAAGATATAGCATTAAAAAATTTAATATTTAGCGCTTTAATATAAATTTATAGAATTAAAATAAGTGCCAAAAAAAGCACTAAAAATTTCAGTGTAATGTGTCAGATATTATTTTTAACATAATCAAACCATTATATTTATAGTATAAATTATTCGATGTGATCGCCAATCACATCATTATTTTCTTCATCATATATACAAATATATGCCTTTGAGTAGCACTTAGTACAATAGTACTATTAACACCTAGTTACAACTTCTGTGCCCAGGGTCATTAGTTATTATTATAATATATTTTCAATAAAGCCTGGAATTTGATGCATTTCTATCTTTTTATATAATACTTACATTCAAGGCTCTTATTTATAGAAATTTAACTTATATCAAGCACAATTCAATGGTGCAAATTGCATTTTAAATTTGTTGGTTTTCTACTGTTTGAAATATCATTTTTCTTATCAATGTTGGTGCATTTTATACATTTTTTTTACTTTTTTTACGTAATTTTTTTTTTTGTTTATAATAATTATGCACATGGAAATATTATGCAAGCTTTAATCGTCTACACAACACATTTAATGGTAAGAAAGTGTTTACTATTTTCCTAAATATCAAATTTCACTTCCATTAGTTTCTACAGTTTAAGTAATAAAAAATTAAGAAACAAGAAAAAAAAACCTTTTAGTTTTTCTTTTTTATTTTAATCTAGTCATCAAGATAAATATTCTTAGTATTATATTTGTGTGATATTTTTAATTTAAGTTAATTATTAATTTTTATGTTATTTTATGCGTTTTTTCAGATTTTTTGTCATCAAGTTCCGGGCCCTAGTTATTACTTATTTTGATACCTATACTAGTTATACCTTGTATTAATGTTAATATGTTGGATGATTTATTTTTTGATAATTTATTCTGTAGATGACTTTTGTAAGTATATAACTTAATAGTATTAGAAAAATTTAAATTGCTTGAGCACGCCCCTGAACAAATTAACTTACGACACTACACTTTAGTAAAAATAACACAATAAATAATACATAATAATATACCTCATATTAAAAAAAATAAACTGAAACGGCAATCGAATATATCTGATACTTTATAACATTCAAACAAAAATTTACTAATACATTTTTTGTGCATTATATTTTAGTGGTTCCAAATATTGTGAATGACACATATAGTAATGTTTTTATTATATTTTTCTTTTTTAATCATTCAAAATAATTTTATATGATTACGAGCACGGCCAAACGAACGTACGGTTGGTGACTCCGTCTACCACGAAGTTACTACACTAGATAACAACAACTTAATATTTTAAGAACAAATGATTTTGCTTGCTATTTTACCATTTTTACTCAACAAAAATCTTTTTACTATACAAATACTTATCATTCATATTAATTTTACAATACGATTAAATACTTTATATGCCACAGCTGTTGGTGTGTTAACATTAATAAAAATATTACGTTTTCATTAATCAGCGACGATGGAAGCTAATAATTATACATCACCAACTTGAACGTTTCTTTGACCACGATTATTAGATATTTATTTATTAGCTAATTTTTATAGAAATAAGTTTTATACTATTATTATTTTTTCCCATCATGATAATGTCAATTTTTATATGTAATTTTTTTTTTAGTTTTAAGTATGAACTTGCTCGAAATCTTGATTGTATAAATATTTCGAATTTGGTGTAATAATAATTCATATTTTATTTTATTTTATTAAGCTTAAGATAAATTTCAACTTTTCTCATCATTTATTAACATTATTAAAATTAATTATTATTATTATTGGTACAAATATTTAAATTTTAATAAATGAATTTATTGTAGTAAAAATAGTATAAAATTCATTATTTTAGATTTATTTTAGGAAGAAATGCATAATAATTTAACACACACCTCTTTAATTCCTCAGTTAAATAAGATCGAAAATCTTTACTCGCATTTTGTTTTTTATAAATGTTTAAAGTTGGAATTTTAACAATATTCATAAAAATAGCGAAAATTAGTAAATTATTTTGTAAAGTTAAAAATTCATAAAAGTTTTTTATATTACAACTAAAATTTAAAATTTGATTAAGACAATTATTTATTAGTTGTTCAATGAAAATAGTAACTCACTCGACACTTAATGTACAGTAGAACGGTACCCCCTTCGAGTACCTACCTCATTCCTCTTTATTTAATAATAACATACTTGTTAAAGTTTTATATTTTTAATTTTCATAGGCTATGAAGACTTATGCAAAAAGATGAAAAGTAGTAAGTCGTCTAACTTTACGATATAATAATATTAAATAGTCATATTATTATTCTGAAAATAATTTAAAAACTTTAATATTTCATTATCATTTAATATTAGTTATAATTATTATTATTTCAGTGAATATAATTATTCTGAAAAATTAAAAAAAAAATCATAATACAACTTTTTTTTAATATGACGACTTTCGAAATAAAAAAAAACGTTAATATTTTATTAATATGGATTTTAGACAAATAAACACGAGCCCGAAAGAGTTGATGAGGGAATTATCAATGATTATAAATTTAGAACGATTCATATTATTTACTTTTTTAATATTATATTAGTATTTCATATAATATATGTTTTATTCATTAAATATTTAATAATTCAGTTTTATTTTCATATCAATTTTTAAATACAAAACTGTTATGAAAACTTTAAATACTTTGTAACATTTAAGATTGAAAAATTTCAATTTACTTTTTTTTTTTATCAAACATTTATCGTTTTAATATTCTTATTTCTTAATATATATATCTATGTTTATTGTTTATTAACTAGTTAAGGAGGTATATTAATATGGTTTTCAATTGTTAATCTCAATTTAATTTTTAATATTAAATATTCAAATAATGAATAAAATAAAATAAAGATAGTTCGTATTAAAGAATAATGATAGAGATTTTTATTTTCTATTATAAACGGTATAGTTCTGTTTATTATACTTAATGTCTGAATACAATATTGACAACATTTTACAACTGTAACGTCTCTCATATTTTAATCAATAATTTTTTATGAAATCGTATTGAATCTTATATTCTGATCTATTTAAATTGCATAGTGATAAATTTATTAGATCTGAATGTTAGACTCCGGAGAATTTTAGCATGTTCTACGCTCAACAATATCCTACTTGTTTTCGTTTATGTTTAGTTGATCCTTAAATATGATATACACATATAGTAGATTGTTATAATGTTAAATATATAAATCCCACGTGCGAAACGATTTGACGACAATTATTAGAAACAAGAAAACATGCAAAAGCCAGTGTGAAAATCGTAGTACTCGTAGTATAATTTGAATGAAACAATTCAACTAAAACCACATGTCTCTACGGGAGAAAATCGATCTCAAGTATCCGCCAAAAGGAAATCAAACAACCAAAATACCAAATTGTATTGTGAAATCAACACTGACCCCCGTGGAGTATAATCTCCATAGTCTCTGCCGCCAAATAATATTTGTAATAGCATTCACGGTCTTAGATATTATATTCGGAATCAAGTCGTAACTGTTTAAAGTATTGACTTCCGATTTTTTTTTTTTTTTTTTATATTTAATAGTATTAATATGTATTAAATTGGATTATTATATATTATGTTACTGGACATAGTGTTGGATCGTAACAGATGAAGGTATATTATATTTTGAAATATTAAGGTACGCAACACAGTCGATATAAAATCTATTAAAAACAGTAGACCTTATCTCGATATTGGCAAATTAAAAGAGTTGTTGAATCACCATTGGCAGATCCCACCAACATAACCTACCGATATTTCAGTGGAGTGAACATATCAAGAAATATTTTAAAAATTTAAGAAAATTGTTGTGAATACGCTGATCGTGACAAAGGCCTCTTGAAGTTAGGTACACACGGATGGTAACATGATGGGTAAGTATAGGGTTGCAATGCCATTAAATAATAACTCATTTTATGACGGCAAAAGAACAGAGAAGCACTGAAACTGACGTACTAAATCAGTGAGAAACATGACATGGATATAAAGTTCAACTCAGAATTGTTAGAAGTGATATGGTGAAATAGTGATGAATAAGTGATCAGACCAGTTCAGATGTGTTTTCGGAGTCAATTCCGATGGACTTGAATATTAAACGATAAATATGATAATAAAACAGTTTGTATTAATTTGTAGTTGAACTAGTGCGGAAAGCTATAATAAATTATATAAGTAATGTTATTACATATTTTACAATAAGTACTAAAATTATGCAAACGCCGAATAACGTTTTTTCAAACACACGTTACTACTTACATAATTATAAAGTTACCTACATATTATCATTAAATTTTAATAATTGACTTAAGATCATTGTTTTCAATTTAAAATATATTAACGTTTCCTTTTGTTTTATTTAGTTTATGTAGAAGGCAACGAAAATTCCATGTCATATTTAGTTAGGTTAAAGGCACAAGGTAATTTATTTTTAAATAAATATCTTTAAGTAACAATAACTTTACACACTAAAAAAAATGTTTAGTTATTATTTAAATATTAAATAGTATTAAAATAATATATATTTTTTTTAATGAATGAAATCTTAGTTTAATTAATGATTATGTTTTAAGGATATATCGGAATCCATCAAACTCTACATGAATTTATGTATGCTGCTGTAAGATTGAACGAATATTTCATAAAACGTAAGTATTAATTTTTAAATTTTGTACTTTCAAATTATCTTTTATGTTTATTTTGCCAAGAAAAACATATTCTTGAGAATGTTTTTTTTTAAATTTGTTTAAAATACATTTTTGTTTTACACTAATGAATATTATATTTTACCAGTTACATTAAGGCTATGCCTACATAATCATTTTTAGGACACGACATTGTTATTGGTAAAGAACTCAGTAGATACATTATTGATATGGACCTTCTCCACGTAAGTTTTAAACTACCTATTAAATAATGTTAAAATAAAATAATAAAATTAGACAAAGACTACTTATTATTTTTAATTAAGAAATTAGAATTTATCTCTAAAAATATATTCTGTCTAACATAATATAATATTATTAGTTTAGATCATAATTTTTGATAAATGTTAAAATTAATTTCAAAATATTTCTTGAACCATGTAGATTATTTTAAATATAATATACTAGTAACTATAAACTAACATAATATATATACAATTCGCATCATAGCAACAAGATATTATGTAATATCCGTTACCATTTTGGTTTAATGATATATTATAATATTTAAAAAAACTTATTTATACTCTGATAATTTCTCGGGATTAAAAGTTCTTTTAAAAATTTAGTGTTCAACACAATCTTGTTGAATTCCTTGGTACTTAATTTATAGAGAGAACTCAATTGACTTTAAATAACAATACAATCATAAATTGTAAAAAGCTGAGTAAATTAATCTCATACAAGTATTAATTCACAAAACATTAAATCAACCTTATATTGTACTACTTAACTACTTGACATAGATTCATTCAAGAGATTATTTATGTTCATTTCACTGAACATTCTTTTTACAATTTGAACGATGTGGCGTGTACAATAAGAAAAATGAATATTTGTAATTTATTATAATTTATAACACAAAGATTAGATTGGTACATAATTAACTTTTCCAGAATATATGCGGACACAAAATCGGTTTGGCGCTATCCATTTTGCCGCTAGCCGTTTTGGCGCCAACTAACCTAATAGAATTTGTATTAAAATTGTATATAAAAAATTATTAAAAGATTAAGTAAAAATATAAATCTATAGTAAAAGATTAAAACATAGTGAATAGTTAATTATAAAATTGTACTTAAAACATTATTATAGCCCGCCGATGTATAATATTATATACTAAAAGATGACCAATAGAAATCCTTACTTAATATGTCGGTTAGTGAGTAAAATAAAAAAAGAGTGGTCAAGTGAGATACGCTATGTTCTATAGTATAGGTCACTATAACAGATATATTAAATTTGAATCCAATGATAATTGTCATTGTATACGAAAAACGATTCTGAACGGAGATGATTTGTCAGCCTAAGTTATATAATTTCCAGTGATTGGTGAAAAATATTGTTTGTGTTTTAATGGCCTGAAAACATACAAATTTAAATTCTTTTATAATTATTGTAAGCCAAACATATGGAAAATATTATATTTAATTTTCAAATCTTAGCTACTTATACAAACATTTTTATGAATTAATCACACAAAATAATTTGCAATTATTGAATTATCCATGATTTATATATTTATCAATATTTGAACTTCAAAGTTCAAATGCTAATAAAAAAAAATGAGTTTATGTATTCTTATAATTTTTGAATCACTATAAGATTAACTAATGAGGAATTTTGAATTAAGTTTTCAAGTATTTTGACTTAGCTAAACAATTTTTTTCAATATTTATAGAAAAAAATCTAAACAAGAAAAAATTTTAGTTGTGTGTAATTAATAACTCAAAAAAACAGAAAATATTTTAAAAATTTAACTGTATATAGATGACATTAATATAAACATTTAATGAAAATTTCAAGTATTCAAAGAGTTTAGTTTTTGAGATACAACCATATAAAAAAATCGATTCGGTCAAAAACTAGTTTTGCGTAAAAATTTCATTTTTCCATTACTTTTTTTTTTATTTCTCTCACTTTTTTTAAAAAAATTATATAATAACTTCATTCAGAATCAAAAAAATTAAAGATTTATAAAAAGTAAAATATGGATTTTATATTTTTCAGGAACCGAGTGAAAAACAAGAAATACAACCGATTGTAAGGAACCTTCTATTAAATTATCAAGTTTTTTTGGACAGCTGAAATTTTCTTATTGACACAAAAAAAAAACTTAGATAAATTGAAAATTTCAGTTGTCTATAAATAACTCAAAAATACCAATAATATTTAAAAAAATTAACTGTATGTAGAAGACAATAATATAATCATTTAATGAAAATTTCAAATATTTACTCGAACCACCCTATAGTTTAAAATTGAATCATTATTTCAACAATTTATGCTGTACACAATTACAAAAAAAAAGCACACATCATTGTAAAAATCAATACATTCATACGAAGTGTTCAGAATCTAAAAAATTAAAGATTTATAAAAAGTAAAATTTGAATTTTATGTTTCAGAAAAATATGCTTGCAAAACTACAAGAGGTAGTAAAGAAATTTGTATTAAATTTTCAAGTCTTTTTAGACAGCCAATATTTTTTAGCGACACAAAAAAAATATATTTAAATAAAGCGAAAATTTTAGTTGTGTGTAATTAATAACTCAAAAAAACAGAAAATATTTTAAAAATTTAACTGTATATAGATGACATTAATATAAACATTTAATGAAAATTTCAAGTATTCAAAGAGTTTAGTTTTTGAGATACAACCATATAAAAAAATCAATTCGGTCAAAAACTAGTTTTGCGTAAAAATTTCATTTTTCCATTACTTTTTTTTTTGTTTCTCTCACTTTTTTTAAAAAATTATATAATAACTTCATTCAGAATCAAAAAAATTAAAGATTTATAAAAAGTAAAATATGGGTTTTATATTTTTCAGGAACCGAGTGAAAAACAAGAAATACAACCGATTGTAAGGAACCTTCTATTAAATTATCAAGTTTTTTTGGACAGCCGAAATTTTTTTATCGACCTTAAAAAAAAATACTTAGAAAAATCGGAAATTTCAGTTATCTATAAACAACTCAAAAAAACCGAAAATATTTTAAAAATTTAACTGTATAGTGTATATAGATGACATTAATATAAACATTTAATGAAAATTTCAAGTATTCAAAGAGTTTAGTTTTTGAGTTACAACCATATGAAAAAATCGATTTGGTCAAAAACTAGTTTTGCGTAAAAATTTCGTTTTTCCGTTACTTTTTTTTTTTGTTTTTCTCACTTTTTTTGAAAAATGTTGGAAAAAATTTACTTTTGACCTCTATTATGCACCAAGAATATTTACTTTTCCATCGGAAATCACACCCGTAGTTTGAAAGAAAGCATTATTTCGACAAGTTATCACTTCGTTCAGAATCAAAAAAATTAAAGATTTATAAAAACTAAAATATGAATTTTATATGTTTCAGGAAGATGATTCAGATATTACAAACAATTAACAAATTGGTTATTGAAAAATATGTGTTTCACAGAATTTTTAATAGATATTAATACATTTATATTTTATTGATTTGTACGCTAATATACGCCACTAAAATACTATACTAAACTATTTGTAACTATTTAATCAATATTAAAATTAAAATATATATAAAAGTACTTACATACCGAGTTTTTCGTGTCCTTGTACCATATATTTTATAATAAAGTGCGCTTCAATATTGAACCATTTGAACTTCATGATTGATGATAATTTCAGATACGAGTCGTTTAGTGTTCTAAACCAGTATTTCTCAACTTTTTTAGTGTCGTGACCTCCAAAATAGGTATAGAATATGGTAAATCACTTCGCGACCCTCCCACCCTATGTATATCTCAAGTACAAATTTATACGATAAAAATATCATATCTTTAACCAATTCACCAAAGAAAACATACCATTTATAAATATCACGTGTAGTACCTAATTTAAACTTGTTACAGTTATAAGTATTTTTTTTATCCAATAAAAAATTTTAAATAAAAATGTTTATTTTGTAAATTACCGTTTTATATTTTTAGCCAACGTGACCCCTAGTTAAGGTGATCGCGACCCCCAGGTTGAGAAACACTGGTCTAAACGACTCAACCATTTGATTATTTATTCTATTTATTGTAAACTATGGCATGATATAATATCATAACAGACAGTTTCTACCAGGCTTAGTAAATTTAATTTCACATAATTTTAGGAAAAAATTAAATTAAATTATAACTTGTCGAAAAAAAAACATTTGATAAGAAAAGGTAAGTTATAGGTATATAGAACTATAGAATATAAAATCGAAGTCTGGAACGAGTATAAAGTACTGTCGAATGTAAAGGACTATACAGCAGAATATGTCTAAGGTAACTATTTAATGTACCTATGTATTTTGACCATTTGTTCTTCAATTACTTTTTATAAGACCAATGGGACATTTGTTTCATTTTAACCTGAACAATATTATTTTTTTCAAACAACAGCAAATGCAACAAAAATTGTTTTTATACTTTGTGAATAACAAATATTTAAAATCGTTTGAGAATAAATCGTTATCGCTACGCGATTTCGTAAAGATTTAAAATTCAAACGCACTTAAAATTTTTCCTATAATGATGCTTCGAGTTTTCTCTGTAGCTACTTGAAGAAGTACCTATGGAATACTTATTACTTTAGTGTTGTATTTTTAATCTTTAGTTATGAACACAAAAATTTTTATAATTTTTCAACTTTAAAATTACTTGTAAGTTTTCGCGTTTTCGACAGATTTTGTAAAAAATTTAACTATAAACGCTTATAAAAATAAATTGTGACTAACGGTTTGTTTTTTTTTTTTTTTTAGCTAGAATAAGAACAACTCATAAGGAACCTTGAATTAAATTTTCAAGTTGTTTTGGTCATCCAAAATTTTTTTACCGACACTTCAAAAAAATATTCAGTGATCTATAAATAACTCAAAAAGTCAAAAAAATTTTAAAATTTAACTGTATGTAGATAACACTAACATAAACATTTAGTGAAAATTTCAAGTTTTTACAATGATTAGTTTTTTAATTACAACCATATAAAAAAATCGATTCGGTCGAAAACCGGTTTTGCGTAAAAATTCCCTTTTTTCCGTCATTTTTTTGTAAACTGTTGGAAAATGTTTACTTTTTACATCTATAATGCACTAAGGATATTTACTTTTCTATCGGAAACCACCCCCAAAGTTTGAAATTGAAGCATTATTTCGACTAGTTATGCTACACACACACAAAAAAAAAATCATACATCATTGTAAAATCAATACATTCATCACTCCGTTCAGAATCTAAAATGAGGATGGTTTCTGGTAGCAAATTGGATTTGTGACTAATTGGTACTGTCGAGTATAGTAATGTTACAATGTCGATATAGAATTTATTTTTATTAATATACGTATGTTGTTACGGTAGTCATGTATTATCCATTCACCGTCAAATGTAGTCGTGAAGTGACCGCGGATAGCGTATTGCAAGGGTACATGACGCGTCATCCGTGTTACCGTGTTGTCTTTATTATATACATTATTAATTCGTTTAATGATTATTAATAAGTTTAAATTTCGCCATACAGTCCATACAATAAATAAAACGTATTATTATTATTTACTAACCTAATCTTAACCTCACCACGACAAACCTGCTTACCCATACTTAAGGGCGTCAAAAGTAAATAAAATTCTTAAAAGTATTTAAGTACACATTTTACAATCGGGAAAAATTATTTTTTATTTACGACACACTATTTTTAAAGCTTTATTTTTATACACACATTAGCAATCTTTAATTTTTTTTCAGGAAATGACAATTAATAATTATTAAACCTTTATTCACGGGGAAAAAGTGCTTGAAAATGTAATACAAAGCTCTTCAGAATTAGGACAAGATACAAAAAATGTCGAAATTTAGCTAATTATTTTGTAATTTCAAATTCATAAAAATGTCGTTTTTTTAATTTAATAACCTTTAATATTTTTTTTTTATCAAAATTTAAGATTTACAATATATAATTTTTTTTATATAGCAAGATTTCCTTCGCATAACACCTACAATTAACGAACTTACTGCATACCAAAGGTTGCAAAATGCTGGTATTAACTAATTTATATAGGTATACAGTGAAACTTCCATTTTAACAATAATTGTTTTTAAAGAACCAATCTTATAGACATTTTTAAACATTTTCATTTTGACATTGTTATATTTTAATTAAGTCACAATAGTCTTGAGATTTCAATAATAATTATAATTTTATTGTCTTCTAAAATTCATTGCTTTATTTATTACTTTTAAATCGAGGTAGATATAAAATTGTTTTTTCAATTTAGCATTTTTACACAAACAAAACATATTTTCTATTAAAAAAAAATGAGTATTTCTATTCAAAATTTCACATTGTAAATAAATATATTGATTACGGGGAACAAAAAGGCATAGTTTAATTCTAAAACACAAAAGTGTAGTTACTTATCGCAACTATTATAGTGGTAGCTTGAATTAACGGTTTAATCCTTAGATTGCATGTACTTGATTAAGTCCACAACACGGTTGGAATAACCATATTCATTGTCGTACCTAAAAAATAAATAAATAATAAATTAGTGCATGATCAATTTTATTTTAATTAAACTTCATTACCATGAGATAAGTTTGACAAATTGATCGTTCAATGAAATTCCCGCCTTAGCGTCAAAGATTGATGAGTGGGTATCACCAATGAAATCAGAAGACACAACTTCATCTTCAGTATAACCCAAAATTCCCTTCAATGGTCCTGCTGCTGCTTCCTTAACCTTATCCTTGATATCTTGGTAGGATGCTGGTTTTGCAAGTCTAAACACATAACAAAATGGAAATTATATTTTTGTTTTTTAAATTTAAGTTTAAACAATTAAACTCTAATTATAAATGAGCTGCAAGGATTTTTATACATACTTATGAATAATTTTTCAATACATGAAAATATTCATAAGTTCCAGTAGTTTTATGTTATACCATCATACCATAACAAATGAAAAGTTAATTGTTTAATTTAAAGTTTTAATCACAATTATTATACTTTACTAAATAACAAAAGAACGGAGAATTATGAGTCATATTGATTTAAAAATTATTTACATTTCTTATCCAGTAAATAAGGATTTTTAATAGAAATTATGGTTTTAAACAAACTTAAACAAATAATATGTTTGATTACTCACCTTACAGTCAAATCAACAACAGAAACATTAGCAACTGGTACTCTGAAAGCCATTCCAGTTAATTTACCATTAAGTTCTGGAATGACTTTGCTAACAGCCTTAGCTGCTCCAGTAGATGCTGGAATGATGTTTTGGGCAGCACCTCTTCCATCTCTCCACAACTACAGAGAAGACAATTTTTAAATCACATAATAATATAAAAGTTGGAATTGTTAAAAACTAACTTTTCCAGATGGTCCATCAACAGTTTTTTGAGTGGCGGTGGTTGCATGAACAGTAGTCATAAGACCCTCAACAATTCCAAAGTTGTCATGAATGACCTTGGCTAATGGAGCCAAGCAGTTAGTTGTGCATGAAGCATTAGATACAACTTTGAATGACGGATTGTACGCATCCAAGTTGACACCAACAACAAACATTGGTGCATCAGCGCTTGGTGCAGAAATGATAACTTTCTTGGCTCCACCTTCCAAGTGAGCAGAGGCTTTTTCAATGGTGGTGAACACACCAGTGGATTCTACTACGTAATCAGCGCCAGCAGATCCCCATTGGATGGCTTTAGGGTCGCGTTCAGAGAACACCTTGATTTTGTTTCCTAATGATTTTGAAATATATTAAGTAAAAATGAAACTTTTTTTTATCAATACATAAATAACTAATTATTAACTGCATAATATTTACCATTTACGATAAGAACATCTCCATCAACAGAAACTTCGCCCTTGAAACGTCCATGAGTAGAATCGTACTTGAACAAGTAAACCATATATTCAATACCAATGAATGGATCGTTGATGGCAACAACTTTGGCACCCTTTTCCAATGAAGCTCTTAAAACCAATCGACCGATACGGCCAAATCCATTGATACCAATGTTTGACATATTTGGTTTTTTATTATTGAATTTGCTAAAAATTATAATAATAATAGACAATTAATTTTACTGTTTCTATAAATTAATATAATCGCGTTATCTCTGAAAGTACAAGTCTAATTTGAAAAATATATTGTGGGTTTAGTAGCTTATTGCTTCAAAAAATCTATAAGGTTATTTAACATAATGCATATTATTAGGAGCTGAGAAGGAAGACAATAAGTCAAAAATCAAAAATGTAGTGCGCGCATCATCTATGTGATATGGTTAAGTAAGTGCAGACAATGTCTATAATGATAAAATAATTTTTAAAAATTCTATACAAACAAAAGGTTGTATGAATTTAAGGGTAACAAAGTAGAAGAAAACCAGTATAAAAGAAATTTGTGTCATCTGAAAATGACAAGTATAACAAATTAAACATTTGTATCACATAAAAGGAGTAATTTTTAATGGGCGACAAAATTTAGGATAGGTAGTTAATAATAAAAAAAGAATTTTTTTTTTTTTTAGTTCATAAACAATTAAATCCCCTCAAAATGTGTTTTATTTAGTTTGAAAATTGAGGGTGTTTATACAAAATGTTTAGCAAACATTACCTTTAGTTTATAAATATAACATATTAGCTATAAACATTCATAACATTCAAGTTCAATAAAATCTAAATGAATAAATTACTTTTCAATTAAGATGCCTCACATCTCAATCTAATAATTTCATTGTATTTTATATTTATCAATAAATATATGTATATTTTAATTTTGATTAAACTAATATGTATTGACATTTTATTATATTATAAAATTTAATTTTCTAGTTATTAATTTAAGGCGACAAAAATAATTTTAGTGTTTAAATTAGATATTTTATTACATCTTAGTTCTTAGTTATTTTTAGTTCAATGGCCTGAAGAATTAATTTACTTGGAGAATTAATAAAAGAAAAAAAATTTTAATGAAAATTAAAAAGGAGATACCTTAATTAGAGAAAGCCAATTTTTTTTTTAAGCAGTTTTAAGCCCAAGCTACAGGGTCTAACCAAAATGTTAGACATAATAATTTTATTTTCTACATTCCATAACATTATAAAAATGTTTTATTAAAAATGGTTATAACTCATAAACATTATTTAAGCTATAGCTAGGAAAAATTCAATTGAATTATTTTTTAAATTATTTATTAATATAGGTTAGAAAAAGGTCATCATGTTTGGAAATGTTACCAATAAAAATGTTCAACTGAAAAATTATTTGTACCTATGCTGTAATAATTTTAATTTTGGATAAAACAGTCAAATAACTTTAAGATTACCTTGAAATGATTTTGAAGTATAAAATTGGTTAATCATTTAATTTTAATTTTGGAGGATAATCAATTTGATATGCAATACTTAACTAAATTAATTTAATAGGTAATACATTCATATTCTATTCCTGTATAATAAACAAGATTTTTCATGTTTTAATTACCATTATACATAATATTATATAATAAAATATTAATATAAATAATATCGTACAATTATAAGGGGAAGATACATAGGACCAATAAAGAACAAAAAAATTTAAACAGCTCAAAACTTTAACTAGTTAGTATATATATATACACACATCATGTACCTACAAAATACTTATGTCAATTAAACTCAAAAAAAAATTAATGAATGAATCTAAAACAAGGTTTAAGGGTTTAAACATTAAATTAATAATGGTATACTATAAATACAGTAAGCAACAATCAAGATTTTCAAAGAAGAAATTGGGATGTATTAACAAAACAGTTAAGTGGGAATATTGTTTTAATACGCAGTGTTCCAGAAATTACATGTTGGTATGATATACCAGCACACAAATTTTAACTTTGATACGAGTCAAATATTAGGTACCTATCAAATTTTTATTTTTTTTTTTTAATCTTGTAGGTACCTAATTGCAATTCCCAATATTTAACTTGCTACAGCCTACAGGTAGGATAATAGGTCACCCGTTAGATTAATTATACCAGAAATAGACAGACATTCGTAAGGGCAATCAGAATGTTGAAGGGCAGGCAGACTAGCAAAACATCACACTCAATGATAACACTACTCAATTGTGGGTTAAACAAGAGACAAAGTTCATACGGAGGATAAACGTCAAACGCCAAAGTCGATTCAATGTGAAGGTCGACCAAGGTCAGAATATTGATCGGGAGTCTAGTCGGTTGAGAGAGTAGACGGGCGGAAATAATATTGTGCAATACAAAGATTTCTAGTTTTTCTGCAAAAAAAAAAAAATAGTAAAAAACGCCAACACTTAAGGCGGAGAAAAACAATATTTCGGCGAATAAAAAATATAGTAACGCCGCCATTGTCGAGGCCGACAATCTCGACAATGGCGGAGGACCGACTTCGGAAGACGAAATCCGTCGACGTCGAATCGTAACGACAGAAGATAAACCGGGTAAATCACATAATAATATAATATTGCGACAAGATTATGCATTCAAAAAACGAACGTAACTAACCTTAAACCTAACAACGAAACAAAATCGCAGACAGTATGAAGCGAATTAAATAGAAATCGTTATGAACAGTATGAACGGCGACATGGACGATCGACAGTTTTGACGATAATTATATTATAAGAGATGAAAAAAATTAATATTCAAAATCTTACCTGAAGCAAGTGGAAAGACGACGGCGGATGTGTTGCGTCGATTGGGTGTGTACCGTAAATGACTCGTACGGGACGAACGAGAACTGAAAGTCGGTTCGATCGGCACTTCACAGTAGATCGGTCGGCGGCTGCGCTGGCGACGCGTCGTGTTTCCGTTTGCGTCGCCTCGCGCGCATGACGTCACGAATGCACACGGTCGACTGCGGTCGTTGTGACGTCACCGGCAACACGCACCTTGCGCCGTAAGCGAATAAACCTTTTTCCGCGTTCGCTATTGACCCACGGCGGCCATTTTGCCGACTCGACAGTCGACAACATTACCGGCACGACATCGAGTATCGACGTCCGCACGGCGCACACTACCAATATTATTATTATTGTTATTATTATCGATGTCGATAGTCATTAGTCACAACAGCGGTCAAGTACAAGCGAAATCGGAAATATTCTATTCTCGGCACAGTATTTCAACAGTACTCGATCGGATCCAAGGCAAGACGAATTTTCAATATTCTATTCTATTGTGGCCCGTAGATTTCCTTGGATCTGGATTAAGGATACTCGGCGAGCCAAAAATAGTCTGATTCAATACGTACCTATTTAACCAATGGCAGTAAAGCACGCGCCGAACAAATTTTAAATTTGATGCAAAACAAAAGATTAAGGACTCATACGTGCAATTTGAAGCAAGGGCAAATTATAATTTACGTGTGTTTACGTGTACCTACCTGAAATTCCCAATGATAAACTATTTTAAATACAAACCATTTAGGGGAGGCTTGGTCTCCTTTCAAATTGCTCTTATATGTAAAGACATTAACCTACTCGAAATATGCAGAACTTTCATGTCCTTAAAATAATTTTTTAGAGCCAATATTAAACAACAATGGTTTATTTCATTTTTTTTTTCATATTTCACATTCATTAAACAGTCACCCCATAGCCCAAAATCTTCGACGCGTTACTGCGTTTAGCAATGGTATGCCGTATGCAAGAAGTTCGGTATGAACTATGAGGTATAACATAATAGGGCCATATACCTAGCGTTGTTCAGGAAACCCCTTAAAAGCTGAGTAGTTCGATTATCAATAAAATACCACTAAAATGAAGTTTCTAATTAAAGTAATAATTAGGCGGAAAGGCGTTATCATTATAAATTATAATATTAAGAGTTAATATAGACTTATTAATAGTAGGTAATTATTATTTACCCACCTACCTATTTAGAATATGCATAATAGTAGATTTTTCTAAAAGATGTGTTTAGCTAAAGCAAAAACGTAAGCTAATATTAATAATAAAAATAAAATTTTAAGACAATGAGATCAAGTTTAAATTTTAACATTTTACTTGCTCGTAGTCATAGTTATAATAATTCTGATAAATATTGAAATACCTATCATACATAATTTGTATTTTTACGATTGAATAAATAAATAATAAAATAAATATCTCATTGTTATTTTGACTTAAGTATAGATTTATTATTTCTATATGATATGCTTTTTACCTTTATAGTATATTTTGTAGTATGCAAAGAATAGTTTTTTTTTTGTACTTTTTGGCATTAGATTTGATTATGATTTGATCTTTGATAAATTTCCCGTGGGCGCCTAGTAACTGTTAAAGTTATGCTTAATAACTAATATTTATATCATAAATATTGTTCCCTATGTATTCAAATATATAACATAAATTAGTTTTGCAACAAGTAGGTACCTATTGGCTATTTATTATTTAATAATTTATATTATTTGGTATAGATGTTTAATTTTTTTTCCACAATGCTCCTACTCAGGCACTCAGCAGACGTTTTTATTCCTGCTTATTTAGCACAAACAATTTTAAATTTTCAAGTATTGTTTTTATCCTTCTGGAGTTATAGTTATTAGTTCTGAAAACCTATTATAGTAAAAAAATTTAAAATATATAAATTTAATATTAATATATTATGTTGAACAGTAGAGTTATCAAGTATGGTTATTTTTTAAACTATTTGGTACATTTCTATTTAAAAATAAGACGAAAAATAATACGTCACCTTGAAACTTTGTATTCGAACTTTAGAAATTTAATATATAGATTATAATAATTAATACAGAAAACCATACAAATTGAAATAACTGGCGCTTGATTGAACATAAAATATTCATTAAAGGTTTATGATATTATGTCAAGTACCAAGGTACAGAAATATACTGACATTTACCTTCATTAATCACGAAGTAAAACGAATTACGAAAGTGAAGGCAGTTCGAGCCTACGTGAAATCGCTCACGTTTTTTACTAGCAGAATAAAAGACGATTTTTAAAGTAATAACATTGGATTATCACAATTAATATTATTTATATAAAAGCACTTGATGTACAGTAACCATAGATATATAATATATATATACGACAGTAACACAATTTACCATATTATATAATACCTACTTCATAATATCTATAGAATTTTATGTAGAAAGTACCTCTATCATTATGATAAAATGTTGACATTATAAGAGACCTATAATAAATTTAATTACGAGTACCTACCTATTTATATTACTTATTATATATCTATTAAGTATTTATGATAGAACAGTGGCGTAATTAATGAAAATTGACATAGGTCACCTCAATCCCCTCCAAAGCTTTTTCTTCTAATAAATAAAATTCTTTATTTCTTTATAATGGCAAATCGATAAATGTATTTATAAATAAAACGATAGTTAAAATATCGGTATTTACCTATCTATTATTGTATCAACAATATTAAAAATAAAATTTAAATAAATTACAGTTTTTAGAAATTTAGAAATTATTTTCTTTTAAATTTTGTTTTATCACAAAAAAACTTTCCAATGCAACTTTGATTGAAAATTGAAATTTTCAAATAAACGTAAAATATTCAACTATATACTAACAGATTCTATAATCAACGTCCAACGATATAATAAAATATGATAAACAGTTACATTGTTAAAAACTAAAAAATAAAATAAGATTTGACAAATTTCTTATTATATAACTATAAAAAACCCTAATGTACTCGATGGTTACAATAACAAAAACCCCCTGATTGTGCCACTGGGTTCTAGTAGGTACCTACCTATCCTTTGCTGCATTTGCCATTTGTTGCTTTACCTGTTGTGTACTTTAAAATAATGAAATAAAAACAAATGTTATATGTCTAAGATCTAAGATATTGTTGTTTGGCATAAAGTATTGCTAGACAAGACAGTGCAAAATCTTAATTTTAAAGTAAAACTCTTTTACATCAAATTAACAAATACAAAAATAAGAACTTTATTTTTGAAAATTAAGATTGGTACTCACCTAATTAAAACCATTAAAATATGTTAAATAAATTTTACAACAAAATAAAAATAGTATGTTGTTTAATATATGACCTTGATATGAAAAAAGCATAGATTTTACTATAGGTAGTCTATATCATTATCATATACGTACTAATTGAAACATAATATTATAAAGGTACAGATAATCAATTCTGTACGCAGTTTGAGATGTAATAATTTATTATCGATGACTGAAAACAAAAAATTTTTTTTTGATAAAATTATAAATTTAAATTCTAAATTATGTTAAATGCATTTTAATTTGTACAGTCAGATTTAAAATGATGTTTATAAAAGTCAATATTCAAATTTATTAAGTTCCAATCCTTAATATTTATAATATTAATAGCTAATAAAAATTATAAACAATCAAATTAATACAAGTAATATAATTTGGTAAGATCAGCAATTTCATCAGTTATAATTTAAATTTATGTTTACATTTTTCTTTTTGTGGTAACACAGCTGAGCTCTAAGATAGGAACTACAATGGCATTAGGTACTTCTATATTTATACTTCTTAACCATACATCATACATGACAACTTATTGAAATCTAAACAATTGGACATTGGTAATTGTCCATAGGTATACATTTTAGAAACTCTTAAAAGGCTATGCATACAAATGTCTTACTAACTTTATAGAAAGCATTAATTACAGACAATTGTTTAATTTAACAGTCATCTTGTTTGTATATTTTATTATTATGTTATACAAATTCATCAACATAATCAATGTGATTTATTGTCATTATCTTTATTCTATTATAATATTAATAAAACCATTTATGTGTGCTTATCATTTAAAAAATTATTTTTATTATGTATTAAAAAATAAAATATCTATAGACTTTAATATATATCATTTAATATTATGTAATTATTATACTCATTTAAGTTTTAATCAGTATGAAATTCTTATTAAATTAAAAACAAGAAAATAAGACTTTTATTATTTATTATGAGCTATAGATATACCTATAACTATTATATTATTGTAGTATTAATATTTAATACCATATTGTTTGTTTTTGCACCTATTGGTTTTTTAAAAAAAAATTTAAGATAACTTATCAGTTTTTAGATAATAAAATATTAAATACTTTACGCCATTTAATGTAATGCTTTCCAACTTTTTGTTATAGCAAATTATCTCTTTCATTGGTAGACGACTTACTACTAGAAAAAAAAATCAAGTATGCTATAATATACTATGTAATAATATTAATAATTATTTTTATTAAATAAGTTTTATTTTATCATTAAATTTTAATTTAATGCAATATTGAATAATGTATAATTAATTATTTTAAATGTAACGATTTATTCTTAAATTAAAATTCATTTTTTATTTTCTTTATTATTAGCTCATGAACTGTGAGGCATAAAAAAATTTTGTGTCCTATAATATGTTAAACAAAACTATAACCATAATACATTAATACAGTTATACCTAAAAAGCTAAAACCTGTAAAAATATAATATAATATAATGATATTTATGATTTGATTATAAAATTTGATAAATGAATACTATAATTTGATTAATTTTACAGTATTATACCCTTAGAAACATTATTAAAGTCCAATGTGTGAAATAATTTTTATTAATCAAAAAATATATAAGTATATATTTATAAAATCAAGGACTCACTGGATAAGGACTATTCAGAGAGCAACAGTAATAACAATCATTTAAAAATAATTCATAGTTATTGTGGTCTTACTATGTTATAACATAATTTAATGTAAAGTTATTAATCTGGACAACTTTTCCATAGAAAAAATTATTTATAAATACTAAAACACATAAATCAATAATCAAACTATACAAGAAGAAAAGTAATAACCAACATTAACTTTTACTTAATTGGAAAAAAATAAAACTCGCGCAATCTTAACTATAATAAATTAATAAATGACAGTTGTATATTTTGCCATAATAATATGTGTTCACAATTTGAAAGGCACTTATTGTATATTAAATTCGTAAATGTAGTGTAGATATTTATTGATACCTACTAGATGGAGGGGGGAGTATAACAAATATTTTATTTATATAAAAACAAAATTTAAATGGTATGGTTAACAAAAGTTGAAATATATATCAAATAATCTAACACTTATTGTTTCCATATGGTAGTAGACTGAATAATTAACAAGACTAAATTAATTTGTAAGACATAACTAGAATGTAAAACATGGGTAATTTAAAACCATAGAGTAAAATCAATGATGCGGACAAACAATAATCATTGTTTTTATTACAAAATTAGAAATTCACATCCCATCCTGAATTATCATCTGGTGGTGGGCTGTCTGCGTCAGGCGGATAATTGTCAAAATTGCTTGTGTCTATAGCACTACGCACCTTTGGCAAGATAGGAGGAGTGAGGGTTCGATTACGCAGTCCTTCCCAATTGAAACCATCAAACCACCTAGAATACGATAAACATTTAGTAAATATTTCACTAACATAAGTATATATAAAATAAAATAAAAACATTTATCTTACTTATGTTTTTGTACTTCGGTTAGTCGTTCAGCTGGATTATCTCTGAAATAGAAAATCCCCAAATTGAGTTTTAATAATTTATTTTGAATTTCAAACCATAAATTAAAATATACATATTATGTTTGATTGATTGGATTACAGCTTTAATAATCTTTATAGTTTTCTAAATGAGTATGCGCATAAAACTAGCAAGAGAGCTTTCAGCTGAAACTCATTGCATGCAGTTAGAGTACTTTAATTGGCTCATTGATGGTCATCAAAACACTGGTAAACTTTATTCACTCACATTGTGAGAGAGTTAGTCCTAGTAAATAAGAGTTCTATCTTGTGTATGATTAAATAAGTTGAGTTCCTTCAAGGCATGTTTTAAGATACCTATACATCTTAAACCATAATTCAAGGCACAAAGAAAAGGTACATACATGGATTTCAGAAAATATAAATTTAAGTTAGTCATTAGTAATTAATTTATTCATCATAATTTAAATTATTAATTAAATTCTGAAAGTGGAAAAACATAATTACATAATGTCATAAAAAATTCAATTATAGCTTAATTTGAATTTTTTCGGTATAAAATTTTAGGAAGCAATATTACTCATATACTATAAGAACTAAAATTCAAAAATTAGCAACCACCTATGTAATTTGAATGTATATATATATATATATATATATTATTAAAGTTGTCCAAACTTATTCATGTCATAACATCAACCATACATTTGTTTTGTATGTTATTCTTATGGTAAAATAAATTAAAAAAAAGTCGACAAGTGGGTACCGCTCTGCTGTACATTAGGGGGTGGGGTGGACCTCGGACTAGGGTAGGTTAAATTTGAATGCAATGATAGGTATCATTGTATACGAAAAACGATTCTGAACGGAGATGATTTGTCAGTCTAGAATATTTCAACATTAGATATAAATACAAATAATTTTATGAATTTTGAACTACAAAATAATTTGCAAATATTCATTATTTTGACGAATTTTTGTCAATATTTGAACTTCAAATGCTAATAAAAAAAAAATTGTGCCTATGTATTCTTATAATTTTTTAATTACTATAAGAATAATATATGAGGAACTTTGTATAAAATTTTTAAGTATTTTGATTGGGCAAAAAAATTTTATCGACACTTCAAAAAAAAATTTTCAGAAAAATTGGAAATTTCAGTTGTCTATAAATAGCTCAAAAAAACTCAAAATATTTTGAAAATTAAATTATGTAAAGAAAATGCCAATCTAAATAACTGGTAAAATTTTCAAGTATCTATGACTTATACTTTTTGAATAATAACAAATATTTAAAATCGTTATCGTTACGCGATTTCGTGAAAATTTAAAATTCAAACGCACTTAAAATTTTTCCTATAATGATGCTTCGAGTTTTCCCTGTAGCTACTTGAAGAAGTACCAATGGAAAACTTAGTGTTGTATTTTTAATCCTTAGTTATAAACACAAAACATTTTATGATTTTTCAACTTCAAAATTACTTGCAAATGTTCGCGTTTTCGACAGATTTCGTAAACATTTGAACTATAAACGCTTATAAAAATAAATTGTGACAAACGATTTATTATTTTTTTAACTACAATAAGAACAACTCATAAGGAACCTTGTATTAAATTTTCAAGTTTTTTTGGTCATCCAACATTTTTTTACTGACACTTCAAAAAAAAAATTCGTATAAAAATCGAAAATTTCAGTGGTCTATAAACTCAAAAAGTCAAAAAATTTTTGAAAATTTAACTGTATATAGATAACACTAACATAAACATTTGGTGAAAATTTCAAGTTTTTACAATGATTAGTTTTTGAATTATAACCATATAAAAAAAATCGATTCGGCCGAAAACTGGTTTTGTGTAAAAATTCAAGTTTTTCCGTCATTTTTTTTTTGTTTTTCTCATTTTTTTTGAAAACTGTTTACTTTTTACCTCAATAATGCACCAAGAATATTCACTTTTCCGTCGGAAACCACCCCCGAAGTTTGAAATTGAAGCATTATTTCGACTAGTTATGTTGTACACAGACACACAAACAAAAAAAAAACATACTTCATTGTAAAATCAATACGTTCATCACTCCGTTCAGAATCTAAAATTAAAGGGTGGGTTTAGACACTGTACAGAATATTAAAAAAAAAAAAATGTTTTTTATAAATAGTGAGAATATATTTTCTTTTTAATTTATCAACCTTTATACAAAGGATTATTATTTGAAAACTTAATGAATTTTGTGAAAAATTGACAAAAATGAAGAAGTTTTTCAATGTTTCATCAACATTAATATTTAAAAAAACATTATTTGTCTAAAGTAACAAAACAATCTGAAAGTATGCAATATAACCAATACTTTAAATAGAATAATATTTTCTCTTAAGGAAACTAAATAAATAAGTATTCCATTTAATCAAAAAAAATGTATACAATAAATGATTCATACTAATTATTAATAAATACAGTCACTATGTTTCAGAAATTCAAAATACAATTAAAAACTCATTTTTTGCTCTTATTAATTAAAACTTATAACAATCAGGACATACCTGCACAATTTCTTGATTAAAACTCTAGCATTTCTTGTTATATTCCTTGGGAATTCTATTGCATCTATGCCTTTTAGAATTATGTTATAAGTTTTCATTGGATCTGCCCCAGTGAACGGTGGTGTACCTATGACAAAAATAAATAATTTGAATAACTATACATATAGAATAGGCTTTAAAGAGAATTTCATAATTGATATTTAATAATTAAATATTGATTATTGTTGATTAAATGTGATAATGATAAAATACAATAAAAAATAAATAAATGTATTAATAATCAACAAATGAATGTTGATATAATAAATTACTTTTGTATATACAAATTAAATACATATATCTATATTATTCTTTTTGAATATTTTCAAAATTATTATTTTTTAACTAATTTTATTTTGAGAAATTGTTTTATTTGGCATTTGCATGTGATTTATTTGTCTTATACACTCATAATTTAGAAAATCTATGTACTGGATCCATACTACAGTTTATTTATAGCTAATATTAGATTTAAAATTTATATATTATCAAATTATTAAAAAATAATATAAACTGTGCTGAAGCAAACCATTTTTTTCAAATGTTTTAAACGAGTTATATGAATTTGAAATTATTTAAATATTTGTAACTTATTATAAAATACAATTTTTTTGCTTAGGAAGTTTAAATTCTTTATTCCAAATTCATTAATATAAAAATTGGTTTAATTATAATTATTTTTTATTAATTTAACTATAAATAAACTGTAGTAAGAAGTGCATAGTTGTTATGTAGTCATTTTCTTACACACTTATGTACAACATCCTCGTTATAAATAAAAATAATCATCATTCATCCTAATAATTTTTGGTTATTAAAACAAATGAAAATGCATACCGGTAAGTAATTCAAACATGAGCACTCCTAAAGACCAGTAGTCAGCACTTATATCATGGCCTCTGTTGAGAATCACTTCAGGAGCAACATATTCTGGTGTTCCACAGAACGTCCAGGTTTTTCTTCCATTCTAAAAATATATTTAAATACATTTTGAATAATGATTTAAAAAATATTGTATACCTAGCTTAAAATAATTTATACTAACATGCAATTTTTTAGCAAATCCAAAGTCGACTAATTTCACATAACCAGTGATATCCAAAAGTAGATTTTCAGGTTTCAGATCTCTATAGATTATGTTGCGAGAATGTAAGTAGTCAAATGCTTCAACGACACATCCGGTATAGAAACGTGTCGTAGAATCATCGAAATGTCCTTTGTCTCTGTAATTAGTTATATTAAGTAAATAAATTGATACCATATGTTAAGCAAACATAAAATATTTGCAATCCTATAACAGTATGTCATGTAAGTTACAATATTTTTTTCAATGAACAAATATTTATATAATTGTTTACTAATATAAATAACTTATTACTTAATGCTTAGTAAGTGAATGTAATTTGATTTAGATATCAGGTTAATAACAATCTGAATTTTCAGGTATATGAAACAATTTACGAAGTAGTACCTCAGTATAGTCCACAATTCTCCACCAAGGCAAGACTCCATGAGCATATACAAATATTTTTGGTCTTTGAACGTCTTAAACAACTTAACAATGAATTCACAGTTGGCTTCTCCCATGATCTCTTTTTCTGACATAATGTGCTGTTGTTGTCTTGTCTCGACAATCTGTTAATGTACATATTACCGATATTATAAACACTGCAGAGTTTACTCGATGAATTAAGAAAATATGAGTAAAAATATAATTGCACTGCTCACTTGACTCTTTTTCATCTGTTTCAGGGCAAACGATCTGGATGTATCGCTGTTTACTTGGACGAGTTCTACACGACCGAAACCACCCACGCCCAAAGTTGCCAAAACTTGTAAGTCGGAAAGTTTTAGGTTCTGGAACTCCTTGTTTGTAGAGCTATTAACATTTTTAAATATAAGATTATAAAGAAACAAAATTGCATTTACATAGTAGCAGTAGTAGCACTATCTACAAATATATGTATGAAAAATTAAATCGTATTTAACATTATGTTAAAAATATTTAATATACATATAACGAAGAATTATAATGTCATGCAACATGCATAATAATATTCTATGGTGTTTTGCATGTACGTTATATTCGATATATTTTCACGACAAAATGTGAAGAAAATACCAACTACACGTAATCATATTTTACTATTGAGCTTACCAAGAGCCTAGGACAAGTGCATGTAAGTGAAAATGACGAACATTAGGTAAACGCATGTATATTAAAATATTTAAAAATAATTGGTAAATACAATGCATTTGAAAGGCATTATTCTAACCACCGTTAATAATAATAATTAATAACATAATGTTTCAATGACTTGTATACCTATACAGAATAATGTATAAATGTATTTTTACAATACAACAATCATTATTGATATTCATATAATAATATTATATATTGTATTTATATTGTTCATTAGCCGAAAAACAATAACCTAGAATCTAGATACGACGATGAGGTGGCGAGACGATAGTAAAAAAATATAATAATATGATTATGATAACCGTTAATACCTCATTCGTTCCGAGGCATCGTCGTCTTTGTATCTGGTGCGTATTTCGTCCAGTCCGGCAATCAGTTGGTTGAACGTCTCTCGGTCTATGACCAAACACGACACGCCATCGGGGTCGCACGCGATTATGTTCGCAGTACGTAAGTCATCGCTGCAAAAATGTTCGATAAATATCATCAACGCCGTTGTCAACAAGTTGACTACTATGTTATAAATTATAATATATGAGGACATTTCGGTCGTCGCCAATAAAAGAGAACATGGTTAACGGTTATAGCGGTAGTGTAGTCTTGCTATACGTATAATAATGGTACGTACCCTTGTAACGCTTTTTCACCAAAAAAGTCACCCTTTTGCAAGGTCCTGATGTACTTGTCTTCAGCATTGTTCGATTGTTTTATGGTGACTTTAACCTATTTTAGGGAAATCAAATACACGGGTTATTATTTGTATTATATGAAAATAATAGTAAGATATAAGGTCTTCCGAGGGGGTGCAATAATTATGTATATTGTAGTATAATAAGTATATAATATATACTACTATAAGTACTAGTATATACTTATTATATATTATATATGCGAGTTAGAGGCACAGATAGTATACCTATACTTATATAACTTAATTATGTTTCATAAATTATATATTGTAATGATATTGTAAAAACAATTTGTAGGTATCAGCTAGGTATATTATGGTTATTTAGAAATCATATTATGTTATGTTTTAAAGTACAGTAAAACAATTAAAATTATAGAGATGAAAGATTAAGTTGACCTAAAAATGTACATAGATTATTTTATTGAAACAACATATTCTGCATATTATATTAAACTGGATGATAAAAACTAAAAACAAAATAGCAATATTGAATTTAATATTAAAAATACATATTGCTTACATTAAGAGTAAAAGAAAATTAAAATCAATTTTACAATATAATAGAAAACGAGTCAATAATTGAATCATATAACAAGTTTATAGTTTAAAATATTGTAATGTACGGTGTAGTAAACAGCATGGGGGAAAGAACTATGTAATGCCTATAATATATATATTATCACAATACTATACTGTTAGTGTACTGTTTTGTACTATACCTGTTGTCATACTCTGGTTAGGTATGAAGTGTAATATGAGTAAAAAAGTAATCCACATGTGTATTATACACTTTGAAATTAGCACATTTTTAATACGATCAAATGTCATTTTTCTTAAAAGTTTTATCAGATCCAACATTCAAATAAAAATATAATTAAACGTTTCCTTTTGTTTTAATAGGTTACTTGAGAAAAATTAAATGTATTAAAACACGATTCAGAAGCACATTATACGACTCATATTTGAAATTATTCATGATCGTGGCAGTAGAGAAAACAATTTTATATGATATTGACATAAGAGGTATAATTAAATCAAAAAAAATTTCCACTAAAACAACAATTTTAAATTATTTAAGTTCAAATTTTATTTTAATAATTATAAAAAATTGGTTTATAATATTTCAATTTTATTTAGTGTAAAGATTTAGTTCTTTAGAGCCTTTGACCATCATACTATAGGTAAATATATTTTATTTAAAAGCATATATTATCAGTAAACAAATTTTAGAAGGGTTTAATTTAATAATTTAAATTCATAGAAAATGGAGCAAGGGGCAAAACCACTCATAACTTTATAAATCCAATATAAATATATTTATACACTATACACATTATATTGTATTCATTGATTTCTTTACAGGTCTATGGTAAATGGCCGATTTTAAATCGATTTTTTAGGTCCGAACAATTCTCTGAGTGAGGGTATTGAATTATTTACGAACTGCTGCCTTATTGAACTATAAGTGTTACTGCACATATATAACATATTTTATTATCATATTCTACATCGTTTTTGGAGAGACGAGTCAACTATATATTTTTATATACCTTTCCTTTGTTGATTATGAAGAACGTGTCTCCTCGGGCACCTTGTCTAATTATATAGTCTCCGGCATTGTAGAACGTCTAAAAAATGTAAAATAAAAATAATAAAAATACCTATATATTTAGTATCTATAATATAATAATTTTTTTTACCTCTTCCAAAACGTCCGAAATCTTTATGAGTGTTTCTTCGGGCAAATCTTTGAATATTGGAACACTGGAAAACACAATAAAAAGATAAATGTAATCGATTATAATTAGTTGGAAACAGAGGAAATCGTAAATCTTACCTCTTGAGGAAATCGGTATATTCGGTTTGTCTTATGAGTCCAGTCCTCATCATAATTGTCTGGAAGCATTGTCGTTCGATCGCCCATAGCTTACAATCCGTAGCAGCTGGGAAAAAAATAGACGAATTAATTATGTACGGCAATACACAACAATTAAATGTAAATAATATTCTTATAATTTTAAAGGTAATGTATTTAATATAATATTATATTGTTTATTTAAAAAAATTTAAATTATTGATTGAAATAGATCTTGATTTACACAATGTAAGGAAGAAGATAAATACTGTTTCGTTATCTGCAGTTATTAACAACCAATATAAAAATGCACAAACACAAAACGTCACCGTGACCAGAGGTCTGTACAACTGATGAAAAACACGAGTCCACATTACTGCGAAAGCGAAGTCCGTACTGGACTCGTATTTGTCATTCATCTAATATAATATTATTGAATGGCATGGCCAGTGATCAAAACAAACATATCGAAAACAATGAGCCAGGCGTTTAATTATGCCAATTGAAATGATTTAGCAAATGTATTGCTTTGATGATGCATTATAATGTGATCAAGAGTTAACGTGAATAAATTGT
Organism: Aphis gossypii; assembly: GCF_020184175.1. Classification (NCBI taxonomy): domain Eukaryota; kingdom Metazoa; phylum Arthropoda; class Insecta; order Hemiptera; family Aphididae; genus Aphis; species Aphis gossypii. Next base: position 17,753,092 of record NC_065532.1, on the reverse strand, counting down.
ACAAAAATATTTTTCATCAAAGTAGAATAATATACCTAATAAAATATTAATGTTAACTTCTATAATAACAAATTTAACTATCAAATATGTTTATTTTTTTGTTGATAAATCAATATTATAAAAATTCAGTATGTTATTAAAGTTTATAGATTTATACGTACGAAAAATTCATGAATTGTACATTTATGCACTAAAAATAGTGTAATAGTATTGTGATAAAATTGTATACATTTGATTTTATATTAATATGTTGTAACATGTTACAATATTTTTTATTTATTAATATAAATGAAGTAAAAATGCAAAAAAGAAAATAATAATTAGTTATGACTAATTTCTAATAGCTAAAGCTATTAATATGCAGTATAGTTTACCAGTTTTTCTTTAAGAAAGTGAAAATATAGTACTACTATACAAATATTGAAATATCACTAATAATACAATTATTATTTTGCTTAATATCGGCTTAATATATCTTTAGAGTATTTGATAGGGAAATGTATAAGTTTTCAGTAGTATAATTTATTTCTATTTATAGTAAATGAAAATAACAATATATAGCGGTTGCCACTTAAAAATCGAAAGTTGATGTCTCTGTCCTCCAAATGTTGTAATGAGTATTTTGAAAAATACACCCATATATACGATAGTGTGACCTAAATTAATTTAAAACAAAATTCAGAAATATTCATTAGCGTCTGAAAAGAATCTCTATACGCATCATGTGGAATACTCTGTATGTAACAGCTATACAAGTGACGTAGCTGAATGGTTTGAATATTTGATTCTATGACATAAGTGGCGGGGCTTGCCTCGAACCTACTTGAGAATCAGTTAAATTAAAAGAGTAGTCTATAATAGAGTGATGTGTATTGACAGACTGAGAATTAGGGATTTTAAACGACAATTGTGAAATTTTCTCAACTAAAAATTAAAATGTAAAGGTTTTTTTCTATTATTACATTATAACAGCTTATTATCTCTTTATAAACAAGGAGTTTGGGGAAAAAGTTGACTCGTCGTTATCAACGGCAATATTTTTGTAGTTTAATATATAGGTTCGTGTAATTTTACAATTATTTAAAGTGCAAAAATAATAAAATAAGTATAAAGTGTTATACTATACCTTTAATAGTGGCAGTACGCTTGCAGTTGTATAAAATAGCCAACTCTCCGAACACTTTTCCAGAAGTCATAGTACTAAGATATTTGTTTTCTCTGCTCACCTCCACTCGTCCCTCTGAAAATACAATATACAAATACATTATAGTAAACCGGTGAACATTATAGAAATTGCAGTTGATGACATTTATATATACGTATAAAAAATAAATACTATCAACATGAGAAATAACGCAACATATCATTTGGCGTACAACTTGGGCGTGAAAACAAAGTTTTAATTGTACAATTATATTATTTTCTAGTGTATCTATAATTATTTTCGTAATTATAGTTTAAGTCCTCATCATCGTGTATACCTATATAATATAGTTAGCGACTGGGTAAATACATTTAATGCAAAATTCGACCATCAAATCGAAGAGAAAAATATTGACATTTAGTGTATTCGAGATGACAAATGATTACGTATATATTATATACCTATATGTAATGATTTTTTTTATAGGTCGTATAGGTACTCTGGAATTCATGTACTCATGTACTCCAGACGGAACTACGTTATACTATATTATGACGTCACGGTCTTCTCCTTGAAAGTAAATAATAATAATAATGGTAATACAAGTGATACGTTCAACACCGAAAGCGTATATACACGAAAATAATAAAAAACGTTTCGTGTGATGGAGTAAACGCGCTGGAAAAACTACACGCCTGACCTTATTATTTTTATACGTACGGCCGACACTCCGACGTGACGAAGACGATATCTGAACCTGCAGAGTGTATATAAAACACAATATATATTATATTATACATTGTATACGTAACAGGTGCAATTTGTCGTCGTTTCGAATTGTGCAAAATATGGAGCGCGCGATGCGGTCAGCTTCACACACTGCACACACGAACCCGGGTCGGTCGTGGCCTGGTTGTGAAACCACGTCGTCTCCTCTTCGTAATAATATGTAGAATATACTCGCGTAGTTTGAATCGCGAAATCAAAATTATTGCTGTAGAAGAGACTATATTGTGTACACGGCGATAATTATGACGGTGTCCTCTTCAATAGAGACGTGCGCCTACTTAAGTATACATAATACATGCCTATATGGTTTGTTACCGCGCAGCGATTGCGGAGAAAACTCGTGTCATGTGTACAATAATATTTATAGAACGGCCCAGAAAATCGACAGACCTGCACACTGAACACGGTGTTCCATATTTATAGTATATACAGTGTATTTCAAACTACTGCTAAGACCGTTTCTAGTGGCATATCCTGCAGAGATGTCGCTGCATATTTTGCAAAAGAGGTGTTGAAATCTTCGAAGAACTCACAGCGAGCCATGGACTCTGTTCTATAATCTTATTCTCATCGTAGAATCGACGCGGTTACAAACACTACAGATTTTAATGTCAATACATAGACGAGACCATAAGTCTATATGCGCGTTCTTTTTATTATATTTTCTTAAAATTTAAATGGGCTCCGAGAAAAACCTTTGAATATCTTTACCATCACCTATTATTATCGCTATACGCGCAAAAGCATAAGACTATTATACAGGTATATACACACACAATAGTACCTATATAAATATGTACATATAGATATAGGTAAAAAATAAGTATACAAGAAGAGCTGGTCGATTAGTCTCACTATTATATCTGACCTCCCCGATAATTATAAACGCTCGTATTGCAATACTAGTACTACTAAGTATTATAATACTTGTAAGTATATAATATATTCGAATTGGAGAAATAAATTCGTATGTTTTGCGTGCTTAATCGACAGTCTGCGCGAGACGTAATTTGGTATGGGTATATATATGGATACAATAAAACGCAAATAATATATTATATATTATTATAATATTGTTGTCAAGTCTAGAAGTATATATAAATGGGCGTCTCTCGATAAATTGGTGTTATACGTGTTTATTATTACTCTTAGGTAATCTCTGTATACTATGTGTATACAGTGTCTCGAATATAGATAAAACGCGTACGCGTGGTATGGACATATACGTAGTCGCATATTTAAAAGAATATATCGTTTACCAGCCAAAATTCTTTTCCGTCGACAATATTAAACGCGTACAGAGAGTTATATATTAATATTGTACACTGCACATATAATATATGCAACGGCAGCTTTTTATTATATACGTGCACACAATGCATAGTTTATTGGACGTGGGCTACTTGGATTAATTGAAACGGGATAGATTTAAGTCGGTTGCAGCTGTACACCTATTATATATATAAATGTGAACGACCGACTCGAACATGCTGGTTTGTCATCACTGGTCAAAACGAACTTGTGTGTGTGTGTGTGTGTGCGTGTGGCCATATAGCAATTATATTATAATATTATGTACTCTGTGGTATAATGGTCTAGCAACAGTAGCAGCATCGTCAGTTAACGCTTCAATCAATGCGATTAAGGTTGTCGAGCTCCGTACCAATAATAATAATACTCCAACAGTAAATAATATTTTCACGTACACGATTGTCTATTTGTCGATTCGAAGAACGCGGTACATAAAATATACGAGTTATATGACCTTTCGGCGTTCTACGCCGGTTACGCTGCTGGACCGTGCTCTCATATACATATATATATTGTTTTAAATATTATATTATTCACTTGTACGTTGCGTAAAACCTAGACCAGAAATATGCAGGATGAGGGTTTACGTCATATTATACTGAAGTATATTGTATTGTGTGAGTACGTAACCCGTAAGGACGGACATTACTGCAGCAACTATGGTAGTGACCCATTCAGTTAACTATGAAAAAACTAGGTATTTTTTCTAACGCATGGAAAACGATGACGAATTATAACTTTTTCTTATTAATTAATATAAAATATAATTTTATTAATTGATATGCAGAATTATATGGGAAGCTTATACTTTCGCGCGATAGGTTTTCTGACATTCAGAATTCTAAGTCATAATACAAATTTCAAAATTTTTTATTAATACTGATGAGTTACATTGTAACTACTATAACGCAAACAAAATTCAAAGAAGTAAAATTTTGAATTCATAGGATACTATTATAAAACAATACGTACACCACAGCCACACCATCGTCACGGCCGATGACTATTTTGCATCGTTTCCGTGTAAAATAAAGAACTATGGTTATTTTATTCAGTTTACTTCACCACTATACATATAATAATGACTACTAATAATCACTATAAATAAAAAAATATCTTACACAACACTGCGCGAAGAAGCGAGTGTGATTCAATAACTTTTTTTCATATACACACGATTGATTTAAAAAATGTATCGTTATATCGGATAGCGATTATTATAATTTATGGTAATTGATTTGTTTACGCAAAAATCATCTCTCAAGAATTTGGACAATTTGAAATTGAATTATCGATTTTCGCGAGTTATAATTAATTCGTGATTAAATGCAAGTATTTTGAAGTTTGTATAATACGCGTATGCAAGAGACTGGCGCATATAATATATAACTTCCCAACAAGAACGAGCGGAGTTTAACTCGAATTCGGGAATACTTAACATTGGCACTATTAAATACGAACCGATAACGGAGTGAAAGCAACCGCGGCTAAACATTACAGATGTTAATAATAATAATATAATGTTATGCGCCCTTGTAACGAGTTGGTTTCCACGGGGCACAGTATATACTGTGTGTAGTGTGTACACTGTACGATATCTGTGCGGCTACAGAGCTCGGCATTGCCGCTGCACGACCTACAGACACAATATATCCTACAAACACCATTATGCACTGTATATTAAACTGACACGCGAACACAATCATGTAATATTACCACACGACGAATACCTATATTATACGAATTGAATAATGAATAGTCATAATAATAATTTATAATATAAAATAATTGAATCGTATTTCAAATCAGTTGTACGCGTTCTACTATATTCTATCCGTCCCACAGACCGTATTTTAATAATATACATCGCAACGTAGGTACTTAATATTATTGTTATCATAATATTATACCACAGCTCGCGCGTGCGTGTGAAAAAGAATAGAACGTTTTTGTTTTATTTATTTATCTTTTTTTATTAATAATAATACTAATTTCTTCGTTTATATCTTCGCCCTTCTCAAATATTGTTCTATATCACACACTGCTGCCGTCGACGGCCCGGATTTTCTGAACAAACACCAAAGCCGCGTCGGCCATTTCTTTCTTTTTTACACGATACCGGGTATGTATATGTATGATGATATAATGAAGCGATGAGAAATACAATCACGCGGTCGTGTGTATTATTACATAGAGGACGCAGTAAGCTCACCGGGCGGCATACCACTGGAAAAAAAAACGCTGTCGAAATCTTGCTCAACACTATAATAAATAATAATAATAATAATAATATTATTATTATTATTATTACATTATATCTAATATAATATTATCATATTATGTAGTGCGCACACAGAACAACGGTGCAAATCACACGTGAGATTTGCGCTCATTAGCAACTTTACGACCGTATAGGTATGTTACAACAATTGTACCACACGCAAGCGCCGTTATTATTTTAAATATTATGATTGTTGTTGTTGAATAATATAATATTATTGTTTTGTTCAACGTTCGTTATTTATTTTTTTTTTATAATTGCAAAACGATGCGACGCGACGGCGCTATACCGAACGTGGTCGTCGACGCGCTTATTGAATTGTGTAACGATACAAAAAATTCAAAGGTAGGTAAACAACAGTACCGATAAGGCGTTGGAAAAAAAGGTCGTGAACGACAAGGAGGTTTTTTAATATTTACAAAACGTATTTTGATAAACTATTAGATATATATATACATGCGTGTCCTGCAGTATGTCGACCGTGTGGCTTTGCAAATATATACACGTCACTTATATTAGTTATTATATTGGCATATTGCATTGCGTATAACGTACGATACACAGTATTTTGGGTGAAAAAAATGTTAATGTTAGTGTTTAATTATAAGTTTATAAATTACAACATATTAATAGAGCAAAACTCAACATGAAATTAAAAACTTCTAACCGGCGTAATAAATTTTAATGTAAATACAAAATATCATAATATTGCGTTAACAAGCAGTCACAGTGCCAATGATTAAATATGTCTCGCATATTACGTTATTCATTAATAAAAAAAAAATGAAAAAAACACGCCCGATGACGGTAGTACCACGGTAATAGTGGTAATACCACGTTTCACAAAATTCGTCATCGTGATTTGAGGTGAATTAAGCGGCAGGCGTGACGATTTCGATTTCCCCCGTGGAGCCGCGAGGGTCCTTGACGACAACTCGAACAACCTTCATAAACATCAGCATTTACTGCGGATAAAAGAAATTACGAAACCATAACAAATGTATTAAATGATTTAGGTCTTCTGCCCGTGTTTTGTGATCAGGAGGAAGGGGTAGAGTTCTAATAATTGTAACTATTATATTAGTGATTAAAACAAACAAAATACGGCGCATTAACCAAGAGATAAGTTACGAATCAATAATTACCTCCCTTTTGATTAAAAATTATGCCGCTAAAGGGAAAACAAATTTTGTTTGTTTTACACAAAATTCTCAGGAGATGACCCTAATTTTCTTTAGGTACCTAGCTGTTCTCATTAATTATTACTTTATAGTTTATTTACTTTCTGAAGTACTTAAATCTAAGAAACGATCATGAAGCATACTTACTTACATATCTTTTGTAAGTCAATTAAATGTATACAAATTATAAGTAGGTAAAAAAAGCATAAAATAACTTTTATATATAAAAAAAAATAATAATAATAATAATTAATAAATAAATAAAATGTGCGTTTTTAGTTTAATTGCTATTCCGGTAGTTATTATATAATAACACTTAACTTTATAATTTATAAAAAGTAATACCTAACATATGATATTAAGAAAATTATAGTATATGAAAATTATAAAATTAAAATTTCCAACATGAAAATATCCTCAAAAGAATTGGAATACATTTGCAATAAATCTCAAATTAATTACAACTATTTTCAATTGATAATCTTCTGGTTGTTTTATTTTTGAGAGATCAGCTCTTAACATAATCGTTAGCCATCCTTTTACCGCGTATCTACTATATCATCTCTATATATTACCTTGTCCTAATTCTATCCAAATAATGGTTTATTTTTTGTCATTTTTTACCGATTATCCATTTATTAACTGATGGAATTATTTTGGGTTTCTCGTCCGACAAAGCGTTTTAGTGATAAAATGAGTTGGAGACTACAAAATTCAACTCCACCAACCAAATCTGAGCTATATTCGTATACGTCTTGGAGAAGTGCAGAATGACAACAATATAAAATGTCAGAGAGACACAGCGGTGACTGATGACGACTGTGCGCAAGAACGCCGCCACCGGTATAGTGACGATCAGGTCATCGATCTCGGCAGCATTATTTTCGGATTCTATTGTCGTACGCGCGAAATGCACAACCGCGGCGGGCGGCGTGTCCGATTTGCGAACGACTGAAGCGACGTTGGTCCGCGTGTACAAGTAAAAACCATTATATATTTATTATTATTATTATTACTGTCATCGTCGAAGCGATTACGACAGCGGATAACGGTTTTCGGCCGCCGACGCCGATCTCCCGCTGTAGCTTAGACTACGACGTACTAACGAATAACTCAGGAAACCAGCTGTATATTATAGTATATTATGTAATAATATTTTTCGTTGATTTTGAAATAGCCCATTGATTAAAATTCAACCATTATAATTTATAACTCATCTACCGGAAGAACCAATATATAGGACTGGGGTAATAATTACACTCTAAGAATGTTCGTGAATGTCGCGACCCCGTGTAAGGGGAAGATTTCTTTTAACCAATTCTATTTTTATTTAACTTTTTTTCCGTACATCACACAAACCACGTCTTATCTTATTTAATCAATGTTTGGTTATTATAATACCATTGATTATAAATAGCACGGACTAAGATATTATACAGGACTGGTCAACTGGACACGACAAGGTTGGAGGGTGTGGGGGGTTGACTACGAAATGTAGTACAACAGGCAGTGTTCGGAGGGATATTTTCCTTTTAACATTACTAGCGCCGTCTTAGTGAATACTTTTGGAACTAGATGACATTATCACCATAGATAAATGAATATAAGTATCCACTAAGACGGCGCTAGTAGTGCTAAAAGGAAAATATCCCCCCGAACTCCGCCTGTTGTAATACATTTCGTAATCACAATATTCATCTCGTATAGAATTTTTTTTTTTTTTTTGTTATTTACAATTATTATTAATACAAATCAATGGTTACCCATTTAATTAAATGACCAGTCCTATTATCAAATGTAAAAACAGTTGCCTATATAATACTCCTTAGAATTTAATAACAAGGGGGCCTCTTAATTCTTTAACATAATTATCTGTAATCGTACATCTATATGGTTATTATATCAGTTGTACAACGTATATCATAGTGTATTTATAAGTATTTGAACAGTTTTCTGGAAAGGGAAGAGCCAAATTCTTGTCAACTCAGAATAAGGACGTGTATTCGAGAAGGTTTTGAACCACTGTTCTTGTTGTACTATAACGATTAAATGAAATGCGAATTAGACAATTTGTGGACTCTATTATCATAGATTACGAGATATTTTTTGTAAAATAAATCGATTAAAACTAAAATTATGTACTACCAGAGGACGGCAACACGATAATAAGCAAAAAATATACATTGCGTTGGGTTGCAATTCACTGTTGCTCGTCGGAATGTACCGGAATCTACACGGTTGTGTACATATAATTAAGTAAGAATAGGTGGTCTAAATTATTGTTACTAAAACTTTAAGTATAGTACCAATAAGATATATCAGCATTTACCAAAGTTGCGTCGCAGCGACAATCTTAAAGATATTTCATAGAGGGGTTGTGAAGTTTAAAATTGGCAAAAATGTCCAATTTCTTATATCGAACAAATTTACTGTGTCCGACTATACAGATTAAAAATTAAATATAGTTACAGAATGAGGGGGGTGGGTTATCGCCCACCATAAACCTCCTTCGGTTAATTTCTAAATTGCATGCAATTTTCACGGCATTTATTTATACAAACATATGCTACAAAAATATTTTTAGTTTCAAACAATTTCAACCTCTGTTATCACCGAATGGTTTGCGCTCTCGCGTTTGTTGACCTCATCGTCGTCGCGCGTCGCTGTGAAAATCGTTCGAGCGGGGAGACATTAACGCCACCATCAGTTCACGAGACGCCACCGCCGGCAGGTCGGGATTTTAACGGGAGGAGGAGAAAAAAAGAAGAAAGAGCCCACGCGTTTCAAATTAAAATATTGTTATTGTTTAAACACGAATATCGCGATGTTTCAAGATGGTTATAGACACGTAGATACTATGTGTATACCTACTGTGCGTATACAAACGAGCGGATATTCCGACGAGAAACACGAGAAACGAAACGACAAAAAAAATAATTAATAACAACAATAATGTTACAGGTACATACACGTAAATGATAATTATCAAATTTAATGTACTGCGTTCGTTGCTGGACCACTGTTCTTTCAACAGTCTCGACAATCGCTCGTTTTGGAAACCAATAATAGCCTCATGCGCAATAATTATAATATTATAATACCTATACCTAATAAGTACGCAATGTTAATATTGTATAAAAAGGTTTGATTTCCATGGGGAAATATTTTTCGAGGAAATCAAACGTACATGTGCATACATACCTCGTAAATGGATTTTTGTACGTAAAAAACCGAATTATAGTTTCAATATTAGGTACTCAAAGTAGGATCGCGAATCGGAACCTATAATATAATTTGATTGATAAAGATTATATTTTTTCTATTAAATAACCACGTTTTGCAAAAACAACAATAACAAAAATAATGAAAATGAAAATCGTTTAAAAGTGTAAGAAGAATATTTTTAATTTTTGATTTATGTGTTGTACTCATATTGTGTGTGCAACATTACGCACACGCTATGAACAGGTACTACTGGTTGCACGACAACGCGGCGCAAAAACACTGCAGTTCTTCGATCATTTATCCTGTTATCGTATAAAATAATATTTTGTTATCATAATTTATCAGTTATCTGCTCTGAAACTTGGCTCACTTAACACGTGTGCATAGTTTCGTGTTAAATGTTATTATGTACATATTTTGTAACAGATATAACAATGTCACTGCCGCAGCAATATTGTTATGCGCCCAGGAATGTGTCCTGCGCGTTTTCACGCACACGGCACAAAAATTACGAAAAACAACATTTATGAATCAAAATACTTGTCCGGATGAATGTTAAAATGTGGTTACAACAGTAATATGGCTCGAAATCCGCTTGAATGCCATGCGTGTCAATCGATATTGCATCTAAACGACGGAAACTGGGATAAAATAAATATTATATTCGTCATATATAATTTAACAATTGAAAATATTTTACCGGCAGCGGGAGATAGTATAATATTATTATAATTTATAACTGTAAACTGACGGGACGATCATGGTACAACAACGAGGTGTGTATTGCGACGGCGTTATGGTGTGTTTGGCGATTATCGGTGACGATTTTTTTCTCTCGATCGGTTGATATAGTTTTTAAAATTCGTAACGGTGCTAGAATGTAATTGGCTAGTAGTACCTACATATTATTATTTAATCACCACAGCCGTTTTTATTCGAACGATAATATTAATATTTCGCCCAACTATATATAAATAACAGAGGCGAATGACACCACAATAACTCGTAAAGGTGGTATCGATTAATGATTTTTATTGCTATAATAATTTTCTAATAATAACATATTATCACAATAAAATACATATATTTATAATATACAACACTTCCTTAAAGCTTGCGTCACAAGTCACAACGATTACCATGACGAAGGTTAACTGCTTTTACAGGGGAAAAGTGATTTATCCATTACTAGAGGTTTTTTTATTAATATTTATATACTGCAGTGTGATTTACCAAGTACGAACATCCCCAAATAATCCTTTTAATAATATATTTATTCAAATTATTGAGATTTTTTGTACTACTTATAAGGAATATTCTGTGGCAAACTTCTATTTTTTAAATGAAAACCTACTTTACAATTTAAAACTATTAAGTGAATAATTTTTCTAAAAATTTTGATATACCTACCTAATTCAAAATCAAACAAAAAGGTTTTTAATTAGTTATATTAATTGATTACAATAATTTTCAATTCACTATAATATGTACATATGTAATATGTATCTTTCAAACCCATAATTATGGACCTAGTATCCTTAATGCACGTAGTTAACAATTAAGACTGCTCTTTCAGTTTTTGAAAAAATATCCGTCATATACTTTACACTAGAACAGTAGGTTTTCATTTTAAAAACAAAAGTCTATATCACTCAGTAAGTTGTGTACAAAATCTTAAAAAGTTAAAAATATGATCTTTAGATATATTTAAACACTTCAAACATCAGATTTTGAATAACTGCATTATTTAAAAAGAGAACATGAGCATGCTTGTGAATTACCATGTATAATATTATACAAAATATAATAAAAACACGTTGAACATATTTGTGAGAACTTATCCGTAGTGGTGTAATATACTAATACTGTAATAGTTATAGTAAAAAAATAATATTCAGTGAAATTCTAGTTTGCAGTACGAATGAATTAATATAATATATTACAAAGACACGCGTATTATCTCGTATCTACTTATCATATAATATATTAAATTACACGGACAAAACACAACAAATTTTTCAGCCCCATATTAATATTATTATAAACTGATATTATAAATTATAATATGTGTTTAGAGCGGCTAATTTCCAATCGTGAGATACCAATAATTATGATAGTATTAATACCAACGGTTATATAATATGAAAGTGCGTGTATTTTAACGTCTTTAAAATTATTTATTTGAAAACGAAACGTCACGAAAATGTTGTAAATTTTAAAACGAGAATACTGCAATGTCATATTATGTACGTAATACATTAAAAATAAACCACGCACTGGCCACCATATTTTGATATGTGTACGTATTCTGAATGCAGCAGAGTTGGACAATAACGCTGATTTTCTAAAATATTAACCGCACTGATCTTTTTTAAATTTTAACGTATGATTTAAGTACGCTTATTAAGACTGATAATAATTTATTTAATAGATTCTAAGGGGGGATATATGGAGCTGTGCTTCCCCGTTTATATTATATGATACTACGCTATACGAGTAGGTATTCAATTATTTTAATCATGGATTTACCATGTATGAAATATTTGTCCCCCCTCCCCAGGGGTCGTCATAATGTTGAGCTATGTTTTTGAGAACAGGACAATACTGCAATAGCCGCACGTTAACTCGAATTCTGGCTAAAGAAAACAAAAAGCGCTTAAGAGGTAGGCGGGGACACAGAAGAGTGAGCATTTCACACACAGGGGACCGTTTGTTTCTCATTGCTCACACACTTTCACTGAAATCCACTAATTATTATTACCAAGACTGGACACAATGATTTCACGAGTCGTAGGTACACGACGCGCGACCAAGACAGCGACAACGTTGATTGGTGTTGTTGTAGGAGTATAACTTTCATTAGTGAACTTCTTTTTTTTTTATCATATAGACTGTCGTAGCAGTTATGAATAATATTTATATACGATAATATTGAATGGGTCGTTTTGTTGTTGCGCGGTGGGACGAGCCTAAGCAGACGAGTTAAAAAAAATAAAAAAAAATAATAATAAAAATAAACAGTGTCATTGCCGTCAAGCGGAAACACCGAACCCGAGAAATGTATTTATTAGGACATCCCGCGAGCATATAGAGACAGTTATTTTATGCTTCTATTCCTATTATTATTATTTTCAATTTAATTACGAGTTACGACATATATTTTCTTCTATACGATTCACGAACGGGCGAGCGTCAGCGGTTATCCACGATATCCGGGAACACAGAGACTGTGATTTATCAGTAGGTAGTAGTAAGAAGTAATAAGTGCGCCACCGTCCAAAGACATCCATTGTGATGATGCATACTACCATACGTAGGTACTTTTTTATCGATTGTGTGCGGTCTAGAAACGACAAAATGTTTAACCACATCGTGTTGAGTTTGCATAAAAACGATTTTCTCACTTGTTTGCTAAAAATGTGCAAAAATGTGATTTACTTAAGACCAAAGTCAAAATTAAAATATAGTATAATATTACAATGATGCTTGACTACTGTTTCTAGAGAAATTGATAATTACTAATTATTAATAATAATTATAACGAAATCGTTTCGATCTATAACCTTTGATTATAAGAGATAAAATATTTGTACGATAATTATAATGTATTATGTATAATATACAAATGTCAATTCTATTGGGCGATAACATTAATACATTTTATAATATGAACAAAAAATAAAATAAAAGTTATAACGCAACCGATAAATATGATACTAATAATATATACGGAGACCAGTCACTGTTGACAAACATGATTATCGTCTAGCTGTATTTTTATTTTGCGATCAAACGAGGACACATGTTAGTCATGTTAGTTATGAGTTTATGACCAAGTTTTGCCTCGGTGCAGCGGTTTTTGTAGTAGTCACGATTTCGAACTCATCCAAAATAAAAAAAAAAAAAGAACCGTATGCATAACGTTATAACTTATAACCTCAGACCTCAGTAGTTATTTATTTGACATCGCAATAGCGTCGTCAGCTCCATCTCACGGCATATAAACATGTTACTTTTACGAATATGAAATAATGTAACATATACATTATACATAAATACATATAAGCATATACATTATACACATATATATTTATACATAAATGTGTACATAATTATAATACAGAGTGACTTCATGAATTATATTTTAGTTTAGTATTTATTTTACTCAGTTTTTACAAATAACACAATTTTAATAGATTAATATTAATGATTTCTAAAAAATGTGGCACTTTTTTCTGCGAGGTCCACTAGATAAAACTGCTTTTGCATTGCTTCTCCGGTATTATTTAAAAATCATCATGAATTATATATCTATTGTTAGTTCTTAAAGTAGGTAGAATAACTCGTAAATTTAATTTTGATAAATAAGTATGAAAGCTTTTCAAAAAAACACCTACCAAATAATTTATAGTAAAAGATTGGTTTTTATTAAAAAAAAAAATTGTATTGCAAGAATAGATACACTTCTTATAATTATTTTATAAAAATAATAATATGGCGATTAAGCAAGAGCGTGTGCTAAAAGATGGGGGAATTAAATTTTGATATATAAATTAACTTTTTAATTTTATAAAAGTGGAATGGGCAGTGTTCCAATTAAATGTATTTAAAATACATTTTTAAAAAGTATTTTGTGTTTCGAAAGTACTCAAAATATAAAATTAACAATAACTGATAATAAAATGTTCACGTTTGAATTTTGGTGATATTAGTATGATAGGTTATAGTTGTGGTTATTTATATCATGCTCTTATCTATAAAGCATTAACTCCCGAGTACCAAACCGAAATGTCAACGACCTAGCCCACCAGCAGATCTGGTTTTTTGATTATATTTTTGGGGCAATGACTATATATTTTTAAAAATATAAGTTTTTTCAAATAGTGTATCGCACTCGCATTGACTTGTTCTCAAGTTTTCCATAATACTATTGAATTTATAACATAATATATTTAATATTTATCATGATTTATAAATATAGTAGGTACTATAATATTAAAGCATACATTTATTTACCATAACTTAAATAATTCTTTAAAAACAAAAAAACAAAAAAAAATTCTATGACGAGCATACAATTATGTGGTTTTTCATTCAAATTGAATGTATTTTGTATTGGAACTACATTAGGTGATATATTTTGCCTATCCTCGAGTATAGACAGTTTCATGTTAGGTTCTCTTCTAACTACTCGAATTTTCAGTCTACACTCAACAGTAATAAATACGAGTAATAACTAATAGTTATACGACTAAACGAGTATTAAATCAAAATTAGCAATTATATAATTCTTTAACAATAAGACTAGGATTACAGTATACGTTTTATTATTATCGTAGTTGTACATAATATAATACCTATGGGCTATGGGTATATAATAAATAAAAATATAACACAATATTTAAACAAACAATGATGAACAATACAATGATTTCACGCAGACGTAGCACGCTTGTCAAAAAAAAAAAAAAAAATACTATAAAATTAAGTTAACTGTTTACAAACTAATATATTCTATCAACGATAAACTGTTTAGGTGTCATTTAACAATGTAATAGATGAATCAAGATTTTTTTCGCGATTTTCCGACAATAATGGTCAAGGTGGAAATGAAGAAATCGGTTATTGGTGGTGTCTCATGTTGAAATTAATATCATGATAGTATTATATATAATATATTCGAGTAACTGCGCATAAATATAAGTAATAAGGAGCGTAACTATGCAATTGATTTTGGGAGGGGAGGCGTTGGTACTCGAAATTATGTAAACTCTGTCTTTATTAGTAGATATATACTTAACAGTCTCAACAGTACTGAAAATCATAATTTGAATAAATTCAGTATGTTTACGTGACAACTGACAAGGAATAATAATGGTGATGACTATGTTGGTGAATCACTCTATGTATTGAGAGTGGGTGTTTTGTGGTTGCTAGTTGTGCGGTGCAAAATGTATCACGCGTGTTTTATTATTCGAAAGTGTCGATGACGATCACGCGCAGCAAAATTAGTTTGAAAAATACCTACACAACAAAAAACAAATATTGTCATTTTTTTTCATATGGATTAAAAGATGTGATAGTCTTAACAATGTAAGTACGAACTAATAAAACCTTAAAAAAACACCTACAAATTTCAATCATGGTTCATTTTAAAATTAACTAAGTATATCAAATATAAATATTTGCAAATAAAAGAACTTTGATTGTAAAATGGTTCCATAGGAACATTTATGTGTAGTGAAATAAAAAAAAAAATATTAGAAGTTGATGAAAACAGTGTAATATCGAAATGTAGAGGGATTATTTATGGCAGAGCGCTCAAAAATTTCTAATACCACAAAAGTGTTATTTTACTATATCGTTTGATTAGAATATTATTGTGCACTCTTTAATTTTTTGTTTTTGTTTTTGGAAGAAGTTTTCGCGGAGAAGATTCTAAACAAAATCGGTCAGTTTACCGTAAATAACACAGTCAAGGCTACAGCCTAACAATAAAATATTGTTAATTATTATAATTAGTAGCACAATAACACTCATTGTGTTTGTACTTAACGATGAAAGAATGGAAAATGCGATTCAATATATAATAATAGAGTTAATTAATTAATTACTCATTATTCATCACCTCAATAGAATTCCGAAAAGATAATCTAAATCAAAAGTTATTGGCACTTATTTGACGATACAACATTTTTTTTCAAAGATAATGAGATACGTTGCTCTTGCCTCTTGGTAAATATATACGGTATGTGAAAATAAACGAGTTTCTGTTCAGATATTTAAAAATAACATCAATGTCGATAGACGAAATCGAACAAGTCACGAGGTGTCGAGGTATAATCACGTTGTGATCTTATATTTTTATCATAGTTGCTATTAATTATTATAGTTTCCAGTAACGGTTAACATAATATGTCAAAATAAAAATCCCGTACACAAATACACATTGGTGAACGATATTTGATGATTATCGCAGCCATAAAGCGGCGGAACTCAATCGAAACGTTTATATAAATGCGGTGGTGTAATCATCTAACACAAATTGATCGTGTGCCGTTTTAATTTTATCCACGGTATCCAATAAAAATATAAGATACCCATTTTTCATAGACATTCTAATACTATGCAATATTATATTTTATTTATTCTGGTTAAAATGAAAATATTAGTTGTATAAAAACATTTAAATGTTTATTATTTTCCCGCCATCCATATACGACTAACGGCTAAAATGCCACTACCACTGATAGTTTAAAAGGTGAATAATAATACATTTTAAAATTATAGAAAAAATGCCCATAATTGTTTTTGGTCAAATACAAATTTTAGACTGAAACAAACACTAAAATGATGTACTCGAATACATTATATTTTATATTATAGATTAGCAAGCGGGACAAAAAAGACGACAAATGAGCATGCAAACAGAATGTGGAATCGCTTCTTAAAACAAAACATATTGTAATTCCTAACTGTAATTACTAATTAGGCTTGACGGAATACTTTTTATCATAACTTTTACTTAAATTTACATAGTAGTACTAGTAGGTATTATAAATTAGGTATTAGTACTATAACAGTCAATATACGATTTATTTATATGCAATACCTTTATAGTCGATACTTTTCTAATCGTGACCTATTCACTATTGATAATTAATCATAATATATTTAAATGTGTTTTTACCTAATAGAAAACGAGTAGGAATTGATCTTGTGTGATAATGTAAAACAGTTTAATTTAATGACCCAAAGTAAGAATAACAACATTAGCCCATTACATTATTAAAATGATAATTGTTAGGTTGTAATTTTATTGGACATTAATTCAGCATTATCTATAGGAAATGATGTAATTTGTTTTTGAAAATATGTTAATAAACGTTAGTTAATATAATTAATGCTTTTAAAATAAAAATCTATGAATAAATAAAAAAAAAATAATAAATTGTATTGTTAAGAGTTGTATACAGTTGTAAATATTTATGTAGGTACAGATTTATTTACTAGGAATCAATAAATATTGATCGACTTAAAAATGTAACAATATTTTTTTAAGATAAGCGTAAAATTAATCAATAAAAATACAATTAGACTTATCGAGAGGATAAAAGGGAGAATCGAGTAAACCAACCATCATATACGTTATATAAATATAATACGCAACAATATACGAATGATTTTGATTATGTAACTCAACTAAAATCTAATAAACATAGTAATATTGTTTCGTAAACGATATTTATACATTAAAAGAGTGCGGCCTTGTTTGGAGGTAAGAATCCGACCTCGATCGACAGTCAACACGCCGCCGCCAACCCTTGCCTATGTTTAAGACGGCGCCGTCGACAAAGATTATAAATCGAGAATTTACAGTGGGATCAGAACTATGTAATTTCGCCATTGCAATATTTACGTGGAAATGTATAATACTGTGACAATGGGTGAACAAAAAAGAAAAACAAACGAAAAAAAAACGTAAAAAATTTTACTCGACAAGTACATACATTACACAACAAAGTCACTGTGACGAGAGTTCTGTGGGAAATTTTCATCTCATGATAATAACGAGATGGTGCAAATTTAACAGGAGACCCACCGCTATCGTAAAATAAGAAACATACACCAAACATTGTTGTTAAAAGTTGAACTCAGCTCAACTCGGAAATTTTCTGGTAGATCGCCAGGATACCACGATTACAACGGCCAATCAGATTATACGATAAAAGGCACACGGACGTCGCCTAAAGTTGACGCGCAGCTGCGTAAACCCGGTTGTTGCTATATGGTATATGGTATAGGTATATACCTAACCTACCTAACCTAAACAGATGGCTTAAAGGGCATTACATTATAATACATGCAAATATACCGCGACAAGAGCGGGGATAGATGCGAACGAAAGGCCGCATTGGGTGGAGTTAAATAAAATGATCGATCCGGATTTTCACTTCCACGTATGGAAGGTTAGTAAGGCTTCGCATGTGTAAATTACACCACGACGGCCAAACGCACTGTATACAACAAAAATAAGGAGGAATCGTTCCTAGAGGCATACCTATGGCAAAAACGTGCAAACCAGTGGGCGAATAATAATAAACGATGAGTGCATTAAATAGGTACGTCACGTATCATAATAATGTATTGTTTTAACTCGTACCAACTAGCTATTAAAAATTACATATTTTGCGATACTCAACAAACGCCGCAACGGTCCGAATGATAAACCGTTTTGGTTCCCCCGCAAGTCCACCGCCAGTCTGGGAAACGGTAAACGGAAACAACGAAGTTTTACTGTTTGTAGTAGTAATAATATTATTATAATCGAACGGTATATGCCGACTACCATAATCGGTTCTGGCGTGTGATTGTAGTAGAAAATTAAACGACTTTTCGCGGTATGTACTTATCGTTTAATTTTACGTATGTTTATATCAATGTTATTATAGTTTAAAATGTAAGGTCAAGACCAAAATGTGATAACTGATAAGTGATAAATAGACGCAAAGCATAAGAAGAGTTCAAACCTAATAAACCGACTGAATATTATTCGAATAAATAATCAAAATATTTTTTTTATTTGATTACGCTTTTTGTAATTATACAAAAAAAAAAATGTATTACATTTTAATTTTAAGAATTTTTATCATTTGTATGCTGCCTACTTGTAAGTTATAACTCACAAAAAAATTTAAATATCGTGAAAAACTAACAAGAAATCACGGACAATATTATATATTATCTTCAAGTTTGATCAAAGATCAATTCAACGCAAATTTATTATGTTGTACGTTTGTAAGATGGAAACAACACATGCAGGGAGTGGCGACGTTTTTTAATATAAATTAAGATATTACAATATACTTATTTTAGAGTCCTACAAGTATATAATTATAAAATAATAACGGTATAAATGCCATTAAATATGAACATTGATATATTATTATATAATAATGTAATATTGTCATAATAATATTATGTACCACAATCGTAAACGGTACAAAGAAAATTACATTACTTTGAATTTTAATTAAAAATGTTATGTATGGATCGTGAGTCAGAATGTTTTGTCATAATTATTTTAACGCATAATTATCCTCCATATTAAAATTGTTACATTATTGGTTATGAGTTCTTAGAATTAGTAATTTTCGTTTAATGTATTATCATTCATAGTTGATTAAACTATACACCGAATGTTTTGGGTAGGTTTCTTTAAACAGCACTAACTAAATATTACAGATGCATGTAATTAATATTCGTATTCACAAATCTAAACTGTGTAAACTACATGTATTGGTATACCTTTGAGGTTGGCGTAGCTTTTAAGTAAGGCAAGCACCGTTTGAACTATAAATTAATGTATGTATACAAATTAAATAAACAAATAATTGCGAAAACATACATCGAATAATAAGTCACTACTCACTATTATTAATTTCAATTAGGAATGCTAATAATCTCTTGAAAACCGCTCTTATATAGTTACACAAATTACAAATAGAAGTATAACATTTACGAAAATACTAATCGTGAAAGTCATAACAATAAAGAAAACATTTATAGGTATATTTTAATTAAAAAATATAAAATATAGAGCACCGATGATAATAAGTTAAACGTAAATACGAGTCACTATATTACTACTCCTATATCTGTCATTAATAATTATTAATTAACAAAATATACCGATTGACGTAATTCAAATACAATATAATATTATGGTGTTTTACTATATAGGCATTAAATCGTTTCAAAAAAAAAAAAAAAAAATAAAGAAAGTGCGTACCTACAAAAGAAGGGAAAGTATCATACAATAATGAACCTACTTGAAGAGAAGAGTATGGCAAGAGACACGGCTTCGAGATAACATAAATATATATGTATAATATATATATATTATATATATATATACTTATTTATATTTCAATGATCATGGAAATTCAAAATAACTCAAACAGAAATGATTCATAATTTAATAGTATACAAGTATACTTAACGTCGTTGTGATCATTACTATATCGAGTGGTTAAATTAATAAGTAGGGCAGCATTCAGACATCAACTATAATTTGTGTGATCATTGCTGGAGCAGTGTTTGTTTTTCCATTGTGCATCAGGAATTGTTGGATGAAAAAACTATCGTGACGCAGTCATAAAAGTGAAATAACATCATTACACGAGGCAGATAATGTATCATATTATCTATATAATATATATATATATATATATATATAGAGTCAACTCTAATGTATGAATAATTCCTTTATGTGACTGGTATGAGATACCACTTTTTTACGTGAATAATATTGCAAAATATTTTTTTTTTTTTTACAAGGCAATTGATGAAAAAAATGCATGTAGTACATTTACTGAAGCAAAATGTTAACCAAAACAATCGAGGAATTTAAATAATTTTGTTTAAATTGTATGTTTCTTACATCCGGAAAAATAGTTGTTACAATATTTATAAGTCAGGTTGCGTACATTTGAAAATAAAAATATTTGTATTCGTAGTTTGTTTGTTGGCATGTACAACGCGAGTCTTTATTTTGTAACTCACGAGAAGGTAAAATATATTGACTATACGCCGAAACCAAATATGGAACATAAATATAGACAAAACGCAAGTCAGGTTGCATACCGGCGTTTGTTGTCGAAAGGTATTTTTTTGTTTAGCGTATAGTGTTTTCACTACCTATTTACGACTGCCCTGCGTACGATAATCAGGTTAACCACTTGGTTGAAATGCGAGTTTTTTCTTAGAGTTTCACACGGGTCATCGACAGATGCGAATGGTAAATTAGTAAGTTAAGGATATAAAAACAGATTAAAAATCAGATTATTATTTTTTTTTTTTGCGAACAACCGTAACAGGAGTAACTGAGGAAGTTCATCTATCCAGTTTTTATTTTTATACAATTCTCATTAATTTTCTGTAAAATTATTTAGTTTCGTTTTAATATATTATCATACGCCAAAGACCACTTATTAATATATCTATAATATACCTCGTATATTTTTATATGTGTAATTAAATCTCTGCTCTTCTCCAAAATAATATATAATATAATTTATTCATGTGTTATGACTAACAGACCAACGTGTACATACTTTAAAATTAGAATAATAATATTAAAAAAATGTATTTAGCAAAATTATATTTAACTACAATGGCCCGAGTTGCCCAATTCATAAACGCCGTCGGCAAACTAACCAAAAACATAAATCTGTGTAATTATTTAGTACAAAATTATTTTAGTCTACAGCATTAATTGTTGATAACAGGCCCATATAATATTATTTTGTAGTACCTCATTTCTAATATTTTGAGTGTACAATGTTTTTCTCATAGAACAAGTAAAATTAGCTTATTAGGTATTATTACGACTAAATAGTACAAAACAATAATTACAAGTTTTTGAAAACCCATAAAATAATATGAACAAATTAAATTAGTCTCGACAACTCTAACAATAATTAAAATAGCAATCCAGGTGTTATACAACGTTATCCATGAAACGAATCTAGTCATGAATTTATAATAACGCCAAGGTATATTAATTTGCTATTATAGATGTCACAATACAAAATTGTTACCATTACATACAAAGTTGCCGTCAACGACAAAAAAACAAACAGTACCGATAAAATTGATAAAATTTCGAAATATGTCAATCAATGATTCACACACATACACTGCAGTATATTCTACCTACCTTATATTTTGTACCTACATTTATAACTGAACACTATTATTTCGAAGAAATGTATTCATTTCATACGAATAGTCGCAATGGAATTAATGCAAGGCACAACGGTAATCCAAACTTAAACGACATTCGCAACTGGATTTCGTGTAGCGGTAATATACAGAAGCCATTACGAAATCCGATAACAAGCAATCTTCAAATTGGATATTACTGTTCGATTTTTGCATTCCCCATTATCCGTTCGGCATATTATTTTATACAAATATTATAAAACACAATACAATAATTTTAATCTACCTATGCCGCAATAGACCGCGATATATATAATGATGATACGCGCAAGCAACGACGATCATGCAGCAGTGCATCGTCGTATAATTCCGTTACACCGTTAAACAATATAACAACACGCGCGTAACAACCTTTTTTTACGTAAACGAAATAAAAACGGTTTAGGATCTCCGGGTGGTTATACAAATTTGCAAACACCGGTTAGGTTAAGTTAAGGAATTCCCACTTGCTTCGGACAGAAGATCAACGGAACTGTTTGTCCAAGTCGTTGCCAGCGTAAACGGTATTAACGCAATACATTATAATATTATATTGTAACCGTAGATTATAATAGTATTACACTTTGTACGTTACAAAATCTGCCAGTGTAAGTACATGACCCCAGAAATCGACGAACTGTAGCGCGAGGGAGGTGGTTGGATCGCGGAGAATCATTTTTCGATATTGCGAAACGCGCAGTAAATGTGCTATTTAAAGCAGGAGTTTATATTTTTATCCGTGATACGTACAAACTGTGTAATACTATGGAATCACATACTGTATACGATTTTGTAATGGTTTTCACTTTTCATGATTCGTGGCTACAAGAGTTAAGGCACAAATATTATAATAAAACACGACCGATATAATATGTTTATAAAAGTTGTTAAAATCGTTTAACTGATAATAATAAAAGTGATGTAATTCAAAAAAAAATTAATCTTTATTGCATAAGCTAAACTAGCCAAAAATCATCTACAATACCAAGATTTAGATCTAGTCAAACGAATATGATTTAACCAAATAACTAATACAAAAGTATTATAATAAACTATAATAAACAATTTCCTTACAACCAATGTAAATTTAATCGTTTAATTAATTCAACAATGTTTTAATTCGAATGCATAAAATACGGTGAAATAGTATTTAGTAAGTATTGAGAGAGGTGTGGGAACCGGAGAATCAAAGCATCATATAAATTATGCCGTATTACAAAACATATAAGCATTACGAAAAATCAAAGATGTTTTTTTCCGCCTATGTCCAACAAATGACATGTATGCAACTTTAAATTAATTTTTCCCATCATGTATAAGTTATCTACCCTGTTATCTATGTATATGTGATAGTCATACTATAGTGAATCCCAAGCTGCCCGAGTACTCGTGCGGAAAAATCAATAAGGTTTTATTTAGAAAGTCGTAAGATCGGAATTTATACGAAACCATCCTGCACTGCAGTATAATATTAGATGAGTACATACATGTGTACTTACTACTTACTACCCATCGGTCAAAGCTAATAGACGCGCCGGTTGTTCTTTCTACGCACAATTAATAATGATGGAACATGTTTGGATAAACAACTCAATAAAACATTTTCGTTTTCAAAGAGGAAAAAGTAAAACCTTATAAAATAATTTAGGTCAATATAGATTCTAGGAGTAGGTACCTACCACAAGAGAAGACTATCAATATATATATTAAATAAATGTGCTTTTTTAAACCCGGAAATATAGCAACACGGGCTATTTTTATGACGGTCCAATTTCTCTCCGGGAAGCAAATATTTAAACCTCGTTAAACGATGTCGCAGGCATATAAAAATATGTATATAGGAGAAGAAGAGAGAGCCAAACCGGAGATCATACAGTAACAAATAATATATCATTGAATAGTGGGGGAACGATAAAATATAGATAGATAGGTACTCTGAATATCCATCGTGTACATACGTAACAACTAATTTAAATCACTATACGGTATTGAACACACAATATATATGTAATATATATTTTAATCAATGTACCTTAAGACGATGCCGCACCCATATGCGTTATCTCCGTCCTATAAACATGCAAAATAGAAAATTGTACGTTTTACTGCGTTATTTTAAAATTGGAGTAATAATTATTTGACCTATTGTAACATTTAAAAGTAATACAATTATTACCTAGAGTATCTTAAAGGCTTTTATTGATGTAGGTATTAGTTAAAAAACAGGTTATGAGCATATAAAAACTGTAATTTGTTGCACATTATAAAATGCTCGTAATCTGTTTTATAATTAAAATTAAGCCTTTACTATTTTGTACACGTTTATAATATGGAAACAACACAGGGAGAGATGTGGTGTCCTTTCAAGTTTATTTTACACAAAACGCAATCGTTTCACGTTTGGATATTATTTAGATTATCCACAATCGAGACACGTGAAGAAAACCGGACGAACAGGGTACCGGTTTTTTCTTTTTAAAATTCGAACAGAAATCATCCGGAAGCGGAACGACCGCAAAAAAAAATCCGTAGAATAAATATTGTAATTGCTAAAATTACATCATGCAGCGGAAACAACAATGCCATCAACTATAACCATCTCGTGAGGTATAATACAAAAGTACCGCGACAGAAGGTTCTCACTATATTATAATATTATAATAATAACTAGCAATGAGAGGGTTAATGATATCGTATATTTGTATCCGCGGTCTACGTACCTACGATAATATTTTTATGACATCATCGGGAGACGTGTATATTATACGAGGATGTCAAAAGGACAATGACGAAGACGAGTCGTGCGGTTGAAAGTACATAAGGAAAAGCCCTTGATCGATCAAACGGAGTGTGTCCAAGGACGCGTGCGGCGTATGAAATATGTACTCATTACACGCGGTTATTGCGAACAATAAATGTTTTATGACGTATACACAAATGTGCTAATATATAATTTTAGTATCACGTACTTATTCAAGTCGGTCGATCTATATAAATAAGAAAACCATGAGTATTATTTTAAATTGTTGAGCATGGTATTAGATAATGTACTTATACTTCATGATATCTGGTGCGGTTATCGATTTAAATTGGATTATTCGGATTATTAATGTTTGCGAGAGTTTAAAGCTGACGATTGTACATATAATATCGGAAAGCTATCGCACGCGCTTGTACGGTATCTCTAAAACTTTGCAACGTAATGGAAGTCGGAAAATCAACCTGCAGTCACCGCAATAAAAAAAAAAAAAAATCGTTTTAAAATTAAAAACATAGATTTGTATCCAGATGGGCTATCCAACAGAAAACTCTACCGTCATAGCCACACCACATATTATCAAGAACGGAGTTTTGCGGAATTTTTAGCCGTAAACAAAAAAAAGCATGTGTGGAGCGTTATTTAAGATACAATTTACTGCAAAAGCCAATAATTAACAATCCCACGTTTTATACAAGGGAGGGTGGATCATCAGATCACCATCATAATATGCAGTGTTCGTTAATTTAAAGTAGGGAGGGATCACAGCGAACCACTGACCGAGGACCGTTTGATTTAGTGCGTGTCGCGTTGAAATCGCGAGGTGGCAAGGACAGGATTCGGACGGCGAGATAGTAAATATTGTAACACGCGAGCTTGCCGGATAGGTGGTGGGCGATTTCGCAGTGTCTTGTGTGGCGGAGGCGAACGGAACACGGTGAGAGAGAGAGAGAGAGATCAAGGTTAACACTTTCTAACACCAGAACGACCTTATTACCACGGCATCGGTGCAGGTGCACAATTAGTCGCGCCAACTAATCTATATGGTTATAAAGAATTATAATTTTTTTATTTTGAGAAAACATTTTTTTTGCTTAAAAATCATAATTTATTCGTCTATAACTTATAATAACTTTGTATGAAATCATCAAACAGAAAATCTTTACCACAAAAAGCACAAAATAGTGAAAATGTTGACAGTCGCTTGCGAGTATTATGATATGTATACAGGTAAACGACGTATTATATGTATACATAATTTATTAAAATACACAAGCGTGTTTCATGAGTCATTCGAAATTCCGAAAGAAAAATACACTTTCGTTGTAATAACTAATATGCATAGTATAGAGGCTCGACTATAAATGCATGCATAACATACTAGGTACAACTTCCTACGCACACTATAAACAGAACTGACAGTCCAAAATGTCCGTTCAAATGATATAATATATAATAATATAATATTATATTGTTATAAATTATATAATCTACATAATATTATAACTATAGCAACATGACCATACGAGAATATTATTTTTTCAGTGTAGGGGTGTTGCCTCGCAGCTGCTTTTGTTCGAACACGATATTCGTCTATATAGAATAATAATCGCCAGTAAGCTGTGCGAGATGTAACATGTCGCGGTCGTTATAAAAATCCGAAACGCGACATTTTAAAAAACAATTCGTTTCCTTACGAGTACCCATCGAATCCGTGGAAAATTTTAGATTGCAGTCGTATATAATACGAAAGATGATTTCGCCTGCACAAACGTCCGGTCAACATTTTGACAATTTCCCTCGTCGTCACCGAAACCTATTGTTTTCCTGCAACAAGCACCACCAGTGTGTACGATTGTGTTAAACACATATTGTTCAAACTAAACTCGGCGAGTTCTCCACAACTCATGGGTTTCACTTTTAATCGTCATACGAAAATGCATCGCTTCACTGTAGACATTAATATAAATAAATATATCCGAATCATATTCCACCGTTTTACTTGACCTAAATAATATAAACATTAAATTTCCGATACGCCCAAGAACCCGAAACCGCATTCCTAATGTAATATTTTTATATTACATTATCTATAAATATAATATATGGTTTTGGATATTGGTATTATGGTAATATTATTATTATTATGTATCTATATTGATAAACAAAAGTGTCAACCTACGCGTGCGGAATTCACGTTTTACATTTGTCTTCTAATTACACAGGTTAACATATAGTAGGTGCTTATATATTATATTATATTTATCGCGTGATGACATTACATAGAACTAGCTATACAAGTTATACAATATACATGTAGCTAGGCTATACTATGTCATTTTTAACAAATATATATTAAGTAATTTTATGGTTCTATGGTTGTTACATTATCGTAATAATAATATGCTAATAGTACTTAATAAAGTTAAGTATATTATAACTGATGAACAGATACTATTCACGCGTTTTTGTAAGCCACAATATTTTATTTTTACAAACATTTTGGTTACAAAAATAATGATATTTCTTCCAATCAAATATGATGTATTATACGGGTCTAATAGTTGAGCGTAATAGATAATCCTCAATTTAATTTCGAACGATATA
Organism: Aphis gossypii; assembly: GCF_020184175.1. Lineage (NCBI taxonomy): Eukaryota > Metazoa > Arthropoda > Insecta > Hemiptera > Aphididae > Aphis > Aphis gossypii. The sequence continues at coordinate 17,725,031 of NC_065532.1, read as the reverse complement.
TTTTTGACAATGGTTTTGGATTACAGACATCGCCGAACGGACGATAAATGGGTGGATGCCAGGCTTTATTTTTAACAAAGTATATCGATTTTTATTGCCCTAGATGTTATCGATATGATATAGATCAATAAAATATTTTATCGGATCATCAGCATTCAGCAACTATATAGATCATTAATCATTATACAGTATATATATCCAATAATATTATGTTTAAAGTAGAATGGTTTTAAAATTATATTATTTGATAATTGTGTGGGGAAGGGATTAATTAATTTAATAACCTTTTTTGTCTTATACCTATAACTTTCCTACTACATTATTAGTTAAGGTGTGTTAGCTTTTTGCATTTTATATTTATAAAAAAACTATCTAGGTAATTAATTTTTTTTCATTTTCTCATCACACGTTTATAACTGAGGGATATGTTAATTTTGTTTTATTAAAATTAATACATCGATTTCGTTAACTTTCAAAAGTCAAAATTATTATCTGTGCGTATTATAATAAATTTCTATTGACGAAAGTTAAAAGTAATCTTCCTGAAACAAGTGTCTAGAATGCATCGAAAAAATTTCACCATAGTTTCCATAACGATAAATGATCTGCAAACTCTACGATCAACAAATGTCTATATATTATTATAATACATCAATTAAATTCGTCATGCATAGGAGAATCAAATTCTGACCCAATTATAATGCGTAACATGCTACGGATTGATTATTTTTTTAAATTTTTATAGAAGATTCACAGAGTGAAAGTAAATGAAATTAACCACGAACCGCATAATTGTTGATGCGCAATACACTATTTAAAATGAATTCATTGATAGGTACCGAAAATAGACATAGAAAACACGCTTTGAGTTAAATTTTACGTACACAATAATATAATAAAACAATACTTTCATTTTCGACATTTCTTTTCAAACCTATTACATATAAAAATAATATGTCAAATAAAGTTATTATTTCCATCGCAAGAGTTAGTTTTTCTGTATACACGTATTGTTATGTAATACAAATATCTTATGTTAAATACCAAAGATGTATCTATTATGGCTATATATTACAGAAATTTACACGGTTTCTCGTCATTCTGGTTTACATTAATTTATCCATTAAATCCTCAAACTTTCTCATTTAGAGTTAACTTACAAACAAGACAATAATATTATGATACTACACTGATTCAATGAATACGTACCAACTACGAATACACCAACAGTGACACACAGCGGGAATTTCGGGATGTACGTTCATGTAACATTTAAAAATTCTAAGTCGTTTTTTAGTTACTTAGTTACCACACACTGAGGTAAACATTGTTGACAAGTTAGATACCTACACCTCATCCAATAAATAATAATTAATAACATTAATATACGCAACATACGTATTACAGGTACCGTATTTGTGTGTTTTTATATAACACACCTAAGGAAAAAACAAACACTTTTTATTATATAGTGGATGAAGGTATTTTCCTCATAGAAGGTTGATTACAATTAAATAAGAAGCGCCTTTTGTGATTGAAGTAAAAATATTTTTAAATATTATGGTAATTTTAGAGCTACGGGTTATCTATATCATTATTTGAAGTCATTAATCGTCTTACCATGTCCACCCTATATTTATAGTATAATAATTTATTTTGATAGCGATGGCACAATAATGATTATTCGATGATGACCAGCTATATAATTAAAGATACTGTAATAGTTACAATTAAATACGAATATATATAGGATTGCCAACTAATGAGACACAATACTGAGTAATCGATTTATAAAATTACATTATCAGTATTATAAAACAGTAGAATGTCAGATTTTTAACTGAATACTGTTATAACTTTTAATATTATGATGTATAAATGTAACGGTTGAATTCTACGGAATATTAATTCATACAATATTACATCAAAACGTAAATTATTATTATGTTGTAGGTGATACGCGCAACTACAGTGGCTATTTCAAAACCGCATATTACACAATTTCAGTTTGATTTTGATACCCAATATTTTATCCATTGCGTTAATATAATATAATATAATATGCTTGTTCCGACTATAAATCGGAAATGAATAATTATAAGAAAAAAATAATCAATTGTCGTGATGAAATGCGGTGTTACCGCACCGAAATCGTAAAAGCAGTTTGCCACACACCGAAACGTTGAGAAATCGTTAAAAACCACCGTTACCGTCACATATTAAAGTGTTAGGATAGGAATTGACTTAACTACAAATATTATAAAGCTTTAATGTTTGTATTTGTATATTTCACCGTAATCTCAGAAACTATACTGGACCGATTTTAATAATAGATATATCAATATAGATTCCTTGAGACTCGGAAAGGCATTTTTAGTTTGTTTTTCAATTTTTAAGGTGCTATAGAATGGATCACACATGAGTTTCTTTTAGCTCACGAAATTCGTATAATTTTTTTTTACATGGTTGCTGTTGGTTACAGGGAAATATTTAAAAAAAAAATTAGACTTACAAAACTACTTGACTGACTGATTTAAGTTTTATAGATTATTTTCAAAGAGATATTAGAAAAGTAAGAGTAGTTTGAATAACCACGTTCGAAAATTATGTATTAAATGCTATATATATCCGATCGCAGCATCGTCTGCAGCTTGCCCATATCGGTATACTATACACAAAGCGAAGTACACCGATGCCGATTTATCAGCGTAGGTAGTTAATACTGCTATAGCAGCAGGTTTACTACAAAACCGAGATACACCGATATACGAGTATAGCGTTGTATTTTATGTTTGTTCATTTTTTTACGAATCACACCACACATGTAGGGATGATATCATCGTATATATTAAAATAATAGTTAAAGAAATTTGTTTTTTTACCTGGACACGAGTTGTGATGTTTTTTCGTGTCGGAGGCGGAGGTGGATGTGCAGTTGGACGAGCTACCGGAAGAGGAGGCGACGGTGCTGGAAACGGAAGTTGCGTTCACGTCGCTGGCGGTTCGGTTTGATGAGATCGTGTTACCGGTCCTGCGCTTTCTGAGACCATACGTGTGTACAGGAACTATGAGTTTGGGCCTAGGAATGGCGAAATTGTCTTGGCCACTATCGGCCGCAGTGGCGTTAGCGGCCGACGGGGACACAGTGGTAGCGGCAGCAGCCACAGTGGTGGCGGTGACGAAGGACGTGCCCGCGGCCGCCGTTAGCAGTTGCTGTTGTTGTTGTTGTTGTTGTAGATCATCGCCGTTATCGTGGTGATGATGAGAATGGTTTTTGTCCTTGCCGTGCGGGTGGCGACGCGGTTGACGGTTGTCGATGATATTGTTGTTGTTGTTGTTGTTGTTGTTGTGATGGGAGTGGTAATGGAAGTGATCGTCGTCGGCAACGGTCCGGAGCAGACGGTCGCTACCGGTGGCCACCTTTTTGGGCGCCGGGTTCCGGAACGACAGGCTCTTCTTGATTTTGGCCGCGGAAGAACGGCACAGATTGCGCGCCGCCGCCGCCGACGCCTCGGCCCGCTGCTCGTCCAAAATCTCGGCGGCCACCCGCTGACGGGTTCGGTATCGGTGCGAGGCCGTGTCGTGGCGAACGCTCTGTACGCGGCTCAGCGGTTTGGCCTTTGGCCGGCGGGCCGACGCGGCCGCCCACGCCGCCGCGTCCTGTTCCTCTTGGCTGCTGCCCGTGCTGTCGCTGCTGCACGCCTGCCGCTTCTCCGACGGGTTCCTGCGGACGACCTGCGCCCTGCCTCGGCCGCCACCGCTTTCGGTGCGGTCGTCCTCGTCGTCTTCGGTCCAACCAGCGGCCGCATCGTGACGCTCCTTGCTCCGCGACCGCAGACACCACTTCAGACGGCACTCTTGCCAACTCGCCTCGTACGAGTTCATGTCGTCGGACGGCGCCGGTTCTTGAGAGATGACGACGTCGTCGTCGAGTTCGTGGTCGTCGTCGTTTTTGTTGTTGCTGTTGCTGTTGTTATTGTTGTTATCGTGGTCGTCGACGACGGATTTCACGTTGCCGTCGTCCTCTTCTTCTTCTTCTTCTTCTTCTTCTTCTTCTTCCTCCCCCTCCTCTTTTGCTGCGACCAAAGGTACAACCTGTGTAGCTTTTCCCGGGTAATAGACGAAACAGATTTTCATTTTACGTCCATAGTTATAGCTGCTATCGTCCAATAGCTATATAATATACATCATAAAAACACCTATTACTTAAGTACACGATTTTCCGGTTTTCACGTCATACCATTACCCCGTCATTGCTCTTGGTCTTAAGCGCACATTACAACTGAACGACTTGCAAACGCCATACTATAACTAACAAGGAACTCGTTTTGCGTAAATGAGCGTTTTAATTTTTCATTATGGGTATTTAATTAAGGCTATAGTTAATTGTACGAGATAATTATATAAATAGTGCATTTCAAATTGTACGAACAACAGTAATCAAAATATAATAACGTGTAATTCATATGATAATAATATTTATAAATTAGTAAAATTACGAGTTTTAAAGACACGACCCATACTACTATATTACAAGATACGAAAACAATTAAGTTCAAAATAAAAAATGTCTCTCCGCATCTGATTTTCTATGCACTCTAAGTTCCAAAATCAAATACTATTATTGTTAATGTTAATATTAATTGAAATTTGTTCAGTATTGTTTTGTTAAGAAAAACATAAAATTAATGAACCTGCTAATGGTTTACATTAAGGTGAATAAAAAACAATTCATTCGTTTTAAGATACTGTCACAACGAATTTCTACTATTTACTATATATTATAACCTAATTATTTTATCATGTAAAAATCACTTAAAAACGCAGTTACACAATACCTAAATTCAGTAATAAATCTAACTAGGTAACATAATTTAAAGACAATTAAAGAGTAATTTAGTGAGTTAATTAAACCATTTAAAGTTGTTAAGTTATTCAACAAATGTATGAAATATGAATAGATAAACAATGGCAGATATATCTATACCTACATAAATACAGTCATGACTGATGAAACTACAAAACCATAAAATTAATAATGCATAATATCAACAACCAATATTCAAAAATGTCTGAGTAAAATAAATAAAATTATTAACAAAATGATTGATTATTCTCATGCATAATAACGACGCAATAGAAAATGGCAATATTCACTAAAAATATAACCTTGTATGACTTTTAACCCTACTACGATAAATACATTTGGCTAAAAATGAAATAAATACATATAAAACAACAATTGTTGAAAGAACATTATTAAAAGAATAAGGGAAAGAATATTATATTTTAAATAAGCTTATGAAATTTTTTTAAGTATATAAATAAGTCATTCTAATTTTTCATAAGATAGCTAAAATATTTAGAACATATTAATTATTGAATATTTAATGTGTATTTTGGGAATTACTCAATTACCAAGTAATTTTTTGTAAATAAACATTTATTTTTGACGTTACCATTCCTACAACTGTATATATTTTACACTGTAAAAATTACAGTATTTGCAGCTGTGCGATATCATTCAAATGGAAAGAAATAATTTTTGTTATTGTACCTGCACGTTATATATGCTTAACACAAATCGGTAAACATAGTATCGTGTCTGAAAAAGTAATTGCGAGTATAATAGGAACATGAACTCTGCGGTACGTTTAATATGCGATCTAAGTCTATATACCTATTCAAAAAAACCTAAAAGCCAACTGGTAGCGTTCAAAGCGTTTAACTGCCATATAGTTAATAATTATTAATCATACATAAACCTATGGTAAAATTGTAGAGTTTTGATTTTTTAAACTCGTCTAAATCTATCAACAACTTTATTGATGCATAATTATCGTGTTTATTAGTGTTTATCGACATGTTTCTGTGTCAACGTACTCCATTTATGTAGTAAATACAGTCTACAGACGATGACGAACACTAAATGGCATAATAAAAACGATTATCTCTAAATAGCGTTAAATACCAGGATTAGAACGTAATCCCCACCCGATACATAATATTATAATCAGAATTATAACACCAGTTTCAGTAAATCATACACATTTTCGATTTTTCCTAAGTGAAAAGGTATATATTAATCACCAAATCGAAGTTAATAATACTACTGTATAACCAATAAAATAAACAATCATCGTACAGTATTTCAAATATTAAATGTATCGACACTTCGCAGTTTTCTAAAACGAATTAATCGCAGAATTGCACGTCCTACCGTCAAACTATTGAGAAATTTCGGTTGACTTTCATTTTCCGTTACCTTGCTCGAGACACGATAACACTGTCGCCCTGCTGCAACAGTCATTATAGTAATAGCTGTATAGTAATAACTAATAATAATAGTAGTAATAGTAGTAGTAGCTGTAGTAGTACGAGTGACTATGGGGATAACGCTAGAATTTTTACCCATACCTAGATATGGTGTTATTATATAATATTGTCCGTTGCGCCCAAATTCTCCATGGATCACTATCAATCTTGGAAAAGTTGATATTTCTACTTTCGATTAAATGTTTGCAAATCTACGCAGATTATGGTGGTTTCTGTCGGTGTAGACACAAGTAAGTACATAATAAAGTACTCTCATGATATACGCCATAGATACCCGACATCCCGGATGGTTGCGCCCAGAATTGTTTCGGTCGAAGGGGAGTACCCTCGCTTGGTTCACCCGTTATTTCTCAATATATTCTACTCGGCCTCCGTAATCATACCCTTTAGACGATTACACAACACGCACTCAAATGCACTGCACACATACAACTCGCACGTAGTAGGCTAATACACAATTGTATATTGTTGTTAACACCTACAAAACGTGTTTGAGTATTTTTTTTGTATACTAAATCTCAGTAGAAGCGTAGGACGATTTCGAACGAGATAATATTGTTTTTTATGCACGCTTTAGTCGATTCTAATTAAATTTCGGATTTGAAAGATTAGCAGTTAAATTAGTTAATCACACATTCCTACAGTGTTTGTATTTCGATTGTGACTAAATAGGTACTATTTACGAAGGTACTTCGAACTGCACACGTAAAAATCGTAGTAATTAAAATATGTCATTGCGTGCAGCCGCTCAAGTTCAAAAGTCGAGAATTTTATGATAACGAAAATGCAGCGGAAAAAAATGCAGTTCTAAACGTTACCTACCGAAAAATGATAATTTGATTACATACCCACATAATTATTATGTTGATGTAATTACAGTAGTAACAGTAAGTATTCGAGTACTTAATTAAAACAATTTAACGTGTTGGTTATTTTTTTCACCCGTTAGATACATATTATACTACTTCACTACGACAACGAATTTTAGGCGTTCGTTGAAGTTGAAGACGTGTGGTGAGAAACATTCAGCGAACACGATACGCGTTCGGTCTTAACCTAACCTACTCTAACCCTGAAGGATATGCAAATGCCGTTTGCGGGCAGCAAGCTGCGGTTTTAACCGGATACCGAGAACGTGCGGAGTGGTGGGTGTTTGGTTTGTTATTCAAGCCGATTTATCACATCATCTCGACGTCGAGAATCACCCATCACCCTAGTACTGAGTACGCTTCTTCCCGGTGATCACCTTAAAGTATGACGTTAGCTGAACACCAATATACTACCCGCAGCACTGTTACAAGTTGTTCGCGGTCCGAGAAAAACCGATCGGAACATAATATAACGACCATAGAGCAATGACACGGTTGGTGCGTGAACGGGAAAAACATCAAAATAGGAATTAAGGGCCGTTCTTACAATGTCCGGTTAAGTGTCGGTTAAGACTAACCGGTAGAATTCTATCGGTTAGCATAATCAGGCACTAACAGAACATTGTAAGAACGGCCCAAAATGAGTAAAACGAAAGACACGCTCTCCTCAGCTTACCGTCGGGGAGGGCCGAGTTTCGGCGAAAGACGTACAGCGACTGTTTTAACTGATATTAACACGAATCGAACAACACCAATGCACTGGTCAATACGATGACTGCGAACCGTAAGCGATCGGAGGCGAGAAACGATTTTAGAAGAAAAAAACGAAACGGAAAAGCACACTGAGCTCGGACGGACGCAAATCGAGACGGCACACGCACGCACTAAACACGGACGACGTACACACCGGACGACGACCGCGCACGAACTGACGACCGGACGGGCGGGCAAACACTGTTTGCGTCGCGTTCTTTTGTGTCCGGCTGCGCGGAACAGCTGGCGGTGGTCGGCCGCCGGTGTGGTGTGGCCGCCGCGTACGCGCTCCGTTCGGTACCCCCACCGACCGCGGTCGGATCAGAAAATACGAAAAAGAGAACACGCCACACCGCCGTCGACGGCGACGCGAAACCGCCCGAGACGGCGGCCGGAGCGGGGGCAGGGGCAGGGGCAAACAGCTGCTGCTGGTTACTCGTCTACGGTTCGCCGCTCGCGACGTTCTCGGTTGAGCGTTCGCGACGCACCGCGAACGCTCTGTATCAGCGTACGGTAATAGCGATGACGGAGCCGACGAGGGGAGACGAGGACGCGGAGCAGTTTACTATTTTTACACGCCGAGAAGAAAGCGGCGGCACCGGTGGTGGCGACGGCGACGACGGGTTTTCGTTGTATGTTTCGCTAGGTTTTTTTGTACGGACCGAAAGGGGCGATGATTAGAATTTAAATTTTTTTTTGAACAGTAAAGCGATTGGTTCGGTCAAAAAGTCCGTTTGTTTGGCTTCTAACGGTGCTACGACGAAACGTTCGCCAAAGACCTTTAAATCTTTTTTTTTAATCGACCGTGGGCTTACCTCGGCGCACAAAAATATTATAGCATACACACGTTCGGTTTATATTTTTTTTCCGTTTAGAACAACAGCCGACCTTGGAACTCGAGTATGCGAGTGCGATTATGATTGTGGAAACAATAATAATTGGAATGATACGAATAACGTGCGCAAGCGAAAATTATTAACTATTATAATATAATAAATAATAATGCAAATTACAAATCGTTTGTCTAAAACACGATCCAATACTTAGATAGTTGGATGATGCCTCGTTCGTCCATTATTATTATTAATTGCTTATATTATACTTGGATTGATCTGCTTCGCAGATTGGCAAAAATGTGACTAACTCATCATCACAGTATTATAGAATATAGACATTATATTGTGCACTGAATCACAATATAAATATATATGTCACGAGATATTATAATTATTGTTCTAAATACTTTATAATAATAATATGTGTATCCGTATCGCTCTTGCATGTATGAGTTGTATGGTCATAGCCAATGGCAATACTAATTGTGCATTTATTCAGTATAATTATTTTACACGTTAATTAAAAAATTATACTAACGCATCAATCAAAATTTAGCGTGATATAGAGGTAGGTACACACTTGTATCACAATCGTAACAAAATTACACATAGCCGAATCTAATGTTTACTACAGTCTATTTCAACACATTTCCAAAATTAATATTATTAAGTAGAGCGTGTCAATAGAATTTTCATGATAATAAGACATACATCAAACATCAAGTACAATTATTCTTATAAGTTTCTCAAATATATAAAATAAATTTATGATTCATATTTTGCTTATAAACCAAAAATACTTATATTAAATATATATATATATATATATATTATATATGTAGTACAATATAATATGTAATTTGCATTGAATATATTTAATTTTATGCAATATAAAAATACTGCATGACAAAAAGGTCATTGACATTTAGTTAAATTAAATGTAAAAAGACCAAAATGCTGTACACTCAGCATTCATATATTTTATTAAGTATATGTTTATTTTTTTATCGAATTTTAAAAACAGACTTAATATTATATGCCTAAAAGCAGCCACATATACAGACGGTGGTATTTTGTAATGCTATTTTAAAACCATATTCCGTCTAATATAAATTTTCAGTAAGTCCTACTATAGGCTTAAAAGTTTACAATTGTTTATGATGGTTGTGATTGGTTGCAATTAACGTATTATTATAAACAATTTTCTAGACTCTAGAGGACTTATGGAATCTCAAATTGTATTCATGTTTAATTTTCAATCTAAAGATAGATGTATTTTATGTTACCGTGAACCGTCACAAAAAAATTAAAACGAAAAGATAGAAACAATTTACTTACCAACAGAGTTATGTTAAGTTAGGTTATCGTGATTTACTTAATATCTAAAACAGAAGATTTCATATTTTGAACTAACTAGTTAAGAAAACCAATTGAAAAACCAGTTAGTCAATTACCAAAATTAACATGATTGAATATAATTAGTCATATTTTAATTAATACACATATTAAAATGTACAATGTATATTAAAAACACGTAGGAGATAAATAAAATAATTACGTACCTACAATCTACATCCACATAATAAGTATAATATACTATTATCAACATGTATTATCATACAATTATGGTTAACTATATCATTTTAATAGCTTTTACTAAATATTAATTATTAATTAATATCTACGCTAAAAAAATGAAGATAATTCTGATGAACTGTGCAATTGCAACTTTGTTTTATTTTCGTATAGGTATTTATAACTAAAATTGAATAATACTTAGTTTAATATTAATTTTTAAATATATTTAAATATTATATTGTATGTTTATAATCCTACAATAATATGAGTAATATGGTACAACAAAACATGGACTTTAAATTCAATTTTTTAAATAGAAATAAAATAAAAAAATCAATATCTATTTAACACCTATAAAATAAAATAACCTTAACCATGAAGTCGAAAGATCAAAGTATAATTCCTCCATGTTATATTATAATATGACGTATTTGGAATGTATGGAGTTCGGATCACCAATAATGAAATGAAGTAGGTAGAGGTACTACCAATAGAATTGAAATAGATTAGAAAGTATAATATGTACTAAATCTAAACAATATAAAATTATCAATGTATCTATTTACATATAAAAATTCCTATGAAAGCAATTATGATGCATTTCTTGTACCGCATTTTGTATACAATGCTTCTAAAATCTATAATAAAATGATAAATTCAGATTTTAAAAGCTGATTAATTTAGAACAAATTGAATAATTGTTAATATAATATAACGGAATTTTTAGTTTTAAGTTACCCACAAAAAATAGATAACCAGACAGTATGATAGAATAAAAATACATATATACCGCAGATGAACGAGCTGAATAATACTAACTATAATTAAACTATTTATAGAAGTCTATCATATTTTTTCCTAACAGATCGATTATTATTAACAATAAATATACCATTTTTCAATTTACTAAAAATATATAAATAAAAATTTTAATATTAATGTTGAAATATTTAAAAATATTGCTGCATAATATTCAATTTCATATTGTTATATTTTCGCATTCGCACTTTATAAAAAAATCCTATGAAGAGACTTTATTGCCTTTAGTGTCTTCATATAATTTAGAAAATAACATGAGATTGTTTATCGTTTTCAAAAAAAAAAAAAAAAAACATAACAATGATCCTTAATACATCAATAAACTTTCCTAAAAGAATATAATTTGAGTTTTTAGTATTAACAAACAAAACAAAATAAATTAATAAACTTAATATTATTATACTACTAGTATAGGTAATTGCAATCAATTTTATATCAAAATACTTAATTTATAATAAATATAAATTAAAAAATGAACGATTCTGAGCAAATACTGTCTACATTTTGGTAATCATGGTTACAAAACAATTGTGTTAATAATAATATTAGATGTACCTATGTAAAAATTTCCGTTATTCTTTAATTTTTCGTTTGTTTTTAACGATTATAAAAAATAAGTACTGGGAATTTTCAATTTTGACCTCTTTAAAGTATAAACTAGATCAAATTTGTTATCCAAAACCATCCTCTAAAGTCTAAGGGAAGGTTAGATTATCCATCATCTACTTATCATGTACAAAGACACAAAAAAAACATACCTACATCATTGTAAAATCAATGTATTCATCACTCCGCTCTAAAAAAAAATACATCATGCAATGCCAAAAATACATAAATTTATATTTATTAATATTCATTCGTTTATATTTAAATTTATTTACTATTTAAATTTATAAAATCAGATAGGTATAAAACATTGGTACCATTGGTACATTGGTAAAATTAATATTTATCGAAGTATTGTTGTATAGACTAAAATACAATAAAAAACCCATTTAATATATTACATAGAAGAATCAAATACGACAAGTATTTATATTGTTACGTTCAAATATAAAACCATACTTTATTAAACCACAATAATTTAAGGACATTCTTAAATTTATATAGGATAGGGCCTATTAGTAGAGTAAGAAAAAAAATTACATTTGTCTCTTTTTCATACTTGTAATTACGAAATTCCGTGTAATATAATGTTTATATACACGAGATAGTAATATTCTTATATTACCTATTTGTACCAAAAAATAGATATTTACATTTTTTTTTGTAGTAGTAGTAGTAGAAAGCATTCTAGAAATTAGAACCTGATTTCGGTTGTAGTTCAAAATTGTTATTTGATAAATGACAATTTACATAGCACCATTCGTTACAGTATCACATTTCTCTATATAACAATCGCGGCAAGACCAATAAATAGGAATATTGATAAGAAATATATAAGACTATATTATAAATATATTATAATAATGCAATCAATGAAAACTATATAGGTATTATACCCAGGATTCTATATACATTATAAATATATTATAAATCGAATACCTACTTTCCGATTTTGATTTTCATTAATAGTAAAGTTAATACCGAACGTACTTATAACTTAAATCTTAAATTGTTATTTATACTCAATTATTTTTAATATACAAGAAAGACTATATAAACACATGACGATAACAAATTATAAACATTATTGTTAATTTTAAAACAATCAAAGAATGTATCCTTACTCTTTCTTCGCAGTTTTCTCTAAGTACAGTACAAATGTCAAAAATCAAAATTTCCAACATTTTAATGATACCTACTATATTTCAATACATCATACTTTTTTTGAAACAGTAGATATATATCAATATTTTACGAATAATTTTAATATATATACAAAATACATAAAGCATATCTAAAAACAACTTAAAGTAATTAATCACAAGTTTGTCTTGAACATGAAGAAATAAATATAAATTATACTATCGTTTTAATCATCTAAGAATAAAATTATAATTTACTTCCTGTCAAATTTAATTTCAAAATTATCTTATTCACAAACTGCAAAAATTTTCTCAACACTTATGATATCTAGCTATGGTTAGCACCCCATAATTATTTTACAAATACAACAAAACATAGATTATGCGTCTTATTTGTCATTGGAGAAACATAACTATTAATAGGTAGTTAATTCAATAGTAAGATGTACACAAATAAACGAGTTAATATTTAGTTTAGGTATTCAGTAATAGGTAATGACAATATTATATAATTACAATTATGATTGGACTTCGGCTAAGTACCAGTATTGTTTTAAAAATGTTACGAATGTTTCGCGAATAAGATTAAAATAAAGATAATTTTGGTTGAACTTGTAACTTTTCATTAGCTTTGTAATCTGCAAGAATTTATTTTGTACAAAAATATAAATTATTCACCACACAGCTTTTTAGTATGCAAGTCAGCCCCAGTATAACCACAAAAAATAATTTTATTATCATAAATAATAAATTAATAATCCGTTAGACGACTATATATAAGTGTTGAAGCATTAGGTACAAAACAATAATACGATCATACAATGATATTTTTCGTGTTCTAAAAATTCAAAAAATAAAAATAAAATTACTATTGAAAAAATAGTAAAACCCCTTATGCAAACCCCCTTTGCATATTTTGTTGACGTTCAATAATTTCACATATTATTATAATAAATTGTTATCAATGTCGAAATACGGTTTACATTTCATAAATAGGTACCAATATATTTGGTGTCAACGAGTTAAACATATGTACTTATATGAGACGTAAAAATTGAAAAAATTACAATTTCTAAAACGCGTCAAACTTCGCGGGCAAAACGTTGAACGCGTAGATTGGTCGCATACAATATTAAAATATTCTTGGCGGTAAAATACCATGTCCTCGCGAAATTAGAACGCCCATTCCATTATAATATATACATTGAGTAACGACAATCGACATAATAATATATATGCCCATAATTGTATGCTCTCTCGTTCCACGTCAATCATCAACCATCGCGTGTGGATACGTTAGTTGACGAAAAAAGAACAAATTTCTCTATTAAAATATTTCCACGAGAAAAAGAATACAAAGCGCTCAAAATAAAATTTACTTTACTTTAGTACAGAAGGGTACGTCATAATTACAGAATGTAATAGTGAATTTTGAAATGGGAATTAAGATGATAATTCTGCTGTATTTAAAGGTTCCAATTGTTATACTAAAGTTATTTTAACGCTCAACACAAAATAAAATCTGTTTTCGAGTTTCTCAAAAACATCAAATACAATATGATTAGAGCTCAGCGATTTATGTAATTTAAAATCTGAATACTTATTTCCATTAAGTATTGAAACGTAGGCGAGAAGAGTATAGTAATTTAACGACAACAAGTAAGTTTATAAACACTTTGTGTATAAACATGTGGGTATAGGCATAATACAATAATAATAAAATTACAGTCGTGACAAAGACAACGTGCGCCGAACGCTCAGACATGCTAAATACCGACACGAGTGTACATTGAGTTGCCACATCGAATTTGCGGTAGTATATTTTATTTTATAGTATAATAAAATTAATAAATATTATGTTAATATTATTTTACTCGTATTCACTGACAGCATCAAAAACGATAACAATTATAGAAAATATATTATTTACAATATTGATTATAGACAATATAAATGTTCCGATAAAAAATATACCCACACGATTAAATGTACATTTTTACATTTACATATTCTAAGTAAATACGATACACTATTTGACAGTTTTAGTTATTAGATCTATAATTATTATTTACTAAGCTATCTACATCCTATTGTACGCTCAAATAACTGAAGATAATATATAGGTAATATTTTGTAAGTATATATTATAATTACGATTATATTATACCTAGTAGTATTTAAATACATATCAGTGGCATGTCCATCAACAGGTATCAATAGCCCCCAGTAAATTAACTGTATATATAAAAAGAACGCCTGCCTTTTCTGTGAAAATGTAAATTTAGTTTTTAAATTCAGAATCGCACGAAGCAGCAAGAAATACGAGTTCCCGACCTATTTTAATAAAAACAAAAGTTTTAAAAAAATAAAAAATTTTTTTACAAATTTAATGTTCGCCATTCATATGTTTTGTGCTACCTTTCACGTTTAAATGTTTAATATTAACTATACATAGCACGTATAAAAATCATTCATCGGTAGCTGCTCGAACAACCCGTATAATAATACGTAAAATATGTTTTCCTCAAAGCGAGACTGGGTGTGGAGTCTATCAGTATAATACATCCGCAGTGGCAGTTAGGATTATCAGACATCATGGTTGACGTCTAAACTGCAACTGTTACAGTGAAAACGAACTTTAACAGTTTAACGCTTATAATTTATGTATATCGCACCGATTGAAATTTAAAATGTATCTATCAACATATAGTTATAACTTATAAGCACATAGTATATAAATTATAATATAATTTTATATTAAACCATGGTTATAAACTTATAAAATAAGTATATTAAGACTTTAACCCTATGTTCTGCGCCCATAATTAACTGGAATGTATCATTACTAATAAAATACATCCCTTCCCATTGAAAATTCGTAGACACGCCACTGGCAGTATATTATACTACGATTTATAAGTATAATTATATTATCATAGTATTAGATTAAAAAACTTACCTTCCATAACATAAACAATGCTGCCCACATCTCCTTCCTTAATAATAATGCTGTCGGCGGCATACTCGACGGGATACATACAGTCCACTATCTCTCTAATCTGAGTTGATTCCAAATTTTTCATGAAGTCATTGTCCAAAACAGCACCTTTGATCAATTCTCTAGACCTAAAACATAATTTTCATTTTAATATTGTGTTATGTATAATTTATATTAATAATAATTGGTCAACATAATTTATCACTTATAAGAAATGCTATACTAAAATATTTCATACACATTTTGAAGTTCATATTTTTAAATTTAGTACAAATACTAAAACAAATAATTATTGTAATGTTCATTAAAAAGTTTTTTATTTGATAAATACTATATAATAATAAAGGAAAAATATATATGGGTATTGTAGTTTATTAATAACAAAACGGAGAAATGAAACAAATATTTATATTTAAAAAAGAAAATCCGTCTATGACCCAAATTATAGTCGGCCACAACAGTAAATATAAAATTGTTGACATCTACAATATATAAAACACACGGAATGAGCAAGTGCATTCGTGCCAGTAATAATAAGGCATTTATTATATAGTGCTGTATGAATACCACAGGTAATCAGTAATCACCGTAAAACTTAATTTTATTACTTTATCTTCGACTAATACTGTTCTACTATCCGTATGCGACACGTGTGAGACAATTTTAATATACGTATGTTTATATTAGATATTATAATTTACAATGTATAAAACTGTAATATAATAATATAATAAATAACAATAATATTATTGTTAGGATTATCGTCTGATACTAAATGACATGAATAAAATCCTAGTCTTACAATTTCATATTACAACAATAACTGTTTTTTCGTTGTATAATATTTTAATAACTTGTATATAACATAGGTAATCATAGATACTACCTATATACATAATTCCACTATTATATTTTTAGTTTAAATTCATTATTCATTCCCTTAATTTTTTCCAAAATACAAGCTCTGTAAATTGTAACATACTAACATCAGATTATAGTAATAATATAATATCCTTTAAAGTTATCGTGAAAAAAATAATGCTATTAATGTTTAAATAAACTATAATTTAAACATTAAGTTGTACTGTGCATAGCTGTATATTATAAGCTCAGAATTTTTAAACATTAAGATTTCGAACAGAATCACAGACTAACATTTTGGAACCCTTTATGACGTTCAATTATTTATAAAATTGTTAAAATAATAATTAGGTATAATAAAGAAATAAGAAATTTTTTTATACTAAACATATTATCATCTTAGAGTTTAAAGATTTCAAAATACATTTATTTAAGTTTTACGTCATGTTTACCAAGTGGAATATAGTGTATATATTATATACACTCGATAGAATTTAATATCAAACAATAATTTAAGTTCATACGTGTATTTATTTACATAAATTTGTTAAAAATTTGACTTAAAGCCTAATTAAACATTTACAAAAAAATAATAAATATAGAACAGAAAATTAATATATAGTGACAGTCACGAAAAAAATGATATTTTATGCGAATTTGGCAGAGAGTGTAGAAATGATATCTGCAGAAGAGGTGATTATTCGACAGTAAACAATCACATTTTAAAAAGTATATCATTTAAAAAAAAAAAATATCATTTTAACTATTTCATTATATTTACAGTATTTATAGGTTTTTGAATGATAAGTATATAATATCATACATTTTCAGTTTCCTATTTCGAAGCAGAATCTTTTTCTGAGAATTTCTATAGATAAAAATCGAATTTCAAACAAATAGTAATAAATTTATAATCATTGATTATAAATTATTATAATTTATAATCATTAATCAATGTTATAACTTATAAGTATTTAATATAAATATTAGATGAGTGGAGAGGATGGCACTGCCGTGGTAATATACAAAATATTGATACACGTCTTGTCATCTCTACTCATATAAACATAAAATACTTATAACCATATGGTACTTAGTACTTATACTATAGTTAATTGGCCATTTTAAATCAATACAAATTTTACAAGTTTTTAAAAAAATATATAAATATTTTTTCAAGATATAATGAGTGTGTTTTGGAAATAATTCATTCGAACAACAATATATATATATTAAAAGACGTTCACTGGGAAAACACTTTTTAACCTTTATACATGCAAACAAATATTCAAATATGAATCATTCAAACTGTTATTCTCTTATAGATTATATAATATTTTTAACACATCTAAATTAATTGTCAACTTTTAGAAGGGAGCACCTAAATTATATAATTAAAAATTAATACACTCATTAAACCGTATTATACAAAAAATCACTCCAGTACAATATATATATATATTTAAAATCATATAACAAACTTGATAAAAAATAGTAAGAAAAATAAAACGCATACAAATAAATAATAGCGATTATATTACAATATGAATAATTATTTAATTTATTTAAAATTATTTTATAGCATTATTATTTAATATTTATTACATATTAAATTAATTATAGTTAATCTACTTGAGATTACTTTGAAATAAAATAAAATTAAGATAGAATCAGTAAAGTGAATATAGTAACATAAAATACTTAAAAACCACGATAAATGTATTACAATACATTATTATAAATTGCATTATCATTATTATTTTAAAAATTTTAAAAATAAAATTCCTTTTAATTAAACCATTATTTTATTTGGAACCAAGTGTTATAATAACACTAACGAGTGACCACTGTGTGATGGCAACGAACCAAAATAAACAAGCAGAATTATTTGCTCTAGTCCTTTGAACTCATAATTGCGTAGGCTTTTAAAATCCAAATTCAGAAAATGTCGTCTTTTAATTTGTCATCGTAGTTAATTCAAATTTCTATCCACTATAATTAATTATAATAAGACATAATATATTATTTTTCATGTACCAAGTTGACGTAACCATTTTGCAACAGCTAGAACTCAAATGTTATCAAGTAGAGATTTTAACTATTTGGTGATAAGATGTTTAACTATAACGTTAATATTTTATGATAATGTCAAACAATAATTATCTAATGTTCATATTGATGATCCGTAATCGTATTTTTAAGATTAACACTCTTTCAATGTGTGCATTATCGTACATAAAAATAATCAAAGAAACAATATTCACCAAATAGTCGAAAATGACATTTGTAATTAGTGATGTTTGAGCAAGGATACTTAATAAATAATATACTTCTATGTTTTCTGGGGTTACGATTATTATAAAAACATAAGAAATAAACAAGAGGAAAGAAGGCCAAATCATTCGATGGTTTTACATGGGTTTAGACCGCCCAAGGTTAGATTCTGAGTACCTAGTTATAATTTTTTCACATCACGTATTTCTCATCAATATATTTACTTTATTTTCAATAGGTACTTCTATAGTCCGAGTTTTAGTATACAAAACAATGATGTTTAATCAGTTTTCAACTGCAGTAAATAGTTTATAATAATAGATAGTAACTAATAGAAAAATATATTATGTATATGTAGGTATATATATTTAGAAAGAGAAAGAAATACTTGTTTTAAAATTATAAGTAACTACTACATGTTTAATGTGTATTATAATTTATAATAAATATTTTTATAAAACCGATGTACTTATAAATACTCTATAGAGGTATGCTATGCCATATAACTAAACATATGGTTAATATTAAGTGTGAAAAATGGCAAGGTAAACTTGGCAAAAAATGATCAAATCTGATTTTAACTATTTTTTTGATAGTATAAACAATTTAGTAGTTTGAATTTAATAATTTGCACATAATTTTATTTTCTAATATTCAAAAAATGTTTATATTTTATTCTGAGAGGAGCTTGTATTATATAATGTGCCTATATTAAATTTAATATTAATTTGTTGTATAATGTATTTATCTATAAAAATAAAAATGTGAAAACCAAGAAAACAAAATAAGATCAAACTTGAAAATATAAAAATTTGGTAACTTATTATGAATTCCAGGTATAGTCTATATAAATATGTACACGCATGAATATTGTATTAAGTATTTTTTTTTCTTTTTAACAATTTCATTGTGAACCATTTTATATATAGGTACTGAGAGTATAATATAACATGTTTAATGTACATAATATTATAAAATAGAGACAATACTACTGTTTCTCTTGCGTAACCCGTAACCGATTAGGTCCATATTATGTACATATTATTTGCATTCAGGACTCATTCACTTTCCAACGTTATGTCAATAGATTTGAATAATAATTTATTATTTTATTATTTCCATATGACAATGCATCGATTCAATGGATATATGTATATATTATATTTAATTTTAAACAAAAATATAATATTCCATATTCTATCATTCATACTGTGAAGCGCAGTGAATGGCTTTCCAAAAATCGTTGAATTATTAAAATATATTATTATGTATCTTTGAGAAGGTTAAATCTATTTAAAATCTATATTTTTATACAATAGTTCAGTAGAGTAAAAACAAATTTATCAAGTATAGAGCGCGAGTATGAATATATATATATATATATATGGTAATATAATATCGCATACTTGAAAAAAACGCATTATTAATTTAGACACGTATACCTATACGCCGACTGTATACGTATTTCCACATTTCATGCATTTAAAAAACTACAATCTCGAAATTCGGTTCACCGATGATTTTGGCTAGGCTTGTTAACCTCGAAATTTAATTTCTCCTGCGCGCATAATATATATTATAAATTATGATATTAGACTCTACACTTCATTAAAGCTGCTGAGGGAGGGACAGAATGTTTAAAAAAAAATATTACGATATATACATTTTGGGCTGAAAAAAATTCGCGGTATTGGAGGGCGGTGGAGGTTTACGCACCAACATTGTATTATATAAAAATATAATAAAATATAATGTGCAAATAATATGGGTCAATCGCCACGACGCATTGGTGGTATATGCGTGGTTATAACAACAGTGTTATAGTTTGACGTGATAAATTACAAGGTGACGCGGAAAGACAAGACAAATAATATGTATATTCTATACATTCCCATAGGTATAAGTTTATAGGTATAAACGCGTCATGTTATTAAACAATAATAACACAATAATTATGGCCCTCGAGGGTACTCTACCAAACTGTACTATATTATATATTATACATAGATAGTATATTTGCTATATTATATTAAATATTGTAACAACTAAGAACAATAATCATGTTCACACACTGCCTATGACGGTTTCGTTGCATTTTCATGTGTACAGTATAGGTAGGTACATGCTTATTATTTTTGATTATATTGGAAATAAATTACTTTGTAATGAATTTAGAAGTACAACACAAATAATCAAAATTAAAGACAACGATTTATTCGAGGACATCAATCGTATATGTTTTAAAAAGTTACTATAATTCACACTTTTCAATAACGTTTCACATCGCCACACAAGTTCAAACGCTGGTTTACATAGGTTTAGTAAGGTACACATAGATTTCTGCGAAAATGCTACAGTGATACATTATAATGTTAAGATCATTATAAAATTATGAAAAAAACCATAAATAAACGTATTTACAGTATAGTAATAAATAATAATCCTATTGAATACATGATTGATTTTTTCTAATGTTTTTTTTTTTTTTACATATAGCGAGTTACATTTAAATATACGCATCTACAAGTAAATAAGGTTTGCACAAAAATTACATTTTGAACTCGGGAGTAGCTATAATGCGATACATAAGTGCGAAAGTTTGAGGGGTGTCATTGTCATAGCATATAATACAGCTATACCTATAGTCTCAATCACGAACCTAAAAATGTTATAAGTAGTGAATAAAACAATACAATATTATGTTTAGCTAAACAATGTTTAAGTGCACTGGGTATAAAATATGTCTATACAAACGTATGTATTATAATTATCATTAATTATATTATTATATAATATAGATTATTGAACATTTGACGGATGTTTAAAATCGATTACATACAATATTTATCACACAGCAGCTACGATAAGTGTATACTTGTATAAAACGATACAGGCTAGTGTTTGCGCGTTACAATCACCTCGAGTATTTGGTTCAGGGACCATTGGGTCGAAAAATAATAATATAAATGCATAATACGAATACACACGGCACCCGTTTTACAGAGAGGCACAGTGTTGGGCGAATGGCATTATTATCATAATATAAGAATAAACGATATAAGATAATAATATTATATCGTCGATCGGAATCGTCAAACAGTATCAATCCATAAAGGTAATAAATGCGTATATATGTATTATGTATTACCTATGTATATATTTAACACAACATATTATAATATATTACTATATGAACAGCTAAACGTGGTGAAAGTTTTAATCGATTCGGAATAATTGCCGGTCATCGTGTTCGTGTACACATAAGAGTTTACGTATTAGCTACCTATTGTAGTATCGCGTGCGGTGCATCTTAATGTAGTAACTAAATATGATTGAAACCGATGATACGGTAATAGGTATAAAAATTACATACCGCGAATAATATTATATTATTATAAACAGAAGAACCGCTGACAGCCCATCCGTTTGATATTTACAATATATAATATTATAATATATATATATAATATAGATATAGGTCATAACTTCCGATCTATGTATACAGACGACGTTTAAATAACGCAAGCAAATCGTCTGTTGTTAAATTATTATAACCACCGCGAGAGATGACTAATATTCGACGTCTATACGCATCAGAGACATATTATACAACGACAACATCGTATTACACATTTGATACACGCCTATATATTATTATGCAGACCGACGGTGCGACAACGAGAGTATAATATAATTATATATACTTGTATACTTATAGCATACCTAACCAGTAACTACAGCTGTTATAATGTATTATCGCAATCAATGAGTGTGGGCTGCAGTCATCGATCGAGGGTTTTATTTTATTTTTTCCAAATCGGCTGCTACAACAACCTACATCAGTCCAAGGAATTTGTTCCGATACGAAACGTATAAGGCATGAAAATGTCCAACTCTGCGGCTACTAATTAGACGCACGCAACGTCGTATTACACGCGTTGATCCACGCCAAGGTCTACCCCCCTGTCCGTGTGGTTTTGTATCTATTTATCTTATCAAATCTTTCGTTGCACGTAAAAAGTCTTATAAATACGAAGCGTATACATTGGTAATTTTACACATTCAAATCAAACATATTGCAAACATACACATTTCATTATTTTTATTAACTTTTTGTATATAACTGTCCGAAAAAAAACAGATACACGCATTCATTGAGTATACTCCAAATTGCCACCGTTGTTCGCTATGAGAAATGTAAACTTGTAAAATCGCACAATCGTTTTCCGACTGTTAAATTCAATGTATTTATTTATTTTTATTTTTTATAGCAATCAATAACATGCAGCCATGCAGGTACATCATATAGGTGACAGCATGAGTATATAAACACATATTAAGGCCAACAGAAGTGTGAACAAGACTACTGTTGCAGAGGACATTATCAGAAACGATTATACTGACCGGAAACACGCGTATGAAAACCATGGAAATCGTTAGTCTTTTCAAACGACTGGTAGATCTATAATAATGCGAAAAGAATATTTCTAACTCGTTTTCAGAATAATTACATTCGAATATCGATCTGTAAACAGTGTAAACGATAGAAACAGTGACTCAGTGACTGTATTCCCACGTGGTGCGTATACGATTAGACAGCTATAAATCATCGCTACTAACAATCCTACAATAGTTACACTCTCGCCACCAACTATGTAATTGGAGACACGCGACTGACCTATGGCGATTAAGATCAGTCGATTATTGGACTAAATTATAACGAGTATATTCGAACCGTTTTTAAAATCTATTCATACCATGTTATAATATCAACTCAAAAAATAGCAACGATGAATAATGGCGCAAAATATTTATTGTTAAACAAATAGTGCGTACACGACATGTCAATTGATCATTACATTTATCGTAATAAAATACAACTTGAACACACACACCTTTGTGATCTCACATTTAAATACCGTAGTATTGATTACATATAGATGTATTTATAAACACACACATATATCGAATGATTATCGAGGCTCAATTTCAAAATAATATTGGGCTGAAAAACGAGCAAGCCGAGGCTGTTTAAAACACGAATTTGTCGAGGGCACAACATTTTTTTCTCCCTCAAACACGTCTATCAACTGTCAATCGCACGACCAACACTCGAGAACCGATATCTCTAAGACATATTTTAATATTTATAAACTAAAATTTACTCTAAAAATTGTACGCATTTTATAAGCGTGTCTTACAGTATCGACTCTATATTAAAATACGTACATATGTAGGTAATATGCAGCGTTAGGAAACTTCCATAGATCGTGCACCGGCGCAACAAAAAACCGACAAAAACGTAGATTATTATAATACACTGATAAAATGTTCAAGAATATGACAATTGAGATGGAAATGGAAATGGAACGAGATAGGCAAAGAATTCTTAAGTACGAGACGAAAAATGTTTGACCAAAGTACGGGAGACGGCACTACCGGTTACTTAGTTACTATACCGGCTGCAGAGACCTAATAACGCTATATTATACACGCGAGCTCGACAGGACACAACACATACGTATAATACGTACCTAACCAACAGAGACATGTTTTCGTTAGAGACAATAAGCAACGACCTATGACCTCCGTTATAAGGGGTGGCTAGAATTTTGGATTTTTGATGTGCAATATTTTTTATTTTAGTTCGATAGAACTTTCGATCGTTTCCTGTACTGAAGAGGATTAAAACAAGATTAAGATCGACTAAAAGTTAAGAAAGACTTGATAACTTGGCATTATACCTTCAATACACAGAAATTGAACTTACGTACTTCTTGTTTAAATTTTTATGATACAACAAATGAGTTGTATTATAATAATTATATAGATTTTAAATTATAATATTATATTAGGTATACAACAAATTTTAAATGTGGTAATGCCACTTATGTGGTTGAGTGACCGAGTTTTTAAATCGTAATTATTTATAGTTCACTTATAATAACTCGGGTCATGGACTGTCATAATTATCATAACTGTTGTCTGTATATATTATTATATAGTAGGGTCCACATTTTCTATACCGCCATACAGCCCATAAACAGGACTCAAAATATCGAAATCAAGTGAGGCCCAATAAGAAACTCACTTTGAGGACTTTGGAACTTTGACGATGGGTAACGGGTCTGTGGTCCTGAGCGGTTCGGCCGAAATGGCTTGCCGGGTAGGTCGTCCCTTGAACGACGAACCCGCGGCGTGTCCGTGATGATCGCCGCCGTTACAGCAGCCGCCACCTCCGCCGCCGTTGCCGTACACGACCAGATCGTCGGCCGACATCTGTATGGCCATAATGTGATGGGTGAGAGGCCTGACCACCTGTCGGAACTTGTCGATCTCGTTGCGCAGGTGCCGGACGCTGGCGTCACGCTCGTCGAGCCGGTGCTCCAGCCGGGCGATGTAGTCGTCTTTCTTCCTCGACTCGGATATCCGACGGGCCAGCTCGCGCTCCAGGTCTCGCAACCTGTTCATCACTGACGTGCTCATCGCGAGCGCTGACGGTTGGGTTAGCTACAGACGGCGCTATTATAATATATATCACTATATTATTATTATTATCGTATCGTCGGTTTCGCGTTTATCGCCGCGCGTACTGTACACTATAATACGTAACTGCGGTGTGGTTTCGGACGCGTCGAACCCGACTGTCGCAGGTACACGCGCGGCGGTGCGCTGTTGCGTTTACGCGTTCCGCGCGTTTGTGTGTATTCCCCTCCGCTGTCTCGTTGCGACACAACCGGGTCAAGGATCTGTAAAACGATGATCGATTTCAATTCCGTGCGCGGCGACCGGCGGACCGGCCGCAAGGTCCTCCGGTAGGAACGCGCCGCGAAAACCGGCCGCAGGAATTATACAACATTATAATGATACTACGACTATAGGTCTGAGAATTCAATGTCTTAAAAAAAAAACATCCAAAAATTCCCTAAAAAAATACACTTATGCCTATATTTTATTATTCTAAACAAGTTTTGAATCAAAAAACACTTATTAAATGTAAGAACAACTTTTGCAGAACCGCAGCGCAATTTTAATTCTTCTAAATGTAATTATTTTGGCATTTAATCTACCGCCGTTACTCGAAATCATAATTTTTAAGTAGTATGCGAATTCGTTCAAAAAGTAACGATAATAATTATTAATCGGACAAAAACAGTTAAAGGTAAAAAGTCAAAACATTAATAAAATAAAAAAAGGATTTTAGAGTAAATTGTCTTAAAATACTCTAAATAACGATTTAAATGACTTTAAAATTGTCAAAAACTACTAAATTAAAACTTCTTATTCCGCGATTCAAAAACCTATAGTTATACTATATTACTAGAAGTAGATACCTATGTTAAAAAATAAGCATCGAGTAGCTAGCTTTTAAAAACAATGCAAAGTGTATCTAAATCCCAGCCCTAAACATAACAAAGCCTAACCACGGTGTTGGCGTATAACGTGTGATAGATGGGTGGGATGATGAAAATCTACGATTGGTCTACCTTGCGCTCCTCATGATGATAATAAAGACACTATTTTTAAACGGAGAAGAAACGCATTTTCCTACAATTACGTAAAATAATAAACTATATTATTAAATTGCATTATGAACGATAAACGAGCTCGTAAAAAAAAATTAAGTAGTTGTATACTTGTATAAATTCACACAAGCGTGTGATGTTGCAGTACACATAGTGTGCGTGCGTATGCTATAATATACACGCATATAATACGTCGGTGAACGACAATATTTAACTTCATCATAATTTACGACTTTGGCGTATATTTTTTTTTTCATCGGTCTTGTTTTTATTATAATACATATATTTTGATCGTAAACGAACATTATTTTTACGCGAGTGTACGCGGTTATTAAAATCTTCCGGGGTCCTGCTATATTCCTATATTTAGAAGGGGCTAACTAAAATATTTTACGTGCCCAATGACGGTAGTATCATATTTATATAATCGTTCTTTATTGTATCACCGTGTAATTGTCGCAAAATTATATATGAAAGCACATCACACATCAATTCATCATATGTAATATTTTGGGATAGAAATAACAAGTAAAATTAAGGTATTTGTAGTGAATATATTGACGGGACTTGATAGAGCTTTATATAGGAGTAACGTGTTCGATGTCCGCAGGTCTTCGAAATGAGTAGGAGGACGGGCTAAGGATTACGGATCGAAGTCGATACACAACACGCTCAACGTATAGAAATCAGCCGCAACTACAACAGAATAACGCGTGTAGACTGTAGACATCCTAATAACATATTCTTTTCGTTAACGAGCACGAGCAAAAATTTAGTGAGTATAAGGAAGGTTATATGTATATCATAACCAATTAAAATTATTGATTAAAGTTTATATGATATACCTACATATAAATAGAAAATTTGTTTAACGTTTAGGGGGGTTTGAATCTGTATCAGTGCCTGGTCGTTAATTGTATTGTTTAGCATATCCGTCCGGGTTTAACTTTCTCATAATGACGATCTGTTTCGCCAGTCTGAATGGATAGAACGCAATGAAATCTATAGGTATTACACAAACAAATAGATAATCAGAAATTACGCCGAATGGACAAAATCCCGTTTTTTTAAGAAAAAACCTCGGAGTCATGTATTTGGTTGTATTTTTTTGAAAAATAAAAATGAAAACTCGAATTTAGTTAAGCTGGTTCCGAGTCATCGTCTGAAAATCATCCGCAATTAGCGCCAACAGCATATAAGTGATAATTAAATGATGAGATATGTAAACGAAATATTGGATATATTGAAAGAAGACTTCTAAGCCATAGTAGTCTTTATCAGTATTCTCAACATTTATTTACGGCGACCACCCCCCCCTTCTCCAAAAAACGAATATTGAATTTAATTGTGACTCCCAAATATACATTTTATATCAGATTACATAGATATTTTTATAAATACGATTTACTTATGAAGCATTAAATACATAATTATTGCGATTTTTTAAATGTTAAGTCCAATGAAATGTCAATAAAATAAAATAATGTAGTACAATACGTTTACTGAAAATAGTGCGTGTTCCATTTAAATGATTTACGAATCTAGACGCCATAACAAATGTATTTATTTTTGTGATCCCTAATATTTTGTATTGATTTGAATCGTTATTTTTTCAACCCTAAATGTTCAGTTGCGATGATCCCGGGGGTAGAAAACACTGGTTTATACGACGATGATTAGACACATGTCTCTACAACTACCAGCTAACGCCAAACGACCACTTTATCTATAATATACGCATTACACACACTCGCGCGCGGCATTACACAAACACTGTATATAATATATTCCGTGAACCGTGCGATCGGTACCTATTTAGAATTTTCTTACTGTGCACAAAAACGGATAGTATTATTCAGGTAAGTCGATTTCACTAATCATCAATAACTATAACTGACTCGCGGTAGAACAGTTGAATAGTTTTGATTATTCGCAAAGAGTACGATGGTAATAACGCCCGATTTGCACGGAATACGGTGCCAGTGTACTACCTATAATATGTATAAGTCAATCTATTGCAGGGTACGCACGTACGCTGTGTGGACAAAACCGGAAACCGGACGACGAGGGAGGTAATTATTAATAAACTCGAACGGAACGAATTATTATTGTTTATTCGGAATATTAATTACGTTATACTATACAATACTGTCGGTAGAAAAAGCTGTGTATAATGTTTGACTGACGACACGACGGACACCGGTTGGACACCGCACAATACGTAGATAGACGCTGGAAACGACTGTCGGCGATGGCGCGACGCTGTCCGCCGTCGGCGCCCGGGACGTGACGTGCGATTGCCGCCGTCACTCCCACCATCGCGGGAGGCGGCGGCGGCGGCCACCTGAACTTCAAGGTGGGCACCCACTGGGACGAGCGTTTGTCGCCGTCGTCGTCGCCCGCCACGCTCGTCTCGTTCACACAGCACGCGCTACCCTCACTCTCACTCGCTATCCTATCTATCGTCTATCTATAATAATACATCACTTTGCTGTGTTACCGCATATTTTCCCTTCTATTACTACAATATTAATATTATTGCAGTTACATCTCGTACATAAATTATACTCTAAAGTCTAAACACACACTATGCACGTACCTACACCAGTTTACGGATTACAGCGATATATCGCAGACTTTCTCAGGCTTAAATTTTCGCTTGCAACTGCACGTAGTGTGCATTAAACGTATTGCATACGCTGTCAGTCTACTGTTGAGTTACTGATGACTAAAAATAGAACTATTCGATATTCCAGTACATTTATAACAGCGACATAATGTCACAAAAAAAAAAAAAAAAATTATTTAGATACATTTTATAGCGGGCACTCAATATTAATTTATACAAAACATACAACAATATTGGATCAGTTGTTCAAACATTAGTAAAAACATTTATTTATATTAATTTTCCGGAATATGTACCCGCGTATCACAAGTAACCCCCTACGGTGTTACGCGTAAACCACAAATTGAGCACAGAATGGATGAAATTTCATCTATTCTGTGGTTTGAGTACCATTGCAATATAGAATTGACCTACGTGAAATGTACACACGCTTGAAACTTTGATACCCCGTCTAAATAACTATTTATTATAACAAAAATGATGCATGCAGATAGGTCGACATTCATCCATTAACACGTGCGACCTCTGCAAGACGCAAATATGGCGCGCAAAAAATATTCAAATACTTAAAATGTAATCGTATGAATAAAACAAAATACATCAACGAGATTCTTGGGGTTAGCTCCCCAGGAGTAACCTACTACTGAAACGCAAAATCAGTTAAGATTAAGATTACAAAAAAAAAAACACCATAATATTCAGTCCATAAACACGTTAATTATATGTTAAAACAATATAGTATAATTTTAGATAACTATTTAAACCAAATGTATCTATCTTTTTAAAATAATATTGATGAAAAATCTCTCTCATAAGTGTTCAACAAACCCTAAAAGCTATGGAAAACTTATATACGTAAGGAATATAAATTTTTCCTTGGATAATTTCAATATTGTAATTAGACCACCCCGCCTTTAATCTTTTTTCTGTGCCGCCACCCTTCAGACCACGTAACATTTTAGTGTATTTTATTCGTATATCTCTCATTCGCTATTTATTTGTGTACATATGTCTGTCTTTCTTTATCTATTGTAATATTTTTACGATGTACCTATATATATATTATACACTATATAAATACACATTATATTATAGAATTGACCTACACAAAATATACATACTGGATGATACTTCAACTTTCTGTTCAAACTATTATTTATTATTAGGTATTAAAATGACAACTGGGTGACAGTTCGACATGCATTCACCATCAAAACTCAAATATACAGTAAAGTAGGTATTTATTAAAATATACATAACATAATCATTTTAGAGTCGTGAAACTAACTAGGTATCATATTGAAGAAAGTTCTTAAAAAAATAATCAAACCCACGCAGTTACAGAAAACTTAAATTCTATACAACGAATAGAAATCCTTCCTTATAGTATCGTAATAAGCCCCCTCCTTCACCACGTTAAACTATTATACATAAATTGAGAGAGAGAGAGAGATTGGATAGTTTATTATGATTAACATATTTAATTCATACATTGTTACTGTACCGAAGAATCGCGTCCCTGTTGCAGTGATATACGTAGGTTGTATTATTATTCGCAAACGAGCCTGCGTAGGACTCTTCCAAGAGTCCCGTACAACCAACACAATCAAGTGAAAACAAACAAATACGATCGCAAAAAACCTGCACTGAGCCCGGGGAATTATTTCAATATAGTATACGTAGGCCACACAACTCTTATTCGCAATTACAAACTAGAAGAATATGGGTAGGAAGATACCTGAGGCACCCAAATCGTGTATTTGTCTAACATTATATGTTCTCTAGTGTCGGTATTGAAAGGAAGAAATATAAAATGATAATAGCAATAATTGGGCGACGATCGAAAATATATACGCATAAATTATACCTACGTCACACCTCAGGCGCGTCATTCACAGCATACTCGTTAGTCGTTAATCGTTATATGAGTGACAATATTTTATTTCCGCAGGTCGCTGACGAGTTTTTTCTATACTGATTTACGACCTACGGAGGTGAAACCGTGACGGGTCATCGAGCAAGTGACAAGTGGGCTCGAGTTGCTGTTTTATATTTTTTTTTTTATGATACACATTTAATGAGCAGACAGAAAAAAAACTATAAAACGATCCTTAGATTTCATACAATCGTAAAATTGACACGCACTTTATTGCTCTATACACTTGTACACTATTTAAATCAAACTTAAAATCTTAAATAACAGCATACAAGAACACATTTTCCAATATAAATAATTAATCGCATGTACTTCTTTTCTATATGAACCAATTGAAAACAGGACAAAAACCTAATTTTTTGTTAGTTCATAAAAGCATAACTTATTATTGAGAACAAAGCTTAGGTAACTATTTAATTTACGTTAATTCATATTATATAGTATAATAATTTAAAATTATAAATGTGTATCAAATTAATGTTCACGAAATTTTTGAACTAGGTATTTTAAATAAAATACTTAATATTTACTTTCTAATAATGATACTACCATAACACATTATAATAAATCACTTTGGATCATATAATATTACTTTATTAAGCTACTTCTTTTTTATCAACTTACATAAGTATGAGTGTATAACTATGAATTTTTTGCTTAAAAATCAGTCTCATTATAATTATATAATAAGAATCAATAAGTTACCTATTCATTCACTTGCTAAGTTATACAGTGGCGTAACCAGCACAAAATAATTGGGTAGGCCCGTTTTTTTCTGTTGTGTTTACTACTATTAGGACTTACACTTTTTGAATAATAACAAATATTGAGTCGTTTGAGGATAAATCGTTATCGTTACGTGATTTCGTAAAAATTTAAAATTCAAACGCTCATAACATTTTTCCTATAATTTGAAGGAAAACTTATAGATAAGTTAGTATTAATTTTTTTAGTCTTAGATATAATAAACACAAAAATTTTTATGAATCTTCAACTACAAAGTTATACATGTAAATTTTCGCAATTTTGACATGTATCATAAAAATTTGAACTTTAAACGCTCATAAAAAAAAAAATTGTGACTTACAATTTTTGATTTATTTTAACTGCAATAAGAATAAATTATAAAAAATTTTGTATAAAAGTTTCAAGTTTTTTTGGTGACACAAAATTTTTTTATCGACACTTCGAAAAAAAATAGAAATTAGAAAAGTTGAAAATTTCAGTTGTCTATAAATAACTCAAAAAAGCCAGAATATTTTGAAAATTATTTATTTTTATTTTTTTATATTTAACTGTATATAGATAACACTAATATAAACATTTAGTGAAAATTTCAAGTACTTGCAGTGATTAGTTTTTTAGTTACAACTGTATAAAAAATCGATTTTGTCGATTTAACTGGTTTTCCGTCGCATTTTTTTTTGAAAACTACTGGAAAATTTTTAGTTTTGACCTCTATAATTGCACCAAGAATATTAACTTTGCCATCGGAAACCACCCCCCCCCCCCCCCCAAAGTTTGAAATTGAAGCATTATTTCGACAAGTTATGCTGTACAGACAGCTAACACACATCACTGTAAAATCAATACATTTATCACTTTGTTCAAAATTTAAAGTAATATTAATTTATAGAGTAAACAATATTTTTACTCCAAATTTTTACTAGTGATAAAAAAAAATTAAACAAAAATTGGGCAGGCCCGGGCCTAGTTGGCCTACCCTATAAATTTGCCACTGAAGCTATACCTAAACATAATTTTTAAAACTTAATAATCAAAGTAACTATTACTTTAACATTAAACATAAAACTTAAAAAAAACTCTTAATAGCAGTAAAAAAAGCTCTATAGTTTTCGTCTATATATATTAATGTATTTCCTTTATTCGAAGTTTTAAGTATATATTTTTTTTATTATTATTATTATTTACAATTATTTATCATTTTTTATTTTATTTCTTAGTAGGTATCAATTTATGTTAATTTTTTGACATGTAGTTGAGGTCAAATGTATCTTATTTTGCCAAAGTAATTCTGGCAAATGTCATGCGATAGTGATAGGACAGCTAATCCGTTATAAAATGTTGGAAACAGACCTCGAGAATACGTTAATTTATCTATATATTAAACAAATAGACGTTTATAGGGAAGATGTCGGCTATGCAAATGAAAAATTACTAACTCCGCAGTATTCTAACCTGATTACTCTAACCTAAACTAAAAATATCACCAAAATCTTTGCACGTCTGTCGGCTATAATTAATGTACCATACTTTAATATGTATATGAGTGTGCCAAAACCAATTTTCGTTTGTTAGTAAAAAAAAAGCTGGAGAATTATACTTAAACTATATTCCAAAATGTACAATATTCTATATTAAAAATTGTACACCTAAACCTAAGTGATCTTATAAGCATAAGTAACCTTGCAGTTGAATACATTTTATACGACGATAGTTAATAATTATTAAATATTGGCAACTTAAAAATTACAGTCAACCTTAAATTGTATAACTTATAGCTATATAAATAATAACAAACAATATATAAATACCGAATTTAATGATACCAAGTACGCACTACGCAGAGTTCAATGCGCAACCATATATAGGTAATAAATACTTAGATATTGTAATAATAATATATTAAACTTTAGGACAGGTGTAAAGAAAGGCGTACATAACAACTAATTATTGAATAAGAAGACCTAGATATCTATTATTAGGAATAACTTTACACCTACACACTAAAAAGTTAAATTGAGTTGAAAGTAAAAAAAAAATACCTATACATAATCTAAGTTTTATAACAAGATCAGAGTCGCAAATCCCTGGAGCATTTGCTCACTAAAACAAGATTATTGATCTAAATTATAGAATTAATAAACATAATGCGTTTATAGTTCTATGTAGTCCAAGCAACTGTAAACATCTAGAACACGTATATTTTATATCAGGAAAAGTAATTAAAATAATATGAAATATCAATCCAATAATTTATTTTTTCATTAAAAAAATTTGTAAAATTATATTGTTTATAAAAATAAATAGGTATTTTTTAGTATAATCTTTCAATCATAACGATTTATTAATTAAAATGAATCAAGTTAGTATTTTAATTGGAAGAAACAATATGGACCATTTTTAAAAATTATTTACAATCTTTAATCAAGTCATAGTAAAAACATGATAAACTTATCATTTCACAGGAACACGAAAGTCTCGGATTTATGTTTGTTTATCTCAGGTCTTTAGATAAAACAAAATAGCATTAAGTTTAAAGTCTAACCAAAAGTTAACTAAACACGGATAAAAAATAATGATTGTACAATTAAATACTGATTAGAATAATAAATAAGTAGCCTAAATAAAAACTAGTAACATTTTCGGCTTGCTAATTAAAACGAATTAAATTATACATACAAAGCATACTTGACTACAGGAACAAATTTAATATTTGAAATATATCTATACAATGAATATAATATTCAGTATTTAAATAGTTTAAGTATGGTTTTTTTCAATGAAAACATACAGAGTGATGCACCAAGCAAATTTCCCAACACCATTAGAGGAAATCAATAAAAAATAAAGTAAATAAATAAATGTTTTTTAAAACACGGATGTATCCCCCAAGTCTTCAAAATTAGCATCAATAATACAATACTAATTTTAGATAAATAATTAACCTACCCTAATCAAAAAGAAATTTGCTTTACCACTTGCAGAACTTTCAAATCACAGACAACATACGGATAGGTAGCCCAGTTTACAAGTAGGACGTAGCACACCCAAATTTTCGTAAAAATTTCAAATTAGTATCAAACGATACGTCAATATTTGCGAGAATTTGCCTATCTATCCTTTATTCAGAGAATCTAATTTTATATTAGATCAACCATAATATCCATGTTACCCATTAACTTAGAAATTGGTAAAATTCTAGCGTGTTATATTTGATAGAATTAGTTAATCCATTTTAAAAATTTACCATGTATATTATATATACACTATTTTGACCACTAAAATCATTTCCAAAATTTGTTTTTAAGAATTATATCATGGGAATCGTAATTTTTTTTCCATTATTTCGCAGACATTATAAGTACGTAATTTTAACAAACTAGTCTTTGATTCTGCTGAATGTTTGTTTTTACGAAAAAAATATTTAAGGTTTTTACACCTGGTAGATTTGGTAAATATTTGACGAATAATATGTGTGATTTTACAAACTAAAATACCATACACAAGGGTTATAAAACCAATAAAAGTACCGGTTTTTAAGTTTTTATTTAAAAGGTCAACCGTTTAATAAATAATTATTATTTAAATAAAAAAGTGTTTATAAGAATAAATTCACTTGCGTTCTAATTATTTCTAGATATTTTGGATTAGAAAACCTGAATCTAATAGAAAGAGTGGGGAGAAATTGTTATAAAACAGATAAATAACGATGAGAAGCAATCTATGTTACATATCACTCAAAATTGTTAAAGAAATCATTTTAAATCACGCTGATTTCAAGCTACACATTTATAATATGTTTCGATAAAATTTGTTTTATGTACCTATACGAAAATAAAACCATGTGTCGTGATATGTACACAATGAAAAAAAAAACCATCCAGCTGTTTCAGTGCACGTAATAATATAATGACTAGTATAAATGTATAATACGAGTAATGACATAATCATAATAATATATGCTATGTATAATAAAAGCACAAGTATACATAACACAAAAACATATTTTTGACGGACGAAATCGGTTCGAAGCTACCCGTAGCGACTTCTATCTGTCGGGCGACGCGCAAACGTTAATCGCCGGTGTCGTCCGCCAGATGGCGACAAATCATTGATGGACACCTGTTTAGGTATTATATCATTATTATTTCGTATTCCGTACGTCTTCACTGAAACGGGCCGTGACGAGACGGTGTGTGCGTCGGGTCTCCCCGCCGCGCGACTGGCTCACCGGCAACGATCCAGAATCCAGATGATAAATAATAATGTCACATCGCAGCTACGACCGACCGTCGACAACGACCCCGGTAGATCTCGTCTCGCTATCGCCTCCGTTCGCGTTATTCGGTTAGCGAGAAAACGTCAAGTCTGACGAGTGGTTATAAATACGGTTTCCGCGCAAAAGGACTTCCGTCCGACTCAGTGGCGGCGGTGCATAGGTCAAAACCGTAACTCGTATAAACAATAATACATTGTGCTATGACACAATCGGACGATGGCAGTTTCAATATTTACGACGACAGAGATGATAAACAATAATAATGGTGATAATGATGTTAATGACTGACGATAAAAAAGATGACGAAGCGACCGCATTTTACGATGACCGACACACACCGGCAGCAGCGGCGGCGGAGGAGACGGCCGACCGAATAATGGTCGAGAAGTTTGGCATCGCTGCCGGACGACGGCTTCGCTTAGTCGTCGACACACCGGGTCCCGAACGTCGCGCGCGCACCCGCGCCAAGGTCAACTCGATTAGAAAAATATACTATTTTTATAACGCGCAGATTTCGTTGAATAAAACCTTCCTTTTCCACTCGTCCGTCGTCTTTGCGATTCTTCTCTCTATCTATCTCAACTGACCTACTCGTTCACGTGGGTTCCGCGACAAGACTCGGATACTCGGATAGCGTCGGCCGCGACCCGACCTACTACTCCGCCAGTTCGCTTAAGATATTTATTTTTATTTTTTGGTTATAAATCAGTGTGAAGAACTCCGTATACACCGCAGGGTGATAACGCGGTATCAAGTAAGCAGTAGTGTTTTTAAACCGAACGTCTACTTAGAAAAAACATGGGGAGGGGTGATAGTCTTTAAAATTAACGTCTATAGATTTAGAAATGCCCAATTTTTAAATTTCGAACAGATTCACCGAGTGCTGACTGAAAGTCGAATATTGTTACCGAGTAGGGGACGTCTTACCTATCCCCACCACAAATTGGTTTGTTACTGGTCATGGCTTTAAGGGGCGTTGCGAGTTTATGTCAGGGCAACCATGATATAGAAAAGGAAAAATTTATAAATAATTAAACATATCAAACATTATCTTTCGATGTCCTTAAACATTGCTACACCAAAATACTGACGAAGAAGCCGTGGGATGAAAAAGTTAGGATACATCTACGGTATATATATAGCAATACGTATACACGGTCCCGACCTGGTTCTCAGGAAGAAGGTTATAGACTTGTAGGGACCATTTGCCCTCCCTTCCAAAACAGTAATAACTTTAGTTGCAATGTTTATGATGATATTATTATAACGAGTTTGTTCTACACCCCAAAATGTTTATCCAAGAATAGCAAGTACCACTAAGTGACTACGTATATATGTGTAAAGTATCATAATAACAGAAAACCGAGCACCGGCAGCGTATTGTTGGATGGAATAAAATGTTGTGGTGTTCTGTCCACGTTACTATCAATATAAAAACGCCGACCAAAAATGCGTTTAAATAGACGGCGGCGGCTATGTTCAAGTATCAACATAATAATGATTGTATAATATTAAAACGCAGGATGTACGACGCACGACAATTTTTAATTGGACGTTCCGCGTTGGTTCGTGGCCTGGTGGCCGAGTCTCGCCGTTACTGTTTATTTACTACTAAAGTACTATAATAATATTATACTGTTTTTATTATGATTATTATTTGAATAATTGTTATCATAGACGTCATGCAACATTATTATAACGTTTACTGATGGACGATGCGAGTCATTGGAATTTTTTTTAATTTCTATCGATTTGCATGTACTTAAAGTATTTACGTGCATACAAAATATAGCACGTTCGCAAGAAACAAATGTAAACGCACAAATATTACTAGAACAGAATATTTTGTGTATAAAGCATATTGGTTATTAGTATACAGTATACAGTATAAGTTTATAACTTAAAAGTGTGTCCAACATTATTTAGTTATTGTTACGATAATTAAATTGTATGATGTATAATATTGTTTGATATTCAATATTATACGAGTAACGACTTAATGAGTATTATTAATATGATGACCTAGTCTAGAGGTCGTTATCGAAATCTAAGAAAGAAAATAAACAATATTGAAGTAGCAGAGTCCGCGTGTTTCAGTATAATCTGTGTTTACGACAATCATCATCGTATTATTATAATAAATTATTGTGAAATATGTTCGCGATACCCCATTTAATATATTTTAATATATAATGTAAAGTACAGTAGAAAACAGCTATTATAGTGAAATGCAAGTGACCGATATATTTTCACGTAGTAGCATTACCGTATAAATGTATAATGAATATTATTGTTATTTCTTTAAAACGTAACATTTGCATAATGCATATCATACATATATTTATACACATTAACTGAACATGATTTACAATAGAAATCACTATTTACTTTTATAATGTACTTTAACTATTAGATTTTTCACATTTAACTGTTGATTACCATTTTACTTATATACAAAATAATAAAACTAATTCATTAAAACATACTAGGTATATTAGGTATACAGGGTGTTCTAATGGTGATATTTGCTTACTAAGTTAACGCAATATTAAAATTTGATTAGTAATTTATAATTTATACTTTAATATTTACATAAATTAAACCTAGTGTATTTAAAAGATATTAATTATAATAATTATAATAAAAACCATTGACGGTTATACTGTGCATAGTGCGTGTATACATATATACGACATACGTAATTATATTATATTACATTTTATTATTATATTTTATATAGACATGGTTTATTGTATTCTAGGCTTGGTTCATAGTTCATCATACTCAGTGGCGTACACAACAACGTGGGGAGGGATTCTATTAAAAAATAATCGTATACAATATATCTCTTATACCTCATATGTATGTTTTATAAAAATCATTTTCATGTTTTTAAATATTTAAAATGGGACCCTTCCATGGTTTGATTGTTTAAACACCTCATCAACAATATCCATGATATTCTTACTCTATGGTACTAATCGATATTTAATTTTTGATGGTAATAAAAGGGATCTCTTATGTTGTAGTTAAACCAACCAGTACATTACGCTATAACAGAATAATATTATCAATTATCATGTTACTTAAAGTATGGATGAGAAATACAAATTAATATAAAGTATTATTATTATTATATATTAAGTCTATAATTCAATTACGCTAAGTTCCTAGTTCCTGTGTATTTTATTTGTCGTAAAAATATATTGAATTAATGATTACAGATATAAGACGTTTCTACAACTATAATAGCGGTAATAAATAAAATAAATTTTTAAATGACATGGCCCATGAGACGTGATCGTTTGATTGAAACGTGCAGTGTATCATAAACTAATTGACATAATAATATTATATAGGTTTAAACATTACGACAAATTGATAATATGCCAAGTGTATACAAATTACTAAAATGACACGACCGCGACGTTGTTGTATTGGGACGATCGTAGACCACTTTTGATATAACATTTCCGTCATTAGATTAAATATAGAACTTAATTCATTTCAAGTCTTCATTTTATCATCTTTTAAATTATTAACAATAAATAAAGTAGATATAGAGTAAATAAATTAATAAAGTTTTCTGGAAAAATTAAAAAATTACTTCTTATGACATTCGTGTCAACATTTAAATTTATAAGCTTTAAAGCACTCTTCTCACTCAAAAATGTTTAAATACACATTGAACAAAAATACCTCATAATTTATTTAGTTTTAGTACAGCCAATAAATATCTACTATTCTACTGTCTAGCTTCATTCAGAACATTACGAAATGAATAAAAAATAAAATGATATAACAAAATATTCAGCTTTTTTAAAAATATCAATATAATACAGACAATACAATACAGATGTAGTGATGTAAAATATCTCACATTATTTATGACATCAAAGTAAATTTCATTATTATTTATGACAATGCAGATAAGAAGTCGTATTTTACTGATAACAATTGTTTTCCTAGTGATTATTCATCCTACCATTTTTATTTTATACGGCTATATTATATGGCATAGTACAGAGTGCGCGTGTTAAATAAAAAAAAAAATATAATATTCAACAACTCAAATAAAAAATCGAAGGTCTCTGCTGTATAGTAGGTAATAGATATCCACTGTATTTGGTCTATTACTAGGGATACTTTATTATACGTTTATATTGATACAAGTAATTTTTTTCTTTTCATTTTTAGTTTATATGAATAATGTTTTTGAACCATATTATGACTAAAATTTGATAAAATATTAAAATTTAAACTTAAAATACTAAAACCGACCAATACTACATAGAAAACCTAACCTTATATAAAGTGCATATTATTCATTTTTTATATGAGTTATAACTTATAATTTATAAAAATAACTTATGAAAAACCATGGATTAAATGTTCGAGTCTACTAACTATTAAAATTAAAAATTACATGTTTCACTATAAAACCATTTTTACATTTTCTGTAGGTAATTGAAACAAATTATATCGACATTTGAACTTGGTAAGATGGTAAAATAATAATTGTGCTCATGTATTTTTAATATTTTCAGATTGCTATAAGAACAACTTAGGTGGGATTGTATTAAATGTTTTGGTAGCACATAAAATTGTTTTATGGCCATACTAAAAAAAAAACACACTTCATAATTAATTTAATTTTAGTATAACCAATAAATATATACTGTCTAGCTTCACTCAGAACATTATAAAACAAATAATAAATAATACAGTGTATTTAAATAATTAAATATTCAGCGTTTTAAAAATATCAATATATTAATAGTAAATGATATCAAAATATCAACATATTTTGTAAATAAAAACTGGTAAAA
Organism: Aphis gossypii; assembly: GCF_020184175.1. Taxonomy (NCBI): domain Eukaryota; kingdom Metazoa; phylum Arthropoda; class Insecta; order Hemiptera; family Aphididae; genus Aphis; species Aphis gossypii. Next base: position 17,684,016 of record NC_065532.1, on the reverse strand, counting down.
TTTGACTATAAATACGTATATAACTACACATAGTAATTAGTTGATGTCACAAGTGTACCTAACTATTGAGTAGATAACTAAATTACATATGTTAAATATGAATTTAATTCAATTTACTATGAAAAATAAATCAGAACTGAGACGGTCTTCTGCAGAATAATATATCTACAAAAAAATTAAAAATAGGAACATCAACTAAAAAAATAGAAAATTTCAAATTCTATCAATTAAAGAGGAAAAATATTTTTTTTAATTGTATCATGTCTAAAAAAAAAATAATATTAATAAATAGCAAAAATTTTAAGTCAACGTATAATTTTGAGATAAACAAAATTTATTTTGTCAAAAACTAGTTTAAATTATACATAAATATTCTTATTTTTTTTATTACTATTATTATTATTTGTTCTTACTTCTTACTGAATAAAATGTTAAGTAACTACTGGGAAATTTTTTCAACCCAAAACACTAATCAAACTAGTTTTTTTTTTAATTTTGAGTGGAGTAATGAATGTATTGATTTTACAATGACGTGTTTATATGTGTTAGTGTGTATGAGTAAACTAAAAGTTGACAATAAAATGTTACGATTTTCAAAAATGGGAGTAATTTTTAATATAAAATTAGATCTAGTTTGTGTTAACTTAAAAACTCTTAGTACTTATTTTTATAATCGGGAAAAATAAACAAAAAACTAAATAAAAAAATAATATATGAATATTTAGCCAATCTGCAAATTTTTGATAAAATCGATTTCGTTTTTTTTGATATAACTTGAAAACGAATAGCCGTAGATACTTAAATTTTTTAGCAAATGTTTATTTTATCATTATCTATTTACAACAAATTTTCTAAATATATTGATTATTTTCGAGTAATTAATAGGCATAAGAATATTTGAGGGTTTTTTGGTTTTTTTAGATTCTGAACGGAGTGATGAATGTATTGATTTTATAATGATGTATGTTTTTTGTTTTTTTTGTCTGTGTACAGCATAACTAGTCGAAATAATACTTCAATTTCAAACTTCAGGGGTGGTTTCCGATGGAATATCCTTGGTGCGTTATAGAGGTAAAAAGTAAACATTTTCCAATAGTTTTCAAAAAAAACGAGAGAAACAAAAAAAAAAATGACGGAAAAATGGGAATTTTTACGCAAAACCAGTTTTCGGCCGAATCGAATTTTTTATATGGTTGTAATTCAAAAACTAATCATTGTAAAAACTTAAAATTTTCACCAAATGTTTATATTAATGTTATCTATATACAGTTAAATTTTCAAACATTTTTGACTTTTTGAGTTTATAGACAACTGAAATTTTCAATTTTTCTTAAAAAAATTTTTTGAAGTGTCGATAAAATTTTTTTGCCCAATCAAAATACTTGAAAATTTTATACAAAGTTCCTCATATGTTATTCTTATAGTGATTAAAAAATTATAAGAATACATAGGCACAATTTTTTTTTATTAGGTAGCATTTAAAGTTCAAACTTCGACAAAATTCGTCAAAATCATGAATATTTGCAAATTATTTTGTAGTTAAAAATTCATAAAATTGTTTGTATTTATATCTAATGTTAAATATTCTAGACTGACAAATCATCTCCATTCAGAATCGTTTTTCGTATACAATTATACCTATCATTGCATTCAAATTTAACCTACCCTAGTCCGAGATCCACCCCACCCCCTAATGTACAGCAGAGCGGTACCCACTTGCCGACTTTTTTTTTATATAAATGTCAATTATTAATTGTTGTATAAAATACTTGAATATTTAATACAAATCTCCTCATAAATTTTTAATCTTAAAATATAAAAAATAATCAAGTCATAGATATATATTTTTTTTTTATAAGTGTTTAAAGTTAGTAGGTATTTAGTTAAACTTTAAAAAAATCGCAAAAATTCATGTCGTTTTGTAGTCAAAAATTCGTAAAATTTTTTTGTTTTTACTTATCTATAAGTTATAACTTATAACTAATAAATATGAAAAAAATTCAAACGAAAAACCAAATTATTTTTTTATAAGCATTTCAAGTTCAAATGTTTTGACTGTTTTGAGATATAATAAATACAATATTTTCGGATAAAAATTATATCAACCTACTATAATACTAAAAAGAAAATAAATTACTTTAATAGCTATAATAAAAATACATATCACTTGATGATACGATAGGCTGATAGACCGCTTCTGCTTAGAATCGTTTTTCGTATACAATGGTGTCATTGAATCCAAATTTAACACCCACTCGACACTTAAAATACAGCAGAACGGTACCCCCCATTTACCTACCTTTTTTACATTAATTTGAGAAAATGCACAATCCGTAAATATTATTTTTTTAAATAAATAGATTTTTACATTGCTTAAAAATAAAATACTTGAGCTGTAATTATTCAAAAATGATAGTATTTAATTTTTATTTTTTCATTAAGATATTTTAATATATTATGATTCGTTCAGAAACAAATAGTTCTATGTTATGTATTTTTTGAAGTATAAGGTCAGTATAAATAATGTAGCACCTCACTAGCCATTCATGTGTAAAATAGAGAAAGAAATAAACCCGTATATATATTTTTTTTTGTCGATAAGCGGTCTATTTATTTAATTATTCACGTAATATTTTTAGTTTACAATTGACCATAAAATAAAGTACCCATTAACAATTTACATTAATTATTGTTGTGCAATTTGGAGTATTTGAACTTAATATAGGTTGGAATTAAAGTCTATTCAAAGCGACATTGTTCAACCTTGCACATGCACCAATTAATTACTCTGGTCAACACAATTTATATTCTAATTTCTAATTAACTATTGCAGCAAAGAATCGATTATAGGGCTTTTTGAAGCGTTAAGTTCATAAATTAAATTTTAATATTATGATATAGTTAATGAATACTAAGATAAATATATAAAAAAAAAATAGTATTTTATCCTTCGCAAAGAATATACTATTGGAACTAGTGGTAAATAAAAATGAGTTACGTGTTCATTATGGATGCACTATAACATTTAGCCTTTATGTTAAACAAAATTATATGCTAGTATGCTGATAATACTTTCAAGTTTTCAATGGTATATCAACTTATAACTACCCTCAGTGTTGGGAATGAATGCGTTTCTTTTATAGGAACGAAGCTTAGAACAGGTTTCTATTAAAATTAAAGAACGAGGAACAGGAATGAGTTTCTATCAATGAAGAACTTAAACGAAAATTTCGTTTTTCATACAACGAAAAAAAAAACGAAATGCGTATTTTTTTAATAATTATATTTTTCATAATATATTGATAGTAGATATTTGAATACTAGATAAAGATATTAATAAGCATTGATTATTTTTTATGGAATAATCTATTCAATAGGTAATAATGGTACTAGATAACCACGCTACTGCGATCTTGAAAATCTTCTAAGACCGTGAGGTATATACACTTATTTGGGACAAGGTATACTTTAATATGATAGTATGATAATATAAACCACGGATCACGGCTATATAATTGTGATTAAGAACGATAAAAACGATGTTACTGTGATAATGATTTAATATTTTAACAAACAATATTATATCATATTTTATCATGAGTAATGACAATTAATTGAAATAATTATAAAATTATCTGACTGAACGTTTCTACTTTCTGTTTTTTTGAATTCTAAAGTTCAAAAACAGAAGCTGACACATTAAAAACTTAAAAAGGGTCCAATCAGAAAACGTATTAGATTTAAAAATATGCGATTAATTCTAATTTAAAAGTTTTCCACGAAGAAAATCATTGACAAATGCTCAGGCTTGTGAAAAAAATTAAAAGGACGGGGATCGAGGAACACGTTGCTCTTTTACATCAGGAATGAGGAACGCAAACGAACTTCTTTTTAAAATGAACTTTCCCAACACTGACTACATTTAAATATAAACATAAAAATAGTAAGCTTTTACGAAATACCTATACTGTATACTTATATTCGTTAATTAATATAAGTAGGTATAGGTAACAATGATACTATTGTATTAACAGTTGCAGCTATATTGTACGCAATTGTTATTGAACATATTATAACGTTATAAACAGTATATTAATCATGCAAATGAATCTGAATAAATATCAAATAGCTTATATAACTAATTGTTTTGATTAATAATAGTTTATAATATGTAAATATATTACCTGTCATTTTTCGGATAAGTAGGAAATTTCTTTTGGCTCAGTTCTTGTATGGTACTTAGGCTTTGAGGCTCGGCAGATATACCTTGCGCCCTTTGTTTACGTGGCCTGGCTATACCATCCAAAAGCGACGTAAGAGATTTAGCAACAAGGTTTTGGCTTTGTTGCTGATGTACTGGGGCAGCCACCACGTGGTGAGGATGATGAAGCGTACTAGTAGGTGATACTGGATTGCTAAACGGAAACACACTTTGAAACATGTCTAAATGGGACCGGAGCTCTTGGATTTCATTGTTTCTAGCCTGAAGTAACGTTTCTAGGTTACGAATCAAAGAATCCTTTGCTTCCAGCAAGGTTTTCAAGTCTTGAGCATCTACTGAAGCCGCCATGTCTACATAACAATCAATAAAAACAATTTGTTATAGTAAAATATAATATATATATATATATATATATATATATATATATATATATACTGGTAGTTTTTAGAACTTATTAATTTGTACACTGGCAGAATTTAATATTTTCAATAGGTATAAGTTAAATGATAATATCAAATATTTTAATCAAGATAAATAAATAATGAAAATGTATAGGGCCCTGGGTCATGTATGCTTTAAAGGATGCTTTAATCGATGCAATTTTAGGTCAATGAAATATTATTTATGAAGTTTAACAAAGAGACATTATTGTTTAACAATTTGTTTAAAAGTTACACCCGCGTTTATGGTCACCGTCTTACAAATGTATCATGACAAATTTACTTATAATACGAGTATAACCGATTTTGTGTTGTTAACTTAAATATTAGAGCGAATTGACCTATGAACACACTTAAGGTAAGAACATTATTCTAAATATTTATCCATATTATTAGTTGTTTATGATGTTTTAATTTTAAGCGAATAATCAATATAAGTATATTATATATAATACTATAAAATATAAAAATGCTCATAACTTGCTTAAAAATTAAAACATCACAACATTTTGAAGAGAGTTTAATAGTTTATAGATAATATTCTTATCTTTGGGTTTGATAATAGGTCAATTGGCTCTAATATTAAAGGCAACAACACACAATTTAATAAAAGCAAATTTCCAATGTATATTTTAATATGGAGACATCACATCTGGGTGTTACATTGTAAAATGGGTAAATTTTCATATTTATTTTTAATTTGATGAGGAAAACTTTCTTTAGATCCAATTTATTGGAATAATATTTTTAATTTAACTTTAAATAATATTAGAAAAATGAATCAACAACAATAATTAAGGTTAAAAATTATAAACTATAATACTTATTTTTATTAACATATTACTATAATAATAAATAAAACTTCAAAAATATTTTTTTTTTTTTTAATGCTGAACGTTATAGACTATTGAAATAATAAAAAATAACCAATATAAAACAAAAATTTCAAATTTAAATAATACATTTTAGTATATCTATATTATATTATAATATTGTAAGCGTATAATTTGTATCAAATTCAATCCTTTATTCAGTTTTGTTCCTCCAATAAATTTTAAGTAAGTCTTTAAAAATTTTAGGAGGCATTATATGGCTTCCTGTCTTATATATTATAAAATATCTCAATAAGTATACAATATTAAGTATAAACTCCATTAAGAGGACGCCACACCCGCATAATATGTTGTCTCCGTCTTACATACATGCAACATACCAAATTATCATTTAACGGAATCAATTTTACGTTGTTAGCTTTACGTTTTAGAGATAATTTATTTATTATTAGTCTTAAAAGTAAAAATACTATCTAAGGCATTTCGTAGGTTTTTATTGACATTTTAATTTATAAGTGAATTATGAGCATTTTAAAACTTTAATATTTTACATAACTATATATTTAAAAATTATAAAAATTTGTTGTTGTGTGTATAAGACGGAGACAATACATGCGTTCTCTTAAGAAATGGGATTATCAAGATATTATAAAATTTAATTTTAAAATGTAGGTATGCAAATAATACATTATAACTTACAAATAATATTCCAACTTTTACAAAAATTCAAGAACATTTTCTGAATGACGATTTCATAAAATATTAAGAAATGTATACTACCTATACAGATATATAGTATTTATAGGACATTTTGTTAGTCATTATTCAATGACGAATAACATTTGAAAGAGTTTCAATTATAATATTAGAAGTATAATTAAGTTCTGGAAACGTTAATTATTCATTTTTTAATTTTCAAAGTAATACTATATTATATTGATAATTGTAATTGGACAGTTAAATATAGATAATATAGGTAATATACATAATTTATGAACACTATAGTTAGTAATATTACATCAAACAATTCATAAATTATAAAATTAAAATGATAAAAGAATCTAATAAATAATAATATTCAAACATTCAAAACACAAAGTATTATAATTTGTAACACTCAGTAGTCAGTATTATTTATTACAATTTTAATTTTAAAATGTAAAATGTAATCAAGTAAAAATTAATCGAAATATCTCTGTTATGTAGAAGAACTAAAGGTACATAAATAAATTATTATACATGTTTTATTCAGTTATATTTTAAATTATTTTTAGAAAAACAACAAAATACAAATATATTATACACCTACCACCTACAGTTTGACAATATTAACACCTATTGGATATCGCTATTTGCTGTATTCATCGAACGCATGAATATAAGTTTTAAACTATTAAACTAATAAAATGTAAAACAAATAAATAGGTAGTAAAGCCTTCAATCAATGGCTCAACTATGAGATAAAATTATTTTAAACGTTACTTATGTTTAATTTTAGCTTAAATAAGATAAGATAAAAATTTTCTTTTGATAATATTGTATATTATACACAATAAGTCATTTGACCTGATACACGGTAATAAATAATTTTTAGTATGACTCATCAGTCATTACCAAAACAACATGAACCTACTTTCGAGTTCAGTACTTAGCAAGATTTGTTTATTAACTATAATTTATAAACATATATAAAAAATTTTGAATTGAAATTTGAATTATATAACTTATAGTTACAACGAAAGTCATTAGTCGGTATCGCCTAAAAGGATTAAGTAAGACCAAATTAAATTAATATAATAATATAATTTAATTGTATATTTTTCGTTTCTATGTGACATTTTAGAAAATATGAATCGTAGTAGAATGTAAAAAATATTATTGAAGACTTTTCAGAAAGAAGCAAATATATTTATTTTTTTAATTTCTCATAAAACAACTGAAATTTTAAATAATGATCAGTTCAATACTTTTTAGGTCTATGTAAATTGTACATATTATCATACGCTGTGAGTCAGTGAAAATATATTCAGTGATCACTGATCAGATTGATCTAAATGATTTAATGGTTAGAAATTTATTTAATATAATATTGTATTATATTATTAATGATTGGATATTATTAGTAGACATTATCTATATTAGTATATTGTGCAACTTTAAATTGCACTTTACAAATTATAGTTTATAAAATAATATACTGAATACTGATATTCAATTATATGATGTATTCCTATCTTATTCATAATTTTATCGATTTATTTTACTGGTTTAAGTAATTTAATGTAGACATATAGTAGTTAATGAATTATCAGTAAATTGATAGTAATAAAATAGATTAAGTAATTACTAATTACTATAAAATCATAGGCAGATATTGGAAAAGAGAGGACAGACTTCACAAAATTAAACAAGCAATTCATATAAAAATAAATAGGTATATAGCTAAAATGTATATATTTATAAAGCAAATTTAACTCCAAATTTATCCCAGACATAACATGCATAATACCTACGAAAAAATAATATTAGAAAATAACTTATTATATTCTCTTAGAATTCTCAGATAATCGTTAAATTTATATAAAAATAAAGCATATTAGGATAGTCGAAAATTATTTATGTATTGTCAAATCGTATAATATATAAGTTTATACACCCGGGATATATATTATTATACATCACGTATATAGAGTTATGATATCTTATAGAATAAATGTAAGAAAAAAGAAACAGCAGGGGGATAAATTTAATACAAGTACAGGAATTGCGTACTCGTTAAAAATAACAATACAATTTTGAGGTAAAAGACCCTACTTTGAAAATTAATCGGGGAGATCAACTGTTCAAGAAAAGTAACCTAAGGCAGAATAATAGAACGGTTTAACCTTGACCACAAATATTCAATATGTTTAATATAATTTAGACGTACAAAATAATAAAATATATAATTGTAAATTTTCAAGTGCATCATAAATTCATAACAACTAAATGTTTTTTGTTTATTATTAAATAATAAAAATAGCCCACAATCTAAATAATATTTATAACGTCTACAATAAACAATGTTTTTTTCAGTATCTTTTATAAGAAGCCGGTTAAAGTAATATTTAGTAAAGATCTATATTTATGTCTTTCATATGGTTAGCAATAAAAGTAAGGTTAGGTTGGTATAAAATGTATACAATGTTTTTTATAGGCGTTTCTATACTCATTAATAATTATTAGTTATTACCTATTCATCAGACAATTAACTCTTACGAATAAAATAAAAGGTATTATTAAAAATAAAAACTTCACCATAACATTTGTACATATGACATATTTGCAAATTAAATCTTTAAAAATAAAATTGTAACCGGAAAATTATTTATTTAAAATCACAATTATGTGAGATTTGAAGGGATAATGAGAAATATTAAAACACATAAAAACGTGAAAGAAAGCGATAGTAAACCAGTAAACGGTTGTCCAGCAAAAACCAGTTTATAGTCTATAAGATACACACCGGTTTTAGTAACAGCTACAGAAGTTATGTAAAACTAATTTTAAAACGCGATAATGTTAACCAACAAACAAAAACGTCTCTTCCTTCGTTGATAATCATCCAAAAACGATGAATTAAAATGACGGAATATATTTATAGAAATAGTATTAATACTGCATATTATTATACAAGTTTTAGTTTTTCGGTCAAAGATACGTTGGCAAAATACAACGCCGACGTTTAGAATCAGAATAATATATCTATTAAAATCGACAGACGTGGCCCGTGGGCGAATATATTCACAATATATTTAACTAAAAAAAATTAAAAACAGTTAAATTAACCAAATTTTTGAACAACATGATACATTTTATACATTTTGTTCCCTATATATTAAAAAATAAAAATTAATACATAACATATAATAAACCAAAACCACATTAAAATCCGAGCAGGATACCGGACCGGGTGTTGAGCTCGATTTGATTCACTTGGTTAAGTAACATCCTTGCTAATTTTATACTTAGAATCTATAAATACGAATACCAAAAAATGTAAAAGGTTTAATGAGTATAATATTAAACATAGGTACATATACTGAGTAGTCTATCTTAATATTAACAAATGAATAATTTGTAACTACAGACTAATAATTGAATATTTTTCTAATGAAGATATTATGACATAATTACTTGCTAATTATTATTTATTAATGATTATTAAGACAAGAATTATTTTTTTCTTTTTATTATATATTTTTTTCACTTATGACTAGTTAACGAACTCTCGTAAGTTTTTATTAAATACTAATTTATTGAGAGCCCGTTTTTGATACCACACAAAGGTGCTATTATTAATTATCAAAAAAAATCCCGAAACTCTAAAATTCCAACATAAAAATTATTTTGACAATACAATTTCAAATGATTACTAACTCAAATAGTAGTGTGTTTGCTAATGAAAACTATAACATCGCCTTCTGTATTAATTTATCTTTAATATAATATTATAACAACGCTCTTTGATAAGATTAAAAGCAAGTAATGTTATTTGTGTTGATTTAAATATTATATAATTGTATTCCACTATCACTACTTCCATTTTTTTTTAATGAAAACTGTTTGTAAATTAACCTTATACTTTTACATTATTATCAATCAAAAACATTTTATAAAATAGAATGTTTACTTCCGAGAGTATACAGAAGTATTTAGTTATTACACTAATTTTATTTTCATTTTTTTTTTACTGTACATTAAATACATTTAGTACGGTGACCAATAATTACATAAAACTACATTTATTTCTTCACAAAATTATATAAATAAATAGTATTATCTGGAAAGTAGTCATAATTCGTAAAATAGATGTAAAAAATTGATATTTTCTCTGCTGCTTGGAATAAAGAGTATGTATCAACGAAGTCGATAACGTAATTATATCATCTTATCATGCATCGGTGCTAAGGGCAACCTAACTAGTATCTACTAACTACTGTAATGCGATATTTACGACGCGAAATCGGTTGTCAGGAATAACATAAATACTGTAACGGGAAATTGGTCAGATATTAATAAGCTGGTTATTGATTAAAATTTAACATTACTTTCGTAATAACATCCAACGCATATTGTTAAAATATCAAAAATTCAAAAATTCTATCTATACTGAGTGCGCTGAGAGAGCGCAAGTCGGCGGCGACCAAAATAGGTTTTACTGCGCAACCCCAAACTTTTGCCATAGGGAAACCAGTTTTGATAGCAGGGAGATACAGGAGGATGCGCAGAACTTGATAGCCGACTTGTACTCTTTCGGCGCACTCAGTATATATAATTATTTGTATGTATATTTAACTTAAATCATTTGTAATAGGTATTAGAACAATTTTCCAGAATAAAACCTTTATTTTCATCTTAGTAATGAGCTAAGGATTTTAATTGGCCGAGAATGACTAAGTGAGTGAAGCTTGAAGAACTATCTATAAAGTATGAACGTTTTACACGAAACTCAAATTATATAAATAATTGTTTGATCGGTGTTAAGACTTCCCATGATAATTTATAAACCCTAACCTATCTTGTTTTTGAATTTTATAAATTATCAATGTTATTATAAATTATTTTATTAGGAAAACTTTAACAAATTTACCCAATTACTTTTATTTATTGGATAATTGCCAATGGTTGTATCTTTTTTTAAAAATATAAAATCAGGAATAATTGCAATACATAATTAATTCATAAAAATTAATCATTTTTCAATGTCATAAACAGTATAATAAATATTCAATCGATTTATATTAAAAATTATAATCATAAATAGAAAATAGTTAATAGAAAAATAAAGATCGAAATTTATATACTACTATATTAGGGATAGTGAATCTTTCGGTACTCACATTTCAAATAAAAAAAATTGGTTGAATTTTATTCTACTACGTGTCGACTAATTTAATAACCTTATTTTTTTGTGAAACATACATATTCCTATCTTTTATTGAATAGTGACTATAGCATACATTAGGGTTTAGTAACGTAAGCATAATTTTATGATGAAGGTGGAGGGAGAACTAACAATACTTAAGATTTAACCACTTTTAATTTTGTAAGAAAAATCCAATAATACGGTAGGTACGTATCTATCGTGGAAGGTATATCTTCTTTTACCCCTCCCCTCACACACGAACAGCGCTATTTGTATGTTCATATTTAAATTATTTGTTGACTCTTGAATTTTGTGAGCATAAATACTGAACAATTACCGTACGTATACTGAAGACTGCAATGATTCAATATCAAGTAGTGCGCAGTAGGTATACAGAAATACAGAGTGATTCAGCAAGCACGCACATCCCTTTTTTCTTCAATAATGGAATTATTTAAAAACTAATATTTTGAATTTTCAATTATATGTAAAGACCGTATTTTCAAATTCTTAAGACTTTTGTAGTACTTAGTGTCTTCAGTGGAAATAAAAACCTCTATTATTCATATGTCAACACATTTTATACTGAAAATTATTTAATGAATATTCTAACGAAAATTCTAAAATAGGTACCAACATCAAAATAAAAATATATTCACAAAAAAAAAAAAAAATCGTTCGGTAAAAAAATCGATTATCATTTGAAATACAGAAATGTGAACCGTCACAGGACGCTACTCAAAAAGTCGAAAAACTATAATAAGAATTTGAAAATGATGCAGCTATAGCCTATAAGAATTCCGAAGATCAGACCGTGAATGAGATCGTTGTTAAACGGTAAAATGAGGACGAGCACGTTTGGCGAATCACTCTGTATAATATCGGTACGTATACGAAATAATATATTAAGATCTACAATACGATTTTAATAGCCAATAATCAGCAGCTCATGATGCGAACATTATTATTCAGGAAATCCGCCAATTAATGCGCACCATCGTCCATCAGAGAGTAACAACCATAATACACCGGCCATAAATTACCATTGTCCGTTTGACCATCATTTCCATACTCGCCGACGAACACATGGTATAACAATAACAACCACCACGATAAAATATTATCATCATGTGGGTACCTACGGGCTACGGCGGGAGCAGGCTGATGTACGCAAAGAGTGTGTACGACCAGATTATACTTAGGTGTTTTTTTCACGGCTGGCGATGGTGTCGAGCGTGGCGTGATGGAGGGGTACTGTTGCCGGCGTGCGCGGGGGGGAAGGAGTGCCGTAGTGCCGCCGCCGCGCCGTCAAGAACGAAAATATCGTGTTTTTATATTTTTATTATTATTATTATTATTATTACTACTATTATTATTGCACCGGCTCGGCGGCGCATGAACGCGATCACTGCGCCGCGAAACACATACGTGCGCGCCAGCCACCGAGTCCGTCACGCGGTGCGCGAAATATGTGCGTTTTGTTATCGCCGCGACGACTGATAGCGCGTACAACACTTAGACGTACACACGTATGCTTATAAATAGTATATAATATATTATTATTATTTTTATAATCAATGTTATTATGTAAAGCAACGAAATAAAAAAAAAAAAAAAAATCCGAACGACGACGTTCCAACGCACGTATAGTATAAGGTACACATCAAACTCTCGTGCGCGCGAACCTGTGCGATTGTTACCCGACGACACAGCAGCAGCAGCAGCAGCTGAGTTACCTTGTGCAACGGATTCGGTCGCAGGCCGGCGGCGACGAACGCCCTTTATCATGACGTTATTATTATTATTATTATTATAGTATACCCACCGGTGTTGTACCCGGTCGTTTCTTTATTCCGATTTTTCTGGCCGCGTCGACGGCGGTAACGACACGAATAAGTGATCTATTATATTATTATTGTAATGTTATGTTATTATTTAGCGCATACAACAGCAGTGTTATCAACATTATTATCGAGCATGGTCTTCGCGTCGAGTTTTTACCTGCGGACGACGACGACGACGACGACGCGTCTTCGGACGGCTGCATCGCTCGCGTCATCGTTTCTTCGGCGGCGGACAATACGTCTACTGCTGACGATACACTGTCGTTGTCGTAGTCGTAGTCTTCCCGCAGAGTCGACGCGGCGGCGTCGGTCGTCGGCACGCCGGTAATTGTGGTCGATCTATTTCGGCCGGGCCACGGGATACACCACTGGCCGAAACACAGTCTCATAAAGGCAGCCACCGTAGTACGCTGGCGAGCATGCCTCGCGGACGTGACCGTGTTTGCGGTAGAACGACGACCGAATGACCTACGACTGCGGTACGAGACGAAAACCTACCCACTCCCCGAACCGTTCGCTTGCTGTCGGAGACGACTGCGAATGACGGTGGCGTTTGAGTTTCATATAAGGAACAAAAGTTATATTATTGAGCGATGGTATGACTGTTAAAATATTGCACGCGGGGACACTATCGGTCGCAACAACACGTGTGCCACGGTGTAAACGGCGACTGCGGCAACAGATGAACGCGCAACGACGACGACGACCACTACATGCGGTACCGGTCCGACTGTTGCGCAGTGGCGTGTGGCGCCGCGGCAAACGGCGGTGCGGTTCGGCGGCCGTCGGTTCGTCCGTGTTTACAAGACTTTGGTCGCATTCGGAACGGCTGTGCCAACAGAGAGCGCGCGCACCGACGCCACCAACCATATTATAATAATATTATATTATTATAATATTTTATTTTTATGTACCTATTATATTCGTGAAAAAAAAAAATAACTTCGATATTCCTACTATCCATACCTACGATAAATCGAACCAACGTTTTTCACTAGTAGGTTTAAACTCGTTGAAAAACGTTCTAATTCAAACTATAAACAGTAAATCTTTTATTAAACATTTTATATTCTAAATTCGTATGTGGATTTATTATGCTTATTTGTCAAAAAAATGATTTTTTACGCTATCTCGACAAATGATAAATGTAATACTAAGAAATACTATGTACCTAAATAGTTGAATTTATTTTTATTACTACTCAAATTTCACCAATAAGAGAATAATATCCACATCACTCCTCAGTCCTCACTTCCTTAATGGTGAGTTGGACCATACTATACTGTTATAACCTATCAGGATGGTCAATAAATTATTACTGTATAGCCGATGATCACCGCTGATCGGTCAATTACTTGTTACTTTCTTTCAGTTTTTACTTTTTTTGTGATTTTTTTTAACATTCGAATTAAATAGTGAATACACGATACAACTGGTCACTGGATATCTAAGTAAACGGGTGATTTAAAGCTGCTCCCGAATTTTATCAAGTGTAAAAAGGTTTTATACAAACTGCGGTCCGCGGGTAAAATATTAAAAATTAATACTTATCTATATTTTTGCAAAAATCAAACAAAATTACAATTTCTTGTTTATATTTAATCCATTACAGTCGCATATAATATGAATAATTAATAGAATATTGAAATATTTTAAAATATGGAAAAATATTTATTACAGGGCTGGTTTGACAATTTTATTTGACCGGGGCTAGCCTAAAATATCCCACTCGGCACTCACCCACCCACCACTTCATAAATTTGATATTTTATTAAATAAAAAATCAATTTGAGTTATTAGTATTTATACTTTAATATTATAATATAATATTATCTGTTAATATATATATTATTTACTTATGATACAGATTGAAAAATATGGTTATTTCAAACTATTTCAATATTATTAATGATTACCACCCGACCCCCATCCTAAATTTTGACCGGGGCCAAGCACCGGTCTTATACATGTTCTAGCCATCCCCTGAAAAACAATAACATATTGTTGATACATATTCATCAATTGGACTTTTAACACTATTTAGTTATTAATGAATAATGATATTTAAAGGGTTCATTTATACTATTTAATTTAAATATTTAATATATGTTTCTATTTGCATTTTTTTAACTTTTCTATAAACATAAAAATACTTGGATGAGTTGTATAAAAGCTAAAATTAAAATGAGAATGAAATTACTCGTGTGCATTATAGTGGTTAAAGTTGACTCTGATAATACTTGAGCCCATATTTCAGGTGGACACTGAACGTTAAAATAGATAAAAATTCAGACGCAACTTACAAAAAAAAGGTTCGTTTGAACGCAATTTATAACGTATGCCCGTGTAAACCTCTTAAAAACGTACACGTCGATTACGGCCTTATAGGTGTTAAACCATCGTCTTCGTAGTAGTTCAGTAGCAACACCTACACTTGAAAACGTCATGTCGATGCGAAGTCATAATCGTGTGTAAATAATAATATTTTACCCCCTCTATACCTACCAATACGATGTAGATATGAAAGTCAAAAACACACGTGTATATTAAGAAGATGTCAGCGCATTATTTGTTTTCTCTCTCTGGCCCACACGCAACACAGACAAAACGCATTTACGCAAAATAATTTTTTTTTATGATTTTAAGTAATCTTAGAGTAAGAACACCCATTACAAAAAAGATAGAAAATAATATTTTTGAGGGAATGACAAATCGATTTGTCAAAATGTGGTCTCAAAACAATTTAAACATCGTTTAAATTGACAACATTATTTTGTTTATTTTGAAAGTCAAATAACAATAAAATATAAAATGTTAACAGCCATAACAATTATTAATTATAATATGATAGTCTAACTCGTAATTCGTTATTTTTTAATTATAATATTATAATGGTTTGAAAAAACCGTACGAACAGTAAGAATAAATACATTTGAGAATGTGTACAAGTACAAAAACAAATTACAAAATCGAAAAATATCAGCGAATAAACGTGCGATTTTGACGTTATAAAAGACACTATACACGAAAAATCAATATAAGGTATATTTCTCCATAATAAAAATAATTTCAATTAGGTAAGTTATATAATATTTGAATACCTATATTTTTATTTAGTTTATAATTGTTTAGTTTTGTGTTTTTAAGTACTAAGTACAACATGATTACAAATTAAAATTTTACAAGTCGGTAGATTTTAATTAGAAAAGTGATGCTAATAACTCTTTTTACTGTTAATGGAGTTACCCGTTACTCCGATATTTGCTACTGATAATAATAAATAATTATTTCCATTTTAAATATATTTAAAATGTTAATTAACAATTTATTAATTAAACAATATAATATAGAAACATTTGAAATAAATCATTTTAGGATAAATACAATTAAAATTAATATAAATAATAATAATTAAAAAAAAAATATTATTCTAGTAGATTTCGTTTTTTTTTCAGTATCGGATTAAATATCGGTTACACGAAAAAACCGATACCACCGATATCAAGTATCGGTTAGGTTCCATAGTACATCAGCCCATCCCTTATTTTCGGTGATTCACAATTCTGCACATAAAGAATTTGCGACGTTGCCGATTGTATTATAAAAATAATTTTAAATATAAAGGTTTTACACTAAAATAAAGCTTATCTGAATAGTCTACAGAATTCATTTCCGGTCCACACTCCTAATAAAATAGAAAAACAAGACGTATTCAGAGAAAATTGTAAGCGATGATGAGCAAAGAAATCGATTTCTATAGAAAATCTATCAAAATTATTCGAACAGAATTATACATACTCCAAATTGTATTTTTAATTATTTGCTTTATCAGGTATATTATCAAATTCATATATTTTTATTAAAATAAAATTTGATAAAAAATTAATATTGTAATGATACATTATTTTACCATTACTCCCAACATCTTTTATACGAATTCATGTTACATTCTGATTAGATAAAAAAATCTTTTGAACTACCAAAATATGTGGAACCGTATATTTCAACCTTACTTTTAATACCTTGTTGAAAGATAATTCAATATCTATAAGTTATAACCAATAGAAATGTGTAACCATCCAATCGTAATATCGTAGTTTGTAAGAATTTTAGAAATAGGTATTATATTGAATATTTAAAATTGAAAGGTTTGTAATCAAATAATTAATACTAAGTACCTATCAATATGGTAGGTATAGGTAATATACTAATAAATAAATACAATTTATAACCTACTGTTCTTAGATATACGCGATATACTTAAAGCCTGTTTGCTTAGACAATGTACCTAACCTAACCTAACATAAACTAGTCCGTTTCCCGCCGATCATCGATAAATACTCAATGGATCATTATATTATAAAGAACGACCAGTAATAATTATAATCTACATTACAGTAATAACTAATAAGCAATAACTCTTACATGATTTAGTAAGTGGCTGATAGATGGTAGACCAATTATTAATTAATTAATCATATTATAAATTATAATGAAACTACTTCCACAAATTTAGAAAAATTATTGAAAAACTAGAGTTTGATGATTTAATAACAATGATTATAATTATGACGTGTTGATAAGATGATTGATAAATAGGTAACATTGGTTTTCTGTAAATTATGATTTTAAACAACACACTGTGTTCTTCACAAAAATGTCATGACACACCAACAATTACGACCTTTTTTTTTACATTTAAACACTAGTAAAATTTATTTTTATTATTTAATTTTTTGAACTATACTCGGCACTCGCGGGCAACTAGTTTTGAAAATCACTGTTATAATATAACATATATTTTGTTAATTTCCAGATCCTAATTTTATATATTAATTATTAAGCTACCTAAATATTTTAATATAATCAGGAACTGATAAGATAATATATTTAAGCTCAATATAAATTTAAATACTTATACTGATCCTTCAATTTTATTTTACTTTTACATAAACTTCGTAAAAAATATCAACAAAAGTGTTTTGTAAAATTATTTTTGTACACTAACATAAATAAGAAAGTTTATTTAGAAATATATTGCTGATATTTTCTTAATATCATTCTAAGAACAATTTTTTAAACCTAAGTCAAAATCAGTGAAGTAGTTTTTAAACCTATATAGAGCTACAAATATAAGGATATTACTTTTTGCTGTACATTTATATAACTATTTACTTATGATTTTATTTTATTTTGAGATAACCATGGTTATGAACTATTGTTTTAATTGTTTTAATTACTCGATTTTCATAAGAAAAAATAAGTTTCGTGTGTCATCCACCCTAAAACAATCCATAGGTCATAAAAATTGAAAAATGAAGCTAAAACATCTTCCAAGCCTCAAGGAATCTATTGATAAAATTTATACTGAAATCGGTTCAGTAGTTTATGCGGTTAGCATGCTCATTGTTCAAACATATTTATAATATTATTTAAGATGTATTATAGGTAACATTTAAATAAAAGTAAAATAATAAATATAATGTGTTCAGCAAAAATTTACTCGACTTACCGTACTGCACTTCTGGTGTCTTCTGCTAATAGTAAATTAATTAATAGATTAACAATATAAACACATATATCATAAAATTAAAATATTCTTATAGTTATGACTTATGACTTATGTAGACTGATACAATGAAAATTTATTAAAAAGTGAGCAGTAGAGGCTAAGCCCCCACACCTCCTTTTTTATATAAAAACAACATACATTGAATAAAATTATAATATATTATATTTTTCATTTGATTATTAAACCAGAACCGCAATAAATCCGGTATTAAATCTGTAACCACAGTCCACAGACATATAAAATACAAACACGGTCTATAATTGTCTATAACCGTGCGTGGTTACTGGTCTGTAATATTTTAAGGCGGGTTTCCACTACATAGGTACGTGTACGTGTACTCTACGTGCATAAAAATACTTTTCTGTAATTGGTTGGTATACATGGTAAGCTTTTTAACCAGAATGTTTATACGTTCCAACCAATCACAGAAAAGTATTTTTATGCACGAACACGTATGTTGTGGAAACCCGCCTTATCACGATCAACTGTCTTATACCACGGTTAAATATAAATATATAATACCGCACTAAACCAAGCGATCACGGATTTTTAATTTTCAACGTTTCAAACGTTGGCGTTCGTTCTGCAAAACGTTTTCCGCTACAGAATTTCCTCCTAGTTCAACTATTTCCGTTCGAACAATCTAATTTGAGCGATAGCAGCAATCACAAATTTAAAAATCTTAAATATGTTATGTTATTATAATATTAAATTATATTAAATAATCCTTTAAGATTATATTGTTTTAAAAGTTAATTAAAGTGTGTTTACACTATAGAGTCGAGCCAAATTATAGTAAGTTAATTCACTGCTAAACCACTTACTGTGCTTACCAGAGTATTTTCCATGAAGGACGTGTACCTGCAGGTTAGGTACAACCGTACGGTATATGTACAACCGTATGTACGTGCGTGTTGATAAGTACATGCACGTATACGGGAACGGTCCAGTGGAAACCCACCTTTAGGTAATCTGCATACAAATAATCGACCTTGTATAAGGTTAGGTTTATTAAGTTTGGATCGTAGAATGGGGCAGTGTAGATGTAATTATTAGAATTTAATTGTTTGCGTTTTTCGGAAATATAGTCTTTCCAAGTTAGTCGTTTGAAGAACACTAGTTGTGTATAGGAAATATTATATTATATGACCGAAGACTAGCTATAGTAATTGTCAAATGCCACCGATGACTTGCGTCCTTCAACATTATTAGCAAGTACACCAGTAGTACTAGTATTGTGGGATCACTATAAGAAATATTATATATTGTTATATTATTTTTCATATAAATTTCGAATTATGAATTATTGAATTATAAACTTTGATCTAATTTAACTAATACCATTATTCTTAATGCGTACAACTTGTACATCAAGATTTATAAAATAGCATAGAACAAAATTATACAGAATAAACATCAATTGATAAATAAATCTTCCTTTTAAGTTAAAACTATATACAAGTTGAATAATTTATGGACACTTTATGTTGTTGATACTTATCATAATTTTGCTGTATATTTTAGATTTTATAATTTGTTGAATGATGCCGGTATATTTTAGTCTTCAGTAAATTAAAATCGTATAAACTTTAATTACATTGTTTAATAGATTATGTTTAATTTTGTTTTACCTTTCAACGATGTGTTTGACCTAAATAAAATGTTTGATTATAATATGAATATTATTTTTTTGTATAATACTGATCATAGTTTAGTGAAGATAATAGATTCTTCTAGTGTGTGTTGGAGTATATTCTGTATATTTGATATTAGTTTTACCATTTTACTATGATATATTTTTCAATATATTAATTTCATTTTTAGCGCAAAATAGAAAAATAACAATATCTGCAAGTTTTCGATAGTATGGTATTAATATACGTGTATATATAATATATATACATACATACATAATATTATATATGTATAAAAATTAAATAAATAATAATTGAGTGAGTTTGTTGTTGTAGCAGGTGTTTGAGAATTCTACCAATACCTATAATAACTGTATATTTTATACCTAAAAAAATAAAGTATTAGTTTCATTTTAAATTTTCTCCAACAAATATATTAATAAATATATTATTTAATGATTTTTATCAATTAGTTATTTTTTTATTCACTATATTATAAACATAATCATTCTGAACTAAAAACGACCTTCACCTAGATTAAGAACATTTTTATTGATTTCGTTTTCACAGACACTGCTTGATCAGGAATCGGGATTTAAAAATTAAATATTTAAAATTACTAAGCTTTTTATCAGTAATATGATGAATATTTCACTAAACCGTTTATGTACAAATCAAATGTATATCGGCATTAGTTATATTGAAATTTAAAAAGATAAAACAGCCACGTACAAACATGTCTAATACGGCACCACTTGACAATACGCCAAAAAATATGTTTCCGAACGATTGCCATGATGATAAATATATTTTAATGATTGAAATTAATATAAATGTGTAGTATCTAATTTACGTCACATCTCAGATGCATGAAAAAACCTGAAATATGGACTAAAACTCAAAATAAACAAAAATCTTTTTTTAGGACTACATGAGATTAAGAAAAAATGTCTATTTTTATAAAATAAAATAATAACAAACTACGTGATAATATAAGTGCCTACTCATATAATCATTTATTACAATCTAACTATAAATAAAATAAGAAGAAATATACTGCCATTTGTAATATAATACTTTTATCGCTTGAATGTGGTTGATAAATATTTATGATAAATCGAGTGTTATACTTACATAATAATGAACAATAATTGATATTTATATTCATCACTATATTTTATTAAATTATTTTAGATTCATAAAAAATATTTCATAATATAATGTAATATAATTCCTAGTTACATATAAACGATATATTTTTTACAATAAAAATACAATTGATATACATATGACTAATATTCTACGTATAATAGTAAGTATTTAAGGAAAAACAATCCATGATATGAACATTAATAACATGTTTTGCAGATTGCACTTACAGACTTAAAGAAAATGTAATACAAAAAAGGTGAACTTTCTCTAGTGTATAGTAGTTTCAAGTGTAGCTTGTTATTGAGTAGGAGATGTAGGACACTATAATGGATGCATTTGTAAACAAATAAGTATAAACCTATGAAATATCATTATAATATTGTATATGAAAAACGATATTTACTAAGCAAAAGAGACGGATATGTTTATATTCCTAACTGCAGTGTTGTAAAAGATACTTAAATATCGATACAAAACCGGTTAAAAAAATTATCTAGAATACATATTTAAAATTTAAATACAAATACTTCTATCGTAAAATAATATTTTAATGATTTTCAAATACTTTATTAGTTTGGATCATTAATAAGACAATAAATCTTAACAATTAATCACTTATTTTAAACAATTAATGTAACAATATAGAATTATTGATATAATGTGTCTATTATGCAATCATTATTTTTATAAATTAAATAAGATACCTATAATTATTGAATCCTATTAATGATTATTATATATATATTTAACCAATTATATGGTCATCTGAATAGTGAATACTAAAAAATCTCCTACAATTCAGACTATGGAGGTTCATAAGACATGTTCATGATCAAATGTCGTTGCAAACAAGAAAAAGGTTGTTACTTATAAATTATAATTGGAGTGATTAATGTATTGATTTTACAACTATATGTGTTTATTATTATAATTTTCTTTTTTTTTTCTTGTTAGAACATGAATCTAGTTGGTATTTAGAGTTTAGGTAGTAGTGAGAGAAAGGTTTAAAAATAAAAACTTCCTGTACTATTAAAAAATAATTGCCAAAAAGCAAAATATAAATATTAGCACAACTTTTTTTAAAAACATTTGAAGATTAAATTTGGTTAAAATCAAATATTTAAACCAAGAATAACAATTAGGTATTATAGATTTTTTTTTTGTAATTCAACAATATAATTGGCTGACTAAGAGGATTTAAAACTTTTACGTATACATCTGTCAACTACTTATTATTATAATTTATATAGATAATGACATTTTAAAAAAATTCAAGTTAGGTTATCATTTAGATTTTAGATACCTAGCTATAAAGTAAATGTAAAGATGAATAATAAACTTTACTATTTTTATTATTAATGTCTTTGTTAATCAATTTTTTCATTTTTGTAAACGAATATTGACTAAAAAATACTAATTTTTTTATCAGTGATTAAATTAAAGGAAAATAAATATAAGTCAGACATCTTCTAACCCATCTTCTAACCCTTCTAATCCATTTTATAATATATGTAGGTATCTATATTACTTGTTTATTAAAAATAGAATGTATTATGAATAGACTGTAATTTTCACGTAAATTGCGTTTTTTTATACATAAAAAAAAAAATTACAAAAACTTAATTTTCACATTTCACTCCGGCTATCAGTTGCAGTTCGATTCCGTGTATTTTTTTCACAGAAGAACGATTGTTGTACGAATTTCAAAACTAACCTTAAGTACATGTAAGCTTGGCAATTAGAATTGGCTTGGTGTATTTATTATTTTTTTTTAAATCTCAATTTGTAAATCCTGTATTTCTGTGGTATCACGGATGATACATTGAAACTACTTCCATTGTATATAGGTACCTATATTAATATATAATGTAATATAATTTTGGCTCCCAAGGCATTTTCATTTCAGTTAGATAGTATCTATTTAGATACTCTAAAAATAGAGGGGGGACTAATAACTATAAGATTATCAAATAAAATATCTTTAGTAATGGTCACTGACAATTGACATAGTCACATAGGTACACTATCTCTACTCTCCGCTCTCAAAATTGTTTTTCATACTTAATAATTTATTATTGAATTAAATATTAACACATGCATCATAGTCTGTCATAGTGTCATTGTGATCCATACAATAAAATTTTAATTTTATGAGGTATAATCGATTACATAGGTACTTGTATAATAAGGCAAGTGCTCTGGGTTTTTAATATTATTTTTAGATAGTATTTGTTGTTAAAAACGAAAATAGGTACCGTAATTCCACAAATTCTACACCACCTGTTATAGATACGTATAAATAATTAGCTTAATTAATAAATAATAATTGTAAGTTGTGTAATTATTTGGTGTACATATTGATTATTGAGTCTCTCTTCTCTATCAATTTATTTGCTTTTAAAATAATAAAATAAAAACTTAATAAAATTTGCTAAATACTAAATATTCCTAAGTTTCCGATTATTTATATTTAGAATAAAACCAAAGTAATTATTGTTATAACTGTTATAAGACAATAAGATATACATTTATGATTTATTTATACATACTTAAGTACGCTACATATATGCTAGCAACCATCACGGGGGTATAGCTCAGTGGTAGAGCATTCGACTGCAGATCGAGAGGTCCCCGGTTCAAACCCGGGTGCCCCCTAGATTTTTTGCAATTTTTTTTTATTAATTTATTTTAAATATTTTATTGATGATATTTGTAAATAGTGGGGTAAAGATCTCAAAATATAAATAATTGTATTGTAATTTTTATCACTCAACATGTATACATATTTTATTGTGTTTAACTAACACAGTTTTGCGATCAAGGATAACTGCTTGAATACGTAATATTGCGCGCAGTCTAGCGGAGAATCATAATTATACACATAAAATGATACTAGAGAGCGCCACTAATTATAATGAAAATTAATTTCATCTTCATTTATGCAAATTATTGTAAATTCAATATATTATAATAATAATATTATCAAATTATAATAATATTTAGACATTTAGTATATAATATATTTTACAATACGCATTTATTTTTATGAAAATGTTTTTTCACGTATTTAAAAATAAGTTTAAATTGAGTCCTGAGCATTTACCGATCATATGGATTATGGGGAATTATTATAATAGGAGTAATAGGTGTATAGGACTAATACCGGGTCAATATTTCTATGTTTGACAATTTTATTATGCTTAAAATAATTTTAAACGTTCCACAAATTTTTAGTCGATAATATGGATAATCACGTTTTTTTTTTTAAAGATTTTTGATTTTTAAGTATAAATAAGGTACCTTACGTGATAATATTATGTATAGGTGTACAATGCATACATATTAGAGTTAAGTACCTATATTTTATTTATAATATAAATTATTAATACTGTATTGCTGTGTTTCGTCTCTGACATAGTGACGTACGCATAATGAAGAACAATTAGTGTTAATATTTTCAAAATAGGATAGCGTTGGCGTTTTAAGTGATTCACATTGTTATCATATTAATAATAAGTAAATCTAAACTTAGAATCGTTTTAACTCGATGGATACTGTTAACATAAATACCTATCAAAACACTAAATGATTAAAAAAAAAATTACTTTATATATTAGGGAATCAATTATGATAAATATAATAAATACAACATGTGATCCTATTTTTTTTTAAAACTACCTAAGTGATGTTGAGTGTCTTCAGTTATCTTGATGTGATGTAAGTTGTTACAGTTACATAATCATATTATATAAATAAAAATAATATATTATGCACTAGAAGATTTTTAGTGTGCGCAAACTTTTTTGTACTCGTATATATTATATCCTTACACATAATATGTTCATTAAATTAAATCCCATCTAAATAATTGAAACATATTGTGGTATTATACAGTCAGTAAAACAATGAATCTTGAATAATTGTAATTTAGATGGTGCATTATAATATAGTTGGCCTTGTAATTATATGCAGAGTACAGGCGTTATTATTGATGCTTTCATAAATTTAAATATTGTAGCACGTAATAAGCGTAAATATTATTATTTATTCTTGTACACATTTGTATAGTAGGTACTAACATGTTTTTGTAACAGTTATTTAAAGTAAATTATGTTAAAAATATAAGTAAATTTCTGATTTTTTCCTCAGTAGATTTTAATATACTATATTTAAAATGATAGCAAAGTTAGGTTTAAATAGGTAATTGTCATTGGTTAAATCATTGAAATCGCTACCGTTTATCATTATTATGGTATTTTTTTTTTTTTATAAATTAATTGTGTAAGTTACTAAGTTGTATTAAATTTCAAATGAATAAAATATCTGGTTTACATTGTTTATAACAGATATAATAACAGCTATATTAGGAATTAACAAACATGCAATTTGTAAATGAATGCATCATTTAAATTTGTATATTTGTTATGGTATTATTCTAAGTAATTTTCATTGAATTACCACATACGGCAATTGTAAATTGTGCCCAAGGACCAAGGTACAGGTAAATACAAAATCACACATGTAATCCGCGCCCGAGTTTTATCAAGTGTGAAAAGGTGATATTATACAAACATTACAAACTGCAGCCCGGGTAAAATATTAAAAACTATTAAAAAGCTATATTTTGGTAAAATCAAATAAAATTAAAATTTCTAATTTATACTTAATCCGTTACAGCCTCATATGATAATTAATGGAATAAAGTTACAATATTAGGAAAAATAATAACATGTTGTCGATACACATTCATCCAGTGAATTTTCAACACTTAAATTTATCATTATTATTATATTGTGTCTCTCTTCACGTCTTTTTTTTTTATTTTATTTTAATTTTAGAATTTTGATATTAAAAAGGTTCATACATTATTTAATAAAATTAAAATGAGGATGTAGTGACTCCCAAACGCATTAGTGATTAAAGTTGGCTCTGCTGTAGATATTTGAGCCCGCATATTTCAGGTGAACACTGAGTAAAGCTCAGTAGATAAACAAATTCGTGCATATAGCTTAGGTATGTAATAATACATTTAATACTATCTAGTACAGTGGTTCTTAATCTTTTTAGGATCGCGACCCAAATTTTCTTTCAAAAATCTATCGCGACCTTATACTTTTATCTTAACCCTTATTCTTCTATAGTTCTATAGTCCATACAATTTTTTAAATAACATAATTTTCTTACAATCTGTATAATTAAAAAAACTTTTCGTCCCTCCCCCCCACTTGTGGGTCGAGACCCACAGTTTGAGAAACGCTGATCTAGTATGTTTTAAATACTATTATAATGTCTTTACACAGAATAACATTATAATATAGAATGTATTTTTTTTTTTTTTAATCGGCGCGCGTTTTGTTGAACGATAATGACTATAATGAGCAATACACGGTATAATGCGGGTACTATATTATGGTATTCGTTAAGTTTAATGTCAAAAAAATGCTATTCGATCACCTCGTGAATAGCATTTTGTATATAGCAACGATTGATGGCAACTCAATAACCTCGCAGTATTACCTGCAGTATGCCTAAAAGTGTGCAGCACTATTAGGTACCTACTAAATTCTAAAGGTCTCCGCCGTGTGCGGTGCGCCATTGATGGGGTGGTGAATACGCGCTATTATGCGTTTTGTCTGGAAAAAAAAGTTCGATGGCAATTATATTGCTGCAGTGTAATGAGACTCGCGTGTCGTCAAGCTCGCATTGTGGCGCGCACGGTTCGGCGATATAATATATATATTACACAATATCATCGTCGTCGTCGTCGTATAGTTCGATCGTATCTCGGAATCATCATATAATAATAAAAACAAACAATGCCTCGCGCAGAGGTGGTCTGCGCGCACAATATACCACATATAATAATATAATGGTCGCGTAGTAATGCACGCGCGTCGCAACCCTTAACGCGCTCGACGGTGGCCCCGGTC
This sequence comes from Aphis gossypii, assembly GCF_020184175.1. Classification (NCBI taxonomy): domain Eukaryota; kingdom Metazoa; phylum Arthropoda; class Insecta; order Hemiptera; family Aphididae; genus Aphis; species Aphis gossypii. The sequence continues at coordinate 17,656,481 of NC_065532.1, read as the reverse complement.
CACACGGACCCCTGAAAAACGTCGGCGGAGGTCTGCGGAAGTGCCCCGGCGAGTACGCGTCAACGAGTGGGCACGTGTTGGCCCACATACTATGTATAATATTATGGTACGCGTCGCGCGCCGGAAACGCGCGCTCACATATAATATACGTATATATATACACACACACATAACGATCTCTACGATTAAACGATGCTGCGGCGGTGGCGGTGCGTGAATTCGCGCGGGGTGCGACCTACCTGCTATAATATGTGCGATGATATTATGATATTACGTCGTCGTCGAGGCGCAGGGACCACCCTCGGCGGCACGCTCGTCCCGCCACCGCACCCGTCGCCGTTTTATGTGTAGGCACCGTATAAATATTATTATACTCAATATATACGCGCGATCGTGCTCAAATCCTAGTTTATAATGTACACAAGCCGACATATTATAATAATATATAGTCGGTATATACTATATCGTATAGTACGCATTCGATACACGGTATAGCTGCGAGTTGTTTGAGGAGATTCGATCCCCCGCGCGAGTTTGCGTTCGCTTTACCGAAATACGTAGGTACCTATAATGTAATATTATATAATATTATCGGCTCACGACGATCGCGGTATAGTATAGGTAGATACATAAATATAATATGCCGTCAGCAGCAAGCTATCCGTGTGTGTAAAGTTTATTCGAAAACGACTCTTTTACTTTTTTGAAATTATTATATAAGACTTCTCGACCGGTGGTTTGAAATCGTCGTGTTTTTAAATGTTGAGAATTATTGAATTTTGAATTTTTTGAAAAATTAGAAAAAATGGTCGTTTTCAAGTATGAATTTCACTGCAAAGATTTCAAATATGTCTTTAGACATATTATCGGATTAATAGGTCATGTTAATACGATTGTCACAAAATATTTATTTTCAATATAATATTTATATCTATGCTGTAAGAATCTGCTGTACAAAATAGTAGTGGTTGGACCTCAGCATTGCAGCTCTTTACCACAACAATTTGACTGATAACGTTGTCTCATTTCAACATAAAATGTATGTGCACGACTCAGCAGTGTAGCCATCTGCGTTTTCTATTATTTACATAAGTTAATTGTAATCGTAATTCGTATAATAAGTTGTTTCTAAGCTCTTTGACATTGATCGAAGAGTCATAGTAACATTGTTTTTTCCCTCGGACTTTTATATTAAGACTTAGAGTAAAGAAGTCAATTTAGTATAATAGTAGTAAATAAGTCTGTGTCTCTCTTAAGTCGTGAAAAAAGATTTTTTAACTTATTCATACTTAAATATAACTTTTTAAAATGCGGTGTTGTGTTTTAAATTCTATAAATTCAAGTATAAAACTTTTTCTCCACAAACAAATGAAAATAGGTATGTAATTGGATTATTATTAAGTTAAAAGATTATTGGAGTTGAATAAAGAAGAACAATAGATCAGAATGAAAGAATTGATTTAAATTTTATAAGACCATGACTTGCAATCGAACACGAAAGTATAAAAAGTCGTTGGAAAACTAAATACAATATAGGTACATTACATATAGAATATTCATCACATGATGTGACGTAGTATAGCATTCTGCTATTTCATTTTATACACTGTCACTCGCATTATGATAACTTACTACATGACCCACACACACATAGAAAATTACCTATATTGCACTCCTTTAAAAACGGTCAGGATATCTACTTAAAACGGTTTAATACAGTATATGTACAATTTTTTATTCTACGCCTTTTTTGTTGGTTATTAAAAATTCTTATTGTAAGTAATGTAAACAATTTAGTGAAGTAAATTTTATTTGAAAAAACGTATTCAACATTTTATTACGAATTAAGTTGCAACATTAATCTGAACTTTAAACATGCTAATAATAGCATACCCGATTTGTTTGTATGAAAATGAACTTTAGGATACTTCAATTTTTTGTTTTATACTTGTTAAATTTGATTTTTTTAATCGACTTTGAAATTAATGTAGGTATTGAAAGATATTTTCTGTTTTTGTATTCAATTTCAAACTTCGGGGGTGGTTTTCGATGGAATATCCTTGGTGCATTATTGAGGTAAAAACTAAAAAGTAAACATTTTCCAACAGTTTTCAAAAAAATGACGAAAAAACTGGAATTTTTACGCAAAACCAGTTTTCGACCGAATCGATTTTTTTATATGGTTGTAATTCAAAAACTAATCACTGTAAATACTTGAAATTTTCACCAAATGTTTATGTTAGTGTTATCTATATACAGTTAAATTTTCAAAAATTTTTGACTTTTTGAGTTTATAGACCACTGAAATTTTCGATTTTTATGCGAATTTTTTTTTGAAGTGTCGGTAAAAAAATTTTGAATGACCAAAAAAACTTGAAAATTTAATACAAGGTTCCTTATGAGTTGTTCTTATTGTAGCTAAAAAAAATTAAAAGTCGTTAGTCATAATTTTTTTTTATAAGCGTTTATAGTTCAAATTTTTACGAAATCTGTCGAAAACGCGAAAATTTGAAAGTAATTTTGAAGTTGAAAAATCATAAAATTGTTTGTGTTAATAACTAAGAATTGAAAATACAACACTAAGTTTTCCATAAGTTTTCCTTCAAGTATCTATAGAGAAAACTCGAAGCATCATTATAAGAAAAATTTTAAGTGCGTTTGAATTTTAAATTTTTACGAAATCTTGTACCTACCGATAACGATTTATCCTCAAACGATTTTAAATATTTGTTATTATTCAAAAAGTATAAGTCATAGATACTTGAAAATCTTACCAGTTATTTAGATTGGCATTTTCCTTACATGATTTAATTTTCAAAATATTTTGAGTTTTTTTGAGCTATTTATAGACAACTAAAATTTTCAATTTTTCTGAAAAAAATTTTTTTGGCCCTATCAAAATACTTGAAAAATTTATACAAAGTTCCTCATATGTTATTCTTATAGTGATTAAAAAATTATAAGAATACACAGGAACAATTTTTTTTTATTAGCATTTGAAGTTCAAATTTTGACGAAAATTCGTCAAAATTATGAATATTTGCAAATTATTTTGTAGGTAATTTAATACAAGATTTTTCATAAGTTTAGCTTACAATAATTATAAAAGAACTTAAATTTTGGTGTATTCAGGCCATTAAAACATAAACCACCTTTTTCACCAACCACTGGAAATTATATACTAGGCTGACAAATCATCTTCGTTCAGAATCGTTTTTCGTATACAATGATACTTATCATTGCATTCAAATTTAACCTACCCTAGTCCGAGGTCAACCCCACCCCCTAATATACAGCAGAACGGTACCCACTTGCCCACTTTCTTTAATTGAAAGTGAATGATTAGCAGGATAAGAATCTGCTGTTAATTGTTATACTTAGTAATAACAAAAATGCTAAGCATTTAAGCAGGCTAAAACTTATATATAATTGCATTTATACATCCCGCTTATTACATATTATCACATAAGTTTATTATTATTTATGAAATTGTATGGTTATAAACTTATAAATTACCTAAACAAAACTATTGGTGATTACCTATGTATAATGTACCTATAATATAGTTGAGTGTGTATTAATAAATCGCCTATCCACTCCCTACAAACGTGACATTTTTTATGCCGATTTTTCAGTCTTAATGATTAGTTTACCTGTTTTCAAATTTCTAAAAACTGATTGGCACTTTACTTGTTAAATATTACAAATATTTTAGATTTGTTCAACTTACGTGGTGGGCATACTTTATGCTTATTTGCAGTTTTTCATAAGAAAACGAGAAATATGTATAACTTATGCTAATCTCTCAGTCCTCATTTTCGCTAAAAGCAATATTATATAACCTTTTAATCTTCAGGTATCCTGAATCCACTGTTTGTATTATAAGTATGTATAGAATTACATAACATTATGTATTATATATATATATGGCCGTCTGTCGCAACTTTTATTGTCCACATGATAACGTATATCACATCATTATGTTTCCTACATATAGTATAAATGTAGAATGTTGTATATTTATGCCAGATTTTTTTTTCAACGTTTTCTCTTTGTTCTTAACTTAAAATTTAAGGTTAGTGGTAACTAAGTCGGTATGTACGAGAATTCATTAATAAATAATAATTATGAAACTTTATTTGCGATAAATTTAATTTTTTTTCCTATCTTCAACTTGGATAGCAAAAAACATCTCTTTGATATTATAAACCAATTTTCCTAAAGTCTTGTTTTCCGTTTTAATATCATATATATTAACATAAGAAAATATTTTAATACAATATTGTCGAAAAAAGGCGATTTATAAAGTAAACATCTAAAATTCTAAACGTGTTTTTATGGTATAATTTATAACTATACCTATGTAATTTGGTAATATCTAATAAGTACCTAATAAACTAATCAGTAATTACTATATATTATAATTAATATAGTATATACCTACGTAACTTTAAGTGATAAACTGATAACAAAAAAGCATATGTGCGTCATAAGTTGACGAACATTGGACGTTGATCAAGATTACCGAGCTATTTATTGTTAAAGGCATCCGCATCACATTATAAACGCCACATTCTAACTCTTTTGATTTGGTTTATGTTCAGTTAAATGTAGTACTTAGACTCATTATCGTTGTACAAGTCTTATGTTCTCATTGATTTGTTTGCTATGAACATTATTATATTAATATAGTTAGAGCAAAATTGATACTGCACGTCAATTCTAGCATAATCTGTTAGATAATATATTTTATACGTTTTAATTATATTATTATATATATACTTATAAAATATTATTTTTTTTTTATAAAAATTTATGATTTATTTTTTTAATGTCAATAAGCAAATTTTCATTCTGTGAAAAAGACCTTAAAGATAATATAAGGTTTTTTATAAATTGTTATTGAAAGAAACAAAAAATAGCTTGATGTAGGCTCTTAGATTGTTTCCGCTCAATATTGTTTTTTGTATATAATGATAAATCATTGAATTCAAATTTTAGCATAATATCTATTACAGTACCTAAACATATTGACACCTGAGCGGTACCCTGGTACCCACTTTACTTTTTTACTGTTTTCCTGTTTTTTTTTCTGAAATCATAAGAAAATCAATACTTGGGTAACATGTCATTATGTATATCCTATTATACTGTACTTTGAAATTTATTAATTAATAAATAAATTATAATAAATTAGATTATTTATAATGATATTGTTAAGAAAAATGCTCAATTTCATAATTATATTTTTATCAATCTTAAACACAAAATGTATGTATGATTATTTCATATTTGTCATTTGTGTTTGTTTATTAATCATTTGTAAAATAAGATTATATTTAGACAAAACAAGTTTAACTTTTAAAATAATTCTATATAGTTTAACAAATTGCTTACGTTAATTACTGCGTTGTTAGCTAAATTTACTTTGTGCCATACCTAACAATAATGTCAAATATTTATGATTACGCACGTGAGATGATCATGTACTTCAGTAATTGTTTTTTATGGGTATTTATGCTTCTGTATACCAGAGAAAAGTTTTTGATGAGCCTTTTACCCGTATGTATGTTTTGTATTTATATTGGTAAAAGTGTAATTGTGTAATATATTTATAAATTTAAGTATTCTAAGTTATTTAAAAGTTGATTTTAGAGAATTTAATTCAATTTTTAAAACAATTTATTTAATGTGATATAAATAATGTAATTATTACAAATTATTAACTAATCTATCCCAAAATATTGATATAATATCATATTTAAAATATTCAGTTCCTATAGTTAATCTAATTATCTACCTGTCTATATGGAATATTGAAATCCATATAAAATTACATCAATAATTGATTTAAGAATAATTTTAATAAAATGTAGGTAGGTATAAAATGTTGGTTATTCACATAATTTAATTGGTACTTATTATATTATATACACCACATGTTGTATATTATGATATTTGTAGTTTTCTTATAACAAAATACACGTGTTCCTCGTTTATTGGTAAATGATTTAGTAATATTATAGTAAGCAAAAAATTATATCCGTTTAAATGATCCAATCATTTACATGCATTTTTGCAAGGATAAGGAAGTACATAGTTTTACCGTAAAGAACCTTAATGTGATTTTAGATGACCCACCCCTGGCCGGGAGGTTGAGGGACAAATTCGGATTTGCATATAAGAGTATAGAAACGCGAGGCTAGGTTACCGAGTTTATGGCTATCCCTGCAGGGCGTGAGGTATACGATAGCAGACAGGAGGAAAATAAGCCCGAGGAGCATTAAAGGCGGTGGTAACTAATGTCGGTGTCAGGATCACGACAGCACCGCTATACATCGCCATTTACGGGACCTTTGGGACCGTCGCGATCGTATTCGTTTCGCCCAAAAGAATATTATACACTTAAATGTACGCCGCTTGAAATTGAATTTGAAAAGGCTAAAAAAATATATATTATAGGTAGGTAGAAGGTACTTTTTACCAATTCAGTTTTCCGTAAAAATTGTTCAACTAAATGTTTTAGGGTAAAACGGTTATATCAATCAAATCCGGTGGCATAAAACTATATCATATGAATATAAAACACAAGTATATATATAAACATACAACTTACGCATTTATATTGTATATTTATAAGTTATTCGTATATTTAGTACTTATACTCGCAATATAAATGTCTGTATTTTGAACGTTCTTTTCAAAACAACTATATTTAATACATTTTGACTCATAATATTTAAAATAAATAACATCTTACTTCTTATTTTTGTTTATCGATTATATATAATTTATATTATACTATATTAAAGTAAAAAATAATATTTGTTTATTACATTACGTACCTACCTACTATATTTTATTTCAAATTACTTCTAAACTTTATTTGTTTTACACTCAAGATTCGTGATATTCATCAACTTCGAATCAAATATAAACTTTTTTAAAACTTATATAATATTGAAATGCAAGGTTTGTAATTTAGAAGTTATACGTATTAATACTTTATAATATATAGTATATTATGTTAATATTATAAAAATATATTTATTTGTATGTATAAATCAAATACTTATGTAATATAAATATATCAGACATTTAAAAATAAAAAATGTTGAATATTTTTTTTAATTAGTTTTCAAAAAAATAATGATGAACCTTGATTTTTGAAATCGAACCGAACTTTAAAATACTTTTTGAACCCGAACTTAATCGAACTTTCATACATTTTATCGAACTAAACCTGCTAACCAAAACTCGATCAATTTTAAGGGAAACTCGAATTCAAATTCATACTTTTTATCATGTACAAATTAAATCAACCTTAATAATATTCTGAGTTTGTTTTAGTACTACCAATTCTATATTTTAATTATATTTAAGTCTGCGTGTATGTATTTACAATAAATTTAGTTAATTTGCTAATTTTTTTTTCACATACACGATAAACAATAATTAATTAGTAGAAAACATTGTATCTATAAAAATACGATTTTATTCATAATAAAGCCGCAATGGAAGAATAAAAAATATGGGTTTACTCAAAATAGACTTTTCCTTTAACACTAAATTTAATAAAAACAAAAATAACAATTAACATTTGTACGCTGCATTTAATAATCTAATTATTTCTAAATAATTATTATTGATTTTTAAGACGTGTTTTATGTATGGCATAAATTCAATTTTTGAGTTCTTTTAGTGCATTAAATTCCTAGCCCTAGTTATATTATTATTATTAGTGTAATCTTGTATAACTTTCAAAGTTAAGTTGGGTTTCGCTGTGCAAAACGACCATAGAACGTTGTGGCCTGCCGGTCGTTGTAGAGCGCTAAATTGAAATCAATCAATTTTTAAATTTAATAAAAACGTTTTTTGCTTCAAAACTTGTTTAAAATGAAAATATCTAAATGTATTTTATAGGTGCATAATTTTTAACTTTTAGAACATAAAAGCATCTTTTGTTTTTTTTAGCGCACTATATTTCCAACCCTAGTTATAATATATTTAAAACTGTGTTATAACCAGTATTTTGAGGAACTAATAATTTGTTTTATACAGGGAAGGTTTTACTAGTATCTTTTATAATTTCAGTATTCTACCCGATACCATGGGTATATAAGATATTACATTTTTAAATGTTTACAGCAATAATAGTGCAACACCTTAACACAAATAAAAATTTTAATAGCTTATTGTTATTCTTAATTATACCTATATATTATATCCGCAAAACACTGGAGCTTTTCTGGATACCATTTCACTGTGTGTAACAAGTATAATACTTAAAAATATTTTTATTTTATGATATTTTATAGATTTGAAGCCAAAATACGCATGATGCAAGTTAATAATATTATTTATTATTTATATATTTATTCTGTACTTCTGTATCAATGAGGTTTGTGTAACTTGGTTTTCAACGCATTGTCATTTCAACTACCTACTGTTGTTTAAGTCAATTAAAGTCTGTGTGTATGTTATTTTCCGGTTTGACGCTTATATTGTAATAGCCTTTATACATACAAAGTATATTATATATGAGACCACTTTGGGTGTACAATATCCCCAGGGGTTAGTTTTGTTTGGTGCACCGTGTGCTCCGAAAAGTAAACCATTTACACAGCCGACGTGACAAGTACAATGCTTGTATAGACCAACAAAACACTTGGTAATAGCCACCCTGCCGAGCTGTAAAACAATGATGACATCGGTGGTGAAAGAAGTGTATTTGAAAAGGGAATCTATATTATATTGGATTTACGAGTACAGTGAACCAATTGGTTTTATGTTGATTTGAATTTGAAATTTATATCCTCTGTGTTTCCGAAAACCAATGAACTGTGTAACGATATACTTTTTATTTGTTCACAACTTTTGTCGTAAAATAAATAGAAAATAAACATCATTTCTACGCAATTGTCCAACTGAAGTTTTTACAATATGAACTTTTGAACTTATTATTTTTATAAAACGACTATTGTTATTTGTATAAAATAAAATGCATTTATATACATAAAAAAACAATATTTTATTTAAATTAGATATTTTAAATTTAGAATCTGTAATTTTTAATTATTTTGTCTACAAGTTATTAATATTCTTTTGAAAGGAATAAGTAATTATTACATTCGCTAAATGGGTATACAGTAGATCTCAATTAAATAACCACTTTATGCTGAGATGTCAAACATTTTTTTTCTTTATATCTACATAATTCTTTATTTAAAATTTTGCTACATTATTACAGAAAACAGATACCATTTTTGTTTTTCACAAAATCTAAAATGATATCATTATAATAACATAATAATGTATAATTTTGGAATTTGTGAAATCAATCTCTATCACTTTAAATTTGAAATATTTGTAAAAATGTTTTATTTATGATTATCAAGAAAAAAATATGTTTTTTTTATCAAAGATTTATAATATGGAGGATATCATGTAAACATGAATATGAATAATGTTATTTTAATAATTTTTAATTTTTAATAATTACATTTATTTTGATTAAAATTTATACATATCACAATCTAGAATTCTGCAGATATTCTTTTATATTTTGCTTATTCTTTGTAAAATCTAGTATTTTATTAATTATAAACATTAATTACTTTCAACCTATTTCTTTGTTAATATTTGAACAACAGTGTTGAGATATTTACTGTACTTTATACTAAAATAATATTACAGTTTAAAATAATGCCGGTAGCTCCTATATAGTTTTGAATTATAATTTCTTATAAAAAAATAACGTTTTACGCTTATTGAATGCGTGTAATGTGTATAGTGAACATTGTAGCTGTCTTCGCAATAACGTACTAACTTAAAGTGACAGAACGGGTAGTTTATTTTTCATTACTAACACTTCACTTTAAATTAATGAATATTCATAGGACACTTTTTATGTATATAAATACGATAAAATTGTATTTATCTTACTTTAGCTTACTGCTATACGATAAAAACAATGGTAGGTAGGTAGGTAGGTCGTAGGTGCACACATTTCATATGCATTGTTTTAAGTAAATGCAGCGTGTTTTCCTAATAATAATTAAACACAATTATTATATTATATACAAATAGAAATAACGTAGTATAAACGCGTAACCTAAGCTACGTATAATTCTAAACGAAGGTATTTACACGACGTCTGTTATAACAATGTTACACATTAACTATTTTTGTAGTAAATTGAAAAGGAAAAAATAAATTCGAGAAACCCATGTATCAATTATTATGTGGCAGTGCTTTTTCATTTTGTTCACCAACAATCCCGAACGGTAATGTTGTTATCCACCTTAAGTCAGTGATTGCCGAGAATTGTGACTTATAGAATTTTGTTATGACCCTCTGCCCCTTCAAAGTGCGCGTACACACATGCATAGGGTGTCCGCCACGCTGATTGGCTGGTATAAGTGCGTTATGCCACCGCGCGCGGAAAACCTTTCTCCTCCCCCCCTTACAGTCATCTTCACACTGTCTTGCACCTTGGTCGTCCCCATAATATCGTTATGTGTTTTTGGCTTCGCTTAAGCCGTCGTGATGACAACGTAATCGGGTTTATTCTTGGACTGCCAACACTACCCCGCCGTCTGTTAATATAAATCTGACGAGAGTGCTGCACACGTGAGACGCTCTCGATGAACAGGGGATGATAGAGTGCGAATATGTGGTTACCACCATCTCCTTTTGACGCTCACGAACCAATCCAATTAGTAACGATAAAACTTCGGTCAAATCAAAGTAATCATTTTCTGGATTAAATATTGCCGACGCCAATCAACCCCAAAGTATATCGTTATAGATTTTCGGTGACAAGTCATATTATATAGTATTAGCCTAATACGCACAGACAGGGAGAAATCTGAAACCTAGTTCGAAATATGGGTTATCATTACGACACAAATATAACCCGTAAACTGAAGAATAAGAAAAAATGTAACACATAATTTTTATATCATATTTCGAACTTTTATGGGGTTAATAATATATTAGATATTTATATTAAAGACATAGACACACATAGACGTATCATAAAAGCTACTATGCGTACAGCAATACAGCGTACTGTATACAATATTTATACATTGTAAATTATACATTGTAATAATTTTATCTGACAAACTTTTAAGTATGTATAGTAACTATATTACTAGAAAATATGAAAAAAATTATATTGTGTATTTAGTTAATATTTGTATTTTCGAAAAAATTTCACTGTTTAGAAATATTTGTCTAAAATTTTAAGTTACGCAGAAAAAAATGCATTCAACCACTGGGAAACTATTCTAAAACTTTAATTTTTGCGTGATTGTCAACTTCAAAATATTATACTATTGAAAAGCTCAAAAAGTAAGTGTTATTTACTTTTGAATTCTACATATTCTAAAATTGAAATGGAAACAGAAAATAGCACAAACAGATTACGTAATCAGAAACACGTCTTATTCTAAATAAATGAAATATTTATTAATATGCAATTTAAAAAAAAAAAAGAACACAAACACGGAAAGTTATATTTAGTAGGTAAGTGTACATATTTTATTATGTCAATCCAAACTTTAGTGTATCGTTTAATATTTGTATAAGTCATAACATAAAATACACACTAGTTATGTATAATAATTATTATTTGTTATAATTAATTCGAAAAATAGCGTAAATGTTGCGTTATTTATTTATATTTTTAATATATTCAGATTTTGGCACTCAACTGTACTTATCAGTTTAGTCGTAACTCATAATGTTAAAATTTGAAATAACGGTATACATTTTTAAAAAGCAATTTGACGTTTTTAACAAATAGAGGTTACTGTTTATTCAGGAATTCAGGATTTAATGAACTATATGATGTATTCAGCTGTTATTAGAATAAAAATTAATAAAAATAAATTATGAAAATATACTTAAACAAAATGTTAGTAGTTAGAATTATATTTATTTATTGAAATTTAATAAAAAAAATTGAAATTGAAAATTTATATACAATTTTATTTTTTTATTAATTATTTACACGATATAAAATATTATATTTTTCAAATAACTAATTACCGTATAAATTAAATTATCAAGCATAATCACTTATTTTTTCGTCAAAATGTGGTTTTTTAAAATTTGACTTTTGAAATTTTTAAATAAGCTTAAAAACCATTATTTTAAAGTTCTTGAGATTTTTTTTCCTGCTTAGAAAGTATCCTTATTGACGATATAATCTTCTGTTTTACAAATGAAAACCCCCTGATTTACTACAATTTGTCCAGTTCAAAATCTGAACGAGTAGTCTTCCAGTTATTAAAACTTTATATTGGGAATATAAGTTTTTTTAAATGGTTTTACAAAGAACAAATCAATTAAATCATAATATATTATTTTTAGTATCAAAGTTTAATAATAATTAAAAAACTAGGTACTCGTTCAATTTTTATTTTGACAAAATTATTAAAAAAAAATATCTGTTTAATAGTTAACACATTAAAACACGGTGACTCTTGTTTTCAAACAAGAACTTTGTATCTCACATTGGATACTCCTTAAGTACTAACTACTAAGTATTTTATAACATTTTAATAATTTTAAAATATGATCTATTAAATAAATATGTTTGAACATTTAAAAAAACCATATTTTGAATAACTGCGTTATCAAAAAAGAAATAAAGGGAGTGAGAATGTTAGGTGAATTACTCTGTAGATTATTTTTATTTACTATTTTATTGTTTACATTTTGTTTTAGAGATTTATTTCTAATACGCATTTACTCTATAGTTAATTTCAAATTTTTATTTTATAGGACTTCTCGTGTCTATTAAATCCTAGTTACCCACGTGGTTATACGTATTAATACGCATACGTATGAAATAATTGCATCTTTTAGTTTTTTAAATATACTTTTTTCATAAAAGCTTTTGATCTGAATATTTATACAAATAACGTTCTATTATTAATATACCTACGGTTTGAACTTTTTTTTTCATAAGAGACCACCACAGGTATAAACACGTGAGTTATATAGTAAACTTTATTGCTTGTATATCCACCCATCTATCTAGTTGTTCTAAACTCGTTCGTTTATTGGCATGTTGACATACCGATTATGTCGTGCTTGACAGAGAACGAACTATATATTATAATATCTACAGATATCAGTGCTTGGCCGTATTCTGCGTATATCGCATATATTATATATATTATAAAGGTACCTTACATACACTATGCGCTTACTCCATTAAATTGGCGTTTGAACAAGCGTCTCCCCTTGTGCGCCCGTCTCATTACCCGCGTCGGTGGTTCAGCAGTATATTATAATGTGTATAGTTTTATGATGGAAATATAAGCGGTTCAAATATTTACATAACGCGACCAAACGTTGTAAACAAAACGGTTAGATTCATTTTTATTATTATTTTGTTTTTTTTTTAAATATTTTTTTCCTGAAATCCTCTCCGTGCTACAATGGTGAGGGGCGGTGGGTAACTTATGTATTTACCGTTATAATACTATACTGCTACTGTTACTTGTGCAGTGCTGCGGCAGTATTATACATAATAATATGACGACAGATGGTTGGCGGCGACCCGTCCGAATAATTATTGTCAACAACCCGCCGGGGGTAGAGGGTTGCCAAAGCCGCGTAATGAATAAAGACGTGTATGTAACAATAATAATAGCGGTAATAATGTAATGTATGATCGCGAAAAGGGGTTAAAAATTCGATCAACTGTGCGTTATTGAAGTCGAGGGATGTCTGTGGTTTTGTAATGAAGTTGTTCTTACATAGAGGGGAGGTGGAAGATCACATGCTACATTGTACATAGGATATAATATGTAATAGTATCATCGGATTTTACTAATAAACATATATACATTATACATAGATATATGACGTATGTGGTAAGTTAAATTATGTGATCGTAACATAAAACATTTTGGTCTAAACTTACTAAAATTACGACTAGTAAGTTCTACTGTTAACAAATTTCTTCACGAGCTATATAAATCTATGTATATAATAATATAATAATTTCCATATTACCTAATACAGCAGTTAAATTCTATGTCTTGGATTGACTATAAAAAATATAGAGAGCTAATATTTAAAATTGTTAAGATATATTAAACCAACAAATCAAATATTTGATGTTTAATAAAGTTTAATTAAAATTGTTAAAATTCAAAAATACTTATGGGATAGCTGCATGGTAAAATTGTAGTAAGGTCGATTTACTTAATATCATAGTTTATAAATATTTTTAATGATATATCATAAAATGTACTTAGGTATCTGGTGCTATAATTGAATAAGTAAATTATCGACTTGACAGTTTAATATAGTGATATGTATGCACCAGGTATACAGTATAGCACGTGTTGTATAGTGTATACTTTATAGTTTATAAACGTTATACGCGCCTATTTAATCTCAAAGTATTTGAAGTGACATTGCACTTTATTTAATGGAAACAATATCTATTTACCATGCTAATGAGTTTTTAACACTAAACATTTTTTAACCCTTTGTTCGAGATATTTCATTAAAAAAAGTTTACTTAAAAAGAAATTAATAGAAAAAATATTTAATTATAATGTACTTTGTAGAAAAAATGCAGGTGTTAGGTATACTGTATAATAACGTCTTCAATAATATTATTCTTATTATTTATTATAAAAATTCGTTTTCAGTTATGAGCACATCAACTTTTTAACAAGATCATTAAAAGACTTTTAATTTTTTTTTTTAGATTAAAAAATACACAATTATTGTAGGTATAATATATAATAATATCAATGGTATTATAAATTTGTGTTGTTTATAAATGTTATTTTATTAAAAATAAACTGTAAACAATAGATATTGTTATACAGATACATTAAAATTATCAGTATAAACCGTTTTTCGATTTTTTCAAAATGCTTGATACTTTATTATGATAAAAGTAGAAATAGGATTAGCCTCGAGGGTAGTTTTAGTGTAAGACAAAACGTACTAAAAATAATATATTACTTTACAAAAGTATGTTGCTTTCGTGTGGTAAAATATCTTTAAAACATCTCCTTTGTAATTCGTAACTTCCTCGTGAAAGTCCATTTTCCCACATACGATAGTATTTCAAAGTGCCACCAGAAACAATGTCATCAAGTTGCCGTGACACTTGTTTTCGGACCATAAAATCCTAAAGTGTTTTTTCTTACTTAAGGGTTAGCGCGTGCGTGTGTAAACCGATCCGACCAATCGCCTTTGTGTCGGTCACCCTTGGAGGGATTTCATACATGACGCATGTACATGATTTATTTATGATTTCTTCCCGGGAAGATTATAAAATAAAAAATATATCTAAAAGGTCCACGGTGTAACTTGATACCGTATAGGATTCAAGTCAACCGTGTATGAAACGCTTTTGAATTTTAGAGTACACGCGAGTTTCTGACAATGTATATTTGAGAAATATCATCTGAAATCATATCGTATGGTCGTAAATTTGAAAATCTAGCATTTTCTGTAGCTCAATACAAAAAATTAAATGCACAAACGATGTTTTGTAAAAAAAATAAAAAACAAATTCGTGTCATATTTATTTATTATACTGTAAATGGCATAAAATAAAAATGTTTATATTTTGATGAAAGGAATTAATTTAAAAGAAAAATGATAAACGGAAAAAGTAGATTATTACAATATGAATAGGTACTCGTGACGCATTGGATAATTTATTGTAATATAACTATATGACATAATAATACATATTTTATTAATCTGCTATTACTGTGTATAGCTATATTTATACTGGCGAACTCATGTAATTTACTAAGGGAATGGTTTGGGGTGTAAGCGTACAGTCTACTCAAAATTATCGCATCGTCCCTTCTAAAACATAAATTAAATAATGATAGTATGTCGAACTTATTTACCAATGATGTGTAATATATAATGAAGTGAGATTATTTAATAATTTAAATTATACGTATCGTATATTTCGTTGTATAATGTGATCGTTATTTAATATATTTTTTATCAAAGTATAATTATATTTATTTTTATTATAGTACAAAGACATATTATAATAGAATTTTTTAAATTATCATCGAATATCAAGACGAATTATGTTTTTTAATTGAATACATTTTATTATTATTATAACAGAAAATTCCATTGTATTTTATAAATGTATGCCCTGTGATATGAATGAGTGTATAAATTATTGATACAATTATTTTGAATTCACCCATCAACAACTCGAATAAAACACTTTTTATGTAGAAAGAGACAATACCAAGACAATGGAAAAATAAAAATGGATGTCATTAAAATTAAACGGTTGAGTGTCCTTCTGAAGGTTTTGCACGTTCAGTCGTTTATCGACTACATATATGGTATCTACACGCTTAAAACATCCTCGAAGTAGAATTTATAATTACAATACTGTACAACTTTTGTTTTTGTTAATTGTATTCTATTGTTTTGATTGACTTCTTTTGTTTTATATTGAAACTTTTTGCAGGCATGTTGTTATAATATAATTGGTTCGAACTTCAGTTTGTTGATTAACCGTCAAACATTTTTCTTTTAAATTGTCGAGATTTAATCCATGTATTATGCATATCGTTTCAAACGACATACTTAATAATTAATGATAAATAAATGTGTGGGTGGTAGGTGTAGGATGGCTATAGTATTTTTTAGTAAATTGTTCAATATTTAATATATAGGTATATCGTATATAATATAATATACTTGCAGATATGTCTAAATAATCCAATAGTCAAGGTAGGAAATAATTGAAAATTTCATACATAACAAATTTATATTTTTAATTAATATTAAATTATTGCACTATGCTTATAAATTATAATATAGAATAATATTATATTTCTAATAAAATTAAAATAATTTCCCTACAACATAGCAATTATTTTTAATAGATATTGTATCTAAACATAGCTGGTATGATATTATTTATTAATTTCTAATTATATTTATGTATAGGATATAAAGCAGTACCAAAAACAATAAAACATAATACACTATTTCTATATTATAATAGTATAGTGATAAATAATAATTATTTTTACACGTAAGTACTCGTGTATGTACGATACAATAATAGAAATATAATAATTAATAACATACTGCAGTTTACTTTTAGTTTGGTGTTCTTGCTTAAATTTGAATATAAATTAGACGTTATAGTCTTATCGCTTTTAATGCGAAACTATTTTATAAAATATTATTTGTTTGTTTTTGAGTTAGCCTTACAATAATTAATAAATATTAAAATATGTTGGTAATTTTTTAATTATAGATTTAAATAGATAATTTCCATGGATGATGGATACAATCACCTACATAAATATATTATATTTAATATGTGGCACACTGGTGGGATTGGTTTATTATTATATGCTCGTAAAAACACCAAAATGATTATGGTTTAATATGTTTTATAAATAAAATAGTTTTATGTATACTGAACATTCAAGTTTAGTAAAAACATAAAGGAGTATCTGTTTTTATTTCGATATATTTCATATAATATAAACAATCATTTTTCCTCAATATTTGCAGTGATCGAATATTGTGAACCCCACATACGCTTGTTCTAAACGAAAGAGGAAGCCGAAGTTTATTACCACTTGGAATTGGTTGTATTCGCCTTGAGATATTGCTTTTTGATTCTAGAAAATGTTATATGCTATATTTGTATGTACGTATATTGTTTATATACAAGGTATGTAATCGTACTTATCGATAAACAATTCGAAGAATTCGTTCTGCAGAACGGAGGAAATCATTTCAGAGCTCGAAGGTTTTTTTATTATACGTATAAGTGGGATATAAAGGTTTCCAGGTATGGTTAAGGGGCAGGGACGAGCGTACGTGACTACTGACTCCTATAACGGCCGTCTAGAAATCCCTTCCAATAAATTTCTAAATAGACCTTTTCAATTTTATACGAATACATGCTCGTAAGTTGCAAAATAATCGTGTATATACTAGCATTTGATAACCATTTCATTCTTATGGGCCCCCTCGTGGCCATATTTTGTGTGGTGTATTTCAAAATATATTATATATATTATATATATATTGATATAGATATAATGTTATTACTCTGAAGTATATTATTTGAGTAGGTATAAAAATTATATATTATATTCTATTTTTATGATATATATAATCGTATACATACGAAAATTATATACCTACTAAAATTCTTGTTAGAAATCACCTTAAATTTAAACCTGAAAAACTGAATAATTACAACTGGACCATTCGTATTATGCTTTGTTTTTTTAAAAAAACAAAAACCTTAAAAATACATAAAAAAATTGAATTATATATTTTGCGTATTCGGAATTGCCAGGGGCAGTAAAGTGCTGAGACTATAGATGTTGTTGTTCATCAAAAGTTGAGTCTGAGCCGCGGCATGGCACCAGAGCCCAATGCACACGCGCACATATAACGAGAAAACAAATCAGATTAAGTCAAACGCCGCGGCAACAGCCATATTATTATAGTGTATATATACAGTCACTGCAGACGGGGAAACCAATTTTCCGGATTGTAAAAAGTTAGTCGGCTTGGCGCGTTTGCGGTTTGTGCGGTGTGCGGCGCAGATACGTTTCCTGCCACAGCCCGCTGCCCCGGGGGAGAAACGAACGGGCGCGACGATATTATAATAACATAATGACATTGTCTATCCAATATCTGTCGGATAATTGTGACAATGTTTTAATTTACACAGCTACCGCGAGCTGGTGAAATTGAATTGGGAAATGTAAATTTTTTAGGCAACCGCGATAACACTCGGTGGGTGTTCGTATCATGGAAACCAAAGTAATAGATACATATATATATAGGAGAATTGTAGACCAAAATAATGTAATGTTTTGAATCATTATATAATTTAATAATAAATGGGTGAATCTGGATTAACTACTCGTGTATTGTCAATGAATTAGGCCCGGAAAACTGCGTGAAAAATTAAATTATATATAATGCTTATATATATAGTTTTTCGCCATGAGGTTACAAGATCATAAGAGCACTTATAGGGTAATTTTCAGGGGAGGTATGATATTAAACTAGGTTCCAAAACCCATTTATAGCATATAACGTTTTTTTCGAAAACAAATGTGAAAGAAAGATCAGTACCTTTAAAAAAAACTATTTAGGGCTGAATTGTAAGACATTATAATTTATAATATTCTACTATTGTTAATTACATCATACATTTGAAATTATTTTATTTTTATTTAGTATAATCACTTAACAAAAACCAATGAACAAATATCATTGTATTATAATCATAATGTGAAATAAAATATAAAAAATACTTTAATTTATTTTTTGATACCAAATTTATCAATAAAATTGTCAATTAATTCAGTTTGTTTTTTTGATTTATTTTCAACACTATGAACACTAATTGTCATGCATAGCTCATCAAGCCATTCATTACCTACTTATTTAAAATAATATAAGTTATTTTTGACTTAAATCATGCCTGATGCCTTTACTCTAAGCAAAATATTGAATGACCTTTCTAATGTAAAAGTTGCTGGCGTCACCAGCCTGGTGGCTATATAATGTTTTATGTTTATTAGTATACAATGTTTAACTCCAGGAAAAAAAATCCCATTTTATTTTAATGGTTTTATGTAATATTATATCAGTAATGTAAATTTTTCCAATAATAATACCAAATTAAATTATTCATTTTTAAATTTGATGTCTAAAAATTATTTTTAATATCTTTAAGTATTATTAGTAAAATAGTTATTATTTTTTGTGCTAGTTAGACGTGGGCATAAACTCATAATATTGAAGTCTGAGACAATTACAGACCTAAAAACTTAACAACCTAATGTGCCTCTACATAATATTACAAACTTTAGTCACAAAAACTAAAATACCTAATGTTTACTATACATTTTTAATACTAAAATAAAAAATATAAGAATATAAGTATTGGTTTGCTGTAAATTACGTGTTGAGTGGGTCACTATTATGGGTGTGTTAAATTTGAATTCAATAATATAGTCATATTATAAGTACCTATCATTGTATACCGAAAACGATTCTGAGCTGCAGAGACGGCCTGTTAGACTATATCACAATAAGCCATACATTCTATGATATAGTTTTTTGATATACATAGCTATTAATGTAATTTATTTCGCTTTTAATATTACGATAGGCTGATTATTTTTTTCTGAAATTATTGAATTTATATAATTCAGAATTTAATTACATCATTCTGTAAATACCATAAAACAGTATAAATAGATAAATATATTAAAATAAATCAAAAATGTTTGCGTATAATAAAATTTATAATAATATATAAATATAACATTAATATACGTACAAATTTAAAGTTCCTACATATGCGTTGGACTCAATAGGTAATCAAATACCAAAAATTATATTTAATTTTAGGATATTTTTATTATATAGTTTGTTTCCCACCAATGGTTGCCTTTATGCGGATTTAGTACATAATATTATAATTTTGTCTTATGTACCTACTGTAGTCTATATTATTATACATATTACATATCTTGTTTTTTAAATCATACGTGGAGCATGGATAAAAATATAATTAGATAGTTTATAAGTTATTGTGTTATAGTTATAGTGCTGCATAGTCCACTATAATACGTTACAACTTACAACTGCAGCATGCAGGTCGTTATGTCGAATGTGCGATAATAAGAACATTGAGGCACGACGGAGGCGACGATGAAAATAAATTGCGTAATTTTTTACATCCTCCGACGTACGCAAGCGAATATAATAGTGTATAATATGCACTATATAATGGTTTGGGTAGTCAAACAATGAATTTATATTACAGTTTAACTTATTAATTGCGAAAATTGTCTTTAAATGATTACATTGACAGGCGCCGCGTGTTATTATTGTTAGTCTAATGCTTATACAATTTGTTGTTCCATACTGCCATACGTATTTGTTATTTGCCTAAATAATTGTTTTCTGTTTATTATATACATACATGATACATCTAACATTCTATAATAGTAAACGTAATTTCATAAAATGTTCATTGTTCATACATTAATACATGCACAGATGATGTGTGATGTGTTTTAAAAATATTGACAAGTTATTACCTGTTAACCTACGTTTTATATCGTATACCGACATACCGTATACCTAATGTGCATTAAGTCAACAATTTATTATTATTATGGTTATTATATGGTACACTGTTCATTAACTGTTGTCTATTTGCAATTTTTATAAGTCAGTATTAATATTAACAATAATATGGCATACCTATCAATATATTATTTTAAATCATTTTTTTTTGGAATACGTAAAGATGAAAGTAAATCATGTTGCTTATGAATAATACAATTGTCAATTATTAATAAGTTAGATACTTACTTATTTGTTCATTTGAATCAATTCGGCAAAGCCAGAGTCCTTTGCCCGGTTGTCGAGTAGTACAAAGGTCATCAGATGAAAATCCGAGGAGCCTTGACCCCCACTCAAACATTGTGATGAGTTATTTAATTTCTGTGACCTAAAATTAATTACACAATTAGAAACATAATGAAAAACCTCTTAAGGCTAGGTTAGAAATTCTTATAATTTTGGTACACTTATAAGTTCTGAGGTATTAATAATATAGAAAACTTAATTAGGTCCAAAAATATATTATATAGGTACTAATATAATAAAGTATAACTATAATAATTGTACCTAGCTTTTTAACATATTAAATTAATATATAGTACTTTATTATATATATATATATATATATATATATAAATATATACATAAAATACTAGTCTTAGTAACATCTAATTGTAATTAAGTATCTAATAAAATATTTAATCGATACTACTATATTTTTTTTAAATATTTATCAATGAGGTATATTTAACTAATGTTTTAAGTTGATTGTCATATTTTTTAATTATTATGAAATTAAAGTTTACTCACAATGTTGAAGATATTATCTATTAGAAAAAAAATAAAATTGTATAATTATAAAATATTAATTGTTACTTATTTTTAAGAGATATCTTGAATAAAATAAAATAAATAAGTAATAACATACTATATTTGCCACATAAATATTAATAAAAATATAATTATAATAAATTTATTTAGCACTCTTGCCCACAAATTAATACTAACTAGCTGATCGAGAATTCAAGAATAGTATATTCTCTACAATTATTATTGTACCTGTAATTTTATTCATGGTTATATTATTATTAATGAGAATTTAAGCCTTAAGGTAGACAGTTATTCATACAAAATGTATCTCTTTTTATGCTAAACAGTAAAATAAACTTGTTATTAAATTACAATACACGCTAAGCCCAAGGTAATTTATTTATAGTCGACAAGTATATTTATACGTTCATTACGATTATAAAACAAGTGAATGGTGACGCTTAAATCAATGTATAATTATGTAATTAAATTGATAAAGTTATGAACAACATTTTCAATAGTAATTGAATTAGCATTATAATTCATATTAAGTTACAAAAAATATTTGAATCTTTATAATGTATTTTATTTTAAATGTATTTAGGTTTATTATTAGTTTAATATTTTTGTTGGTCATTTTATATTTTCAGTAAAATACTGATAAAATATTTTACTACCTACGCATTTTAGTGTCATATTACTATAAGTTTTATATTTTTTATTTATACATAATACATATATATATACTTTCGTATTTTATTTTACATTCAAATTGAAAACCTATTAATATTGTTGAATATGATACTTATTACTTTTATGTTTTGTATCAAATATTATGTTTAATCATTTTACATAATTTACAGGGCGTTTAAGAGCTTAGAGCAAAAAAAAAAGGTGTAGGTTATTATTGTATTTATAGGTTAAAATACAGAGTTAATTTATTTATTGAAATATTACATTTCTTGCTATATGTATAACATTATCATATTAAATCAACATAATTTACGCGTAAAGGATTTTGATGTGAACCTACACATGTTTACTATTAATTAATAATTAATATACAGTCGGCTTCAAACTGAGTAAACACGTCAATTTTCGCCTATATATAGCATCAAACAGGACTTAATAAGTTTGGCAGCTTATAGCCTACGCCTAGACTACAATATTATTGATTCGTCGGTTCCATGTCCGATTACAATATTTTTTACGAATATTACTCGCCGACTGCGGTGCATATACTCGTGGTATATAGGTACTATACAGATACAAATGGCGTAAGCGTACAAGCTTTCAGACAAATATTCAAATATGGGAACTTATACTTGTAGACCGAGATATTCTTATTATATCATACAGTATACACTCCCAGAACGAAACAACAATTATATTATAACTTATCTTTTATTCTCACAAAATGCTCGTTAGTTCGAGTGCAGTTGCGTTTTTATTAGAAAATTGAGGTTTTTGTAGATAAGTTTAAAGTGCTGAATTTGAGAGAATTTATTATTTATATCAATTATTTTATTTTATCTGGTACAATATATATATATATATTTATAAATGTTAAATGAGTACAAAATTAACACATGTATAAACTATAAGTATTCAATGTATTTATATTTCACAATGAACATCGTATATATTATACAATCTTCCGTTTTAGCAATGACATTATGAAAACATTAGACATGCCGTGGGTTCAACGTTGCAAGAGGCAATATGGCAAGATATGAGAGTACGAAAATGAGTAGTCATTGTAAATATTAAAACATAATAAAATTTTTATTAAATGGATGTGCGATATTGATAATATAAAATTATGAAAACATCAATATACTTTGTACCTACGTATTTGGTACATTAAATGGTGATATTTTAAAAATAAAATGAAACCTCGAACCGATAAGGCCCCTTTAGTATTTTTATTCTTAACGTCGTCACTATTATATACAAAATACAATTCTCAACCACATCCGAAATATATGCATAATACACGATATTATTTTTTTAACGAAATTTGCAACTCCGAGAAGCCATTGCGGGTCGTAAAAAGTTTATGTTTACCTTTGTATATTTTTTATTATAATATTCCATAGGCGCAGGTCAGGTTGAATGAAACCGGTCTACCTAAGCGTATTATTGCGTTATATACACATATATAGGTGGGTACGTACTTATTACATAAATTATTGACAATTATAATTATTACTTGAATGCAAAACAATAATAATTATTCAGATTTGTGACTGTACGGCCAAGGTGACGGAAAAATCGTACGATATGCGTTACGTAACTATTAAAGGCACGTTACAAATATGCCCATTTCCATGCAAAAGAATATTATAATATTATATTGGGACTATTGATGCAACGCTCCCGCTGGAACTAAAGAGTTTCAAAGGAAACTGATGAAGTATATATACTTCGTGGACCAATACTCAGAAGTAGGAAGTGACGAACTGATAATGGGTACACAAGTATAAAAAATTTCAGCCTATTTTCCAAGTATCAAGTATTTGTAGGCAGTGTGTCAAAATAGGTTTGTCTTAGTAATATACAATTTTATAATTCACGTGTACGTCCTTGGAATAGAAATAGACGCACTGCAGTTCTTTAATATGCTTCCACGGCGGCGACCGATACTTGGAACCTATCGTACTTACGATTTTGGTGTGTACTATAATACCTACTTATAAGTTTGTAATATTCGAGTAAAACAATGTAATAAGTAAATTAGTCACGTAATTTTATGTATTATCTGTCGAATTTTACTAAAGCAAATTAGTATAATGATTGATGATGTACCTATTAAGCGGTAAATAGTAAGTCTTACAGAAAAACGATCGTTTTCTCCACGTACGTTTCACGATCATCATACCATTTTTGTATTCAAGTTAATAGCCAAAAAATCGTTAGTATTTATGTCATATGACGATATCTAGTCGATATAGCCGACAAAGGATTATTATTTTGGATCTAATATAGAAAAAAAATATTATAAATAACTTAAAGTTCCCTGCAGACTGTAGCAATATAGACGTAATATAATGTCCCCACTCCCCGGGGGTATGCAGCTGAAGCAGTGCGGTATTCACGCGTCCCTACGACTTAAATGGGCGGATATTATTATAATATGCTTATTTTGTCTAATATTATTATAAACGATACTGGACTTGATCGAGGGGTGGCTAAGGTTATAATACAGTCGGTATATCATCGACAACGACGGTCAAGGAACTGTTAAAAATACGTCGTTATTGCCCAAAACGTATTTATTTATAAACGATTAATTATAATCTAAATATACATATTATTAATGAATTAGTATAACCAAAAAATGCTTATTATTATTTAATTTAAACTTAGTACATGTATGGACATATTAAATATAACGAAAAATGAAGAAATAAATGTACATACAAATTAATAAATAATTTTAAGAAATAGTAAGTGACTTGGGTTCATCATAGAAGGCCGTATATTTTGTACGGTTAATTTTATTGAATTTAAATCAATATTATCTAATAATGAAAAACTAACTATATTGTTATTGATTACACCAGTAATCACGCTGATGCGACCGATAATATTTAACGAATACTTACTGTAATAACTATATTATTCGGTCACTATATATACAAATGGATAAAATATTACCTATTGGCTATTATGAAGGATGATTCACCAAGCGTATTCACTATTCACCCCTTTTTTCTTCAATAATGCAGTTTTTTAAAATGTGATTTTTGGAATTGTTACGTTACTTGAAGTTTGTATGTTCAAATTTTTCAAATTTTAAGTTCTACTTTAAGAGAGTTTCAATATGATATAAACTTCTGATTTTAAAATGTGTAAGAAAAGCGGAGTAGTTCCGTACTAGAGGAAAAACCTTATCAAACATAAGATATTCTGAACATTAAGTCATGATAGAAAAAAATTATTGATGTTTATTAATCCATGACCATATGTTTATTATTATCGACAACAATAATTAACCTCAATTCAAATCAATTCCCGCTAAAATTCATAGATTTGATTAGAATCAAAAAATATATGTATTATCACTTTTTTTTTCACATATTATAATTTTTAATAGTTATACATCATTTTGTTTGATGTGCACGAAAATTGTTTCAAATTACGAAAAATTAATTGAAATAAAAAAATGTTTTAGTTGATGTCAAAATTTTTTTTTATTTACTTAGGTAAATATTATTGAAGTTAACAATATTTGTAATTTACGCGATCAAATTTCAACTCTTAAAATGTTGTAAGTTCTGCAGTGCTTAGAAGTTAGTAGTAGTGTTACTGTGTTAGTAGTAGTTAATAGTGTTGCCCCGCTTTCCCCAATACTGTTTCTACTGTAAATTATTTAGCGGATTTCTTCTCAAAATGTTGACGTAAGTACATATCAAAATTTAAATTTAAACCAGTATTTTTTAAGTTACTTAGCTTTGATTACTAAGAGGATTCGTGATAATCTGTTAATGGGTTTGGAAAAGATATTATAAGGGCTATGACAATATTTTATTACCTATGTATTTATGTACCTTTACTGATATGGTTCATATTAATGTAACAATATTTATAATTTTCGAAAAACAAATTTGTAGGATTACAACGATATTATCGTCAATATAAATATTTTAATATAACTGCGGCGGAAAACTATAGATACTCTTTCAAATTTCGTATTAGATACATCAAAATCATTAAAAAAAATTATCCGAAAAGTTTGTACGAATACGGCGGCGGCGGGGGGAAAGGGAGTGCATTTTCGAGCAGCGCAACAAATTGCAATGATTTAAAAACACCATATTATAATATTCATTACGGTATTTATTTAAAAATTCTTTAAATCAATATATTATAATAATATACTCGATATAATTCCGAACGATTGGACGATACCGATTGCATCTTATATAATAATATCACGTGAGCGCGTTTCATTATATAATAACAATTAAAACGAGACGTCCGCGACGATATATTATACACATAATATTTCTAAATAATATATTAATTATTAATAACACATTATATTATAGTAAATTATGAATAATTCGATAATGATCGCATTCACGAGAGAGGTTACTGCTGCCGCAGCGAGGCGTCGGCGGCGGCGGCGGCGGCGGCGGTGTCGGTGTCCGCGCGCGCGGCGGGCGGCGTGCGGGCCGGAGGGCCTGCGGCGGTGACGTGGGCGGGTGCTGCGGTGCCTGCCCGCGGTATCTCGCCGAAGGGACCGCCGCGGACCACGCCCACCGGGACGCGCGCGCGGCCTTTCGACGTCCGCCGAAGCGGCCGGCGGGACCGAGCGGCGGTGTGCCACACACGCTTCCTTATCAGTCCCGACGACAACGGGATCCAGGATCGCCGGCGTCGCTCGTCGTGTACCCACATAATACTACGCGCAACACCGCACTGCACACCGATCGGTCTCCGCTCGTCACAGGCGCCCGCCGTTCAATCTCACTGGGCAGAGACGATCCGACAAAATTATTATTATTTGTTTATTTATTTATTTTTTTCCGTTCGCGTATCGAATCTATATTATATTATTGTACAGTGAGTCCCGGTCGTCTCCTCTGTCCCGCGGTATATACTTCTACTGCCAGGATCCGGCGATAGTCCTCCGCGATATATACCTACGACCGGTCCGCGTCGTCCCGAAGAAGTTGTACTTCTAGTCCTTTCCGGTGGTCTGTTATCGCGTCACGCCGGCAATCACGTCCCCCGCACCGTACCCACCGGCGGCGCCGCCGACACACCACTACGGCGCGGAGGGAAAACGATCCATCAAAAATTAAACCTTTTCTGAGCAAGGGTAAGTCATCGTTTGTTTATATGCATTATACGCATTACGTATAATAATCATTGTGTGCGACGTACTCGCTTTGACTTTTGTAATACGACTTTTCATCCGGCGCGCGGTGCTTTCGCAAATCACCGCTGAAAATCCCGTTCGACCGGATTTTTCCGCCGGTGACGACAAACACCGTGCGGGTTTTAATCGTACTCGAGCACTTTGTTGATGTCTTTGCCGCGCGGAAAATTCATTCGGCGTTTCATTTCCGCAATCCGCACATAATGCGAGTCCGATTTTTATGTTTATCGAACAAATACACATAATAATTTGGTCATTTTTATTCAGATTTGTCATAAAAACTAAATATACGAGTATACATCGCAGGTATACGTATTATGTAATACAAATTCGTACCGACGGCGATTGTAGACTTCAGGAAAATATTTAATAATTTGGGCGTGTTACGAAATAAACATTAAGTTTTAGAGTTTGCCTCCTCTGTGTAGTTATATATATAAAAGAAAATATAGGACATATTACGTTTACTATACTATGTAATTCAGCAAATCAAAAGCACAGACGTGCAATAGTTTAAATTCAATAATATTAAATGACGTATTTAATTTGAAAATAATATACATAATAGATCAATTGTATTTTATTACTTGAAGTAGTTTAGCGTTATTAAAAATAATAATTAAATTCGCATTTAGTCTAATAAAATGATTAAAAAAAAAAAATTATCATTCATCATATTAATATAATATATTATTATGCATGCATTAACGTATATTATTACTATTTATATAGGTATTAAATTTAAGA
Organism: Aphis gossypii; assembly: GCF_020184175.1. Taxonomy (NCBI): domain Eukaryota; kingdom Metazoa; phylum Arthropoda; class Insecta; order Hemiptera; family Aphididae; genus Aphis; species Aphis gossypii. The sequence goes on along the minus strand of NC_065532.1, from coordinate 17,627,869 downwards.
GAACATTTATTGTATTAATAAGTACTTATGTAATAATCAAGTCAATTTATTTATACGCTATGAATCGTCTTAAAAGATTCGTGTTATAACCATAGACGTCATCTAATAGTCTTGACGTTTAAATGACATTACATGTATAAATTGACATTTGTTTAATTATAACACATTACGTTCAATTAAGCAGTAATGAAAAGACGCATTAAACGCGTTTTAAATTATTAAGATTCTCTGATATTAAAAGTGACTTTTTATTTTAGATCCGTAATATGTTCATATTATATGATAATTTAATTTAATAGATGTAGCTTTTAATAGGCATTACTGGTATTAGGTGAATTATTAAATTGGTATTTAAAACTTTATTATCTTGTTAAAACCAATGAATATCCTAAAGTAATTTCATAACGTTTTACTAAAATTTGGTTTAAACTTATTTCGTTAAATTTTAATATAATTTGCAACTCGATCTCGGTCACGTGCAATGAAAAAGTCATTTTACAAATATTTAATATTATAGTCATAGGCGGAGATTTGATCAAATTTGAGGGGGGGCTTAAATATTGTTTTGCAAAGTAAGCCGTGGGGGCTTTGCCCCCACACCCCCACTCTAATATCTATCATGTCTTCACTCTTCAGTATGCATCAACTACTAAATATGAATTACTAACTATATAATATTATGCACTTTAAAAATTATTAATTTATAATATAATATTATACTATAACTAAAAACTGAAGATTTACTTGATAATGATCAATAAAAATGACTTTCTTCAAATTTTAGTATTTTTATGGTATAATAATTATTATATTGACATTTATTTTGACAATATTTCGGGAAAAAAAATATTTTGTAAAGTTCCAAGATTTTGTCAATCGTTGTAAAATAAGTACCTTTTTTAATATTTTAAACTATGAAAAATGTTTGATAATTTTGGGGGGCTTTTGATCTTTTTTGGGGGGCTAAGTCCCCCCAAGCACCCCCCAATCTCCGCCTATGATTATAGTAAACTTTTACAAAAATTAATGAAAATTTTTAAATATTATTTTATGTTTTATAAATTGAACTTTATAATTTAAACATATTTTATTTGTGTAATTGAAACCTTTTTATCTATTTTGAATTATTGAAAAAATTACAAAGTATAATATTATTATTTTTAACATTTATAACAATTATTATTATAATTTAACTACACTAATAAGTCAAAAGTTCAAATATCACTTTAATTAACTTGCATTATTTTTCTTATCATTTGATTTACCTACTCCACAGTTGAAACTTGATGAAAAATTGAATTTTTCAAATCATCTGTATAGCTATCTTATACACTATTATGTTATCTTAATATATCAAAACAATAAAAACGCATTGATCACTGTAAATCATTATGATAATCTTAAATCCTTAATTAGCCTAAATATAAAAGCTTAATATAAAATAAACATAATTTCATTTATAATATTAAATTAATATATAATTTAATATAATATAATATTAATTTACGAGGTAATAAAAAATATTTTTGACTTTTATAAAAAAACGTTAGGTACCTTATAGTACCTACCTATTGCAATCGCGTGCAACGCTCTTGTGTAGACATAATTTTTTGCAACGAGTGATTCCTTGCATACTAAAGAAAGAAACATATTTTTCTTAAATGGTAAATTTATTTACATGAATATTTAACATTTACACGTATGAAATACGAAACATTAAAAATTCGAAGGTATAGCCATTTGATTGGGTACCGGACAACCTTATTGTAATAGCAAACGCGTGTATAATATAATAATATAATACAGTCGAAACTAGCTGGATCGATTCATAATATTAAGAAGCAGGTGTTTTGTTCAATGGTTGCAAAAAAAAAAAAAGAGAGAAAACGTGATCAAAGTACGAATTAAATCTGTGGAAGCTGTTGAAATCATCGCAAAAAACAAAACGTTATAATACAAAACATTGCGGCAGTCACTCATACCGTACGTAAGTAACTATATGTATGCAAGATAAATAAAAAAGGCATTTTGATTAAATCGTCAACATGATATAATAATACGCTATAACGCTTTGTTTATAAACATATATATATATAGTATATCGAATAACGAGATGACGTGCCTTTGTTGGCATCCGGTGCAAAAGTCTCACAATCAAGTACAAATCGGCACCTTCGTTTGAAAATCGAACGTTATTGTACAATGTACACATACTACTGGTATATATATATATAAACAGACCTACAGGAAACGGTCATCGGGAAGACGGGTGACGACAATAATAATTCACCTATAGAATCCGATCAGACTTTTTATATATACGTACATAATACGCACGCAGCGCGAGTCGTACCTGTACAGCATTAACGAGCGATGGAGCCCCGAGACTTGTGCACGACGGTCACGTACTCGGTAGCTTCTCGGTATAACAGGCGTTGCGACAAACATCGTGTCGGATACTCTGATGTATCTATATAATATTATTATTTGATTAGATGCCTACACGCCAAAACCGTTATTATTACACTATAAATACTTATATATAGTTACATGTGTGTGATATTATATCGCCCTCGTCTTACGTATCATATTGGATATTGTTTGTGTACGAATCCGGTGAATTATAAGTCTCGATAAAAAAAAAGTGAATTATATTGATAAAATATAGTATAGCAGTTAGTAAGCTCGTTTCGTGATAATAGCTGAATTTTAGTTAATACATTATTACAATAGTAGACTACAGTGAAAAGCTTATAAAATGGGAAACATTCACGTTTGTGTATTTATAATATAAAATACAATCAAAAGCTTTTAAAATTAAAATTAAAATCAAAACAATTTAACGAAGGCATACTGATTTTCTTTCTCCACTTGTATTTTTAAACATACATTTTGTAAACTTTTTTTCCACATTACAAGTTTATCCTAGCTTTTTTCTGTTACCCGATTCTTTTATAGCATTTAAAGCCAATTTTGTATGGAAATTGTATAGTGTATACTAAATACCTATAGAACCAAACAAAATGTCGGTTATGATAATTTTCTAGATACCTATGACAGATGTACATTATATGAACGGGCATTTTATATTACGCGTACAGATCTAACCATTTATATTAAATAATAATAATAATAATGTTTATGAAACACAAAGTATACAACTTATGGTGACAATAAAATAGGTATTTCGGTATTATTATTTTTTCGATTTTCGAGACTTTTATCCGCATAATATTATTGTGTGTTGTCTCTGGAATATATGACATTTTTAAACGTGATTCTAATGTAAAATTACTGAAATATTTTCTCATCTTATAGATTTCTTACATCCCGGCCTGCCAGCTACATATTTTGCATATAGTATATTAAACATCATATAGTACAGTATGGTCGGCACGGCGGACGAGAGTTTAAAATAATATCTCTCTTTTGGTAACAGATATCCTTCTTTCCACAACCCCTAAATTGGGACTGATTTATTTGCAACCAAAAAGCGGGCGCGCTATGACCTTTGTATTTTTTGTAAACATCATACGACATCGACCATTGTAATATGATATTCCAATTATATCGATTATTGTCATTCGTATTCGCTAAAATTATATTGGTTACATTAGTACTTACTTAACTAAATTTTATTTATACGTATTGACGTTTTTCTCGTTGTAACTATAAAACTATAATTGTTTGTCTTAGATATAAATTTTAATTTATAAATGTTATTGATGAATTTTCTCTTATATTGTATTTTATCAATTGTTTAATCATTCTGCATTCATTAAAACTTGCGTGTACAATTTTGTACATCGTCCCATATAAATCCGACAAAACGCATGTGATTTTATGATGACAATGTCTAAAATTATTTTATTTATACTTTATCCAAACAAATGATAATAAAAATATAACTTGCAGATATTTTTTTATCTTGTATTGGGAGGTAAATTAAAATCACAGTTCTTCTGTAAAAAAAAAAAATAATAATCAAATAAATAATAATGTTTTATTACTTTGTCTTGTTGAAATGTATAAGAAAGATATGAGGTTTATGATGATAATGACAATAACGTAATATTATTATCATATTTTAAGTAAGCAATGAGTTGGCACTTAACGGAACTGACCCACGACATTATATTAATTGATAAACTGCATTCTTTCAAGATGCTCCATCTTAGATTAATACGTATAATATTATTTATTATACCTATAGAATATTTTGTACTATACTACCATATACCTTATTACTCGTTTTCTTTTCCGTTAGAATTTCAAAATTCTATAGTCTGTATCTACGTAAATAATTGCATAGTTATTAACAATATGAAAATTATTATGTAATATTTAGATCATTGTATTATTTACGTAATTGTTTAATAGTGGACTGCGGTTATAGAGACTGTATCTAATGAACCCCACATCGAGTGACAAATATATATTATGTTCACCAATTAAACAATTTATTTATTAATTGGATAAGTTTACGTTAAAAATGTTAATACGCGAATTTTATAAACCGAGTATGTATTATGTATATGTATACTGTATAGTGTATGTTTACAGTCAATGGGTTTTTGGGTTTATCGCTGTAACTTTATTGTGTTAGTTAACTAGTTATAATTTATAAGTATGTAATGATTAGATAAACGGAGAAAAGTAGCACTTTGGAGTATACTGAAATATTTTGGCCCATTACTCAGCTCATATAACCTTGAGTACCTTCTTATAACTAAAATTAGCCGTGCATACAGTATACTGTATACTCATTCGAATGTTATATCATTATGTGGCGATAAGTACTCTGAAAAAATCCTGTTTAGAAGTAGGAAATAAAAAATGTCTGTTATCAGTAAAAAAAAGTAAAAACCTTAATGGTGATAACGGTAAAAGTTGTAAAAAAACGTTGTTTTAAAATGAAATCAATAATATTATGTAAAAATAATATTTTCATAAAAAGTTAAAACTTTTTGAAATGCTTGTAGACACTTAAATGGATCACCTTGTACATAGGTATAACTGAATAATATATAAATGCGAAAAGCGTGTGGATTTAGTAAGTGAGTACGGTTCTGATGCGCTATACGCGTGTAGGAAGCACCAGTTGATTGTGCAATTGCACGTTCTAACATCTGCGAAATAGATGTCTTTTAATTAATTTAACGAAGTCGGTGTATAGTCTATGTGTGCACTAATTTAAATGGGCAATAACAACGGGAGGACGGTATATATAGTGTGTACCCTTTTAATTTCAATTAGGCCCTGGTCGGCTTAAGTATTACAACTTATGGGTGAGTGGTGGTCGCGGGGAGGGTAAAAGCGGAGTTTTAGAGGGGAAGGCGTATTGTATTCGTATAATAATTGTAATATACGGGTGATGGGTTTCTATTAGGTCCCATATATTACAAATAATAATTAACACTAGCCCTGTACGTTGGTTAATTAGTGCATAAGGGAAACGATAACAGACGTATAAATTGGCTAAATTAATTTAAATGGATCCGTCCTAATTAAGCGGAAAACAAATCGACACGCACGTCTAAGTTTTATTGGAATTTGATTTAATATAGCGACGAAGGCCGACGGGCAAGTAGGACGGCCGCTAATGCTGACACTGTTGTGTTGACAACAATATGAATGTTCGCAAAAATCATATTGGCAAACACATAAAAAGCGGTTCACCTAAATAATAAAATGTTTATTTTTTAGCTGACCGAAACCGGTTTTATCACGAACCACTAAATAGCGTTTGGCAGCAGTCATTAAAAAACATAATACAGAACACAATTTCAATAATTATTTGTGACAAATTAAATTAATAATTTAAGTAATTTACATAAAATACGATCTCCGAGAACAAAATATAAAAATTAACCTACTTAATTAGTACAATGTCAACTTTAAGTTTCAGTAAATTTTTAAATGCGAGAACAAAACGAATTATTACTATATATAGCATAATAATATGCTAGTACTATATGTAGTAGATTGTAGATGTGGCTAACCGATATTCAATTTATTTCAATCAGCATTGTGTGTTACGGTATGAACATAAAAAAACAAATATCATATTAGTACTTATTAACATAGCTATGTGCAATGCGCCTGCTATGTAAGTTACGTAACGATTGAAATCAATTATAAAAATAGAAATATACTATTTTTTTAAAAATGTTGTAATGCAATTATATTTTAAAACAAATACTTTAAAAACAATAGTTTTTGTAAATTTTTATTTCTAAGCATAAGAAAATGTCCTATAATTACATGTTTCGCCGGTGCTTTTTCATATTCTGTAAACTAATAAGATGACTGTATCTAAATCAATTTTAATTAAAAGGTCAAAGAACACGCGAATTTGTTGTTTACAATGCCTTACATACAAAAATGTTGAAATGTACGTTTCATATCCTCTTACGATTTTGCCATTTTTTATATAAGAGTAAGTTTACATGTTGTCAAACTTAAAGACAATAACATTATCAGTGCAGTTCTCAAGTAGGAATTGTCGATATTTTAATTTTAAATCGATTTATTAGTATTTTTATTTACCTATTATCATTTTAATATCTACTTATAACTTGTTTCAACATTAGTATATTAAATGTTGTGCGCTTAACTGAGTTTAAGACAGAGACAATTATTAATAAGTAGTGAGTAAGCATCTTCTGAATAATCTTCTTATACTTTTAACTTAGATGATAGGACAGTTCACTTTAATATTAAAGCTAACAAAGTAACAACATAACGTCAGTTTTACTATAAATGCAAGTTTGTTGTGTTGTATGTTTTAATATTGGTTTATAAGACCTAAGACGCGGACAACACATACGGGTCCTCTTAATCACTTTCGTTGTATAATATAATTATATCATAGTCGAATCTATAAGCTGAAAGTTAATTGTTTTTGTTTTGTCGAGGGTAACAATTATACAATCATTAAGATACCGCGGGATATTTAATATTTGTTTATTTACTATGAGAATTATTATTTTATATAACATCGCTTTGTAAAGTGCGTCGTGTTAAAAAAAAAAAACAGTGATTAAAAAATAATTAAAAAATGCATTGTTTTCTAATTTTTCAGGAGCAGCTGGCGGAATGTTCTGCTATCATTGCCCAGCGCCCCCGTTACACCCCACACCATCGACACGGATACCATCAATCGACTATCCGTTTTCGTCGTCACATCCATGTAAGTATTAATCTCACAGTAACGTAAGCTGTATTGTATTAATCACAATTGAATATAATCATCAAAAATAAAAATACGAGAACCGAATGTACGTAAACTTATTGTATTTGCCTTAGGTTAGAAACCTAATTTTTACATATTGAACCGATAAAGTAGGCAAGATTTTTATTGCATAAACACATTTTTTAAATTGTATTCATTGTACTCTGTGTGTCAAGAGTAAAAATACGAGTGTAAACCAAACAGAACATTTGTATAATATATTATATAATTAAAGTTTAAATACAAGTTAGGTTAGGTAAATTGCACTGCTTTGATATTCTTGATCAAGATCATATTTTCATGTTTAGGTATATTATGTAACTATTATTTTTTTTCTATACCTATATATATATATATATATTAATACTTATAAATGGTATCTTCAATTTATTTTTTTTAATTGCATTTATTATACGATTCCATAATATCATACGGCAATGGTGAATTTAATGCATTAAAATAGCGGCATTAAATCAAGGTTTAACAATGTAATAATATTTTACAACGAACTTCAATATAATCTTTTTGCTTCTAAAAAACACACTATACAGACGCGACCGCATAACCCGGTAATTTAATTCCGGAAATGAAAATTTTTCCATGAATAATGAGTCTGGATTATCCTCCATTACCGGGGTCCCTATGTATGCTGCAATAATAATAACGAGGCTTAATTCTTTGTTTTGAAAGTTTTCTGCAGGGGCTCAAAGATCCACGACGTGGTTAAAAATTTAAGTTTCAATTTCCGAAAGCTTGTTTTCACGGTGCTTGAATTTCCGTAAAAGTTCCGCAATATTGTCAGTCACGGGTTTTTGTATGCGAATAAAAGATGGAAAAATAAAAGCTATATTGATAAACTTTTGTATTACATGCACCCCATGTCCCCAGGAAGAGTTCACAACGTCGTGACTAGTAATGTTATAATTCGGTTTAAGCCGATTTCCGTGGAGAGAACGGGTGGTTTTAAAGCCGATTTGCTTGTTCTTAAAAAAACATAACTCCCATTTTACAGAAAAAAAAATCCCAAAAACATACAGTGCTTTTAAAATAATATCAAAATGCCTCGCGTACGATTAAAAAAAAATAAAAAAAATAAAAAGTAATAATAATAAATATAAATAAAATAAAATAAAACCACCGTAACCCGATAGTGTACGTTCGAGAGTTATTATATTTCTTCCGTCCCTTGGGTCAACAAGGCCGGTTGCTGGTATAGTACATAATGGACCACAGTGCTGGGTAATTGGCGCCCATCTGTCTGACGGCCCAACAATTTGTATTTAAGCACTGGCCCGTCCGATTCGATTCGTATTTCTGGTGTTCTGATGGAGTGTAACGTGATTAATCAATGATATACGCTTTGAGGTCATATCCGAGAAGGGGATTTTTTTCTACTGGGGAACAAGTACATAGACGGAGTATATATAGAACGTGAAAAATAAGATTACGTACATCACTGTTCACGAGTGTTTATGTAGTTATAGAAGGGTCAGAAATTAGGGACCTTCTACACACTTTGATCGAAACCTTGGCTAAATATTAATGGGCAATTCAATGTTTACATAGCACCCATCCAAAGAGAAACGAGTATATTAAACATACATGATACATTAATTGTATAACGTTTGTTCACTAAAAAAAAAAAAAAAATTATTGAAAAATTAAGTTTATATTTTAAAGTAAATTATGAAAATCCGAGAATCTATATTCTATATATTATAAAATATACTTTGTCTATTTTATTAACACATTTTTATGATTAATTAGAAATATCAACTACCCAGATATAACTAAAAATATATTTTGTAATTTGTAAAATATGATATTAAGTTTTTTTAAATTATTATATGTATCGATTTCATTTTTGCTCTAATAATATTTATTAATTAAAATTGTATTACTAATAATAATCATAAAATGTCATTATAACAACTATTGCTTAGGAACCACAAAATATTAATAACGACCTTTAAAATGTAATTTTCAAAATGTCGTATAAACCTGATCAGTTTGTTATCATAAATAATTTCATGGAAGCATATAGTTATATTTGATTATCCTATAGAATCTACGCAAGCGCCCTATTGGTAATTTCAATGTTTAGGTACTATATACCTACCACTTTGCCGAAAAACCATTATGGCTCATTACGCCGGTGCCAGACCGAGCTGTGTATGAATATTTCAAAGGCGCAGCTAACGAAAATTTCCATAATGCAATCCTGAAGGAAACCCACTGTCCCCCCCACCCGGGTACTCTTGAACCGTAATTAGGTTCATTCCTCCTTAATTAAATTCCGGATAGAATCCGTCCCGAAGTCCCTCGGGACTTCTCGGTCCTGCTCGGCGTCTTGTTCCATGATTCACTTAGGAGTTAAACGTTGTTAGGCGACGATAGCTTTTACTGGGATACCATCATCCCAGCCCCTTTTGCAATTCCTCTTCCCTAACCCACCTTCTCCAATTTTGTCTGGGCGGGACGAACCTTTAACTACGTTTTCAGTTTTACACCATCAGTCACGTACAGTATAAGTAAGGGAGAGTAGGTAGGTTCATTGATTTACAAGCTAACTAATGTTTTCACGATCCCTTGATATTTATAAATTACAAATAGTAAATTATATCCGGTCATTCGTTTCACTTTACTTATAAAAAAAATTGAAGCTTAATTTCATTTAAAAAAAATAAAAAAAAATATGTGTTTGTATCTGTAGGTAGTTAAATAATTATCCGAATAAAATTAAAACACCTGCAGTTTAATTAACACTGAACCTTAAAAAATATTATTGCTAATAATATAATATATTAAACAATTTGAAATTCGATAGCAGGAATTTTTTTTAGATTTTCTGTAGATTTGTTTTAAAATAATTATTTGTTATATTAAAACATTTTTAAGGCAATAAAGCAATATTCAATCAGAAGGTACAATAATCATTAAGTATTTTTATAGTAGTGTAATCAGATCCAAATTTATTTTAAAGAAAATACTAAAATTATAGTTTGATTCATAAACATAATATTATTAAAAAATGTCATCTATACTTTTTATTAAAAAAAGTATGTATTAGTATTTTACAAACACTATTAATAATGTTGGATGATAGATATCTTTTAAATATTATGTTTAAATGTGTATTTAAATATTACTCATGCATTTAATTTTCTTTCTAAACCTTAATAGATACTTAAAAATAAATAATAATAATTTTTTTGATCAATTTTTCAATTGCACACCAGTTCTACAGTTAGTTGCTTTGTCTATTTAAAATCGAAACGTATTTATTAATAAAATTATATTATTAAATCTTAATAAACAATCATGTTAATAATAAAATATATAATAATTAATTAAAATACACGAATCATGTTCTATTTTAGACACTAGTTATTCATATCATCCTGCAATTCACGATGATTCATTTGTTAGACGTAAACAAAGAAGAAATCGAACTACATTTACACTACAACAGGTATGTCGTATGTTTATGTTTATATATTTTTATTTTTTTAAACAATTTTTTATACTCTACTCAAAAATATTTACATTGTGTTGTTATAATGTATACGATACATTCTTAGTTTATTACTATGTTATACTTTTCATAAATTGAAATATTTATTATTCGCAGTTCTAAACAATAATATTTTTAATTAGTAGTAATTTAGTACATATTTAATAGGTAAACAGTAACAACTAAGAATGTTCGATAAGCATATCCACTTTCGTTTTTGATTATATATATTTATTCAAACTTTTTATTTTAGTAAATAATATTAGTTGTGGAATGTGGATAGATACTAAAATTGTTTATAAAATTTAAGGAATAATTCAGGAGGATATGTGGCTATGAAAATTTATTTTTTTAAATATGAAATCACCCAAAAATATATAAAATGTTGAGCTAATGAATGTTTTGAAATCTTAACAAATACTTTTTGGTTTATTAAACTTTATATTCTAAGGATAATAATCCTTAATAATGGTTTTATGGTTCGTTTCAGTTAAAAATTAGACAAATGTAAAATTTACAAGTATTATCACTTGTTATGATTTAGTTTTAAAATTAAAATACATATACCTAGTCGTATTTATAACAAACAAAAAAGATAATGTTATCTTAATTTTTAATTCAATAACCTTGGGGGAATCGTGTTTTCTTATGGTATCTAACATACGTATAGCTTTTTGATAATTTCGAATGAAATTGCAATAACGCATTTTAGAACTTTTTCTTATAAAACTTGTAAGTCAAAACATCTTTAAATTATGTTACAAGCATTACACTGTCTTATAATAAATTATAAAAATAAACGTTTCTTATTCTTATTGTTTTAGCTCGAAGAACTGGAAACGGCATTCGCTCAGACTCACTACCCTGATGTATTTACAAGAGAAGATTTAGCAGCTAAAATTCAATTGACTGAAGCTCGTGTTCAGGTATTATTAAAAATATACTTAACATAACACGTAATTTTATGCTATATACATTATTGTATAATGAATATTTCTACGACATTTATGAATATTTGAATTTATGAAACATGCTTTTTAAGTGAATATAATATCTATACAAAGTTAGACATTATATAAAAACACAAACATAATTATTTTCATCATAGGAAACTATACCGTCTTGAATATTATAGGTATTATATTAATCCATATAAATTTCAATTATCTTGCGGATGCAACATTTTATGCCTTTATGAGCTTGTGGCATTTAATTCGATACGAAAGCAAATACCTCATCGTTTATCTCTTTATTTTACGTAAACATTGCAAACGACGCCGCCATAATAAGTAAGACGGTTCGGTTGCTATGGTAACGCGTCGGCTTTGGCCGCCATTGAATACACTTAAGGGGTTAACTTAATAAAATCACTGATGTAATAAATAATATGACGAACTTTTAAACCTTTATTTTTATATTTTTATATAATTATAATTTGCGGTAGAGTGTAGGTACACATCAACCTATGCTGAAGCACTGAAGGCTAAAAACTCCGCTCTCTCGATTAAATAATATATTCTTTTTCATTATAAACGCATTGGGCACGTCTGCCATAAATGATCGATGAATAACTCAATTATTGAGCTAATCGTATTTAAACTTTGATACCTACTGTAGATCTAAAATAAAAACAAAAGCAAGAATATCTCGACAAGTGTTATATAAGTGTAAGATAAGTTTCAATGAGAAAACATAAATAAGCGGATAAAAATGTAATTAAAACACAAAAATAAATGTAAGTTGTATAATGCACTATAGTAGATTCATAAATTGACAAAATCAACTCGTTAGACTTCAATATTTAATCAATTAAAGAAATATAATTAACTACTCAATTTATGTGTTGGATTTGGACGTTTCTCTTATTTATGTTATAAAATTCTTTATTTGTTTTATTGAACCTGAATAGAAATTAATGTCGGTATTCAACTACTTAAGACAATTTTACAAAAAGAAAAAAATAATGATTATCGAAATGTTTATACTGTCATCTGTTATTGTTTTTCAACAATAATATTATACATTATTATTATCATCTATGTCATTCAAACCAACTATGTATACTGTGTATTTTTAGTACTAGGCTACAGCTTAAAAACAGAAAATGGAATTTTTTAAAAAAACATTCCAATCCTCGAGCTATAAATTCCTAAAGATAAAAGTGCGTTTAAAACATAAAAATAATGAACAACACCTAATTTGAGATATGATTATTTTTTTACGGTGTCAATTCAAAAAATAGGTCAAATTAGCTCGTTATATTTTAATATTTAATCAATTAGAGAAATGTATAACTATTACTACTCAATGTATCTGTTTGATGTTCCACACGTTATACATTTATGATGTAAGCTTTCTCTGTTTGTTTTATAGCGCTTTGATCCAAGTTAATGTCTAGACTTAAGAAAAGATTATACGAAATAAAAATAATAGTAATTATAGAAATATTTCTATTTTCATCTGTCATTGCGTACATTATTGATTTTAAACTATTTATGTTACTACAATCGATGTCATTTAAATTAACTACATCACGTACTGCATATTTTATTAGGCTGGGACTTAAGAACTGAAAATTTAATTTAAAAAAACATTGCAATCCTTCAGTTGTAAATTCCTAAAGTGAGATTAAATTTAAAACAAATCTCTAAATACGCCTGAATAATAATAATTAATATGCACATGCTACCTACGTAAAAACGTTATTTTCCTCATTAATTATTTAAGCAGAGAATTTTCATCTTTTGTCTTGCAAAAATATAATTATCAAAATACATTTTTTTTCAACTGACCCTTGAACCTAACACAACCAGTAATTGGAGGCATTGTTTTGACGTCTGGGAGGTCGTCGGCCGTCAATTAGTGTTGGACACTCCATCACAGACCCCTGTCTCAGTGCAACACAAAATAATCATAATTAATAATAATGTTAAAGCTTCCCGCCTTCAAGCTGTTCTAAAGAGAAGCTTTCTTTATTATTGTTGTTGTTGTTTTTCTTTTTTTTTAATAAGGCTTTACATAAGTAAGTATGTTTTATTATACAATTAAATTTATACCTCTCACTTCTCAGTTTCTATCCACCTAGTAGTTAGTTTAAAAGGACATACCTAATTTATAAAAACTAATAAAACATAAAAAAAACTACCGATATAATTATTTTTGAAGCTACAATTTGTTAAAGTAAAGCTTAAAAATCTTTAACGGATTGCATGATTTATAAAATATGTGTATTTTAATATTTCATTAAGAAATTTATTAAGTATAATATAACTCCAAAAAAGTAAGCGTCTAATTAAAAAAAAAAAAAAAAATCAAACATTATTATTATTGTTATTATAATTAGCATTTAAATTAAAATATTATGATTCTTTTAGTATAATATTTTAATATACTTAAAAAATAAATTATTTTCATCATGTGGTTATGAATCAACAATTTTTTTTCAAAGGACAAAAATACTCAAACATATTAAAAAAAATGCAATCAATAATTTTTTGAAAATTTATTGGAAAAATAAAATAAAAAAGTATACTAAAATAGTGTAAATTTCAAATTATTTTGATTATTTAGAGCCCATACTCATTAATAAATAACAAAGTATTCAATTCCTTTCAGTGCTATTAAAAATTAAACTAAATATAAATATAATTATTAATGAATGTTATGTAAAATAGATTAAATCTACTTAATATAAACATATTCAGCTTACATAATATAATAAATTTTAACTTCAAACATGTTTTATTAATTTTAATATTAAATCGGAATCAATAAATAATTTATTACTAATAAATAAATCTATTTATTTTAGATATTATTTTGAATCTAAAACACCAGAATTAATACACTTTGAATATTTTATGGTATTTTAAAGCTTAACTCAATAACCATAACCCAATAAAGTGTAATACATACTCAAATATTCATTTTGAAAGCTGATGTACTAATACCGGACGTTATATTATATTTCCAAAACTATGTTAATTTCTTCTAATTTTGAATTCTGTTTATTAATATAATATATATTTAAATATTTATGTAAAATATGTAGAATATATACTTATATAAAACTAATTGGACTGATTAATTTATTGTTTATACTTCGAATTTAGACCATTAACAACCGTCTGTACATTAATTTTTATTTTACCTTAACACGGGTGATTTGGGTAATAAAATTGAAAAGAAAATTGAAAAAGTCAACTCACCTAAAACTATGTACTCGCGTATAAACATATAAATTTATCTTTAGAATTATTTCAAATATAAATCTTACCTCAGTGGAGGAGCAGACATAAAATATTGGGGTTCGTTTTTTTTTTTAACCAACGAGGGTTAAGGGAGCCTGGGGGTGATTTTCGATTTCAATGTAATCCGACAGCTAATAGGCTACCCAAATGTCAATATAGTTTTACTTGTCTCGGACCATTAATGTCTCGTACGATGCAGCACATACGGTACACCTAAAGAGACCACAAAGTCCTTAGAGATTTCGATTACGTAATATATCCGTTTTGTGATTTCCTTTTTAAAATTATTATTTATATGTACGTAACATACATTGATGTATGTTCAGTGTTCTCTGTTCACGTTACGTAGTTGAAATACTTGTTTAGTTTGTAACTTTTTTTAAAAGTTTTTAAATCGATGAGCATACAAATATTGAGTTTCATGATTAATTACTCGACAAATGTATTAATAACGATTGTATCTATTATTATTATTATACGTTTATTATATACCTATCATTATACTCATTTTTGTGAATATACGCGTTAATAAAATACGTATTTTAATTACATTTTTTTAAATCATCGCATTTTATTATTATTATTTATTTATTTATTTATTATTTTTTTTTTTTTGAATTTGAATGATTTAAATTTTAATACTTTAATAGAAAACCGTAGCATTTTAATTACAAGTGTATAATGAATTAAAATTGTATGATTTAAATTAGACTTCCGTAATCATTTTTGAAATTCCAATTAAAACCTGTAGACCGAAGTGTAGATATACCGAGGTATAAATATATATTATATGCTTAATATGCTTTTTTTTCAATTTTAAATTCTCACTTTAAAAATTCTATAGAGTATAGTAAAATTATTATGTTTTCACTACCTCAATTATTTACGTCTTCCACGCGATTGTTCTTTCTCGGTTTATAACTTTTCTATAAACAAATATTGTTATGTTTATACCCATTCGGTCTCGACCTGCGGAATTTCCATAAAACGATATCAGCATTAAATCTGAACGGCTGAAAAGCTACAATATAGTTATTCGTAAGAAATTGAAACTTAATAATATAATAATATATGTAGTAAAAATTATGTCTGTTTCGATGGATAATTTTTCAAACGCTCCTACGGGCTCACGCACTCGACCACGTGATATAACACGGGTAAAGTAAGAGTCGCGCACTTGGAAACAAAGCACTAAACACAGACAAATAAAACTACATATTCGTTCCCTCTCGTGTCAAGCATAGATACATGCCGTTTCCTGAAGGCATACTCCTTACTTTACTTACGCACACGATGGCGTTGCACGCAAGATATGCTTTTTAAAAAAAAAAAAAAAAAATTCAAGGGTTCTTTGGGGGTCTCTTGTGGCTTCGGCGCGGACTCTACGTCACTTAACGAATTGATACCACGACCCCGTTGGTGTTATTGATGTTTATTTGACAGCCGCGCATTTTGATTCCCAAATGGGTTATACTCGCGGAAGAGGTTATGCTGCTGGGACGAGGGCCAGCCGTGAGCGCGGGCGGTATTCGACGAGGCTGCAGTAACAATAACCGATATAAAGTTTTAAACAGCCGAGGAGTGGAAGAACCCCGCGAACGTATAGGATAACACAAACCAAATGATGGCTCCTTGACGTCGTGCGTGTGTTTTGCGGACGTTTATTTATTGAGCAATGTTTTCCGAGTTTGCGGCTGACGGAATAAGAAAAAGAAGAAGAAATATTTTCAATATACTTTATGAAATTTTAGGAAAGGGGCTTTTAACGTCAAAATGTCGACTACCTATTGATTAGTGGTATACATATAATACATGTGGGTTATTTTTATTAACCGCAGTTGTTGTACTAGGTACTCTTTAAAATTATATTGAAAGTTTCAATTCAATAGCATAGGTAGATATTATTATACCGATTATTATTGATATCTGCTGCTATATTATACGAGATTATTAATAATTTGCGTATATTATAATAGGAATAATGATATATATTACCAATATATTCTCCAGTTTAATGAAATATGTTAATTCCAAAAAATGAATACCTATAGCTGCGAAGATATACTATATGTATTAACGTGTTGACAAATTTATTTTTTAATCTACAGGTCTGGTTCCAAAACCGTAGAGCGAAATGGAGAAAAGCCGAACGACTGAAAGAAGAGCAAAGAAAACGAGAAGAACACGATAGGACTGGTTCGTTACAAGAACAGCTGGATCATATGGCTAAAGATATGCAACATTCGCCGTCCGCAAAAGTATGTGAAATCATAATTAAAAAACATCCATTATTCTACACTTATTTTGCTCGTAGCGCATTTCAACGAGACATTTATCTTAAAAGTTTTACGTTTGTCGGTAACAACAATCTAAGCAAATCGCATAACGTTCAGAGTATATATACAAACATATAATATATAGTTAGCATATCACGCGCTGTCTCGTTCAAAAACCGAGAACCACAAACTTTCAAGCTTTCGGCCGTTTATCATAAAAACACGCGTTTTATGATACATATTATTATTATATTCGAAAAGTCCCCGGTAAGATATATGGCTTTTGAGAAATATGACCAAATGCAGCAGCATATAATATGCAATAACAATAAGAGGTTTCAGCCACAAATCTTAGTGCACAATATTATGTTCACCACGAGTAGATTTATTTATTTATAGAAAACCCTTTCGGCAAACGAACCTAAATATTATCACGGAGGGAGATGACGCGGGTTTTTGATTTATCCGTTAAGTTTAATTTGCCTCAGGTGTTTTACGTAGAGCATATCCAAATTTATGGTGTTACGATGATGTCATCTTAACCCTTTTTAATGTATAACCGAACACTGCGCTACGGCATTGTATGCGATGGTTTTCCTTCATATATTTATCACCCGAGTCGCTTGTCACCGCGTCCGCTGATTTATTGTCGCCAGTTAATAATCTCTTAACGCTTTTTCGTTAATGTCAACCAAATAGTTTCCAGTTGTCGCTTAAAAAACAAATAAGCATTAAAAAATGAAAAAAAAAAACGAAGGAAAATGGAAATAAAAAAGGGCGAACTGTAGAAGAAAAAAAACCGACTTACAGTTAAGCAAAATGGTCGACGGCGCCATATTTATTTCATTTCTTCTTTTTACGACGCTCGTTTTCACAGCGAACGTAATGTATTATTTATTAACCGGACCCGCGGGTCATAAATCATGAAACCGAATAAAAACGACAGTATTACCACAGTTTCCTCCGGATGATCATTTTTCAACCATAAATAACTTTGCCATTATATTATGTTTTAAAATGAAGAAAAAAAAATAATAAAACAAGTACAATATATACCGCCACGATAATTCTTTTTAGCCGGACTTGTAAGAAAAACTCTCATTTATTCGATAATAATAATGTTTGCATTTTAGTATCTATTTTTTCTCTTGAGCAAATTTTTACTTATAATATATTATACCCACTATATTGCATTATTGTATTCAATCATTGACATTATCGGCTTACCTTGTGTGTATTCTAATTATGTATAGGCTAATGCATTAGAAGGTGAACAGAGAGACGACGGACATAGTGGCAGCGAACCAGACGAAGATGCCCGTACCAGTACGGTTCACATATCGGACCGAAGTGAATCACCTGCCAGCTGTGGCATGAACGGTGGTCCAGACGATAGGCCAATGTCACCGTCACCAACAGGGTTAGTATAAAATTATAGTATGTATTTTATCCTCCACGACACGTCGGGCCGCATGGTTTAATATTATTTGGATACTGTGAAATCGCTCGGACCAATATTATTTTGACCGAAATTAAGAAAGAGATGTGTTTACTAAACCGTACGATTATAACGATATAAAATTATTATTTTTCTACTACCCGAAAAATGGTTTTATCTTTTAAACGCTCGCCTATCGTATGTATGTTACAAATGTTGTTTATATGATGGGATTTTTGAGTTAACATAATGATTTTTTTTTACTAATAATGTATGATCTTTAATACCCGGCCCCACGGCATTTATCATAAGTAAATTAAATCGTTTTCATTTGAACCAGACGATGGTTAATGGTTGATACATTTAAAGTATTCTAGCTTGCATAGATTAATACGATCAATTTATTATGATATGCTAAACGTATTAATGACAGTATCACGTATTATTACATACCATGTAAGTTAAGTACATTTTATTTATGTAGGTACTACAAATTATGTTGTGGCAATCAAATCAAAATGGTATTTAAATTCACTTAACGGTTAAGTTCAATTCGTTTTTTTACCAAATTATTTAGATTTGACTCGTATACTACGTTTACCGTATATTATTTACCTGTTGTGTAACCAGCACCATTCGTTAAGAATAACAATACCAAATCCTACAACAATAATATGTTCTTAATATTATGGAACAAATCTGTTTTACACATTTCAATGTAGGTAAATTAATACGTTTCAAATGTTGTCAATAAATTATTGACTAGTGTCAATGTGTGAAGTGTTTGAAAAATTAAAATAATCCCCTTTGTAGTTTATATAATAAGTATATTATACGGAGTTGTGTATAATATTATATAAAATAATATGCCATTAAATCGAATGACGAGTGTCCTTGGCTAATTTTATTCGATTCGAAATGGTGTGTAGCGCTTGTTATGCCACGCGTCCAATTGTTGTTAATAAATCGTAATGCAGTTTAAGTGAAGATAAATTCAAATTATACTTGGTAATTGAGCCAATTAAACAATCAATTCGAATGGCCGGCGACATAGAAGTATACACTGACACGCTTTTTTTTCTTCAAGTGACAATGAAGATAATAACACCAGTAATGATTGCATTTTTCATAGTAACATTAATTTAAGGACTTGAATGTTTCAAATGTTTTCATTTGTATATTTAGTAGTATTATTATTGAATTTGACAACGTTTTCAAAGTATATTTTTGTCTACTTTTGTTTCAGGAATGGAACCGTTGTAGTACCAGATTCGCCGACGCCAAGCCTAAGTCCTTCACAAATCCGACCACCCATCAGTGTAGCAACGTCGACATTCAATCATTCAATATTTACTCCATTCTCTTCTGAAGGGTGAGTAAATTACTGTAATTTGTCAAAAGATTAACCATGATCCTTGCGAAAAACCAAAACCATTCATTCGTTCAATACCTGCGGGTCATTCGCGTGCTGAGAAAAAAAACCAACGAGCTTTATTTATTTATTTTACACCCGTACGTGTACCAACCACTAAACAGATGGCGTATACGCGTATATGTTCGTATGGCTTTATGGCTAGGCTACCCTTTTTCTCTCTTAAAATTGTTGTGTTAGCAGATTGTCCGAAATCGAACAAAAGACTCGGTACTGGGGTGTTATCTGAAGGGTCGTTCTTACTGCAGTGATGCGGTTGTCGCAGCCAACTTTTTTTGCTTGGTTTTTTTCTCTCCCTATCACTAATTTATTATGTAAAATCGCATTATAATATTATAAACATTATATACATCGAGTTGGTTTTCAAGTACGCGTATCGATTACGTTGACAAATTAAATACAACGTGAAAAATTAACCATTAAAAAAAAAAAATCACTATTAAATTTAATCAGAATTTAAAATGAAGTTTTAAAACGTATCCAACAAAATGAACACGTCATTATAAATACGTGTATAATATTCTATCTTATGTTAATTTTAAAATAAATATCATAGATGTTTCGAACAACACATTAATTTGAATTTAAATATGTTATGTGAGGATAATTTAATACTGTCTAAAGGATAATGAGTAGATAATTTAAATAAAGTTCTACCAACTCCCCTCCGACCGACTGTGTATTATATATATACAATATGATAAAATTAAGCTAATTGTAAGTAACGCAGTATATATGCATTCCTTAATTTCCCAAGAGAGCATGTTCTATAGATCAAGAGGTGTGCATGTACCGCGTGTACGCATTTTGATTACCATGTTTTTACACAAAACTGTGACGATTATATTATTTTAATAGCATTAATAGTATTACAATCACTATATAGATTATGGTGTGTATATAAAGTATAATCTCTTTTCCATTAGTTATTCGTAATGCAAATAAAGATATTAATAATTAATTTTTAATTATATCCACAGATAGTTCTTTTAGACTTACAGCTCTCTTAAATTCTGGGTAAAGAATTTTCCCTTTTTATTCTATCGAAACTATATCTAAAGAACGTTTTATGTAATACAAAGTTCAAACTTACACAATCTATTTAATCTGTCCATCGCTCCATATATCTTGTTTATTTTTTTTATTTCTACCAGCTCTTGACTCCTTTTATTATATCCTATTTACTTTTTTTACAACTTTAGTATCAGTAATTTTTTCTATACTTTGATATAATATCTGTCGGTTTTTTTTCATGGATATTTCAATTGAAATTCTTAGAATTCCATTAATAAATTTGTAATAATGATTAATCATGTCACATAGTTTATAATATATATTTAAGGTTTTTATCTTTTCAATTTCAGTGTTATTTACGGGTTTTTTTTTTATTTTATTTTTTTACCTCAGTTGATTTATCGTGTCCTCAAATATTGTTTGAAATGAACGTGTCAAACTTATTTCTCCGCGCTGTAGTATTCTTATATTTGTAGCCACAAATTTAGGATACTGTGGTATTTTTATTTCTTAAGTAGGTACTAACTATAGGTATATAAGACACTTATAAACGTGTTCCACTAAAATCAAAAAACTATAAATACATATTATTTACTATTACACACGAACAAAATATTAAAAATATTAATTGTACACTATACCTTATGTAGATAATTACCGTTCCTATCTAACTCGACAACTATAGATCAAATATTTTGTAGATAGGTATTTTTATTTTTATACTACATAATTTGCAAAAAAACTTATATTTTTAATACTATTTAATAGTTATTATTAAGTTATAATATTATAAAAATATATTAAACGTTTTGGTTTTGGCCGAAAAATGAATCGATCGAAAAGGGACGGGTATGGTTTTGGTGGAAAGGGGTTTCGTTCCCCATAAAAATTTGATTTTTACGAAATTTCGTTTAATAGCACTATCTAATAACGTGTTTAATCCGTTACAACTGCCACCGAAAATCAGCCGACTCGGTGACGGATATATTATGAAGGATTATAATAATCATTATAATAATAATAATAATATTCTCCTCGGGACGGTCGGATCCTCGAAGGATTAAACGCAGTTAAAACCGTTTACCTATACTGCACTATATCGTTTGTCTGTAAGTACCTATATATATTGTAGATAATAATAATAATAATAATAATATATATATAGTGTTCGCCAGCAGTCGAGGTATTATTATTATAATAATAATAATATATTGTTTTAGTGCAAACGATTCACATGTCAATCCTCGAGCTCTCGACCACCCACCCTCGTCGCGCAAAGCGCGTACATTATATTATTATTATTATTATTGCTGTTGTTTCTCGCCCCTGCCGGGACAAAACGATCGTTGCTCTCGAAATATTTCCTCTCGCCCGGCGGAGACAATCGTCTGTATTATCGCGTTATTAACGTGGAAAAGTTTTTCCTTTCGGTGACAACCGTGCACGTGCGCTGCAAACACACACGCGCGCGCGCGCGCACACACACGTGCCGCCCGCTACACCCGCGGCGGCTGTCTCAGGTTACCGAATAATTCGGTTGCGAGGATCACGGCGGGTCCACGACGACGACTTCGTCCCACACCGTACCAACACCCACACACACCCCACGGAAAACGCTGCGACGGCTATTTTATTATAGTGTATCGACGATCGTCGTCGTCGTCGTGATAATAATATTATAAATTATAATAATATAACAACAACAACAACAACGACGATAATGTAACGTACAACCACCGTCGTAAGCGACGCGAGTTAATTCGATTTGAATCGTGCAGTGTTACATGCGCGTAACATTATATACGCATCGTGTGCGATTTCGATTGAGTAAATACGATGCTAACGATATTATGTGCGACGATATAGTGATATAAACGCCCCCGCATATATAGTTGTGCGTTAAATTATAATGAATTACTACCTACCTATATATAATAATGCTCTTCAAACGTATATTCTCCAGGACACGTATATTCAAACGCATCGTGCGTGTAATTTGTATTTGAAAAACGTATTCCGATGCTTACTTTTAAAGTATTTTTGAATAAATACGTAGGTACTTTACGAACATACGTTTTTATTTTGTTCGATAGATTTGCACCTGTATACTCGTAAATCACTAATTAATGTTTTTCATTTTGTATTTTATAAATAATTACATTAAATAGCTAATACACGTCAATATAGGTTCGAGAATTTCAGATGTCACATATAACATATTATAATATAGTTATTAATATTATTATAATCGTACAAGTTGATTTTCAGCTTTTAACTATTTTCATAAATTATCCGATGAATTTTCATAATAAAATATTATTTCAAATAGTAAAATACGAAAATATTGGTCATTGAAATCCAACGGTTAAACGAAAAAAAGTATTTTTATTCAGCAATAAAGTACGAAGAAAAGGTATTTTTAAAGTTTTTAAAAGGCATTTGTCAAAAAGTATTTTAACAATAGTATAGAATATAGATTAGGACTGCAACTATATAATGTGTACGCATATTTTTTTTTTCAATCGATAAAAACATTTCCCTCGCAATCTTTATTTTTATGTCAAGATATTTGATTACGATTTCGAAAATATTTGTGGAATCGCTACAATTTGAATGACTATTTTTATACACAATACATGATTTGTTATGCAACGTCACCATTACTATTATATACTAACCTAACTATTATAGCATTTTCTTGCATTCGTTATTTTAAAAATTATAAAAACATTATAATAGTAATTGACATTTATCAAATTATACTTTATCTGCAAAATTTAATTTTAAACTTTTGACAGTTGAAAATGCTGCAGCTCAACAAAAAAAACACGATGTTTTGGTACCAAATTAATCCTTATTAAATTTTCTGAAAAATCTTTTATAGTTACAAAATATACCACTAATCATAATGAAAAAAACCATAAGTCCAAGTTCAAATATCAGATGCCTAACAATGTGCAAAGTATAAAATAAAATCATGTTTTTCCGAAACAAACTTTTGTTTTCAAAATAGAATCTGTTTTTGCACTAAAAAGTAAACAATATTATTTAAGTACGCCACAGTAATATATATTTATACTTTTTTTGATATGTGAACGTTGCATTTAAAATCTTGCAGACTCGCGTATAATATGCTAAATTCTCTGGGTAGTTAAGTGTAGGTATACTATATATTATACCTATAACGCTATAAGTTTTCGATCCGTTACAAATTGTTTATATGTCCGATAAAATATTATTGACTATTGTAAAGCATTATAAAATAACATTTGAACTTTACGATTCTTATGATAAATTAATTCATAATTGAAAACAAATATCTTTAATAGTTTCAATTTCAATTTATAATAAATTAAAATAAATGGTAGGTATGGTAAAACAAACACAACATAATACATCAATACAATTTTATTTCCAAATTAATTTTCAATTATTTATTTTTGTATATTATTCTTTGCATGTACGTAGATATACAGTTATATACATAAATATATATATATCGGAATACACGCACCAAAATCAATATTGAAATTAAAAATGATTATGCAATTTGTATATTATAACATCGAAAAATAATATTTATTTGGTAAATTTAGATTTTACGTATTTGTAAAAATTATTAAAAGCTATATACGTAGTGTACAATATACATGTTAACAAAATGATTTAATGGGAAATGTTGTTTACTGAATATAGTTGGTAAATAACGTACAGAAATTAAATTACATTCAATCGCGTAATATGCACCGTTTAATATAAATTTACTACCAAAAATTATAATCTCAATACCGATACCGATACGTTTATTTATTCAGTACAAACTCATATAGTCATAAATACGTACATAATTTGCATGGCTTCGTGTGTACTCGGGATATAATAATATAGAGGTTTAAATATTTTCAATTTTGTATATGATAATATAATATAATATTACCATGTATAAATAATAATAATATTTATTATTATTATTATTATAGCAATAATAAAGTTATCAACTCAACGCTTAGAAACAGACGGCGTAATCAGTTGCCGCGAATTTCACGATAAAAACAATTTCGGTAATTTACTCAGATCTAATTCTACTTCCGTTTTCTCTTTGTTTCGGTTAATTTACATTTTACCCGAGTTGAATTATGAACTTTAAAATACCTAATATCATTTGAGTACCAAGTATATATCCACTCTAACGAATTACATCGAAACTTTCCTTTCAACATTTCATCGTTAATTTATTTATTAAATGCACGCACAATTAAACAAAAACAATAAGAAACATTTATTTTATTATTATTTATTATTATATATACATTTTAAATTTATGAAAATTATTCTGAATAGTACATATACTTATAGAATTTTCATAATTATTTCTATTGGACGTCGTTCAACTTTAATTGTTGTTATGCTCTGCGCACATAAATATTTTGCAAAATAAACTTAAACATTGGTTTTATAGTTTCATAAGAAGTTCAAATACAGCATAATAGAAATAATAATTACTAAGTAATTTTACTCGATAAAAGACTTTATTATTATGAAAACTGATAGTAAATACAAGACGAAATATTATTAAAATCTACGAATTATTTTTAAGGGTATTTCTTATTTGTTATAGTGTGTAATAAGACGTTACTCGTTATCAAATACGATTTCAGAATAACGATTAACGATATATTTTCAATTTATTTTTTATTATTATTTTTGCGGTTTATTATTTTCATGAATAATTAATAAGCAATATAACACAAAAGCGTAAAACAAAATAAAACAATTAGATATAACACTATAAGACATATCGTGTGGAATATTTACATAAAGTATAAAAAATAAGAAAATCTATAAATAACAATATTTTACCTTTAATATTATTATGTCCTTTTTTGTTACATTCCTCCTTTAACTTCACAATCGTTTTAAGACAAAACATAACCAACGCTTATAATAAGTTATGGGAAAGTAAATTGTTTCTGATCTAACTGATGTTAATTGGTTGTTTTTTTTTTTGTGATCTAAATTCAACATCACAACGAAATTGTGTAACTCCCAGTGCATAGTGGGTCATTTCCTAGATACTTATACATCGCTATATC
Organism: Aphis gossypii; assembly: GCF_020184175.1. Taxonomy (NCBI): domain Eukaryota; kingdom Metazoa; phylum Arthropoda; class Insecta; order Hemiptera; family Aphididae; genus Aphis; species Aphis gossypii. Next base: position 17,601,618 of record NC_065532.1, on the reverse strand, counting down.
GGCATAGGTGGGTACTTAAGTTGAAAACAAATATCTAAATTTAGGCATTTTTACCTTTATCATATTATTAAGGATACTAAATACAATCGTATCTAAGATACAAGAAGCGTTTTTAAAAATATTCACTGTAGTAAATAAAAATTAATAAAATGTAAAATAATTGTAAATTAATTTAGCATGAAGAGTGATCACATATGATTTGTGGCCCCCATTCCCCAAAACGTATTCCTCTTTCGGTACCATTCCTAAGTACAATCTCAACTTAACAGCATTGCATTTTTTTTTTTTTTTTTTTTTGTCACAAATTGAAAATTTGAAATTTACGATTAATTTTGTGATTACATCAAAGAAATAAGTATTTAGATAGGTATATTTAATAAATATTAAAAGATACAAGTTAAAATGTATCTAAAATTCAGTACATCACTACATATTGGTACATAAACATCGATTATAATCATATGATGTATAATACCATTAAACAAGTTCTGTTAATAAATACAATTGTGATTTTATACGTGTATAGGCAGTTTGCCGGTATTATGAAATACTACAGTTATTTATTTTATATGTAGACGTACCAACTACCACACTACCTACTTAGATTATTTTCAAAACCCCAACGTTAATACGATAGAAAACAAGAAAAAGAAACGAAATATTCGGTATGAATAAAATGAAAAAAATGAAAAAAATGTAACTGTTAACGAGTTTATAAAGAAAGACGGAAATATAACGATGAGATAATAATGTTAAAATGTTCACATTGAAGAAAAGTTTGCATAAAATAAAATAAAAAATAAAAATGAAAAAAATGGAAAGAGAAAGAAAACGGTAGGATCAAGAAGAAAAAGTTTTTATTCGAAAAATTCCATCAAGTTCTTTTGACTTATTATTGCTGTATAATATATTGAGTAGTGAGTAAGTGGGTGGCCGGAGGTATGGCAAGCGAGATTGGTCGCGGGACGTGTGGGAGCGGGTAAGGGGGTTGGGTGGCAGAGAGAATTCGCTGGAAATTTTTTATTCAGTACCTACCTGCGTCGTTTGATATTGGAGCAAATTGAATTTTATTACCCGACGACGGGGCGGGAGCGGGAGCGGCGGAAAAGCAGTTTTTCCTTTTATTTCATAACTCCCAAGTTATGTATCCGAGTGCGGCGGCGGTGGCGGTGTTCCTTTTGATGGCTTAAAAATATGATAATTCGCTCGCCGCGCTCAAAGAAACGATGTCAAAGGCCCCTCGTCCCACCCGGCCAGCCACTGGCGGGCGCCTTTATTAAATAACGTTATACAGTATCGGCTTGCTATACATAATATATATATTATATATACCTTCCCGCCCTTTTTGCACAGACTCTCTACGCCCTCCCCCAACTCCCACCCTCGCAACCAATCCCTCCTCCACAACAACGACCAAGTGCAACATATATATAGATATATATATACAACCGTCGTCCCTCGCGCTGCAATCTAATTCGATCTAATTAACGTGGATATCTCCTCTCGTTAGCGGCTGGCTTGCTGATGCCAATTTGCAAATTATCCAAATTATGTTTGCCCGCGGCGGTCCTTTCGTTTAACGCGCGCACGTTGAAAAGAAGACGAGAAAAAATGCCCCAGACCGCGTAATACATATACATTATACATGCAACACCTATATGGATATATTATTTAGATCGATATTTATTAAATACTTGAATTAAGGAGGGGGTGCACAAAGGTCCGAAATTTTTTTGTATACCACAATTACTTTTTACTTTTTTTTCCTGAAACGAGAAAGACGGAACAACCTTACATATTCCGGTATTAATTTTTTTTTTCAAATACGAATTTATATTTGCACCTATGATATTGCATATTATGGTAATTTTTAATAAATTAATTAGAAAATATAATAAATTTTACAATTTTTTATATTTTTAATTTCAGTTTAGACTATAGTTTGGTAACATACCTGTACCGACTTCTATATCGTTTTGATTTTAATATATAATCACCACACCGATTGTGACAGCCCACTCCATCCGTCCAATGATCACATCTATCTTGCCTGACGAAATAAAAATTCTATCATATTAATTATACCGTTCATATTAATTTTACACATTATAGATCGTTGTTTATGCATTAATTGCATTTATACTATTTTATGTGTCAGTTAAATTTATGACCTGTATTAAGTATAAGAGTTTAGGCAAACATAAACCAACGTTCACTTAAGGATTATATTTTTAAATATGTAGTTATTTAAAAATGTAGTTATTAAGCGTGATGAGTGGCCGGCTGGGAGATATGGAGCACTTCATCCCTAAATAATTTTACACTTTGAACAACATTCTTAAATTGAGCTTCTCTAATTAACACATCCAAATTCGAACACTGGACATATAATAGCAGTGTGCTGTACGTCATATTACCGAAGTATATATAATATTCGACTCATTGACGTCGCTGTCGGTTGTTTATTGTATATTTATACATTATTGTCACCGCAAACGCGAGTGAAATAAGCGATTGGACCGCGCGAGCGTGCCGAGAGTTTCAATCGTCTAAACCCCAGCCGAGTGTGCTCCAACGAAATTGCAGGAGGAGCATGAGGAGCAGGAGGAGGGGTATCCAATATTTCGAATCCTTCCGCAAGCACGTAAAATCAAAATTAAACGCATTCCTCGCGTAATAAAATAATTTAATATAATCAGTAATCACAAATATAACGTAAGTACGTGTCAATATCATTTAACACGCTTATATATTAATTTTTTTGGTGCATGACGTACACTAGTCTCAAACTTCATTATAAAATAATATTTTGTGGACATATATTATCAGCTGGTATTAAGTTGTCGCGTAGTATAAAATATTATATTATTATTATTTATTTATTGACGGAAAAAATTCATTTAAAAAACAACGTTAATAGAATATATAAAATGTGTAGAATAAAAAATATAGATAGAAGAAATTATACCAAAAGTCCTCTTTTCCATAAATATAACAAAATAAACATACCATATTTAATTTTATAACTATAATTATAATCTATATCTATTATATCTATTATAACCTATAAACTAAATTTAATTTACATAGTATTTTCTATTGCCATAAATATATTTGTAAATTAATAAATCTTAAAAATATTATTATTATTATTTTAAAAAGCCTGTTTTGATTTCTAGCATATTTAGTATAAATTCAAAAATTTAAGTGTTAAAACAAATAAAGACATTTTATCGTTATTCAATAATTTAATAATTGTAAAAATTAAAAAAATATGCCTATATATCTGTTGGTATTTAAGTCTTAAGATATTATGTGTTACAATCTATTTTATACATAATAATATTAGATATGCAGTAAAATTGTTAAAATGCAAATTATATTTTATTACACCTATAATCTACATAAGTAGGTACTGTTAATTCGTTATAATAATATTATGTTAAGAATTTAGGATAGGTACCCAATAAATGCTAAGGGTATAGACGGTATAGTTACTATATCACGAATATAACTGAAACGACGCACTGCAACGTGGAATAATATAAAATATACGTATAATATATTATGTCTGTATATTGTATATAATTATTTTTATTTATTCTTTAAGAAGACAATGGGTTCGTGTATCGTGTTAGACGTGTGTGGTAGAAAGAGAGACTATGAGTTCACAATTTGTGTAAAAAGTTATTTGAAGTACATACCTATTTTAAAGAAAAACATTATTTATTAATATACTAAAAGAAATCTAAATGGTATTATAATACGTTTATCTTTCAATTAAGTAATATATTATACTATATTATAAAGCACAGGTAGACCACCATACTTTATAATACCTGAATGTATTTCGCGCCGTATATTTTTTAAAAACGTTGTTGGTATAAAAGTCTTCAATATTTTTAAGTCAGATACTTAAACGTTCTTCACACTCCCACCCTGATCACAGTAAGATATTATATTTTTATGTCATAAAACATAGGTATACCCAATAATAATAATCGTATATGTGTATTGTATATACGCGTGTACTCTGTACTAAACGTAGTTTAACAGTCATTTATCATATGAATTTAGGTTAAATCTGTATCTATGAGGAGGTCCACTGCAGTGGTTTCAAAACTATGGTACGCGGAAAGTCATGCGGTAGAAATAACGAAAAATAAATTAATAAACATTTTTTCTAATGGTTGTAACGAAACTTGCAATACTTTTTTATGAGTTTATGTTAACAGATATTAAATACTGCCAACATTTACCTAAATTAATATTGATGTTATAAATTTATTGACATTTTTAAAAGTTCTATTTTTAGTCATAAATGGCGCATGACTTGTAATACATACCTATACAATAAAATGGACGCGAAATAAAAGTTCGATATACTCTACTTGTATTTAGCACCTAGACCCTAGGTCCTTTCCACCCTCTTGCTCTGCAATATAATATGCCTCTACAGGTAATGGATACATTATGTTCTGTCATGTCTTCTGATGCCCACCCGCGACTTTCGGATAGGTACTCTGCGTACGTGCCATAATATTTTTGGCAACCGCGGATTACTTTCCACTCACAAAATGATATCGTCGTCGGATGTGCAGAGACAGTTTAACGTCAATTACGGCCGCGTCACGGTACACGTATTATACTATTTAATATATATATACAATTATAATAGTGTATACGCCATGAGTCCATTGTCTCGGGCCAGGAACAGTTCTCTCGCACAATGCGGTCCAGCATCCGGACAATGCTGTCGTAGTCGTCCCGGGCCATTTGCCAGTTCCTTCCGAGTGCAGTATAAACGCCCGCACCGACAACGACGACGATGACTACGTCTATATTAACCATATATATATATATATATATATATATAAACATAATGTGTGTATATGAGTGTGTGTTTACGAGCACTGTCGACCACCCCTACGATCATCCCCGTCATATTATTACATAGAACCACGGAGCACCCTGCGGACTTTAAAAACTTCCGGATCCGGTCAGACATCATTGCAGTACACACGTATACACACATACATACGTTTTGTCGCAGAATAGATGTATAAAGCTGTGCAGCGAAAGCAGCCGTTATATAATATATTGTATACAAGCATCGAGCACTGGACCGCTAGTATAATGTAAAAATTGTAAACGAGTAAAAGAAAATCTATATAATCTGATACCTGGTGGGTATACTTATACTAACCTAACCTATCAAGAGAGTTTCCTCTGAGTATTCTAAGGGGTAATAGGTGATAATGACCTACAGGTAGATGATAATTTAATATATTAACTATACTATTTTATTATTTATTTTACTAGTCACAACCGATTATTAAAATATATATGACAGCAAATGATGTCTTTATCGGGGTTTGAATAGATGGGTTAGTGCGAGATGGAATAATGAATATTAGATTTGCTTTTCACACGGATATATTAAGAACCTACGGCAGTGATGGGTTTAACAGTCATTTAAGCGGTAACAAATGCCGGAGGAGCTGACTTTTGATCTGGGCTCCTCCCGCCATCAATATAGGTTTTTTTTTATAAAGAATAATATTTTCGCCATCAAAAGTATGTTATCGTCATTCGTCCGTTTCGCACATTGAAATAATCGACACTAACGATTACGCGGGTTTGAAGTAAGTTATTCTGTTATATTCTCATGAGTTTTCCGTCGATCAACTGACATTTAACTATACGTATTATATACAATACCTATATATTAGGTATATTAAATTTTCCACTATATGATGTCGCCGACTCGTATTAATCGAGATGTTGAATGAAATAAAAAAAAATATAGATTTACCTCCAACGGTGAAGCACAACAACTGCGACCGATGACCGTTTTCATAACACGTGACGTACCTCTATATATATAATTACAATATTGTTATGATAATTTATTTTAATTGTGCGGTTGCAATAAGCGTCGCGAGCGCAAATCGGTTATTAGACACAATTACATAATATGATACTATTTTAGGTACCAAACCACGACCGATATCGGTTTGGCCATACGCACTGACTGAATGCTATTCCACACAGTACATATATTGCAGTTATCGGGCATTCCTTGGCACTACCGCCGCCGCCGTCGCCGTGTATCTATCCTTGAGCCGCTGCTGGAATATTAATTTGATAATCACCCCACCGACAACAGCTGAAACATAGTTTTTATACGCCCGATTATGATTTATTGAAATTTCAAAGTACATTTCTCGTATTGTAATAGTATAATAATATATTCATGTGTGTTTTGTATCCCGTACAAGTCGTGCAACTCGATAAATATCTTTATTACGATCTTGTCGATTTTGTCATGATACATATTACATATAATGAGAGTACCTGTATCGTACATGATATAATATGAACTCTTCAGACACATGGTGCTATGTCATTCACATGTTTATAATACCATTGATTTTGAAATATTTTAAAACTTATTAAAATTAATTTACAACAGCAATAGTGCATCTCATTTTAGCCACACGACAACTGATCGCAGAAATTTCGTCGTAATAAAAATTAACTGAAACAATACTTAATTATCACATAAAATATAGTATAGACCAGGGATGGCAAACCCATGGCACGCGAAGGTTTTTACTATAATATATTATATAATATTATAGGTAATAGGTTAACATATTTAAAAAAAATTTTTTACAATATTGAATATAACATTTAATATTATAGCAATATAATAATACAATATTTTTCATGGCGCGTTCTAAAAAAAAGGTAAATTGTTGGCACGTAGTGTTCAAAAGGTTTGCCACCCCTGGTATAGACTGTATAATACATTAGTACCTAATTATTTAATAGTATGAAATATATACAATTAATGAATAAATAAATAATAATAAATGGGGTATGGGGTAGTGTTCTGCAAGTTCTGCTGTACATATAGTAGACAAGTTTATTGGAGATATTATGTTAAATTTGACTTTAATAATAATCATTGTATACGAACAACGATTCTGAGCATTAACAGTCTGTCGCACTCTATTTTTAAGAGATATTTCATGGCTGTAATAATTATTTTATTTTCTATTAAAAATATGATGGTTGCGATATTAAGATCATTTTTATATAGTATTACGAGTTTACTATACAAACATTGTTTTAATATTATTATTATTTCATATGATTTAAAAATAGCTGTTATTAAATTACACTTGTACCCAAGTCAATGCCAATAGAATATTACTCATTTGATTATTGCCCCAATTTTATACCTCAGAAACCACCCTCGATAAAGAAGATTGAATAATTTTGTCTAAAAACCATGCACATTGCACACACACACACACACACACACACATCATTGTAAAAAACCTATGTTTGTGGCTACCTACTTCATTATATATTTTATAAAATCTATATTATTGATTATTTTAAAGTGATATTTATACAGATGAATAACTAAATCGTCCATGATTAATATTTTGTAATTTATAATTTGTTAACAGAAATGGATTCAGACCCGTATCCGACCCTGCAATATCCAGACCAATATTCCTTCCACCTCATTTCGGATCATTACCATCGCCCTTATTCAGTGGTCTCAAAGGTAAGAATCAATTAAAATGTACTTAATGTAGAAACATATTATAATAAAATACATGTATTTTTTATTATTTATATTATTTGTACTTGTAATGTGTTAAGTGTGTTACTTAATAACTGTGTAAGGTATATAAAAGTGTTGACAAATAAATTTATTTGACAGCCCATATTTAACAATTTATTTGATCAAAAACAATGAAAAAACTTTCTTTTCTGCATACCATTAATTTATCGGATGAAATATAAAAATATAGTTTTTCTATTGAGATAGCACCACCAACACGCATTTCCTGATTAGCTGAAAACGAAAAAATTTATTTGCGACTATTTATAAGTAATAGTATATATTTTTTGACAATTATAATGGACAAAAATAATTTAGAAAATTTGTTATAAAAAAATAAACACAATGATTTTCATTTTAATCATAAAAATTTTAACATTAAAAAAAATTCTGAAATTATTTTAATTTTTGATTTACTGATCCTTTCATATAAAGTGGTCCTTGTATTGAAATTTAATATAATTCAAATAATAATTATTCCTTTAATTGTCAATATTACTTATCTATATTATCTAGAAAAACTTTATTAAATTGATAATGATTAATCCATAAAATATGTTTATCAAATAAAAAAACATCGAAGTTAATTTTCCCTAAATTGATTCGTATATTTGAAATTGTATGATGATGAATCATCAAACTATACAACAATTTGAAATATATTACTTGTGTCAGTTGTTATATTGAACTTTGTCAAAATGAAATTACAAACCACATTTATTAATCGAAGAATATATTACTAAATTAATGAAGAGAAATTAATAAGGACTTCGTTCAAATAGTACCTACCGCTATATATTTTACGTATAATATGTACTAAATTTATAACTTGAGAATTATTCTGAAACTATACACCAATTTTACTTCTGAATATATTTTGAAGACGATTTATCTAATAAATTATCATAAATTATCTTTATTATAGGTTTAGTATTTATAAGCACTTTAATACATTGTGTACTATTTAAATTATAGATTGATATGATACTTCAAGATAGGTAGGTAGTATAATATTACGAAATTCAATATTAAAAGGTCTGGGTATAAAATAGGTTTATAGTCGTATATATATAGAAAAAAATAGAATTATATAAATTTATTTGCATAACTGAATATTATATCATGTATTATACAGTGTAAAAGGAAACAATAGGACAAAGATAATGCAATACGTTACGTATGTGGCAAATATGGATTGTAAATTGAATAAAAAAAAACAAAAAAAAAAAAAAATTTGCGTACAAATTATTAATTCTACCTATTGATTTAATCATAAATTGTCAACATATAAATTCTAAAGTGTATACGAATTCATCGAAGAGTGTGATTTGAAAAAAATATTCATTTTAATATGAGCGATCGTTATTCCGCATGTATTTTTTAATGGTTCGTGTCATATTATGTGAATTTTATTAATTATAATAAAATCTCATTGTCAAATATTAAAAAAACAAATTAATGAAACGTTCTTGTCGTTTTCGTTTATATTTTAAATTTATATTAATTAATCACTTCTTGTAACTTGTTTATCTTTCTTCTTATAAATGTATACAACTTACTATATTTATGTAATTATTAATACGATGCACTATACTTATATAATAATATGTTATACAAAGAATTTGCCCTTATAAATAATAAATAAATAAATCTATATGTTAGTTTGAAAAATAAACTCTATTACGAATAAACAAATCCGTTTTGAAATTAAAATTGGATTAGACCAAACAAAATAACTGGAAAAACAAAACACACTTACCCGTTTCGTGAAAATACGTGCAAATAAATATATATGCGATATTCATAGCCGGATGTATTGAATCTCTTTAGTTCATATATAAAATAACAGTCGTTCGTTGCTGATCGAACTGTATTGCGCCGACACCTATATAATAATATATAGAATATAGAACATTATTATAATGTTACACCGTCTTTACCTGGAAATATATTTTTTAACATAATAATTAAAATTATATATATTATAGATCCTTATTTTAAAATATGATGATTACAATAAATAGCTATTTCCTGTCAGCACAATACTTGTGTACGTGATGAAGGTAGGGAGTTACATTTAAATTATGACAAAATTAAAATCTAGAAAACTGCATTTAGAACAAACTTACAATAAAATAAAACAATTAAACTAAATATTAAAAAGCAAATTAATATTAAGTTAACAATTATTTGTGATGAATAGGTAGTATTCAATTTACATATCATAATATTGTATCGTTAAACTCATTAATTAATAGTGAAGCAAATAAGCAGATCAGAATTTTTTTATAATTGATAATTTGATTCCTAGTCATAAAAAAATATGTTTTTTCCAAACATATAAATTACCAATAAGATAAAATATTTGAGACCTAGATGATCGACAAATTTTTGACCAATAGTTATATCTTGTACAATCGATTTTGTGGCCATCATCCTATGACCCATTTTTTCTTTTATTTGTTTTATAAATCGACAAATTTGCACACGGTAGTGCTAATAATCAAACAATTTTTTTTTTAATTTTATCGAATTCTTATAAGAATGCATGCCCAAGTTCTCACACTTTACAAATTATAGTAATGAATAACGACTTTCGCGTGATTGTAGGTACCTATATATCATATTTCGCTACTGCAGTACGAGCGACAAATATAAATATTGCAAGGTATAAGTCACCACGACTATATCCACGGTAGAATATTTACGCACATAAACAGGCGCCTGTACATATATGCGTTTGTCATTATAATTGGCTTAGAGAGCGTCGGTGGTTTCATATACACCACCGCCGCGGCGCACACTTACCATTACCCCCGCGGTATATCTCGAGTCCACCGATGGTATAAAAGCGGATGAAGTGAGGGGCTTATCGCGTTATATAGTTATTGTGGCGGAGGAGCGGGTGCAGATCGAGGGCGGTCGGTCGTGAGTATAATATATATATATATGTACATGTACAGGGCGAAGGCACCTGGGGCTCTCCACCCGAACCCCCGAGGCCCACACACACACACTACTGTGCCCACCCCCGCGATTCCAACAGTCCCGTTTCCATAATGGAATAACTTTGGGAGATTTATCGTGCGGGGCGGCGGCTTTCGGCGCCAAGTTTACGACGGGTATATAATAATAATAATAATAATAATACTGTATACACGCGTCCTACACCTATATATATACACGTACGCCTTATTTATGTCGGCGGCGCGGGGTAGCGATACATATATGTTTGTGTGTGAGTGTGTGTGTGTGTGGGTGGGTGGGTGCAGTGAGTATATTATAATATGTAATAATATACATATATATGGTCGAGGGGTGCTCCGTGCGAGTGCGGTGAGAGAGTACGAGAGACAGAGACGACGACGGACGACAATGAGGACGAGGAAGAAGTCGATGTGCGTGCGCGGGCGCGTTATGATAATCAAACGGATCCCTTAATAAATAACGACGAAACGAGCGCGCGGGGTAGGTGTATATGCCGCCACCGCCGCCGTTGCGTAGTCGTTATTAATGGATCGAATGCGGCGGCGGCAGAGAAAGGGATGCAAATATTATATATACACTGCATCAGCAGATATTATTATTATTATATAATATCGCGGGCCAGAGGATGAGGCTGCGGCGGCGGCGGCGGGTGCGTCTTTCGCAGGACCGCGAGACGGCGGCGATGTGTACCACCTATACATATTATTATACATAATATATTATAAATATATATATACGCGGGCGACTAAATCAATTTGCACCGACGCCTTTTCGCGCTCCGCAATAATCATAATTGTTATTACGACTATATTGTTATTATAACACGCGGGTGCGCGTGTATATATATGTATTATATATATATAGGTACATAGCTGTTGCAGGGTTGGTTCGTCCGCGATCGACCGAATTTTTTCTCGGTCATTAATATTCGCCAGTCTGAAAACGGATGCGTCGAGGACATTCGGCTCTACGACGGGCGGCGGATCGTCCGTACGAGAACGGGTGGTGGGTGTGGGATGAGAGAGAAGTAAAGGATTTTAGCGGTCCGATTTTTTTCATAAACATCCCGGTCCTCCTCCTAACGAGATTATACAGGCGCCGTGATAACGAAAAACGTCAACTGTGTCGCTTAGGTATAATTACTTACATCATTATATCATCGCATTCCCAGTGCAATTATAATAATATATATACTCTGCAGCTGCGATAGTGACGTACCTGTACCTACTCACGGTATACCCATCACTTTTTGGATTTATTCATTTACGAATTTTTAATTTATAGCGCTACTGCGAATGATTAAAAAAGTCAGTCTTTGTTTCTCGTTAGTCATTAAATACCTACATTGATTCACCTAGAGGGTTATTTGATATTTTCAACAAGACTTCAATACATAATTCTACACTCAAAGCTGGATTTTGACCTAGCTTCATAGGTCCTTACGACTAAAATAGCAAACTTTGAACCAAAACAAATCGTTTTATTTTATTTTCGGTTAGAACTTAGAGGAAAAAGCGCAGCATATTAATGATATCCTGGGTGGCACAGCATTTGTGCTAAATCAAATCCCTGATAATACAATATATAATGTTCACATCCTAACCTTCACAAGTCGTTGACGAATGAACTATCGTGTTAGTGTAATTAAGTAGTAAATAAAATCAGATTTATAAAAAATATGTTTTAAAAATTAGTAAATGAGTAAAACTTTGAGTCGAGTATCTGGTGCATAATAATATCTTAAAATGACTTGAATACACATTACACACACATATCGTGGAAAGCAATTTTAAGATTAATTAATGCTTTGTATATACAAAAGTGAGATAAATTGAAAGTATTTCCTATGTTTTTCAATCGTCGGTAAAGAATCAATTTAGTTATTCGAGATGATATTACTGACGCTGCAAAGATAAATAAAAGAAATAACTTAAATAAAACTCTTAAAAAAAAAAAAAAAAATAGAAGACCCACACAATTTGTTTTGCATAAAACTGAAGCGAATGACTGATTCAAAAACAGTACCTATTTGATAAAATAGCCATGTCAACACCGTTAGAGTGTAATGTAACATGGTTAGTAAGCCGTAAACAAGCGAAAATTGCTTAATTAACTAAATATCTTCTTACAGTACCCGAGTTACGACCAACACTATTTTATTATAATGTTGCCAAGGAAACAAAGAATTATTTTCCACGTCGCCATAATAAAATTACAAAATGTTTTATTCATAATGAACGTAGTCGTTTCTTTACATTTACTTTCGACGTTCCATAAAAGGTTTAAAATGGTTTCTTCATTATTCAATTTAAAATAATATAAAAATTAGAGTTAATTAAAAAAAATGTCATAATTAAAATTGAAACACCTAATAAAATCAATTTATAATACCAAACACTGGCAGTCACTCGTAGGTTTTTAATAATATAATTGTATTAATTGTTTAATATTAAGATGTAGACGGCAAAAATAAACTTAAGTATCAAGTCTTGAATGACACATTTTTGGATTAATTTACCATAGTTATATTAGCAAATTATATCATTTTCGAAAAGTTAATTAAAAAATTCATTAGATACTTATTATCATTATTTTAGAGTCGAATTTCCAAATCTTCGCTCATAAACTAAATTTGTCTTGTATTTACATTTTTTAACTTAAATAAATGATAATAATTAAAGTATACCATTAGTATATAATGCCCAGTATTATTCAAAATAAATATCTACATTTAAAATGTGTATGTATTTTTTTCTCGATTTGACTCGAGTGGGTGAATAATTATTTTAATTATTTGTTACCGTTTGCAGTAAATGTTGTAGGGGATGCATGTTAAAATATTGAAAATTGATAAAAATCTATACAATTATAGAATAATAAATCATTATGTATAAAGGTACGAGAAAAAACACGTACAAAATAATCTCATAATTATAGTTAGTTTATCTTAAGAAAATAATTACTTATTAATGATGTCTGATATACTTACATTGACTACATTATTTTAGACATTCAGACGACAGTCTGAAATTTAAACTGTATCGATTTTAATTATGTTATAAATAAATATTCAATAATAATAAGTTTTTTTAACCAAATTAAGTTATTTTGCTAATTAATCAATCATTTAAGAAACCTGATTTACCAAAAAAAAATAAAAAAAAATTGAATCACGTTTTATTTCAGTTTTAGATTCTTCATAGTATGTACACCTTTAAAAAAAGTTCTTAATTGCAAGTATTAAGGTAAATCCTATAATCAGTCAAGGACATGTTATTTTAATTTTACCAAAAGCTTAAGTTTTGGATTTTTTAAACAACTAATTTCATTACACACCTGTGATTTGTATAGGTAGTATAATAGTATAGTTTATTAATTTTCATTATAGGGTTGATAAACATATTATATACCATACATACCTAATACCTTTATTTATGGATATTATTAATAATAAAAATTTTTCACCAAAAAATTAGTTATTACACTCTATACTTTTCGTAATTAATTCGTCAAAGACGGGTTACCTACTTCAACCCCATCCTCCGTGTACTTACTTCATTACATATACAATAGTACCATTACTATACCGTGATCAATACAAGTTTAACTCGTTCACAGGGTTCGGATGCAGCTGTTGCACGATGAAGCCGTTCGGGTCGATGGCCGACGGAGGCGGCGGCAGCGGCGCCGAACATCGTTCGTCCAGCGTGGCCGAGCTGCGGCGTAAGGCTCAGGAACACTCGGCCGCGCTGTTCCACAGCCTTCAGCACGTGGCCAACATGCAGCATCACGCGGCCGCAGCCGCCGCGCTTCAGTTGCCTGTCGGTCTCGGGCTCCAGTTGCCGTCGCTCACGTCCACATTGCACGCACTGGCCGCCAACCGGAAACCGGAACCGCAAATGCCGCACCCGCAACCGCTGTCGCTGACCACGACCAGTACTACCACCACCGCAGCCACGACGGAACAGGCCACTTCGGTATCGCCGCAACATCCACCGACGTCGTCCGACAACTGAGTCGCGTGCGACCGGTCGTCCAAGTCCAACACCTAAATTATTGAAGTGGTCGTCACATTACCCCGCGAACGCCTCGTCATCAACAACACTCGGGGGTCGACCCGACGCGTACTCTTCGCCATATTATTATTATTATTATAGCATTACTATATACTACACAATCGTAAGTTGTCAGTATATATGAAATTATTTAATATACGAACGCATATTGTACATTACGTGTATGTGTGGAGATTTCGTTACGATTTCAAATTGGCAAGTTCAGTCAATAATTCTCAAAAAACACGCAAAAATATGATACAATATAATATGCATATTATGCGCATGAACGACACTGCCGACAGGCTTGCAGATTCGCATGTTTGTACAGTAAAATGGCATCTATTAAAATAATAATTATATTATTAATCTTTACGTTAACTTATATGTCAGTTTCTGTTTGTTCGTTTATTTTGTTTTCCTTCACCCTTTTTTTTTTTTTAAGATAATTCGTCTGATAAATGTATCTCTTTCTCTCTATCTCTTTATCTATCTATTATATTAAACAATATTATAATAAACAGTCTTCATTTTCTCATTATATACGTCTTTCTAGTATTATATTTATGTACTATGATTATGATTATGATTATTATTATTATTATTATTATTATTATCATTATTATTATTATATACACACGTGACGTTAATTTACGGATAACATATTTATACTAAGTGTAGGAATAATATTATTATTACGTGAATCGTGATATACGTTAAGTAAAAAATATTATCATGAAAAAAAAAATTAGAAAATGGCGTCAGCGATAGCAAATATCAAATATGTTTTTTGTTTTTTAATGTTTTCGTTTAATTCTTAGGTGTATAGAAAAAATTAACTTAATTCGTAATTAGGTACATTTTAAGTGTCACGTAATTGAAAAAAAAACGACACAGCAATATATAATAGTAAGCATACTCGATTAAGCAATATAATATGATGTATTTCCAATCATTTATTGTAATTTTTCATGACGTTACAGTATACCTTAATATATAATTATACATCGCTATACCTAGTAGTTGTTCAAATTGTTACATTCTATAAGTTTGATGGCATATATTGTTTTAATTAGACGTTTTCAATGTATGTATTATAAGTGTGAAGTATTATTATATTATACCCTATATATTATTATTTAGTTTTAATTATTATTACGTATCTCTTTAAATAAACCTCCTAATAAACATACATATTACATATTATGACACATCAAATGTTATGATACTCCCTTGATATCGATTTGCAGTACGAAAACAATCTGCAGCGTCACTACGTCAGATAAATATAAATAATATAAAGCTTATATTATGTACAGTATAATATCCAACATTTTTCAAAAACGTTATTTGTGAGAACTATTTGCGATCACGGTTAACTCGAAAAATACAATATAGCTGGTAAGTGTTATTTGTATTACGCATTTTAGTTATTGTACTACCTAAACATTTATGTTATTAACTCATTATAACCTATAAATGTTAGTAATAGTAATCGTATATTATTTATAATGAAGTATAATTAATAATTATGTCATAATATGAGTACATACAAACAAAATAACTTAGTATCTATGTACTTTAAGATAATATTTCTTTATTTCTTAGTGAAATGTTATTATTTTAATATTTCATTAGTAGACAACAGTCGTACTAAGTCGTATATTCAAGATTTTATTAATAATAAGTATATTTAGTTCTAAGATTAAATTTGGACATAAACGGTAATTTAATAACCAGTATTCAATGGATAATCGTAATCATTATTCATTTTGTATTATCTAATATATATTCCGTACAAATAAAACAATAAAAATATTATGAAAAGTTACTTAAAAATATTGTTTTGTGGGTAGAAAGTGTACTTATTACATTTTTTATAAGCCATAATGATCAAAGACACTTTTATGAAAACTATCACAACAATCATCAAGTAAATTCTTTAAAAATACCTATGAAGTCTATACGAGATTATAATTTACCAGTAAGTTGTAAATAATATAAAATATTAAACTAATCATATAGGACTTTATTAGCGAGTCTTAGTGGCGAAACTATAAAACTACAAAAAATTTACGAAAATAAAAAACAGTAAGTATATAATATGCATTTTATATAGGTGATATGTGGTAATATATATACACAAACACAACATTCCTCGCAACATGCTCAAAATATAAAATTATGTAACTTAATGAAATTACACGAATTTATTTGAAAAAACATCGTTAATATTACAACGTTTCATTTCAAACGACTGCTTATGTATTATATACTTATATAATGTATATAATATAGTCACTGTTGGCACCTGTTGCTCGTTATAATCATTATTATACTACAGTTTGGCAAAATAAATGATTTATCTGTTTTGTGCATCACTGTACCCGGAAACATCTAATATAGCTATTATAATATAGGTAACCGTGTATTAGTAGTTAGTACTAGTTAATAGTTATATTATATAGAATTTTTTCAAGATGAACGTACTGCAGACTTATGGAAGATCTCGGTACATTTGTCATTTATTTTATTATACATAAAATACCTAATATACTTAAATATAATACAATTTCTAAAATATTTTTGAACCTCGGATTTATAATATTATTCTCATTGTTCATCTAGTTAAAAAAAATCATATCCAAAACGGTTTTGTTCCTTAATGCTGAAGAGGGTGAAAATTTAAGAGTAAGACGTATTCGATACTTTTTTTTTATCCAGATACATGAAGAAATAATAGACATATGCATGGGAGTTGCTCATCTCGAGGACTAATTTTTATCTCTTATCGTGGTATATATAGTATATATTATATGGCTATAGGTATATATATATATGGTGCAAATTGCAAATAGACGATCTTCTATCTTGAATGACAGCTTATATTAAGAAATAAATTATATCTTTATAAATTCAATAAGTAAAAATATTGACAGTTGACACGGATTATACTATCGACAATTTTGCCCCACTACCTGACAACAAGGTCTGCGCACGTCTATATAATACATCACGCAAACTGAACCGCGAGTCTATCCAAAGATTCCAAAGTACCTTATATAGTCAATTGAAGTTTGCAACGAGACTAAACTGTAAATAGTGCGAATAAATTTATCACACATTTTTAGCAATACTAACCTGCCGGCTGCACTATACAGTATACACATCATACACGCGTGAACAGTAATAATATAACAAGATGTTGAGTACCTACATTGCGTCGGCGCATCTATACTATGTGCAAAACTTTGCTGCAATAAAACGCCCCTACGCGTATCACATGACGAGTATTGTATAATAATACAGCAAACTCTAAAACGTTTCAAGATGAAATTACTTCCCGAAATTGCACGATTCATTGTAAAACTATAATATTATATATATAAATGTATCTATGTGTTGTATTGTCGTTACAATATGGATTTAGAGCCGGATATAGGCTCTTAATGTCTTTATAGACTACGGTCGATTATATACAATATAACAGCTATAGGGATCGCGGGTACGACAATAATAAAACGTGTAATTCCCTTCGTTTTTTTCCTCCCTAAAACCGGAACGTCCCCACAATTTACGACGATTCCCGGAATAAAACACATCAATATATGAATAATATACGCGCGATCCCCTCAGATTACGCCACCGCGTGTACAATCAAATTAACTGAGTAAGAAGCGTGTTACAAACAAAATTTCTTGACAAAAAAGAAAGAAGTTTTACATGCGATTGCGCGACAGATTTACGCGCTGAGAAAAACAACTGCACTAATTTATGCTGTAAGTGTATGATAAATAAAACGAAGATAAAAAAAAAGTACTAGTTGTTGCATACCTCACCGACACTTAAAAAATTGTAACAATTTTACAGTTATTTAAAATTTAAATTGAAAAAAAAATTTAGGGGGCACCCGGGTTTGAACCGGGGACCTCTCGATCTGCAGTCGAATGCTCTACCACTGAGCTATACCCCCGCCGTGATTATTGATGAATAGTTAGTTTGATATACAAACGTTTTTAATTTAACTGTTGTTATTAGCTATAGTATGAATTGACACTTTTGCCTATCACGTCATTGTTTATCAAATAGAGAATTCATAATATTTATTAAAATATATCTAGCAACAATACGTACAGTATACAGTAGCACGTGTCTTGTTGATGAGATTTTACTGAAATTTATCACATATTGTCGGTAGTTTTTCATAGTATAATGATTACACTGCAACTAATGAGTAAGTATCCATTTCCATAGGTATAAACTTTTGGTTCTTTTTAATGGCCGCAGAAAAAATAACTAGCTGAAAAAAGACAATAATAATTATTATTTATTAAATGTCAACTGTAGCAATATATTTATTTTTAGTTTTTTTTTTTTTTATTTTTATTCTTTTTGAAATCCGTAAAATGTTTTAATATACATATACTTAATATACGAGTATGAGCTAATTTTATCAGATCAGCTTAGGTTGGTATTAATGAGTAATGACTTTACATACACGAAGAAAAGCAATTAGTTACCCAATAGTAAAACTTGATAATAATATCTTATTATAGATCTGATTTTTCATTCTGGACGTAGCAATAAATGTACAGGTATTGATATAACAATAATGATGCGTGGTTTTTATATACTTTTTAAAATTATTTTCATGTCAATAATTTTACTACCCCTAACCTTTTGGATACTTCGATTATTTGAGTCATATATTAACATATACTAAAAATAAAATAATTTTCAAAATATTTAGTCACTTATTGTGCTATTTATATAGGTACCTTAGTATCTATTTTAAATAAGGTTAAATTAATGTTTTTTTTTCATTTTACCTATGTGTAGGCAATAACATTTTCGTTTTTGTTTTTTTTTTAACTTTCAACTTAAACACAAAGTTCCTTTTAAGTTTTTTAAACACTAATTTAGAAATATAAGTTGGTATACAATTATAGTAATATAGTACTAATATTTTTTTGAAATTCAAATTTTTATAATATTTATCAAATGATCAAACTCGAAAAAATTGTAATTAATAAACTATTTACAAACATTTAAAAATTTTTTAAATTTTTGAGTTTTAGGTATAATTGCATAATTTCAATTTTGTTACACAACAAATACAGTGTACAGTGTACACTGTACACTTTATCTTTAATTAAAATTTTTTCTCAATATAAGTCTTATGAATTATAGTCTTAAGATTATTATTTATATTTTAAACTATCTGTGTTTAAAACGCTTCATTGTCCGTACAAAATATATCCGAATTAAATGCAGTTCCCTAATATATTTAGCATAATTGGATAAATAATATAATTAGTTTTCTGATTTAGTGTTGGTAAAGATTATATTTCTGAAATATCAATTTTACATAATCACTATTTTTTTTTATCCGTATATTACCATTTAATACCAAGATAAAACACAAATCAACAATAAAAGTTGTATTTATTACCTATAAACTTAATATAAAATCAAAGCCTCTGTAAGTGTGAGTTGGCCTCAATATATAATGATTAAAATATTTGTAATATTTACTTCTACATTAAACATACAATTTTTAAAAACAAAATATAAAGAGAAAATTTTATTTATCGAGAATTCGTGTTGAGCGCGATGTTAAACGGACGTGTTTGACCAAATATAAAATATGAGTCTAAAATGTATCCAATTATAATAACTATTGTATTTTCAGTAACCAATTGGTAAATCATTATAAACTAAATAATAATTGTTTTTCATGAGCCAACAATTTCCTGTTGGCTGTTTGAGTCCTTCTCTAAAATGTGAAATTTGAAAAATCCTTTCTTAGACATCTCCTTCCTATAAACTACAAACTTGTCAAACTTCAGCTTCAAAGGTCAAGTTGTTTTCAAGATTTTGCGTTTAGTCAGTGAATGAATGACTTTTTGCATTTATTATAAATATAGATAAAAAAATCCAAGCGTATTTTCACATTATCACTTTCCAGAAATGATCAATTATTAGGCCAAGGTCGAGAAATATGGTCTGAGAAATTGTAAAATAAATTAAAAAGAAATAATATGTATAGGGAAGAGGGAGTTATCCAAATTAAAACTAAGCTTCAAATACACATCTATATAGCCTATATACATAGGTACAGAAAATGAATATAGTATAGAATGGTTTATCTTGAAGTTTAAATAAGAAAAAAAGGCGTGTAAACATAAATTTGTAAATAAGTGCAAAACATTACATATTCTACTATTTTATACATTTGACTATTGGAGTATAGGTAAAATTGATTTAAATATCTATATGTTAATACTTTCGTAAATCCTTAAAAAATTATGATTTACTGATTAACACATGTCATTTGGCATTAATACATTATAACTGATGGCAATGAGTTTAAAATTAGTACAATAGTAGATATTTATATAATGTATAACTTAAATAAAAAATGCTCATTCTTATTAATTAAAAAATGCACATTTTTAATAATTGTCTATATAGTTAAAGTCTTGTGTTAAGTTTTTAATTTTGAATCTTAAATGGTTTTAAATATCTGGAAGTATTTACACTCACAATCTACGAGTCTTATAGTTAATACCTATACTTACTAAAATATCTAGTATTAAACTATCAACACTTATTTTCTTTAATATATACAATATACATGAACGATACAATCAGATGATATATGTTAATAATTGTATGATATCAAAATAAATTAAGTAACGAATCTATTTAGTCTCAACATGTATGAACATAATTTTTAAGCAACCAGAAATAAAACGGTCATCAATCATTATGCGTCAGTCTTAATAATCAAGAATTATACTAAAAGACTATAAATTTATTTTTTTGATCACATTTTTATTATTTTCTATATGAGCATATTATATACCTCATGCTTATATTAATAACTAGGTAATAAGCACCCGTAAAGACAGATAAGACTAAACAATACTTTATAACTTTTAATCTTTAAAAAAGTACAAAAATTATATAGTACTGGTAATAGAGGAAAGTGGTAGAAAATATAAATACTAGATGGTATATTAATTTATTGCAATTCCTGACGTTTATTTATTAATAATAATACATAAAAATATATTGTATAATGTAAGTGTTTACTATATAGTATATACGTATATAATAGGTATTTATATAATTACAAATACATACATAGTACATACATGCAATTATACCAACATACAACGCGCATAATATTTAACTACTTTATAATATCGCTATACGCACCTATCTGCTGCTATACGCCAGCAACTATGACCTACCTTTATATTAGTACATTATTATTATATTAAAGCATCGAATACGCAATAATAATAATAATAATAATAATTTGGGACTCGAGCACGGTGCATGTATAATTATTATTATGTAGTTATATTATATGTATATATACATACACCTACGTATTTGGGGCAGACTTTTTCAGGGATGGTCGGGGGAGAAGCTTGTTTGAAGAGGGGTAGGGGGGAAGAGTTTTGATTAAATCCGAATACGTGTGGCTGCCGCAAATGGGATTTTCGTATTCCATATCCTAGGTACTGCGCGATGGCTGGTAACGGTGTATAGGCAACAAAGGAGTGGAGGAGGAGGTTTCAGAGGGTTATAGGGCGAAACGCATCGTTGGCAAAGGACGACGGCGGTGGCGGTGAGGTTCAAAAGGATTGCATAATGTTTGCGCTACAGCGCGGTGGCTGAAATGAAATCACAAACGAAATGGCGGACACGAATCGAATTTGGTCACTTTACAATATAACCTAACATCCCCACCACTTGTCCACCCCTTTGTATATAACTACATAACTCGCCTGTGGAAACGAACCCGTGCGCGCACATATCTATATATTATATATATTCAGTTTGTAATTTACCATGAATATTATATTATATGTATGTCGTACAATATATAATATATACGCATACATCATCCTTGGCTGCGTGGTATGTTGTATATTATTATACGTATGCACTGTACAATATATATAATACGTGTAGATGATATCCACAGGAACGTGCTGACTACATTTTATGTTGGAATATTTTTATTTAATATATTATAATATAATATTAATAAAATATATTATGATGTCCGAAATAAATCATATATAATTTAATAATCATTGATTGCTCTAACACCACTGCGCCTTGAGATTAGGAATCTCAATTGCTAAATTAGCTTATAACGTAGGTATTAACTAATAAATAATATAAATATTGAAAAAATTAAAATTACCTAGTTTTGAAGATAATTTTTTACATTAGATATTTGATTTGTGGACGATTGGGCATACTCTATTTATAAATATGTAATTAAGTATGACATTATGATTTATAACATAAAAAATGTAATTAAGTAGGGTATTTATTATTATCTATTATTATACATCTTTTTATTCAAAAATGTAAGTTCATTTGACTCGGTATAAAAATTAGTGCGAGCTCATCTTAACTTTTACAAATAACTGTAGATTGTATCCCTACAGCAATTTTTAAGAGTACGGAAAGAAAGGAAAACTCGATTATACATATTTTATACATTTGAACAGATTACTAAAAACTATTAGGTACAATAAGTAAGCTACCAATATACATAAGTATGTTTATTTGGATTTTACAAATTAATATAATTTAATTAAGTATTTATCTATCTACTTGTAAGTACCTAAATATTTAAAATTTGCGAGTCACATCTCTCTTTTAACTATATACATTTTATTTTTTAACTTTCTGCAGGCACTAACTATACGGTTAGGTTAGATTTTTAAAGTGAATTAAGAAAAGAAGTAACTTGGCCCAGGCTACATGGGAACAAAATATAGCGCACATCTTGGCGTGCTCAAAAACATGCAGGAAATAACAAATGTTCCGATTTTGTTGCGAAGTTAGTTAGTTACAATATAAACAAATATGCATAATTAAAAATCACTGAATTTGCAAATAATTAATTAATGAATACAAATACATAGGTAGGTACTAACCAATAACCAATCATAAATAAAATTTGAGTTAATATTTTTTATAATAATATAATATAATTGGTAACAACCTGTTTTCAGATATCACCTGCAGCGTAATTTCAGAAACGGTACCGGGCGACGACGGCGGACATTGTTATATTTCGTCCATCAGACGATCAGCTTCGTCTTGGATTTCGGATGAAAAACGACGACGACGGTGTGTATAATTCTAATAATCCTGGTAAAACCAGTCAACAATGACGAGTCGCGAATAGCAAGCGCCCCGCTGCGTGCATCGCTTATCCCTTTGGATTTTGCCGGTGCCGATTTCAATTTCGGGAGCGCGTGCCGCACCATTGACGGGCGGTAGGAAGGAACGCGTTTGGCGTGACGATGCGTCCGCGCGTGTTTAGAAGTCTTCCGGAAAGTGTATCGCGTGCGTTTCGATTCTTCGGTCTATACAGTTGAACAGTTCTAACGATTTCCGACTGTTTTCACGCAAATCGAGAGTACGATAATACGATTTATGTCTACGGATAGGGCTGGTGGTATTTCAAATTTTGATATCGGTATCCACGGTATATTGTTCATTACCGCAGTATCAACGATTGTAACCGCGGTAATACGGTATTGTCTGTAATTACCATAATACAGCCGCGTTTTCGGTGATTTTATATTATAGTATCGATAATATTCGAAACTCAGAAAAATGCAATAGATGCGCTCATTTTAAAATTAATAACTGCATCTTCTAATACAAAACGTTTTCCATTTTATGAATGTGTACCTAGATAATAATATATACTTTGGTCAATAAATTACAATTCAGTTCCACTCTATAAATAATTAAAAATTAAAAACTTTCAAGAATTTATATTTTAATCAAAGTAACATGCTAATATACTTATATACTTATTATTATAATTATCATTAAGTCTATCGTCTATATTATTAAGTATTTTTCCGAACCTTTGAACTGTTGGAGAATAGCTGCCTTTAGAATTTGCTTTATTTTGTCAAATCAATGAACAGTCTAACTAAAATGTAACCTCATGGCAAAAATTTGAATACATTCAACATCTTGGTGGTAGTATGTAAGTAGTTATTTATTAAGTAGTTACTTATTTATATTATGGTATAATAATTAACAAGTACAAAAATAAAAAATTGGAAATCGATTATACGTATTAGCATTAATCGTTATTGTTACATTTTACCACTATTTTTTTACAAGCCCTTAGTCTAACATATGACTACCCTAATATTTATATACGATCATTGAATCATCCCTTTAGAACTGCAGTGACATCATTACTTTTGGACCACCCCATTTAATATTATATGGCTCTGATGATTTTTTAATAATCCGGTAAGCTTCAGTACATTATATTATACACTTAAAGCAAACACTGTCATACAATAGACTACAACTTGCAATATCGTCATCAATATAGGGGAACAAAAATATAACAAAATACTTATTGACAACATAATGCAGGGTACAATAAGTAATGACTAGTAAAAAAACATTAGAATAATAATTCAACACTCTAATTTTAAATGTACTCACGGTGTAACCGTACAGTATAATAATTAATAAATTATACGAGCACCTCTATACATATAATATACAAATTATATTTTACTTAACTCAAAATACTATATTGTTTGAAAAATTAACAGCCACGTATTAAAAAAAAATAATCTATACATTCAAAATAAATTAAATCAAATCAAACTTCAAAATACTTAAAAATAAAAAGTTAAGAATATAAAAATTAATTTAATACAACAAAATTGTTCAATAAAGATCTTTCATTAATACTGCTTTTCTCACTGCGTTGCTGTAGCCTTCTTTGAAATGAAACCAAACGTCACTTTTCACGATTTCGTCTCTAAATTCTGTAACGCATCAAAAATGTATTTAAACAAAAAAAATATATAATAATAATGATGCACACCTTACATAATTAATAAAATGTTTTAAAGATAGGTGAAGAAATTCTTTATCGCATCGACGGTGTGGTGTGTTTAAAAAAAAAAGAAAATGGAATCATTTAAAAAACCGGGTCGAGACATTTTGTTGTTGTTTTTTTCACTATTTTTAATAAAAAAACGACACAACGAGCGAGCTCTTTTCACCGTTAACCTATTAATTTTAAACGACGAGGTAGATAAACACACAATATTATATATATTTACAGCGCATAAAAATCCATCGGCGGCTTTTGACATATTGTCGGGATTCACCTGGGGGCTGAGGGTTTTAATCGAGCAAACAGCGGGCACACCGCAAACCTGTTACGGTGAGCAAAGGATGAAAACCGCATTAATAAAACAACCCTACCCGCGCGACCCGGCACGGAACTGCAACATCAGTCGGTGGTGGTGCCTCGTTCACCGTGTGTCAACACAGAGCATATAATAATAATATCGGACACGAATCTCATTACGCGTGCGGCATAACAAACAATAATAATCTCTCGAAAACTGTGTACGCAAACAGACGGGACTCGGTGCTCATGTTTGCGAATGCGTAATTGGCTCGGCACCTATACACTGCAAGGACCGCATTATGCACGATATATAATATTATATAGGTACGATGATGCATCGAACCAGTGAATTTTTTATTCTATTTTTTCTAATCGGCGCGAACAGAAAACCTATAGGTTCGGCGAACGACGAAAAACTGTTGAATGTGCTGGTGTAGTGGTGTCGTCGGCCGTGGTGGTCGGTGGATAAAATAATAATTGCAAATGTTCAGAGTGTACAATATATTATAATATTATAGTATCGAATAACGCTATACCTACGCAAATACCTACCCACGATCACGGGACCAATGATCAGGTCGACTATAGAAAATGCGTGAAGTTTGGCAAACAATATTATGATAATATAGCCATAGCCTATTTCGTATAATCTGAGCGTTATTTTATTACAAGGTCATAAACGCATGCAAAACACGATCGCGTAAAGCGCGACACCTTTGACGGGAAATGCTCAGTGATTGTGCGGTGTGATGGATCGTATTTTTCGTCACAGCGTGCATCGTTGAAAACGTTTAAATCACCACCGCCACAATATGTATTATTATAAATTCATTCCGTTTCTAAAGTTTGACGGTTATCTCCCAAAAGTCGATTAATTATACGGCGTGAACATAACCAACCGACTACAATAGATTAATATCGTCCTTTGTCACAACAAATTCACAATACTATTCCATTAGATGATTATTAATCATAAATATGTACCTACCTACCTATACAGGCGCAGTTTAAGTATTTTTAGCACACCATTATAAACATATATAATATAATATATATATTATATTATATTAATGTTAAATTCTTAAAAAATTATCTTAGAATCAATCATATAGTTATTGTTTTCCGGAAAACAAATGCAGTTTAAACTATAAATAGATTATTTAATTATGTACACTCGCCCAATACGGAACACGAGTTTCAATAAGTCAATAAGTAATAAAATAGAATTAAAAATATTGATAACAAACGATACTTTGACAAAGATTTATCTAAATTCTTTTTTTATTACCTAATATTTTAAATTATATTATATATTACTTGGCATGTATTTAAAGTCAAACAAAATTAAAATAATACATGTTTTTGCTTTTAATAGTTTGAAATGCATTAAATTTTTAACCTTGATTGGTGATAGGTGAAATATATTAATATTTTGTATACCTATTACCAATGTTTTAGAATTATAATTTTTTAAAAAACAGACATAATAAGTTATATTATATTATAGAAGAGAATAAACCAGCCACTGATATTTGGCACATGATCTTAAATATTGATGAATTGAATTAATGTTTTTATTAATTAATTAATGTACCTATACATTATAAGAAACATTATTTAATCGAATTAAAAGTAATGGAATTTAAAATTAATATTTTTAATCAACTTTTTTTTATACTTGATAAAAAATCGTGATTATTATCAATTAATTTAAAAATAAATAAATGGTTTTGTAAATTAACTGATCCATTGTTTATATAAGAAGATGAGTTGTGCACGTTAATATAGTTAATTATTACATTTTATTTATTGTGATTAGAACAACATCATGATTAATTTTACGTGCAAATTAATTCAATATAGAAACTATAGGCAGAGCTCTAACAATTAACTGCGGTGCACATAATTTTAACGCTCTTTAATAATATTGGTCTCTTTGTGCGCCTTTACTGTAGCAGTCGTATTATATTGGCCATTAATTCGGCACGCTTACCTCTGTGTTTGTGCCCGACGGGTGAATCGATTTCGCGACCAAAGAAATCTTTCTTTTTCTGAAAAAAAAAAAGTAATAAAGTAAATAAATAAACGTTATAAGTTACATTAGGGTTTACGTAGTGGAGGCATGTAAGCACAAACGCAATAACACAACATGGACGACGACGTCAGTGGTGGTAGCGGCAGTAGATACCCTTCTTTAAACAACCGAAAGCGGAAAAGAAACCGCCCAACCACAGCCGCACTAACGCTTGAAAATGCACATATACAATATATATTTATATATATATATATATATATATACATATATTATCCCATCGTTTTTGTATACGAGTGGGGTTTAATTGATTATAAAATGTATTACGTTGGTTCGGGTTAAACGACTCGTGCACAAACCGTACATGGCCGGCGCTCGTTTATATATAATATATATTATATATGTGTATGTGTGTGTGTATCTAAGGACGCAGCCCCTCCATCAACCCCTTAAGTCGGTGTCTCCCGGTCCCCCGTCTAATATAGAGGGCGCGATCACGATCCCGTGCACGTTTATGTATGTGTATGCGTGTGTGTGTCCGGGACGCTAAAACGGTTTAATGGATCGAAAACCGCTCTGGACCGGACGCGATAGCTAAAACGTATAGAACTACTTTATATCAAAAAGACCAGAGGTCAGTACATGATGTCGGGTCAGGAAACGTTGTACGGGTAAAGTAAGAAACTTGGCGCCTTGACGTTGGATTTATGACCGATAATGCGCGGAGGAGAGTGGTGGATGAGAGACTCGAAGGAAAGTGAATGCCACGGCTGCAGTGGTCGAGGGTTGGGTCGGTGGTATATTATGGTGGATGGGTCCTGGTCGGAGGGCGAGAATGAATGATATAGGGGGCCGGGGGAAGACCGTCGTTTATACGCACGTATATACCCAGTTAGAACGGAGAGAGTCGACAGAAAGAAAAGAGGGAGAAGCGTAAAGACGATGACTACGGGATCGCCAACACTACTTCGTCCATACCGGAAGTGACGGCCAGTAATGTCCGGCAATGTTTTATGCGCACAACAGATATATATATATATATATATAGTTGGCATTTTCACACCAACTCCTCCACTACCTCCACACCAACACCACCACCACCATCACAATCGGCAACGGTTAACAAGCAGTAAGTAACATTTCGGATGTCGTTCGAACTTTTGCTCATAATATAATCATTTGACGCGATAAATTCGAGATCATAAGTTTGAAATCCATTTTTATCAGACAAATACGAAATTATATAAACAACAATGAAATCGAGTTATTTTCTGCTGTTGATTCAAAAGCGTGAAGGTCGTTTCGAAAATTATTTATAGCTAATTTTTAAGACAAAAATAATTGATCAAAAGCTACTTGTACATACACAATTAAGGGTGTTTGATATTTTACAACTTTATTGGTTTACTATGAACGGTGTAATTATAGTAACTAAATCGTTTTATTAATAATAAATCATAATATTTCATAATAATATAAATATAAAGTATAAAACTAGTGTTAGCGCTTTAAGCTTCCACGTTGTTAGCAGAAACCAAATAATAACTAACTTGTTCTAAAATAATATATTTTAATATAACAAGTCCGCTTTAACTATATTCTTATAGCTTGGGTTATCGATATAGTTTTATTAACAAATAGTACAGAAACTAATACCACTCAAAAATGTTTACCAGCTATACAAATACCTTGAAAAATTTAAGTTAAAAGTTAAAACACTTTAAAATCCAGTCGATCTTTATTATATTAATATGACCACATGACCAAATAATAAAATAAGGATCCATTTTCTAAACGTTTAATTTATAGTTTACATGCGTTTTACACATGAACATCAGTATTCATTAAACTACACGCACTAAAACAGCTTATTAAATTATTAATTTTTAATTACTACTTAAATAATAATAAATTAACCGATTTAACTCATATAAAATACAATATTATAGTACCACTATATTTTAAATAATTAGAACTGTACTATTTGCAACACTTTATATTGGCCCTCATTGAATATTTTAAATGGATAACAATGCATTATCCTCCCGCAGATTAAAGAACTTTCAATCAACACTTTAAATATAGTAAATTAAAAATAATTTAATTTAAGATCGTTAAATATTATACAACAAGCTTGATCTAACGATAAAATATTCATGGTAATTACCATGAA
This sequence comes from Aphis gossypii, assembly GCF_020184175.1. Lineage (NCBI taxonomy): Eukaryota > Metazoa > Arthropoda > Insecta > Hemiptera > Aphididae > Aphis > Aphis gossypii. The sequence goes on along the minus strand of NC_065532.1, from coordinate 17,571,498 downwards.
TAATTAAATTATTTACATATTATACGTTTTCGGCTATTGGTATTTTTTTTTTTCATAAAATATTAATGGATAATTTTGTTTGAAAAACTATATTCGAAACGGAAACGATTATTCATCACATCTTAAAATGATCAAAACTTGCTAACTGATATTTTCACATTTATTTATTTTTATTTTTTATTTAACGTGTTTTTTTGTTTATCGCTATTAAATCTAGAATACTATAATAACATTAAAAAATATTTGGTCTGAGTTCAATATCAATTAATAGAGCTGTTACATGATACTTGTTGAGATTTTATACCACCATAAAAATTATAAACAAAAAAAAAGGGATACAAAATTAAAAATCTTCCACATCGTAATTACAGCCATTAGTCATTATATTCTTAAATCCACTCGCGGAATTTAAAATCAAATATAATTATTTCAATGGCATTAAATCAGAGTCGAATTCTTCGGACATGCTCAACATACGTTAAGCTTAATAATATAAACACAATATAAGTAAAAATATAATATATAACAAAATTTTCATTAGTTTTTATAGATTATAGAAAAGTTTATCTTGATCTTAATATTTATTCATAGGGCATGCTAATTATGTTACACTTCGTCAATGTTTAGTATAATGTATGTGTACAACAGTTTTATTTATTTTTATTTATTCATAAATAAATAAAAATTTGTGTATTATTTATTATAAACTAAATAGAACTATAGTACTATATAATACATTATGGTAAATGAGCATGCCCATATTTCGGGTCAGCATTAGCTACTACTTTTAATTTTAATAGAAGTAAATTTAATTATGAAGATATAGTTTATATACAAATTTCCATACCTATACAGTATACAATAAATAATATAAATGTATACATAAGCTAAATCCTTTAGACTCTTTAGAGTTTTACAAAATACTATTTAATGCAAAACAGTCGATTTTAAGAAACTCCCCCTTAACAAACTATCATAATATAATATATATTATATTTTAATATAAATCTAACAACTAAAATGATATGAATAGGTCAAAGAATAAATAATAAAAACTAATATAATAAAATCTGCACTTGAGGTATACCTACACTTACGCTATTCCGAGACCTCCTTTTCAAAATCAAAAAAAAAAAAGATTGTGTACATCATCACCCAAAGGCTATTTATTTCAGACGATGAGATATCACCCTGACATTACATATTGTATATTATGTATAATGTATATACCAACACTGAACACACTCTGAACACCAACGGTAGGCTAGACAAAAATAAAAAGACCCTTTTTTCTCTTCTTAAAATACAATCATCGCAGGCCACGCTTTTGTCCTGCATATATATGTACTATAGGTATACATTCTGGGTGTGAAAAACACCCAGACAAATGAAAGCCGGTTAGTGCGGTTAATGCAGACGGTATATCGAGTGAAAAAGTTAAGCCGGTCCTATATAAGTAGTGTTTACGACTAGGATTTCGACTGTATATAGGTATGTACTATATACTATATATAGTCAAGCACGAAATATACCAACGTACACACTTCGACAGTTATTTTCCCCATACGCGATACGCCAACGAAATAGAATGTAGATATATATTATTATATTATATAGCGTTTCCGTTAATATATTGTAGTTAAAATCTCAAAACATAAGTGAATATAAAGTAACTAAAAAATTCTTAATATTATAAAATACTTAAATGAGATTATATGTAAAAAATTCTAAATAGTTATTATTATTATTAATTAGAAAAATGCAAAATATTATGTTGATATATAGTAGGAAAGTATTAAAATTTATAATTATTAAAAAAATACAAAATGTTATTATTTTCGTGATGAATAGTGTAATAATAACTAATGAGTAATGATCTTCGTCTTTATCTCGATTTCAATAATGTCATGATGAGCTATACCTATATATTATGTTTATTCTTAGGTTTTTAAAGATAATTGACCGACGACGTTTAAATCACCATGAATAATTTCTCAAAATTTAACTACCGCGTCAATATTCGCTGCAGGAAAATCAATCATTGTAGATTTTGTAAATAAAATTAAGCGTTTTCAAAAACATGTATACAAATATAAAAAGTAGTAAAACATGTTAAACACATGTGTATTTATACAACAACAAATGTTAAGACATGACATATAAAACCTTTATACTAAAAAGTTATATTCGTATTCAGAATCGTCTAGAACAATATTATTGAATACCTACTTGCCTGTAAAGTTGGTAAATTGTACTTCATAAAAAATATAAACAGACACATAAATCCCAGTCCTAATTATTATACTAGAGATAAGAATCGCAATAATAACATAAGAACCAGTAGGTATATATAATACGTATAAATACTTTTTTTTGACAACCTTTGGCGCGTCTCATTAAAAAATAATCGCACGGCGCCTTACCGGCACTCTCGCGCTCGGCAAAATAACGCAAACTCCCGTAATCGCAGAGTAGTTCGTTATACAATGAACAGGGAAAAAATATAAGAGAGACGGAGAGAATGCGCGGTAATAAAGAAATAATAAATAAAATAACATGTAGTCATCGTCGTCGTAGTGTACACACAATACGCGCACAGCATAAGATTAATTACAAGTCGAGGGTTGAGTGGCAGCGCTTTTTTTTTTTTAATTCATTTTTTCTTTATGCTCCATCCTCTTCTCCTTTGAGCCAACACCCCCTACCCCACTCCACGGCGTCGATGTCTGAGTTCGGCCACCACCGCTCGCCGTTCCGCGGCGGTCCACTAGATCAGCGTGCGCGATGAAAGACTGCGCGACTTAATGACTTTGGCGCAACTAAGAGGGCGTAACTCGCGCGCATCTCAGTCTTTTGTGCGTAATACACATCGTTACCAGACAATTAATATTGTATAAAAGCTATCCCCATAATAAAGTGCATTATTTATCGTCCGGACGGCGGACCCGAGTGATGCGTGCTATATATGTCATTATTATATAGAATATAATAGAGACCGCGAGCAGCTCCGACCTACACTCATCTATCGCGTCATTGCTATAGTTAAACGACGGTATTCGTTCGCGTTTAAAGTGCTTAGAACTGAATACCTAATTATAATAAAATCGGATTTATCAGATTTAGGTACCGTGAAAAATATTAATAAGAAATTCTAATATTACACAACAGGTAAGATGCAGCTTCCCCTCAGTGACTCCGAATAATTTGTCCAAACAAATCGTTGTTAGACATACCTTTGACCAATGACAGGTGAAAGAAAACAATAGAATCCAATACATAAGAATATACAGTCTTTTAAATATATCTATACAATACCAGAGATTAAATTACAAAACGGGAAGGTAAAAACACAAATCACAAATGTATTTAATAAAAACAATTTAAGTAATATTAAGTTTTATAAATAAGTACACATTAATACATTGATATTAGTTTTGAACATTAAATACCTACCTATAATATAGACAAATAAATGAAAATTTAATGTATTCATCCATTTGATAATGTTTGTATACAACACAAATGTTTCAGACTCGATAAGTATAATATTTGCCTAATAGCCGAGTTGATTCCAATAATGTTAGATACAAGTTACCCCTCATAAATTGGGCTCCAGATATACTGTGTAAAATAAAATAGCTTTATATAAAACTATATTAACTCGATAAGAAGGTAAAATTGGACGCTGCAGTGCTTGTTAGTGTGCCAAGTTTAAAAGAACAGTAAATAAATAAAAGTAATTTATCAAAGTTCGTTCTTAAAAAATATCACGACAAAATCAATTTATGATACGTATAACAGTTTGAATGCTTAAGAATAACTATAAGTCTATATTGTCAAATACATATTATATCTAAAATCAATTATTTAACCTAAAATTTATTTGGTTAAATTTGCAGTATTTTACACTATTTTATTTTCTTAAAATAATATTGTATACAATATACATTTATATAAGAGGGGTGAAAAATGATAATGAGGGCAAGACGTTAAAATCCTAAATACGTCTCTTATTGTACTTAACTTACTTATTAAAGAACACATTTGAGAAATAAAACATGACAAGTAAAAATATACATATTATACGCAATATACGCTATTATTATTGTTTATTATACAAATGCAACTATGCTTTCATTCCAGATATTTATACAAAGTACACTAACTATTATTTAATGTTCACGAAGTATTTAAATAAATTTAACGTACGGATGTTATGAATGAATTTTGTTTTAAACGAAACATATAGTGTTGTTTTATTAGCGAATAACGTCCATTAACAGTTGAGAACATAATAGCGAGTACTCTAATGTTGTTATTTTCTTCTTTTCATGGTAATGGTAATCACTAGAATTCACAAAGACCCTGGCGATGTGAAACGTTTTTAAATTGCAAACAACTTCAAATATCGAGAGAGCATTACGAAGAGATGAGTTCATTCACCAGACAGACGTATTTCAATAAAAAATTAATATAATATCAATCATGCGGTTCATCATAACTATCATTATCATTACGAGTACTTTATTATAATAATACACTATATAATCCCGCACAATCGGAAACGAGAAGGGGCACAAACATGAGAATACTGGGTGGGGCGGATTGCATGTTAATAAATCACGAGGCAATACTGAATACATGGTATAACTGTCGAGTACACGCTATTAGTCAAACAGTTACACCCTTTTATAGTAAGTAGGTATTGTTATCGTTGTAGCCGACCCTCTTAGAGCGAGGGACGTAAACATTGAACGCCACCACCCACAAAATCGAATAGGGTGTTCTGTCCAAGCACACAAAAATAATACGAAACACTATTAAACGACTATATATATATGTATCAGGACATAATAGTTCTCTCCACAAACCGTTTATCGACCACTTAAATGTGATTTTTTAATAAAATACTAAGTTTAGGTACACGAAATCTCGCTCCAAATATTTGACAATATTTCAAAAACAAAGTATCAATAAGGTTTAAATTAGGTTGGGTAGTTGTCTTAGGTTTTTTGATTATGATATAGACAATACAAAATCCATAAATTAATTAAAAATCTAGCTAAAACATTAATAAATAACAAATTACATTCGTGGAAACATATTTTATGTAAGCAACTTTACTAACTATATAATTAAAGTTTTAATATTAACAAAATATCTACAATGGAAAAATACTAAAATCTTTAAACGTCTACGGACTACGAGAAAAAAATGTGTAGAATATAATAAAAACGAGTATATAATATATATTATAAATGGACTCAACTATATACTTCATTGTACGGTATATTGTCTATAAGATACTGAAATTAATGAAGCAAATCGAAATGTTCCACTCGGGTAACTTCCTCCCTAAGTATTAAACTGTAATCATAAGAAAATACTGCCAAGAGTTGTTTTATAAAACCATTGTTAACGGACATTTAACAAATATTCGTTTAAATAACGCTTAACATTTTTAAAGTTTAAAATATTATTTGCTCACTCATGACTGAATAACTGATACTTTACTAAAGTATTAGATACCTTTTCTCAATTCAACATAAAACTAAACCACGTATTAACCAACTGCAAACTGTATCGAATATGTGGAATGGTAAAACAGCAACCAATTCATAAGTGTCCTAACTTCTAATCAATGCGGTTTTACAAATTAAAAGAGGATACAAATATAACAATAATAAAATATTTAAAATTTTGTAGATTATGAAATATGATAAAAATTTAAAAGATCATCCTGCGCTTATTTTTAAAACAATTAAAATAAAAATATATTACATGCATAATATATAATTAAAATGGAGTTTTCTATTCACTTTCAAACTTAATATGAAAAATAAATAAATTTTTCATTCTTAACATTTTCAATAATCATAATTATATATAAATTATAACTATACTTACAGTAACTTTTGTAGGGCCAACAATTTTGGGTGTAAGTCTTTGTAAATGATTAGGTGTTACTTGCTTATTTCTGGCACCTAATACAATAATTATACAGTTATAATTATTATAATACTTTAATGATTATTATTTATTATAATTACATTGTATAAAAATAGTATATATGTATTAAATAAATATATATAAAATATAAATACAGTTCTAGTAATTTGTTATTTTTAAAAATAAAATGTATAGTAGTAGCCAAATTAATTCATACCCACATTTTGAATTTGAGTATACAGAAAAATAGGGTAAACGAGTACATCAAGAATCTTGATTAGAATATCTGATAGGTCAAGTAAGTGTATAGTAGCCAACAGGTAACTGATTCATTAATCAACAAAAGAAAATATGCAACTCTCTACCCAAAATCCAATAATCATTGTTTAATGTTATTCATTAAAAATATCAAAATATCTATAAATTTGACATTAAAAAAGAAATATTAATTTAATTTCTGTTTGTTTAATAAATATTAATATATTTTTAAATATGATATATAATTGTCTTTATTTTAAATTTTATTTATCAATAAATTGGAATTTATGATTTATTATATTATAATTACACTATTAAGTGCAGCAAAATACTCTCCCTAGTTTTGAAGGCAAATAAAAAAGAACAATTTTAGTTATCAAATTTTTTTTACATATATTTATAGTATTGGGCAATATTGAAAATTTTTATTTATGTATTTTTAAACAAAATTTTAGTCAAGTTGGTGCCCGAAGTTTTGCATTAATTTTTCAAGCATTACTTGAGGTAAATGATGAATTTCTATAATAATTGCTTCTTTTAAAGTTTTCCGATTTCTTGGATGATATTTATAAACCAGAGATTTAACATAACCCCAAAGCAAAAAATCATAATGGGTTAAATACGGAGAGCACGTGAGCCACAGAATATCGCCTCTAATGGAAATCAAGTGTCCTAAGAGTATTTAATTTAATAAGTTTTCACAACAAATTCATGTTGGTAGTTTGTCTACAAGTTTTTGACTAAAACTGATTGTAACAATTTTCAGTCCTCTTACATAAAGACTTAATTCCCACCATTCTAAGATTTTAAATTACTATATATATTGCTATACTAAAGCTAAGGGGGGGGGGATATTATACACCGTACTAACAAAAAAAAACTTATTTTATAAAGTTTTTCTAAATACTGATAATCTTACAAAATATAATAATAATAACATATTCATTGACCTTTAACACTTTTTGGAGTAGAAATATTTTTTTCATTTTCATCAAACTGATCAGGTTCTACAGTAACATTATTAAGTTCTGCAGAAGGCATTCTCTTTCTCAAATTTTCCAATTCTATTTCTCTAGAAATAAGTTGTTTGGTAGCATAGCTAGATGTTGGAAATGTATCCAACCCAGGAAATCTTACTGCATCGTCAACACATCTAAAAAATGTATGATACAATATTATTACTTATTTATCATTTTTACATGGCTTTTATTTCAAATGAATATGTTATTTTCTGCATTAAAGGTAAAAATAGTTATTTTCATAAGGATATCGTATCAGCATGCATTGTCTCAATCTTACACATGTACAGTAGAAACTCGTTTAACGTATACTGACAATATTTTTTATCTAAGGTGTTTTAGATAAAATTAGTCACTTTAAATAATATAACTTTTAAATATATAGTGTATACTTTGGTGGGCTAAACTATTTAACCATTAAATTATACTTTTTATCCATTATATATAAATTAAAAAAAATTAAGAGGATGCCATATCCACTGGTGTTATCTCTGTCTTACATATGTACGACATAACAAATTTTCATTTACCAGTGTCAATAGTATGCTGTTAATATATTATGACCAAGGCTCGGAACTTTATGCGCTAAAAAGTACTCAAATATGCACATACATATGCGTTAAAAAACATCATAATATGCGGTAAAATGCGGTATAAATGCAATTTATTGAATAAAAAATAATTAAAAAAAAAATTTGAAAATTAAAATTAAGTAAGTATATGAGGAAAAAAAATAAACTTTTTGCACACTGCTATGTATTACTGTCTTCCTGTATGTATATTGTATACCTTCAACAAACTAATCTTCTTGATTTCCTACTAAAAAAAAAATAGAATCAATAAATATTTAAACAATTAGATAGGTTAATTTTTTTTTACCTGTGTTGCACTGAAGTAAGAGGTGTTTCCTTATGTTCTCGAGTTTAAATGATCTTCTATTGTCGGTCAAGAGATTTTTATAAATAGAGAAAGATCTCTCCACATCAACTGATGTAATTGGAGCAAACTTGTAAAAACTTAAATCATTTGTGGTAAGATCTTCAGGTAGAGCATCCATGTTGTCACTTTCTCCGCCAATTATTTTTGATATCTGTTTTAGTATTTTGAGTCCGCTGTTTTTGTTTAAAACAGTTTCAAATTTCTTATATACTTTTTGCCCATCATTACCCTGAGCAATTTGTAATTGAACTTGAACTTTTTCCAGAATATCCAAAGATTCAGCTAAAGGCATATTTTTTTTTTGTAATTTTAAAATTGAATCTGAAAGTACTTTAAAATTTGATTTTATGTATACCAGATTACTTTTGACACATGTTTTTACCAAATTTTTTTTTGCTATTTTTATACTTGAAGCGTCTTCTGAGTCTAACATTTCCACAATTTCACAAATTTGTTTGTAATATTCGCAGTAATAAATGCTAGCATTTAGCCACGTGCCCCAGCGTGTGATTACTGGCTCTGGTGGTAAGGGGATATTCGGAGCATGTGTTTTAAATATCTGAACACGCGATGGCGCTTTTTTAAAAATTTTTTTGACATTCGATATAATTTTATCGATCGTGCCAAATTGTCCACGTACCTCTTCAGCAGTCCTGTGGAGACCATGCGCAGCGCACGTCACATGTACCATTTTTGAGTATAATGCATTAAGTGATTTTCCACACTTAACCATATAGGGCGCCGCATCCGATAGAAATAATAACACATCATCGTGTTTGATTCCGTCAGGCCACAAAATACTGAGCGATTTATCAAAAAATTTGCATACAGTTGAGTGGTTTGTTTTTTCTAATGCATCGGTATTTAATAAAAATATGTCACCTGCTCTATCTTCTTCTAGAGTTCCTATGATGGCATTTGCAATTTGTCTCCCCTCAGCGTCGGTCGTTTCATCGATCGATATTCAAATTTTTTTTAAAAACACACGTTGTCTTATATTTGCCATCATTTCCTCGTAACAATCATCAAGATAGAACTTTCTAATTGTCGATTCAGTGGGTACATCTTTTTGTGTGTACAATTGTAAGAATTTACGAAACTCTGTATTTTGTAATTTGTTCAGCGGAATATTAGCTGATATAAAAGCTCTGCATAAATCCATACTGAAAGTCGATTTTTTCGACGTTAGATTGGTAAGTAGTTGTTGGTTGTTTTTTGTTTTCTGATTTATTTGACGTTCTATAGAACGACGATGTTTTTCTGTTTTGATGTGCTGTATAATACTAGATCGTCTTTCGGGATCCACTTTAACTTCGCAAAGTTTGCAAAATAGAACTACATTATCAATAGAGAACACGTCTTCGCCGAACTCGGAAATTAAAGTTTTAAGGCGCCTAGATAATGGTTGCTTATCTTTAGGCATCGTTAAATCAGAAATATTAATAAAAAAATTATAAATAAAAATATGATCACTGCGACACGCGACAGGCGGAATACTGAAAACTGACTAATGCGCACTGTACAGTGAAGTCACTCGCAAGCCGACGCACGTAGACCGTAGTATTTACAATGAACAGAATTAATATTATGTATAAAATATAAATACTGATAACGACATAGACACATAGTGGTTAAATACAATTGTTTACAAATTATCTAGGATTATACAATTTATTTATATCATGGTACAACATATTATATGAATGCCGTAATAAATTTGGATAAAAATAAATACGGGCCGGCCCGCGGCCGGTCGGCACCCGGCAATCACTATTATGAGTTCTCATTCCTCAGTACTAAATATTATATCGATATTAATGTTAAATGCATTGGGAGCAATACAAAAATAGCCGTTGACGTATTTTTTGATGAATTTATTATGTAAAATATCTAATATTTTTTTGTTTAGGTAACTATAGATTTGTAAAAAAAAAATTGTTTTCGTTAAATTTATGAAATATGCATAAAAATGTTCTAAAACCTAAAATATGCTAATTCGTACAAAAAATGACGAAATATGCAAAATTATGCAACAAAAATTTTTGTATTTGAAATATACGTAGTATGGATCAAATTTGTATCGAACCAGAAGTTCAATATGCACTTTCTAAACAAATATGCAAATGCCTAAAGTTCCGAGCCTTGATTATGACCATTTTGGAACTATATATTTTAAAATGATCATAACTTAGTTAAAAATAATAATATCAATAAAAGCTAATATGGAGGCCTATTTAATACTTATAGTCTTACTTTTAAATTTTATTAAATTTTATAATAGATCTATTTACTCTATTATCAAAACTAACAGCACACTATAAAAAAAAAAAAAATTTTTTTTTTGTTTCTATATTTTTTGTACTTTACACAAGACTGAAATTGGTTGTAAGTAGTAAATAGTTACATTAATATAAAAATATAAAATATAACTCAGTAATAAACAATATAACTACTAATAAAATTTACATTTTTGACCGTTTCAATATTTTGTCGTCCCTAAACCTTATTTTAATATTGCGACTGCACGACTGCCCCTCCAAGCCTTTTCTTAAATATGGGCCTAACTATTAAATTTAATTTGAAAAAACTGCCAAAGTTGAAATTTATCTCCTCATACAATTATGCATGTATTTGTAGTATTCCACAAACACAAATAAAGGATTTATTAACGTACATTACATAATTATTCTAACTTTTTTTAATTTACTGTATAACAATCATATTATCTTTTTTTTTTTTTGCAGTTTAAACCGACAACTGGGAGGGGACTGCTTTCGCATTACTTCCTCCCGGCAAATAATCATATTATCTAAATGATACAGAGATAAAAAGATTTTGTAAAATATTATTTAGATTTCTAATAATATTTAATTGATGTGTTACTTACGGAGTAAGAACAAAATTAAAAGACCCATCAGCATCTCTTTCTTGAAAAAAATTTAAGCCATAATCAATCATGATATTGACAACTTTTGCAAGATCTTCTTTTTCTTTTTGAGTAAACAATTGTGTACTAATCTACAAGTCAAAAATGTAATCATTAATTTTTAAATAAAAACTATAAAAATAGAAGCAAATGCTTAAGTTTATGTTAGTGTTTTCACTTACAGATCTAAGATTTGGAACAGCAATATGCATAAGTAATGGCATAGTGTCTAATAAAACTTGATCACGATGTAGAAATGTTCGAATACTTGGAATAATACCAGACATTAATTCATCCATGATTTGTTTATATTTGTTTTTTTTCATTGTTGCCTAATAAATATAATTAATTCATAAAAGATAAATAATGCATTATTTTCTATACATTGGCCCTTATTAAGAGTGGCAGAGGAATATGTGCCTGAGGTGCAGCAACCATACAGTTATAGTATAATCAGCTTAAAATTACATACATTATCACATTCACTGTAGATGCTTCTAACATATTAAATTGTTCGTAATTGCTAAATTACCCCAATATTGGTGTTGTTATAATATATTTTAGTCAGTGTTATGATTAATCTATTGATTATTTGTTAGAGTCTCCTACAAGTATTATTTCATAAGTATCTACAAGTTAAACATCAATATATTTTTTTCAATTTTTTTTTTTTTTTTGAACCCTAATTTGTCAATGTCATAACAATAATTATACTCAAATATGCTATTATGTAAGGTTATTACTTATTTGCAATGTAAAAATATAAGATTTTAACTTTTAAGACTACAAAAGTAAAAAAATTCTATAATATATTCATATAAAAATAGTAAATACAAGTACCACTCACTACCACCATGTTATTATAAGACTATATTTTCAACTATTATCCATTATAGAATATTAATACTATTTTTTCCAAAGAAGATACCATTAACAACAGCAACAATAAGTCGTGTAATTTAATCAAATTATTTTATTTAAATTACACTAAATCAAATACATATAAATAGGTATATATCTATTAAAATATATTTAAAGTAATGAATATTATATATTATTATATTGATAGTATTTTTTTTAAATAACTATTATGTTATTTTTTGTTCTTCATACCCCATACTATTAGAATGGTTTAATGTTGGATTATTTTTTCTCAATTTTCTTTTTATACTTTAACTAACTTTTAATAAAAATCTAATTTTGTAACTTAACAAATCTATAAAAACATTCTTATTTCCCTAATTTCTCACCTATTGTTTATATTAAACACCCAATACTTAGTTATAACTTATAAAAATTACTAATACAGTAATAGACTATCAAAGATTAGATGAGTGCCTGAGCTTTTTTAATAGCATGTAATAAATACTAAACAGTAAACACAACCAATTTTAAGTCTAAACGTCAGATATCATAAAATAAGATCTTTTATCATGGTAGTTAAAGAATAGATTTACTAAGAGCTCAATGCACTCAGGCTTTAAAGCCCCACTAATTATACCTTTCTCCCTATATCCTCATATCCTCTCCCTCATATTACAACAATCTAAGAGAATACAGCTAATTAATTTAGTCTAAGTATCTAATAAAATTTAAAGATATTCATAAAAATATATTTTGTTTTTATGTGCATTAAATATAATTAAATTTTTAAATTATCCAAATAGTTAAAATATAATAAACAATATTCTTTATCAAATTAATATAATAATCAAAAGTCTCTAATCCAGCAAGTCTTTCCTACTATCAGATAATATTAACTAATTCAATTAAAAAATAAAACTCACTTCATATGCAGCACTTGGGTAAGTAATTTTAGGCCATGTAAATGTAGCAAATAAACAATGCCATGTAGCAAAATTATATGGCAAATAAGGAAATAAAGAGTAATTCTGGGAAGAATTAATCACATGCATCGTCTTATCAAAATTACAAAACCATTCTAAGCCTTCAGTAATCTAAATTTAAAAAAAAATAATAATAAAAATAACATATTAATGTAAAATAAATAATTGGCATAGGTACATTTGTTAATGATGAATCTTTGTGCTTTAGGATTAAATAATTTTCAAAAATCCCTTGACTAAGCTTTTCATAATCTCCATAGCTCTGAACAGTTTTTAAAACACTGTTTATTCTAAAAAAAAAAAAAAAAGTAAAATACTTTATTAATTTCTAGATTATAGGTATCAATTATAACATTAAATATGAAAATTTTTTTTATAATACAAATGATAAAGCAAGAAAATAACATTTATGAGAGAATAGTGGATTATTTTTTAATATAAAGATAAAGATGACCATTCAACCTTAATTGTATAAAAAACCAAATAAATTATTTTACCTGTCTTTCATAACATTATTATGACTTGAAAAACCGTCACTTGTACTATTTGGATTGTTCTCAAAACAGCTAATATGAACATTAAACATATATAAATTAACATTCATACAATTAATAATTATTAATAAAAATTAAATCAAAAGTATTACCTTTTTTTTATTTGAAATATTTCTTGCCATACAGTAAAAAGTCCTTTTTGCATATCTTTTGAGCCAATGTTTGCATTTTTCACATGCGATAAACGTACTGATTGATTTTTAAAACATGACAATGTTGACAAACATGATCTTATATCATTATTTGTTTTGGTGCCAAGTGCGGTCATTGCACCCATATCTGTTTTAATGTTTTCATAACTTGATATTTCCATTAATCTTTCTACCAATCTAAGCAAAAATATTATTTTTTTATGTTATAAATACATAATATAACCTATTTACTCTTTGTATTATTTTGTACGTACAGATTCTAAAATATTTTTTATAAAAAATTAAAAAATATACATAGTTATTATAGAAATATCAGATAATAACTTACCTAACTGATGAAGTAGGTGGAAAATTTAATACAAAAGCGTGTTGTCTCAAATTTCTCAAAGCTGGTACATAAACATCATTACAAATACAAATAATTGGTCTTTTTAATATGGAACCTTTTTCTTCTTTTTTATCAGTTTTTTTTTTACGAGTTACACGTTTTTCTGTAGCAAACTTTATTAAAAAATCAATAGATGCCTGAAAATAATTGAATACATATTTTTTAGTTAAGTATCAATAAAAATTTAAAATCAATATTTTATTGAAAAAAACAGTTTTAACACTACATACAAAATAAAACTCATAATTTTTTATTAAGCTACTAATAAAGAATTTTGAAGAATTCTGAAGATATAGTTAAAACTATTATTTTTGTTTTATATTCCGTATATATAAAATTACAAAACCATGTTTCCTGCTTTTTATAAAATCATAATTTTTCCAAAAAAAATCACTAGCCTATTGACTAGATTTATTAATTACACAATGTTGTGAACATGAAAAAAAATATAATGTATTTAATCTTGATAATTATTATTTTTTTTTTTTTACATTATTTGCATTCATAAAATAAATAACATATTTGAAACAATACAAAATAATAATTTGTAACTAAATATATTTATAGTGAAATTGATTATTATTGTATCAAAGATCACTAATCAGTATTTTAATAAGGTCACTTTAGAAATTCAACAAGTTTTTGATGACTATCAAAATTGAATATACCTAGTACCTAGGTATTACTTACATATATTATATACAATGAAAATTAATGAAAACTTCATTTAATTTATCATCAGAAAATAAATTTCTAGACTGTAGGTCAAATTAAGTTTTTGTATACAGTAATTTTGTAACCCGTGACTTATTATATTAACCATGTATAAAGTCACTACAATATATATAATACTTACAACAGGTGCTCCATCAATTTCATCCAACACTAAACAATTAGGCCTTGAATCATTACTCATCACAGAACACATTTGTGTAGTAGCTTCAAGTTGTCTTTTAAAACCACTAATGTTACGATCATCACTAGCATTCATTTCAACAACATTATAGCCTAAAAATATAAATAATATAAATATAAGATATAATTTTTACACAACTATTATAAAAATAAAGTACCTGCTTGTCGAGCTACCAAATGAGCTAAAGTAGTTTTCCCAAGACCAGGTGGTCCACATAGCAATGCTAATTTATACTTAGGACAATTATTTTCATCCAATCCTTCATCTAAAGTTTGATTCTTTTTTGTAAATTTATTTCCTATATTAAATTTAAAACTCATAAAACACATAGTTATGAAACAATAATTGAATATTTAAGTTAATAAAACACAAATTATTTTTTTTCTTCTAATATTTATAAAATACTTATACTAATATTAGGTAAGCTGTATAATAATGAGAATTATACAATTTTAAAATAATATAAATATCAACCAAATGTTAAATATATCCATTATATTACTTTATGTAAATACAAAAATTTCCAATATCACAGAATATAATATTTTAAGTGTGGTGGAAATTATATCAGTGGCATTACCTATTTTTTTTTTTTTTTTTAAATCCCATGAGACACATTTGTAATAAAATTATGTATTAACAAATACATGCTATGCTTAAATGTGTTTGCAGTACTCAAATAAAAAAAAAAAGCTGAATGGGTTTATAACCCAGGTACTCTTGAATTGAAAATTTTTTAATAAGCCATAAATATTAGTTTATAGATACCAACACTACTAATCCAAAATATGTGTCTATGGGACAATACTTGAACATAGAGACTTGTATCACTTGATCAAGTAAGAACCAATATCACCTCCACTATGTCTGTCAGAGAAAATAATATGCATGCTATAAAAGTTCTTAAAATTATACCTGCTGATTTATCATAAACATCATTAGTAGCTTTTCTTTTTTTGTTGACTTCCTTATTGAATACTACTTTATCCCATAGTTTTAGCCAATGCAATAACATTCTATTAGTACTTTCATCACTTAACAAATCCAAATATCTATTTGGCTTATATTTCTGAACCCACAATTCTGCTGTATTATCAATATCATTCCCCAAGACATTAACGTCATTTTGATTTATTCCTGATCGCATAGCTTCATTATTCTCAATCTAAGTAAAAAAATATTGATTATTAAAAATCTATGATACAAAATTAACTTGAAAAGTAAAGTCCATTTAAAAAAAAAAATCTATTTATTATTTATTATTTTTCTCCAAAATGTATGATTTATTATAAAATACAAATATATATCACTATTTTTCAGCATAGTTGGTGTATTGTTCCATATAATATGTTCAATACCAAGTATTAGCTTTTTTGTCCCTCCTCCTTGAAGGTGTTTTTCCTTCACTTCTCTTGTGCTATTCCAAATCAACTTATTCGACTTCTTCATCAACTATAAAACATTGTCCAACTAACGCAACTTACAGCAAAATATGTCAAATATGTTCAAAACAAATCACAGAAATTTAGAAGATCAAAATTGTGAGATAAGCGTAGTAGGGATGAAAATAATAGCAAGGAAGACTGGCTATTAAAATTCTTCTTCTTTTATTCTGTAACATTTATCAACATTATTTGATGATTTTTCAATATTTTTACACTAATATCCAATGTTTATAATAATATGATTGATCAAGAAATCAAACAAGCTGTTTAAAATTAAAAATAAAGCAGAACTCTAGATATCAAAAAAAATATCAAACCACTGGACTACATCAAAAAATATCTATATATATATTTATAATAAATCCTATACATTTGGTAAAAATATAATTCTTAAAAATAAATAGATGTTACTCTATGAATTATATAATGTAAGTAATAAATAAATAATGAAACCTTCTCATAAGCACGTGCAATCAATTCATCAATAGGCTCTGAAAGCAATTGTACTGATTTTGTATGCCACGATAAACTTGATATCTGAATCATAGAAAATAAGTACAAGAATTTTAAATTAAGTTCATAATAAAGTATTTGTTCTAAATTGTGATAAATATATTTAAAATACTTCTTCTTGTACAGCATCCGCGGATCGAAAACGAATGTATAATCTTTGATTTTCATCATCACTTGCAGGAAAAAAAGACCATGATGGCACTCTCCTTGATACACTTTCATAAGGACGAATATGACTAGAAATCATGCAGTATAACAATTTTTTAATCAAAAAATATATATTTAAGAATAGATAATAAAATATTATTACAAAACTTTTATTTATTCTGATACTATTAATTTGGTACAAACATAAATGTATAGATAGAGAGGAAGCAGAGGTAGCTACCTCCCCTGAGAGGTTTTTCACCCTTTAGATCTTTTGACAAAGTATTTAATATTTTTAGTATGCATAAGAAAACAAAATACTATTATTATATATCATTTTATATTTTTTAATACTTTTAATAATGTAATTTAAATGTCAGAAAATTGTTGAAATTATAATTTCTTAATTTTTATAAAGACATACTGAAAACTGTTAAACATAAAAATATCTTAACTTTAACCCTATAATTGTATTAATCAATAGATAATAATATGGTTTAATATAATCACATTTATGACCATAACTGTATACGAATTAATTTCAAATAATCTGACCTCTAGGATAAAATCGGAAAAAAAATCAAGAGCCTGCAACCCCAGAGCTCAAAGCTACTGCAGTATTACACTATTGCATTGTTTGTTAAGAGGATTTTTTTTTTAATTGTAAAAACAAAAGCAGGGTAAAGAAATTGTGATATTTTACTTAGCAGAAAATTCATAAAAAGAAGTATAAAATGCGTTTAAATGTATATTTTAACAAAAACTTATTTCAAAAATTTAGCATACATATTATGCATTTTTTACATACTTCTTAAAAATTTAAAAGCATAATAATAATTAGGTACTATAATATTAATTTTCAATAATTTTAAGTACAGATCCAGACTAACTATAGGCACTTTAGTTTTTACAAATAATGAATTATATTAATTTACAAAAATTATAAAAATTACCTTAAGCTATTGTAAGATGTAGATGATAAAAAATTGAATCTTTTCCCAGATTTGAATATTTTTCTTTGATCAATGATTTTTTTTATTAATTCTTGCTGTTTAATATCTTTGTCAGATAATGGATCATCTACTTTTGGACGTTTTAATACAGGTTCCACTAAAATAAAATTGAAAATGTATTAACAACTAATATTAATCGTAATTGACAATATTTGCATTTATTTTTGTTTTAAATAGAAAATAAATACATTATTATTTTATATTAAGTTTAATGATTATATAAATATTTGAAAACTTACACTCTTCATCATCAAAATTAATATCATCTGTGTTTCCAAATAGATCTTGAACATTTAAAGACCTTTTATTGTTGATAGTAATAGATTCTGAAGTACTTTGTAGTACCTGGAAATCAAAAAATTAACATTAAATATAATACATTTGAATTAAGTGATGAATGACTTTAGATATAACATACTTCATCTGAATTACTATCATCTAGATTAAAAGAAACTACTGATGTTTGAGATAAAGGAAATACACCATTTAATTCACTTGACAAATTGATATTTCTTTCAGATTCAACTTTTTCATTAGAAGAAAACTTTAAACTTCGTCTTGTATCTTTTGGTGAGCATATTTTAACAGCTATAAATAATAAAAATAAAATAGAAAATTAGAAATGGTATTATTATAATAATTATAATAATTTACAAAGTGATTGTTTTATCATCATTAGGGCTAGGATTTATATGCAATAAAAAATTGTAAAATATGCATTTTATTTACCAAAATATGCAAAAATATGCAAAAACAAATTTTTATTATTTCTAGAGTATTATTATTTATCATAATTCAAAATTGTATTATTATTACATTAAAATATTAAATATTAGTTTATATTATATCATTATTACATGCTACTATAATGTGTTGTTTCAATAATTTTCAAATACAAACATCCAGCGATTTGAAAGTAAAATAGATTTATACTGACTAAAACTCCTTTCCACATCACACGAGGTTATTTGTGCATATTTTAAATAATGCGATTTATCCTGGAGTTAATCAATATCGATTTCTTAGATAGATAATAGTTATACTTTATATTTACAATAATTCGACGGATAAACCAAAAATTATCGATTTTATGAAAAAACACCATTTAAAATTAACAATAAATTATAAAAATTTGAAAATTTAAGTTAAAAAAAGTCAAATTTCCAAAAATCTATAAATATGCAATTGTATGCATTGTGTTCAAAATATGCAAAAATATGCAAAAATAAATTGGCTCTATTTAAACGAGAATAAGCCAAATCGTGGACAAATCTGACAACCATTAAATTTGGACTTAAGGAAAAAAACATGCAAATGCATATAAATCCTAGCCCTAAATTCATCATCAAGTAATTATGTATCTGCATTCTGCAATAGTGTATCAGGAAAAAAGATTTCTGATTTTTTACTGTCATATTAAAAAATTTAACTTTTTCTTGATACTATATTAATTAATGTCCATTACATTTCTATCAAATTGGATTTAGCAATTACAAAGGTCTACACATAGATATGGTAGTAATTAAAAATGCTGCAAAAGTGGTATATTTTGTTATCTAGAATATTGTATCATACAATATTATTTTGACATTTAATATAATACATGAAATATGAATACAGAACTATAACTGGATGAGAAAGTGAAGGCAGTACCACCACACAGTAATAAGGGGCAATATGTGCAAACACAATATGTTTTTGTCTACAATTTGATGTATTCTTAAGTTAGAAAGAGTATAGTATATTATATTTTATAAATTATATTAAATTTAAGAACCTTCAAGCTGAAATCATTTAATAAAAACAGTTGCTTATTTTTATACATAAACATATTAATTATAAAAAATAATTTAATAAATCAATAAAATTATGTAAATGTGATGAAATTACCATCGGTTGTAAAGTCCATTTCATTCATCATTTCCAATTCATCCGCATGCATCATTTCATATTCTTCATCTGGATCCAAGTAGTCCATTTTATGGCTTTTCAATTACACTTTTACACAAAACTAAATAGAATACTAAATAAATATAATTTAATATGTACGTTATTTTACATCTATTAAATTACCATTTAATAGCAATATTTTTAATTTAATATTTATTACACATACTTAATATTTTTGTTATTCATACTGAACTAATATCAATATACTATATTATATTATTATAGTAGCTTAGTAGCTATGTGATTATGCTTATTATTGGTGGATTTCAATTTTCCGAAAAATGATATGGACTCAACACTCAAATAAAGAATAATGATACTTGTTGGAAATGGCGGCAAAATTATATTTTATCACAAAAAATTATAGTAATGATGATAACAGTGATTGTAAGTACGATTATAAAGAATATTAAATTATTATCAGGGGTTCGACACTCCCTATCTTTCCGTGTTAAATAAATGGGTGACCTTGAGTCATAGAGTTGAGAGTGTCGTTTCTTGTTTGTTCTTTGATATTATCAAATCCACAGATGATTCTGTGGTACATTTACAATCGTGGTTAATGTAAAAATTGAAAATGATAAAAACCAGTTTACCGGGTGGCGAGCACCCGGGAGACCGGCTAATGGATTAATGAAGCGTCTGAGTACAGCCAATAGGCAATAAGGTATGCTGTAGGCTGTAACCTTCTATATTATATATATGTATATATATACTGAAATATTATATGGAAATGAGTAATCTGTATTTTCTTATTACACTTATTTATGAATACAAAAACAAGATTATGTAATAAGTACTTTGTCTTAACATATTTTATTTTTATAATTATTTTCTCTTCCTTCAATTTTATTGATTGCGCAACAAATCTAAATTAATATATTATTAACTAGACTAGATAATAGTTGGCAATTTTATTACCTACTTAATTAAAAAATAAAATATTTCATTTATACTTCTTTGTTTTTACTGATTGAAACCTTACAAAGTTGAATAGCTATCACTTTACTCTCACATTTAATCCTAATCAGTAAATTTCAATGTTTGTTTTTTTTTTTTTTAATATTTTTAACTATTAGCCCATAGGTAGTTTATTTTAACCAACTGTGGGTTAAAAACGTTATACTTAAAATAATCGAATAAAATTGCAAACAAAAATAGTTATAATATATTTTAACAATGAAGAGATTATCTGCCAAATTAGTATTCATGGGCTCTCAGGGTAAGTTAATTTATAAAATTACATTGAAACCAATTCAATATAACATATTGTATAGGTACTTATTAAACAAATAAAAATAATTATTATTAAATATTACCGATTATATTATTAAAAATTAAAATTTTTCTTATACATATTTTAATATCACCTATTTATTTACGCATAATATGATTTGCAATTATTCATTTTAAATTGTGAGCACAATGTAAAATATTATAATGATGAAATTACTGAAGACACTTAAGGGCTAAGTTCACATTTTTCCTTGCAAAAAAAATAAACAATGTATTTCTTTTACCTGGTAAATTAGATAGAACTTGTCATATTTTCTGTTGGATTCCTCATTTGTCATGAGTCGCTATAATACTATATTATTATTATTATTATTTCTGTGTATAATACAGTTATAATCTAACCAAAATAGCAACTTTATTATTTAAAATCTAATGAAAATCCCATACAAATAATCTTATTAATTGAAATATAATATGCATCAATATTTTAAATAGATATAGGTATATGGAAATATTTACCTATAAATCATAATTTAACTAAACAGTATATTTTCCAATGATTGCATGTTTGTTGTTGATAACAAAAATATAGTTTACTGTGTCATCTTAATAATTGTCACATTTCGTTTTTGTTAAGTCTTTGAAGTTCAAATGTTGATGAAATTGGATAATGAAACATAAAATAATGATTTATTAATGATTTTTTTTTTTTTCCAAAAATCCTACATTTTGCAAACTTGAGAACTTGGCTATTATGTAGATTTTTATTACTCTAGTAATATTTTTAACATTTTAACCATGAATCTATTCTTACCATCTTATGGTATGTCAATATTGATTTTTAAGTCAATTCTGTTCACTACTTTTATTGCCATGGCCAAATTTTAGCAAGAAATTACATTACAACCCATACAGTTTTACTGGACAAAAATTAGTTGTAAAAAAAGTAATTAATCTATATTCATTTATTTTTAAATCGGACATGGTGATTCACTCAGTGATTGATAAACTATTAGATGAAAATTCGAAAAATATACGGTCATTGTATTGACAATATCAGTTCTAATGAACTTTATAATAAAAATGATTATTATATTTATGTATATTATAATGGTTTTTAGTAACTTAGTCTATATAGTTTTAAAAACACAAATTTATAATTACTCACAATTTGAGAGACGCTTAAAATCTAAGAAGCTATACATAATGTAATGTTATTATATATTTTATTAATATTTAATATAATAATATGATATGTTTTTTTAGTGTTTAAAAGTTAAAATTAAGATCCTATCTAACCATTTGATTTAAAAGGACGTTCTATCCACTTGTGTTGTCCCCGTCTCACACATTTAAGACATAACAAATTTTCATTCACAAGTTTCAATAGTGTATTGTTAGTTTTGATAATAGATGAATTTACCTATTAAAAAGTTAAAAGTAAGATTATTATTTAGAACAAAGATTCCCAACTGGGATGCTGTGTACCTTATTTAGGGTTTCGTAAAATTATTTAAAATATATTTTTTATTATATTATTCATGCAATAATATTAAAAAATAAAAATATATAGTTAATTTTCAATGTAAAAATTTGTTTTATAAAATATAATATGTGTATATACTATAGGTACCTACATCTTACTACTTTTTTTTATACATATGCACTGCTAATTAAAACTGAAGTAGTCGATAGGGTGCCTCTGGATTTTTAGAAAATGACTAAGGGCGCTGCAAGTCAAAAAAGGTTGGGAACCTCTGATCTAGTGCCCTGCATAGCATTTTATTGATATTATTATTTTTATGTAAGTTATGACCTTTTTGAAACTGTTCATTTTAAAATGATCATAACTTACTTAAAAATAATATCAATAAAAGCTTACATGGGCCCTGTATTTTTTTTTTTTTGTAGTTAATAATCTTACCTTTAAATTTGTAATAGGTCAATTCACTCTAATATCAAAACTAACAGTACACTATTGAAACTAGAGAATGAACATTTATTATATTGTTAGTGTGTAAGACGGATACATACATGCAGGTCAACATCTTCCTAAGGGTGTGTGCTTAAAGTTTGTAATCAATGTAAATCAGCAATCATAATAAAATTATTTTTGACTTTTATTAAGAATTAATAGCAAGTTTTTAAAACTATAGTTACCATTTAATGTACAGAATATGTTATTTAAATATACAAAAATAGATGTACATTAGAAATTTAGACCTTAATAAATATTCGTATGTTTTAGGAGTGGGTAAATCAAGTATAATCACTAGATACATAAAAGGTGATTTCAAAAAGGAATGCGAAGCAACAATTGGTGCTTCATTTATGTATGCTAAAGTTACATTACGAGACTATCAAATTACTTTAAAAGTAATTTTTATATTTAGTTACCTAATTTAAACTAAAAATATTAATATTATTTATATTATCATATGTTGTATACTTTTAGGTTTGGGATACAGCTGGACAAGAGCGGTTTCGTAGCTTAGTTCCAATGTATTACAGAAATGCAGATGCAGTTGCTATTGTTTTTGACGTATCAGACAGAGACTCATTCAATCAAGTTAAAAATTGGATAAATGGTATTTAATCAATTTTAAGCTATCTAAAAATAGTAAAAAATTACTTAACTTATCTTTTGTTATTAATTTAATATGTATTCGTAAATATAATATAATAAATAATATTAACTAGGTACTTATTTTAATTCCAGAAGTAAGAAAAAATACAGACACACCTGTGGTTTATTATGTAGTTGGTAACAAAACGGATCTATTAGATTCACGAACAATAATGTATGATGAAGGTGAAGAATTTGCTAATTCAGTGAATGCCCATTATTGGGAAACTAGTGTTTACTCAAATACAGGTGAGATTTAAATAAGATTTAAGATTTATTAATACTTACAATTTACAAATTATATTTACGTGAAATACTCTTTACTATATTTTTTTTAGCATACAAATCTCCCAAAAGTAACGAATAATGTTTTTAAATTATTACAAAATAATTAACGTTGTTTTTTTTGTTTAAATAAGTTATTTTGTTCAAATCTGAATTTAAAATGTCTATTAAGAATAATCTGTTTATTTTTAAATTTTATGGTTTCAATATGAACTATTTATGAGGAATATTATATTAAATTTTAAAACTTAGGTATCTCTAGGTTCTTATACATTTCTGACTACAAAATAGTTGTGATTTTAACAAATTTCCTTATAATTTTAACGTCAAATGCATATTATAAAAAACAAAATTGTGCTTATGTATTTTTAATATTTTTATATAAACATAAGAACAACTAATTTGGTACCTTGTAGTAAATTTTTAGGGATTTTCACCTGGCAAATAATTTTTGATCAACAATTATAGGAAAAACATGTCATGTCTATTAAAAGTTCAAAAAGTACAAAATTGTTTTAATATTTTATTGTATTTTAAAAATAATAAATACAAATATTTGGTGAAAAGGTACTTGTTTGTTATGACTCCACCTTGCTCAGTGCCAGATTAAGTGTTTCACGGGCCTTAAGCAAATAAATCAGATGGGCCTAATTGGCTAGTAAAAAAGGTGATAACTACAAATTAAAAAGAAATGTGTCAAAATCGAGTCCAACACATTTTTAAATTATAGTTGAATGCTAAAATATATGTATACATTATACATAGGATTTTGTAAAATTTTAACTTAAGATAAAAATATTTTAACTGGCCCAAGTTCAATTTTTTTTTTTTAAATTGTTGTAAGTCAAACTTATGGAAAATCTTGTATTAAATTTACTATTGACCTCCATAATGTATCAAGGATATTCACTTTGCCATCGGAAACCACCTCCAAAGTTTAAAAATGAAGCATTATTTTGATAAGTTATGCTGTACATAGACACAAACACAAAAAAAAACACATCATTGTAAAATCAATACATTCATCACTTCATTCAAAATCTAAAGAATTATAGGCCTAATTTTTTCTAGGGCCTTAAGCAGTGCTTAATTTGCTTGTAGGTTAATCCAGCACTGACCATGATACTCGTATAGTACTTATTAGTGTGCCATTACTCTTCCTACAATTATCGTATTTATCTCGTGATAAATAATCTATTTTAGGAAATAAGAAAACTACATTTTATATTATAAATATATTAGTGTGTTTTTAGCTTTTGTTATCTACACTAATATTATAAAAAGAAAAGATTTGATTATTTGTTTATAATAGGCTCCGAAACTACTGAATCGATTTAAATGAAATTTGGTACATAGATAGTTTAAACACTGAGAAAGGACATAGGCTACTTTAAAAAGTGATAGGCCCAACCTCGAGAGGTTCTCAGACATTTTGAGATTTATGATGGAAATTTTAGTTGTTTGATATTTTAGTTTGGTTGCTATTAGTTAACAATAATAATAATAATTATTACCTATTATAAATATATATTTTTTAAATTTATTTTTAATTATAATACATTTATTATATTGTTTTAAACAATTTTTATTTATGATGGGGTGATAAATTTTATATAGCTTACTGATAAGATAATAACAAACAAGTACCTGTGAAAAGGTCATGTATCTTTGATTATTCATTCTTAAGTTATAGCAAAAAATAAAATTGATTTTGTCAAAGATTTAGTATTTTGATTAATTAAAAAACTATGGCCTATAATATTTTTATTTATTTTTCAGGTATTCAAGACTTATTCACAAAAATTGGTAGAAATCTTATAGAAATAGTAGAAAGTTCAAAACCACCAGCGAATTTAAAAGTTGAAATTGATCCAGAAGAAGTTCCTAACAATGATAGGATAAATAATTCTAAGATACAATGTTGTACTAATTAATGATTTAATTTAATTTGTCTATAAATCTCCTTAAACACCTTTAAAGATTTGACATTAAATAGTGTGAACAGGGCTTTATGAATGTATATGTGTAATATATTTAACGTTATACTGAGTGATTATTATAACACTAAAGGTAAAAAATAAAATAATACTTTTCAAAATAATTATTTTTTTTCCATTTAAACACTTTATTTATGAATTGTATTATCTATTATGACATAACTAAGTACTATTCACTAGGTTTTAATATTAATCTATTGTGTTTTTTTTTTGTAAAATATAAAGACATTTTAAATTGAAAACAAATATTCTCATTGTTTCTTAAGTATAAAGTTTATTACAGTTAATTTCTAAGTATAAATTGTGTTACTATAATCATATTACTTTTTTATACTTTTAATTATAAGTATAAGTGTTTTGTTAATAAGAATGTACACATTTTTTATATGCATACAAAAGTTTAAAATAGCTGACAAATCTTTAATACTTTTATTCAAATTGTTGTGTAATTATTGATTTTATTAATTTTTAATATATTTATATTAATTAAATTATAAATTATAATGTATTGATTCTTTTTCTAACGACCCTTTTAGGTAGATACTTAAAAACTCCAATATAATATATAAATATGTTATTTATATATCTTTGAAATCTGCAATTGGTCCTATATACTTAGAAGAAATTATTTTTTAATTTTCTCAATAAATGTCTATCATAGTAAATACTACTGAAAAATGGAAAGTATTAAATTTTTAACAAGCAAGTATTGACTATTGTACAATAAGATGATCATTCTAAAAATATCTTAAATAATTACAATAATTTGTAATTTGTTTCATATTTATAATAATTATTTATTAAATATACACTATTAAATACCTGTGTCCTGCATATCTTTTTCCCACGATTTGAGTTAATGATATATAACATTTTACTTAAATCTTGTTTAGAAATTTAACATAATATAATAATTTATATACCGAATACTTGGTACCGATAACTGTTACAGGTATCAAATGTTTAACAAATACTATTAAAAAAAAGAGGATGTCACCAGAAGAATTCATTTTAATTGTTTTTCTCACTTTGGCAAACATATAATAGATAAAACAAATATGTACAAAATAATTTTTTTTATGTGTTTTGAGTTATTTTAAACTCATTGGAAAAGTTATAATTGCTTATAAAGAATAATTTTTCTGAGGGAATGACACACCGATTAGTTTAAATATTATCTCAAAACAATTTAATAAGTATCCATTTAAAAACATAGGTATATTATTTTTAATTTGTAAAGTAAAGTAGTAATCAAAAATAAAACCTTGAAAGTAGCATCCTCTATAATTTTTTCAACAGGTTATTTTACTCAAAAAACCATATAAAAAACAATTTCACATGAATGCGTTTTATCAGCTAGGTATGTTGCACGTGCCACATGGGTCTGAATATCTGATAGATAAAACGAATATTGTGTTGACAGCCTCTTAAATCTAACATTTATGATTCATAACTTTTAATTCTAACTAGTGACAGTCTCTGTCCTCAATCGAATACGATATCCATACGATATACGAATAAAAATCATAGCTCAAGTTAAGAGTAGATACCGTCGCACCCGCATGTGTAAGTTGTCTCCGTCTTACACGCGTACGTCTTAGACAAAACGCAAACGTGTTTACTCAGTCTGAGTAGAACTCGTTCAATTTTGGTTCTAGAGTAAATATAGGTACCTAATATAAAATTGAATTGTGACAATATTTCTTAGGGGAAGACGTTGCGTTTTTTTTAAAAAATTTATATTTTGAAAATTTAAGGTCACTTAAAAATGTTGACATTTTCGTTTTTTCTAAACGATATAATGAACGTTATATTGGGAATAATGTAAAAAACACTTTATCTTGCCCTCAGAAATATTTTCACAATTCAATTTTATAATAGGTATTACACTATTACTTTAGAACCAAAATTCAACGAGTTGTTCTGCTTAGACCGTGTAAACACGTTTTATTTATACCGCACGTGTTTAAGACAGAGACAACATATGCAGGACGCGGGTGCGACATCCTCTTAAGTAAATAACCTTTCTAGTTTCTAACGATATCTAAATTTTAATAATATTAATAATAATAATATAAGTAGATAGGTACCTAACCAAAGAATTATTTAATCAATGTAATATGTACCTAAACTTAACTAATTATTAAAGTTGACTGTGAAATTTTATGATATTCACCAAAAAAAATTAAACTCGCTCGTTCATTTATCTGCTGAAAGGAAAATAGCTGCTAACACACTTGGTTTTTCAGATCTAATTCAAAAGTTTAGTGAACTAAAATCTAGAAAAAAACCGTTATCTTAAATTTTAAATCATGTAATTTTTTTTAATATTTCATTGACTAGATGAAAAATGCATTACCACTTTGACTTTGTGTACTATGTACATGATGTATATCAGTAGGTAAACATTTGTTTAAATTAAAAACTGTATCTACACTTCTTGACTTATATTTATATTCTTAATTCTATCGTTTTATTTATATTAATCATCATTAAATAATTACTTAAAGAAGCAAAAAGACTGCATTTATAATTTAAGTCGATAATTTACAATTTAGATAATAATTAATTTTGGTGCCCTATCAAAAATTAGACCCGGTCCCCAAAATTTCTAAGTTAGGCTCTGGTAGTTGGTACCTACTCAAAATTAATCATATTATTGTTTACCTTGTTTCAATACCTATTAATATAATAATATGGTACCTATAAATTTACATTCTTATTATTGAAATAATATTAAGATATAATTAATAAATTATAATAATAGTTTTATATAGGTAATATAAAATATTTAATATATGTAATATTTATATAGTCTTCAAAATCTTGATTAATGATTATTGTAGTTCTAATTTTTACCGAGCTTTATAATTGCCTACAACATTATTAATTATTACTCCCATAGTCCCATAAATATTTATAAAGATATGGTATGTCGTATGTACCGTCCAGATGTAGTAACGTCACAGAATAGATCGTAACGTCCTAAATTTTATGGCAATGACAAAAACACACGGTAACCATTACCTAACCTGTTAGGTACCTAACAGTTATATTATGGTAAATAATAATATTCATTTTTTTAACTGTTTTATAAAACATTTTTTAGGTACATTTACTATTTTACTGAAATATAAAATGTTATACATTTTTAAACAATGTTAATGCAAATATTGAAAGTTGTTATCAAGTACTAAGTGCGCAGGCCTGTATAAAGATTACGATATGCGCAATTGTTTACTAGTTTACCACTTTACTCATTTAGATAACCAGGGTCCAGGATAACTTACTGCCGATATCGAATAAAATATTAACGACCGTAAGGTGATATCCATTAATAATAATTAATACCATTATTACAAATACCTATTTAATTTAATTTTAATTTCAACAGTTCAACACCGTGTTGTTACTGTTTCTTTTTTCTGCGACGGTGCGTCTTCATTGGCGTTTAATCAAAATTATCAAACAATCGATGATATTTTAAACCAGACTGTAGTTCTGTACCAGTAGGTACGTAATACGTTTTAATTTAATATATTATTTTAATTAGGGTTCAGAATTTCTTGAATTTAATGATGTTAAAACTGTATATTTATCAAAGCACCCTCACTGGTTCAGCAGTTCTTTAAAGAAATTACTTCTTGATAAAAAAATTGCTCATAAAACATAAAAACAATCACCTAATTCTTATATAATTACAATAAATTTTCTAATTTACATGTGTGCTGTAAGGCTCAAAATAAAATTGATTTTAATATTTTTATCCAAAAAACTCAAAACTCTATTACTAGTAATCCTAAGTTGTTTTGGAATTATGTTAATAGCAAACGTTCTACTCGTTCACTCCCAAACTCTTATGTATTACAATATAAATGACAATATTTCCGGTGGTAATGACATTACTGATTGCTTTGCTCAATATTTTTCCAGTGTCTTAAATATGCCGTCAATTACGGAAAGTATTTCTGATTATTACAATACAAGTATTCCTTCTGTTGATTTAAATGCATGCACGCTGTCTCTTATGGCGATGTTTATAATGAAAATAATGAATTACTTAAAGTACTTGTTCTGGTCACGATAAAATTTCTAACACATTTTTTATGTAATGTAAATTTGTTTTATCAACTCCCTTATTGATGATATTCAATCGGTCTCTTGCTATTGTAGTCTTTCCCGACAAATGGAAAAATCATTTGTCTCTCCGGTTTATATAAAAGTGGAGATATTAATCATGTAATTAACTATAGACCTGTCTCTATTATATCTATTATTCCTAAAATATTCGAGGGTATCGTTTACAAGAAAATTAGTCCGCTCTTTAAAAATTTTATTATAAACGAGCAGCATGGTTTTATGTCAGGTAGATCTGCACTTCTACTAATCTCTTGGTTTTGCAACATTTTATTTTAAATCAAAATAACCAAGTCGATGTAATATACACTGATTTTACTAAGGCCTTTGACAAGTTAGATCATAGTATTCTCATCAAAAAATTATTCCAATCCGGTCTCCGTGATCCATTCTATTTTTGGCTAGTCTCCTTCTTATCCGGTCGTAAGCAGTACGTGAAATTTAAAAATTATAACTCGTATATTTACAATGTTACTTCTGGGGTTCCTTAGGGATCTCATTTGGCTCCTCTTCTTTTTAATATTTATATTAATGATATTAGTAATATCAACTCAAATATACTGCTATTTGCTGATGACACTAAACTCTTCCGTATCATAAAAACTCCACTCGACACTAAGCTGCTTCAATATGATCTTGATAACATAAGTAATTTGTGTGATAAAATAAATTGTACTTGAATGTTTCAAAATGTAAGATTATTACTTTCACTAAAAAGCGTGTGTCTCTATTAAACAAATACTTTTTAAATGATATTGAACTAGAACGAGTTAATCAAGTGAAAGATTTAGGTGTATATCTTGACTACTCTCTTTCATTCAATGATCACTATGTCTATATTCAGAATAGAGCGTCCTCAATGCTTGGCTTTATAATGCGTAGTTGTAATAATTTTGATAAACCTTTAGCACTAAAATCACTTTATTGCGCCTTAGTTAGATTAATTTTTAATTATAATTCACTAATTTGGTCCAATTTATTCTCTTAAGGCGATTCAAAATCATTTCTTGAGACTTATATCCATTAAGTGTAATATTAAACTTTGCCTTGCCTCACACTTCATATTTAAACCATTGTTATTATATCTAAACATTGATACTCTTCAAGTCAGAAGGATTAAAAACGATATTAGCTTTATATTTAAACTATTAAATGGATGTATTTACTGTCCTGATCTTTTATCTAAAATATAATTTCTAGTTCTGACTAAACAGATATACATTTTTTATGTGCCATTCCAGCGCACTTTATATGGTAAGAATGCCCCTTTAATTAGATGTATGCAACATGTAAATAATTTTAATGTCGATCTTTTTATATGTGATTCTGTATATTCATTTAATTTATATCTTAGAAATTTATTCACTTAAAATATTGTTGTACCTCTGTACCTCCACAGCAACCATTATATATATGTTTTATACTATTTTATGTTCCACAACAACCATTATATACATACGATTTTATGTTCCACATAGATACTATTGTAATTAGATTCGCCCGTTAAAATTGATAATAAATAAATGTCTGTTATTGAATAATCTAAGTAGGATACCTATAAATTTGTTTTGCAAGTGAATGATATTAAATAAAAAGTTTAACATTGTATATAATAATATATTTTACAATTACAATAAAAATTATATCATATATATTCAACCAATATCTTAAAGTATTCTAAATAATAATAATTATTACTCGTATTTTGGGATTTAGTGCAATAAATCCTGGTACCTCAGTGAAATCTACTAATTAAGTAATAATAAATATGTACCTAAAAACATAAAAACATTAAAAAAACAATAATAATATAGTTTATTTAATCATACGTATTTGTTCTTTAATAATAATTATTATTAAAGGACGTCACAACACTATAAATTAGATAATTTAAATTTAAATTTAAAGTAAATCATCTATCATTATCAAAGAAATATGGTGTTGTTCTCACACTTAAACAATAAACACTTATTCAATGAGATACAGGCGTTTAAATAAACATACGTATGTGACGTGATAGAGCCGAAGTTTGAACGGCGGCGTAGGTATGTTTTACATGTAAATGTCTAGTACTCTAGTTAATACAATGACTTCAATCGTTAAAGATAATATATTATTTTTTGTGTTTTTATGACAGTGGTGTGGGTATAATAATTTTGAAGTACTTTCTAGTTTTTTCATAGTACCTAGATATTAGATAAAATTATTATAGGAAATATTATAAAATATTGTTTCTGGGGCATGAGTTACACTACATGACAATACGAAACTGAATAATTTTAATTAATAGTATGTATTCATTAATCATAAGTAATAAAATATTAAAATTTAAATCATATCAACATCTTAAGCACATTAATATACTTAGGATTATAAGAAAAAACTTCTGAAATACTATCGCAAGAATTAAGAACTTGTTTGATTAAAATTTCTAAAAATGTATACATTTTAGAATGCAATTTACCTATAGAATTGTTCATTGAAGTGAGTGTGATACTGTGAAAAGAATCATAGCTGTAATCTATAAGTTATTAGTGGTTTTAGAATTTTATCTAGGTATTAAAATATTTATTATTTTTTATTTTTTTAACATTCGTATTTTATTACGACACAATCTAAAAAATATGTTTACAACAGGTTAAGATTTTATAGATATTTAGTGCATTTAGTGCATTCTTGAATGAAGAGATCTTCCAATTAAGGTATTTCACCTTGGTTGTGGCTTGTGGGTATGTTTGTTTTCAGTTAGTATTAATATAATTTATAATACTACTTATATTTTAAACACCTCTCGACGTCAGGGATACGAGAGGTAGTTAGATTCTTCACGAATAGATTACGGTGGATTTGATGACAAGCATTGTCGCATTGAATCTTTTGTAAAGATTATTGAAAATTTTGGAGACGATGACGAGAGAGGTAGAGAGATCAGAGATCAGTGTGAAGTGTATGATTGGAATTTAGAGACATAATATGGAGTTTAAGTTATTTGGTACTATGACTGGAAAGTTTGAATACGATTTATGTTTGATGGTTGGTCGAGCCCTTCAGTTGGATTCTATAAGTCCAGTCGTCCAGATGGATTTTAGAAGAGTTTTATAGATTAATATTTCGTTGTGGATATTTATGTGTTTTAAGGTAAAAATAATGCGAAGTTGTCGAAATCTATTATTAAAATTTGTTTTATTACTATTTAAATTTCAAAAATAAAAATTACATTTAAATAAACATTAATTTAATACCATTCTATTAGAATTCTGTTGTATAATGTATTTGATTTTCTATTATAAAAATTGATGAGTATGTAAAATATTACAATTTATAATAAACTAGTTGAACCCGTACACTTTGTAGCCCGTTAAAAATCCTACCTCTTATGCGTCTCAAATTGCGTGTTAAATTCGTTACCTGTGAAATGGATTTCTATCTATTTGTTTGTTTGTATTTTATGCATTCCTAAACGGCTGGACCGATTGCGACGAAATTTGGTACCTACAGAGATATATTAGTCCTATGACCTAAGTTAAAAAGTGTTGGGCCCAACCTCGGGAGGTACTCAAACAGACATTTTGAGATTTACGATGGACATTTATGTTTATAGATGGTGGCGCTATGGCATGGTTGTTTCCGTGTAAACAAACAAAGGACAGTCATACAGAAATCCATTTTTATATATTTAGAAAAGTTCAAATCGAACGTATAAATACAGATATTGTTTTTAACTGTTTTGCCTTAACGGTCTGCTTCAATCTTTAATCTAGCAATACAAGATTTGTTCCCCTGAAAGCAAATTTACAAAGTTGTATACACGTGGTTCAGATAGAAAAAACAAGTGCGCTGACATCCTTTTATATTTGGTAATATAATTTTATTCGTGGTAAAGTGGTTATTTTTTTTTTTTTTGACTAACGCTACTTATTTCCTTATCGTTTTTTTTTGTGTTGTAATTTATTTCTCTTTAGATGGATGTGTGGGTTAGTGGATGATAATCCTTATATATTATCTTTCGGACCACGACCCAGGACTGAATATAATGACAATATATCCATAAGATGTACCGTAAAAAATTTAAGGAGAGGTAGGAGTTTTATCTTCTCTCCCCATAAAAATAATTAATATAACATTTTTACCGAGATATTAATATCTCGGATAAATTGGCAAGAAACCAGCTTTCTGTAAGGAAATGCTCATTTGGTTTTCAAAAAATATAGAAACGTTGGTTGAAAATTCTTATTAGGTACTATATTCGATCTTCAATAAAATTGAAATAAACATTATACTATAAAGTGTGTGGCTAAGCACTTGTAAAATTGAAGTTTAATGCAAATTAATAAGTAATTAAACAAATATACCTATAATCTCTTTTTAATTTTAAAAAATAAGTACTAACTAACTTAAAATCGTCTTCTTAAATACAAGTACCACTCGTTTAAAAATGGAGATTTGAGACTATACTTTGGAAGCTTTGTTACCTTTCTTATTTATGTTATAATCATTTAACTATGAATTATGATCGGGCACTTCCAGATTAAAGATCGATTTTTAATAGTCGCGTACTGTGACGTACAAGTCTAAATTAAATGATGTTTTAACAACAGATTTTTTATGATCGTGCAACCCACACATATACCTATAACTATTGCAGTTGATGAATGATGGATTCACATTTTCCCTTCAAAATTCTAATATTAAACTATACAATAATATAAATACCTATTATAAAATAGGTATAAAATAAATAACAACCGCTAGACGTAGGTATTAAGAAATGACTGTATGATCAGTTTGGTCCTTAATGTATTCTACATAGTTACAGGTTATTATCATAACTCTACCATAATCATAATGTTTACTAAATCGTAAGCTAATATTCTAAATTCATAAAATGGGATTGTAACAACGTCACGACGACCTTAGCAACTAAAATTTTTATATTGTTTCTAAATGAGTGTGAAATAAAATAATTTCAAAACCACTGTTTAAAATCAAAATTTGATATCTAGGCTATTTTTTTGAAAAAATTGGGAGAAATGTATTAAAGAGTACCTATCTATAAAAATGCGTATTGTAGTTCCTAAAATTATTTAAAAATAAGCACTTAAAATTGTCATACATTTTAAACACAGTGTACATACTATATTTAAGTACCTACCTACCTAGTTTATGTGTACATAGTGATTTAAATATCTAATACAAATTAAACTTAAACCTATTTTATTTTGAAGTGGATTTTTTTCTTAAAACCGGGGCATTTTTAACCATGATACAATTTCAATTTTCTTCCAAATACCCACAAAAAATAATAATAATAATAATAAAATTAATTACTAATAATTATTGTATAACAAAAAAAAGTGCCTAGTATAAAAATAAACAGATAATTTTTAATAAAAAGTAGGATCTTCCTAAAAAATAATTTAATTTCTTGTAATAAATTGTAACGATAGTTGTACTAAAAAAATTAATGAAGTTTAAATCATTAATTTATCTAAGCTAACCTGAAAGATAACCTACAAAGTACAAAGTACAGATAATCACTATCTTAGAAGTACATGGTTTTAAACTTCTAAACTAAACAAATACCTTGAATAATCATATATACATAAATATACCCCACAGGACTGCTACATTTCTTTAACAGAACTTGAGTTGATTAGTCGTTATAGATTGGTTTTTAATTTGTTCAAAAAATATTATATATTTTAAAATATTTTTTAGTTAACATGGCCAATGCAAGTAT
This sequence comes from Aphis gossypii, assembly GCF_020184175.1. Classification (NCBI taxonomy): domain Eukaryota; kingdom Metazoa; phylum Arthropoda; class Insecta; order Hemiptera; family Aphididae; genus Aphis; species Aphis gossypii. The sequence continues at coordinate 17,535,461 of NC_065532.1, read as the reverse complement.
TAACAACGAAAATGATAATTTGACATCAGTACTCTATGGTGTTAGAGATTTACGACTTGTTAGTATAATAAATTACCAATTCTATTATTTACAATTTTTCATATAATTGATCGATTTTATGATTTTTTTTTCTGTTAGGAACAACGGCCAATACCAAAACCTGGACATAATGGTAACAATATAAACTAAAATAATTTATTAGCAAATATTTATTATTTTATTATTTTTTATAAATTAATTTTGTAGAAGTATTATTGAAGATTCAACGTGTAGGAATATGTGGTTCAGATATTCACTATTTAGTTCATGGAGCTATAGGTCACTATATTGTTAAAGAGCCCATGGTTATTGGTCATGAAGCCAGTGGAATTGTAGAGAAGCTTGGAGAAGGTGTTAAAAATCTTAAAGTTGGTTAGTATAAATTAAATAAATAGCAAAAATTTCAAAACATTTATGTATGTGGTAAAACATTATTATAGGTGATAGAGTGGCAATTGAACCAGGTGCATCATGTCGTATGTGTCAGTTTTGCAAGATCGGTTCATACAATTTATGCCCAGAAATGAAATTTTGTGCTACACCACCTATAGATGGAAATTTGACTCGTTATTATGTCCATGCTGCAGATTTTTGTTATAAGTAAGATTTTCTTATTTAAATAATAAATATTGACTTGTTCAATAATAAATTAATAGGTTATTAAAATATTAATTTATAATTAAGATTGGTCAGTTATTTTTCTTTCTTATAAATTATAAACAATTGATTTTTAGATTACCTGATCATATATCTTTAGAAGAAGGTGCTCTATTAGAACCACTTTCCGTTGGAGTCCATGCTTGTAAAAGAGGAGGTGTTAAAGTTGGTTCTACAGTATTAATTTTAGGAGCTGGACCAATTGGTTTGGTTACATTAATCACCGCAAAAGCTATGGGAGCTACAAAAATTTATATAACAGATCTGGTAGAATTTCGATTAAATATAGCCAAAGAAATGGGCGCTTACAAAACAATTACCGTAAATAGAGGAGATTCAGATGAACAAGCAATAGAAAATGTTAAAAATGAGATTGGCGATGAACTTCCAGATGTTACTATCGACTGTAGTGGTTTTCAACAAACAATTAAAATGGGAATGGAGGTAAATATTAAAATATAATATTATTCATTTGTCGTAAGCTGAGTATGCAACTAATAACATTTCTGTAAATATTAATATTATACGTCATGTAGCTGCATCAATTTATATTATATTAATATGTTATACATTTGATAAAAAAATTATTTTATTTTTAGTTAACAAAATCTGGAGGAGTATTGACAATTGTTGGTATGGGAGCATCAAGCGATGTTAAGTTACCATTATTCAATGCATTATCTCGAGAAGTAGACATCAGAGGAGTATTTCGCTATGCTAATGAGTAAATTACCAATAGATAAATTAATCAAATAGTTCAATTTAAGATTATTTATTAATGACTTTAATTTTGTTTCAGTTACCAAGATGCATTGGCTTTAATAGCTGCAGGACAAATAAATTTGAAGCCATTAATCACTCATAATTTTAAAATTGAAGAAACATTGGAAGCATTTAAAACAGCTGAAACTGGTGCTGGTAATGCAATTAAAGTTATGATACACTGTAATTAGGATATTTATGATATACTAATTACTGTTGAATATTAAATCTTTATTGCTGTGTAGTTAAAACATATATTATTATAGACAAATGCTTTTACATTTTTTAATGTTTAATTGGTTGAAGTTGAGTATACTGTTTATTCTATGATGCAATTATATCCTATTTTATTAATTCACAATATTTGTTTTACTTATAATGGATTTGTTTTCTATTGCATTTTTAAATGTCTACATTAAAAATTATACAAAATAACTTGAAAATACTTAACACATTGCAGTACAAAATATTGATAAATATTAAATAAAACTTTATTTGATAAGTATCTAGGTACTTTAAAACAAGATCAATGACACTCATAAAAAATATAGATGTTACTATTAAGACTATACTAATAACAAGAATTTGGCTTGTCCACTTAGAACATAATCTTTTAGTTTCAAGATGTAAGTGTTGTATTTACAACATATCATTAAATATGTTATATAACTACAAAATATAAATTGTATATATTAGTTAATAGGATTAAAAAAATTGATACATTGTCTGTATGTATATCAATATCAAATGTGCAACAAATGAATTTAGTTATATTTTGTTTTCAATGCATATTGGTCAATCAGGTGATTGTTAAAGATTAAATTGTTCATAATTGGACATCAAGTTGAAAATATATTTATTTTAAACTTATAACTGCATCACTATATTGATAGATATGTAGAAAATAGAATAAGACTATAAGAAATACTTATGTTGCATACAAAATGTTCACTAATATATTTTACTTTAAAACTAAAAATAAATAATAGGGGCATGGTATGACATGGCATGTGTTTCCTGACACAGCACTGGTGTTAAGCTAACTGCTCTATGACTATCTATACTTGGATAGACTACCTGGGGATTTTAGTAACACACTGACCATGTCATGTCCTACTTAACCATAATCGTCTAGATAAAAATAGTATTTAACTATAATCTATTTTAACATAAAACAAAATATTAATTAAATAATATTTAACTTCAACTCCATACATTTTAATAAAATTAGTATAGGATTTTTTCAACGGTGTTTTAACTTCTATGTGGAAATTCAAAAATCAACATTTAATTAGGATTAAGAACAATATCTTAAAATTTATTTTAGTGATTAATTTATATTGTTATCATTAATTTTAGGACAATAGTAAACTTGATATAAATTATTAAATCATTAAAAGCTTTAAGAATAATTGCAATTTTTGGAAATCTTATTAGATTTATGATGCATTAAAAAATACAAGGTTTATTTAGTTTTATCACTTAATTTATTTTCAACCTAATGTAAATAATAAATAGTATTATATACAAAGATATTATTAAAATTTAACTAGTTACAGTTAAACAAGCAGTATCAATAATGATAGCTATTAATCTATATAAAACTATTTCATTGGCACAAGAAATAAAACAAAAATATATAATTATTATAACAATTAAAATAAATATTAGCTTTAAAATTATAATCTCACTCATTATTTGTCACATTTTTTTTGATTTTTGATTTTTAAAATTTAACAAATATCTAATTGAATTATTTCAACAATACAATTAACTAATGCTAGTTATTAACATTATAGTAATTTAATAGGAATGCATAATGCTGTTTGAAGCCACAAAACATGTTTTTTAACATACAACTCATTACTTCTTGATAATTTAGTAGAAACTCTCCTTTCATTATTCATTAATGCTTCTTTAATACAATCAATATTATAAATATCTAATAATAAATAACATAAAAACCTTCGGTGATTCCATAGAGATTCATGATTTTGATACATCACAATCAGATCTTCATTAAAATATAATTCATCTAAAGCAACACCAATAGCTTCATCAAAATAGTCTTCTGATGGCCTCATAAGTTTATGTCTTTCATCAGAGTTAAAAAACCGCATAAGTGATTTAGATGTACAACATTCTAAATGCTGTAAGCACTTTTTATCAGCAACTAAACATTTAAGTAATCGTTGTCTGTATTGCATACAACTATGGTCGGATACATGTTCACTGCACCAAGTTTTAGTTTGTTCCCATTGATGGGAGATCAAAGAATAGTTTTCTTGTTCAAGTGATTTTTGAATGAACCAATAACAATGATTCCATGCATTGTAATTACTTGGATAGCCAGCAGCAGCTGTTAATCCTATTGTTAACTCATTGAGTATAACATGGTTGGAGCTAAAATCTATAAATAAATATGTAAAAAAAAAAATTAATAAATATTTTGTCTTAAATAAAATATTATTTGTATAGCAATGATTTAACTATTAATATTTTAGTTACAGAACTAATTTTAAGATATACATGTTATTGACAATGTGATGGACTGGGTTAGATTAGATAATCAACTGCATATTATGATTTATGAACAATACAAAAAAACAAAAGGCTATCATAGGAGGTAGACACAGGGGGATAGATCTCCCTTCATTACCTTTTTATATTTATTTACTTTATACTGATAATAAAAAAATAAAATGATTTTTTTTTTTTACAAAAATTAGCTAGTTTTTTGGGATATATATATCCCCCCTACCCCCAATGAAAATTTCTGTCTATATCACTGAAGGCTATAATATGCATATAATGTACATTTTACATTAAGTTACGTACTTCTATTATGTTATATTTATAATATAATATATATTTATTTTAAAAATTGTATTAACTATTAAGTATTGTGATCAACTTTTACATAGATGTTTACACTAATAAATAAATAATTAAATTTGATGATGGATCATTTTTTAATTTTCGATTCATTTATTATTCGATAAATGATCTTATTTATTATATTGTAAGTGATTATCTACTTGTGTGCTATTTTTTAAATTTAATTTTTAGTTTCATACAATGAAGTATCCCAGTATTTACTGGGTCCCACTCAGAAGATTTGTGTGAGGGCCCAAACTGTGGAACTGATGTTAATATTCAAATAAATTACTCAAATTTGATTAAAATAAAATTTAACTTTTTACATAACATAATTGTGTGTTATTAAATTTAATATCTGTACTTTTATTAATTTTCATTTTAATAGAGTTGAATATCAACTGTGAGAGTTCAAAAAAGTATATTTATATCCAGGTATTCATGTTGATTTACCTTTTAAAATGTTAAAAAATATCCATCTTCTGTAGGTGAATATTTCAGCACATTTTGGTTTAAAAGACAAAACAACAGCTGAAAATTGTAATTCATCATCTGGTTTCAAGCATCCATCAAGAATTAACTCTCGTCTCATGTTCCAAAATGTTAAGACTTCTGGATTTATTAAGAGAGCAGATGTAAGCAATGGTATTGTGTCATTGGATACTAAATAAATATAATACATACAATTAGAAATTGCATACAAATTTGAAATTATTAACATTAAGCTATAAGTTGATTTATTAACTTTTGCTTAACAAAAGTGCTACCTTGTCTTTTCAATCGTTTTCTTATAGAAATAAGTCTTTGGTACACATATTCATATACATGACGTACACACCACGACTCTAGACCTAAACAATGGTCTACATATATCACTGGGGATTTATTTTGACTTTCTGGTTGTATGACTAGATCAAATTCCTTCCTAAAATATTATTGTTGTTAGTGAAACTAAAATAATTTTTCGAACCATTCCAGCACAAAAATTTAAGGTATAATTGCATTGGTTTATACTCACAGCTTAGAATCACTGTTGACTATATTTTGAATTTCAGTTATGATGCGCTTAGCTGCTGGAAAGTTATCATCTAAATCCATAATTTTAATTATGTTGAGTTATGAGAACAAAAATAAATTTAAAATGTAGATTTATTTATTTGAAATTTGAAATAGGTATACGGTTGAATGTAAAGGGAAATGACTATGATTAATAACACAAAATTAAAAACCCAAAAGATATTTAGATTTCGATACGTCGGTTTAATATTTATTGCAATATGTATACGTCAGTTTATTATACGCCTTTTTTAATATCAATTCAATAAATCACTTTTGACATTTTGTTTGTTAACAGTAGTTAACTACGGATTCTATGATAAAAAAAAAAAGTGAAAAATGAGAATAGTAAAATAATAATAGGTATATATGTATTTTCACTTGAGTATGTTTTGATAATAATCATGGTTAACGCAGACAACAATACTATATTACTGTGACTATTGTATCGCTACCCCTGCACTCAGAAGCAGTAGCAGTTACAATAGCGGTTTTTGTAGTTTGTTCGGGATTTAATTCATAAATTACGTTAAGTTTTTAGGTTATAATATTGTTATAAAAATTCGAAAGTCAATGATTCGAGATTTCTATGGTGAATTATTATTGTAATCTAAATACCCAGGCCATGATAATTAATTTCTATTTTTGGAGTTGTATGTGACGATTATTATTTTCTCGTACAGTGAACGTTAAATTGTATAATATTTTTTAAGAAGTTTTTTGTGTTGCTTTGACAAGTCGTAACACAGTGCACTTCAAAGGTAATTACTTTCGCGTATATTTTATAATATCTTTACAAAAAGAATAGTAATGGCTGATCCTCGTATTAAGACACTAAAGATCAAAACTGGAGTAGTGAAAAGATTAACGAAAGAGAAACTTATGTATATACAAGAAACAGAGCAACAACGGGAAAAGGTTCAGAAATTGAAAGAAGCTGGTAAGTTGAATGTATAGGTAATATTAATAATATATTGTTGACTTACCAACCTAGTATAACCCATTATTTTTATTTTTCAGTCTATACCTAATCAAGTTTAAAACTGCAGTAAGAATAAAATTTAATTATTCTCTACAGTGTTGTTGTTAATTTAGTATAGGTACATTCTTAATCCTAACACTGTTTCTGACTTAATTAGATAAGTGATTATTATTTAAATGGTATTAATTTAAGAAATTTTGTTTTGATAGTGTAATAGTAAAGGTAGCTATTAGGTCCTATTCAGTGGAGTAGCCAGGAATTACCCTAGGAGAGGGGGTTTAATGACCTTTTTTTGAACTTACCTCTAAAATATATCTTCTAGGAGCTCTACAACAGGTATGGTCGAATTGCACTTGAGTTGAAAAAAAGTATTTCCACAAAAATATCATGCATTGTAGGAAATGAGTGTTTTCTAAATGTTTAAAGCCTTCAAATGCATGATAATTTTGTGGAAATACTTGTTTTCAACTCAAGTGCAATTCGACTATCCCGGTTGTAAATGCACTAAAATGTACTGAGTTGTACGCTAATTGAATAATACATTTTATACATAAGTATAACAATTAACAAAGTTATAAATTTATGTACATTATAATAACAATTTTTTTTAAGGCCAAGGGGGGGGGTTGAGCCCCCAAAACTCCCCTGGCTAGCCACTGGTGTCCTAAATATTTGGGGTAACATTGACAGTAACCTATGAGTTGTTAGATATCTATTTATTTAAGATTCTAATTTTCCATTAATATTGATATAATTAAAATGATGTTTAATTTACATCTGGAATAGGTATTGTTTATTCAAATAGACTTAATGATATGACCCATATTATGATGTTTAAGTAAATCAATAATGTTTAGATATCGAAGAATACAATATTATGTTAATATTTATTGTTTTTGGACTTTTTAAGAGCATTGTATTTCAAACCCTATTCTATGTTATATTGTTATTAATGCAATTTTTACACCTAAATATAGTTTAAATATCAAACTATTATGTTCAGTGGCGGTTCTAGCGTATGAGCAGGGTGGGCAGCTGCCCATACCAAAATTTCTGGTGTTCATTATTTAAAAATGTAATGGGAATGGGGAGGAAATTAGAAATATTATTCACAGTTAAAACTTAATTATAAATCTACTGTTGCCCATACGAAAATGTAGTCCTAGAACCGTGGCTGATTATGTTCCCAATTAAAAAAGTTTTTATATTATTAGATACCTTCTATCAAAACTCATGAAATAAGATGTTAATTTTGTAGGTTACCTTTTTGGTCCATTACAATAATTTTGACTGAAATAGAGCAAATAAACAATTTTCTTTTATTAAGTTCTGGTATTCTTATTTTATTAATTCATTCACAGTATTTCCAAACCTATATTTTAAAATTTATTGTTTCTACGCATATTTTTTTTATTTTTATAAAATTAAAATAATTTTTCTTGTGATAGGTTTTACTAAAACGGTTTTAGTTATAATTTTATGTAATTTTTGTCTGTGATTTGCAAGTAGTTTATTATTTTGATTATGGACTTGGTAAAAAAATGTATTTTACATGGGTATTTAAGCATAATTTGGGGTTTAGAAAATATTTAGCCTATTTTTCATGATTTAGAATAATATATTGTACTAGTGATTAAGCAATAAAAAAAATCAATTGTAGAAATCTCTATAGAGGATTTTTTGTCAGAAAAAAATTTATATCGTAAAAAATTAAAATTTACATAATATATAACTAGTAACTACTTACATATTATTGTCATTATAAAAGAATTAGTGTAAGGTTAATTGTTTGTTTATTTAATATTTATACATTATTCTCGGTTATATTTTCTTAACAACTGAATAATTTCATAATTCTGCTGTATTTTCATTGCCTTTAATATCAAGGTCCGACTTACCAAGAGTCTACTATATTGTAAAATGTAACTTGTAAATCATTCCTAAAATTGAAAAGATTAGTATTTACTTATATTAGATCCTCATTTATTAGTGATAAAGTTATTAAAATACCAATCAAATCATTTTTTATAGTCCTAAAAATTGCAAGATATGTAGGTACCTACATTTTTATAGTCTATAATTTTACAATTATTTAACACTAATTTATATTATTGCTTAATTTTAAAATATGTACTCAACAAAGTTTTGAAAATAAGTCGATATTTGTTTTTTTAACGTACCTATAACAAAATTTATATTATATATTTAATTTTTTTATAGGAATTGATGAAAGTACCTTTAAAAAGCAAGAAGAAGTATTAAGAGAGTCACAGATGATGATACCAGATACTCAAAGAAGATTAAAAGCCGCATTTGAAGATTTGAAAAGTGTTGTAGCTGATTGTGAAGAGCTTAAAGAAGAACCAGATTATTTAAATGCTCAAAAATTTTTAGCCGAGGCTGAAAAAGAAATCAATTAATTAATTTCTATAATTTAACATTTTTTATACATTTAAAACACTAACATTTTTTTTCCTTAACTTAAACTATTATTCAAACTTTTTTCCTAATATTTTGAAATGTCTGAACAAAATATTCATAATAACATATGTTCTGAGGCAAACACTAATAATTTTTGGTTAACACGTCCTCCACCTCCTTTTATGCCACCTCAACCCATTCAACCAATGTATAATTTAGATTATAATAATATACCCTTTATTCGTCCACCTCCATCACCATATAATCAACCAGCACAAAATCATTATAATATGCCTTATGGTGCTAATATTAGTAATCAACACTATCAAGAACAATATGTACCATCTCATCAGAATATAAGCAATTCATTTTCATCTCTTCCGGATAATATTGATGAAGAATATATTCGCCAATATTTATGTCCTTTACCAAAAGCTCCAAAAGACGAAACTACTATTTGGATTGAAAAGTGGTTAGCCAGCAAAGAAAAACATAATAATACATTAAAGGATGTCAAATCGAAAAATGTAGTTGAGGTAAATTCTAAAAATAATTATTATATTTGTTTGGTAATTACTAATTAGTTGTTTTCATTTTTTTTTTTTTTTTTTTTTTTAGATTAACCAAATCAGCAATATTGTAAAAGAATGTAAACAATTATTAGAAAATATGAGTAATAACAAAAAACTTATGGAGCAGAATTTATCTACCATGACAGAAGCTGATTGGAAAAAAGCTTGTTCCGATTTAATCTTAGATAAAGTGAATAATATATAAATAACAATAAATAATGAAACTAAAATTAATTACCATTTATTTTCTTTTGCAGAAACAAATAGATACTATAATAACAATGTTACATTTTGATACTGAATCATTGTCTGATTTAAAATTTCGATTAGCAAAAAGAAAAAAGAAAAGGGATAGATTAAAGAGACTTAAATCTAACCTAAAACTTATCAAATCCCAAAAAAAAGATGAAATCCTAGAAATAAACAGAAAGATTGATGCTTGGCAAAATTCCTTAAAGGAAAATATACTAAAAGAAAAAAGAGTAATATTTTTTTAATTCCTATTTTATTTATTATTTATAATTGATTTCAATTTTATTTAAGGTTAACAAAACTAAAGCTGAAGCAAACATTGTCTTGAAAGGGGTCAGAGAAAAAATTGAAGATGCTAAAAATCAGCTATCATTGTTTGATACTTTGGACAAATTAAGAAGATCTAGACTTCAAAATTGTGCTAACCAAAGAAAAAATCCACTTTTAGAAAATACCTTAAGTATATTATAAAATGAATAATTAAATTGATTGATATTATTTATGTTTAATTATATATATTATTTATTTCCTATAGATAAATTAAAAATACTTTGGCAGCATAAATTGGCAGATTACAATAAAGAAGAAGAAGAATTGAAAAATATGCTTACTGAAGCCGAAGCCAAAAAACATGAAAAACGAGAAATTGAAATTCAAGAAAAATTAGCTGAATGGGATCATGTTCTTTTTGGCCCAAGTTTTAGATCTCATGAAATGGCGATTGATAATTATACATTCCTTGAAATACGGTATTATTATTATTTTACTATTTAGCATTAAATATTCAAATAATTTATTTTATTCATTATAGGAGAGGCTGGGATAAATATGTTGTTGATGAAAATGAGATGTCAGCATCTAGCAGTATACCTTTGGGTTGGATTTTACCATTAGAACCATGTAATAATGATTGGGCTAAATATTCCAATAATATAATGTAATAATAATTTTAATAAATAATGCACACTTAAATTTTTTAAATATATGTATTGTTTGTAATTGTTTATTGTGTATGTTTTTTTTTGAACATTTTATAATTTTAAATAATAGTCTAGATTATTGTTAACATGTTACTTGCAATGAATGCTGACCTTTACTTTTTCCTTTAATAATTGTGTTTTATTTTTGATATTTAAGATTTTTATGTATACTTTAAGTGTACCTTACATATATTTATATTATTATAAAACTATCACCTATATTTTTATTACTAAAAAGTAATTTATTAGTTTATAACATTTTGTTGGTGAATGAAATTTTAAATTAATAAAAATGAAATTATCTGATCTACGATTTGATAATGTCTAGCAGTAAATGTTCCAGAATTGAATATAAAAGAACAGTTGAAGTACATTATTTTTGTTTATGAACATAACCTTAATGGGACAAAAGTAAATATTTCAATATGTTATTATGTCCCCCATTGACGATATGGTTATAAATTCATTATATTAACTAAAATGTCTTGAACCAAACCCTTTATTGTACATATACAAGAAAAAGGAATCCTTGCAAAAACAAAATTTTCAAAAAATAAAATATTTCAACGTTTTTCTATTACATTTTTAGCAAATTTTTATGTTTTCATGAATATTTTAGAAAAGGTTCTAAAAATTGTTTCATGTATAGTATTATATTCATAACGGTTCATTAAAAATATGCATATTTTATATGTATAAAAATAAATTTACAAATTAATGAACAAAACTATTAATGGTTACAACAGGTATCCCGCTAATAATGAGAGAAAATAAAAAAATTACTCTAACATTTAGTAATTACTAATTAACAACATTTTGTATAAATATTGTTTATAGTAATCAGATAACTTAATTATTCATAGTTTTTAATAAAACCGTGATATATCTCAGGTGTAAAATAAAAATATCATTAAATTTAAATTATGTTTATATACTTAGTTAAATGGTATTCTAATACTTCTGTTCTGATGTTATATTTTAAAACATTTTGAAGCCCTCAATATAATATTAATGGAAAAAACAAAATAATTGAAATTTAATATATGTTAGTAAAATAAATCTAAATCTTAAAAATTATGCAATATAATATAGTTGTTAGATTTTATCTCTCCGATATTCTTAACAAAATAACATTGCTACAGAATTCAAATCTTACTCATGAATCATGATAAACTAAAGTAAGATTTGTTCAATTAATATTACATTTTAAATTCGATAATTTTCCATATTTCTCAAACATAATATGTAATTTGATTGAAAAACTGGGACTAAGAAAAAACAATTTATCAAATTATACAACTACAGTTTATTAATTTATACTTTGCATAATTAAGATAAAATATTAGGATTGCTTTCTTCCTTGTCTTTCCCACACTTCATACTTCCAATCTCGATTGATGCTGAAAATAAAGTTAAATATTAATAAAAAAGTATAATATTATAATTAATAATTTTGGGTTGCACGAACTATCCCTAAACATCTAATGAATTAATAGTAAGCAAATAAACGTGATTTAGTGGCTCTTGAGCACTGAACTACAAATTATACTAACTAAATATTTTATAAGTATTTACTATTTAGTTTAGTACTCTTGAGTCTTGAATGATCCATTAATTTTATTTAACCATTAAGTAAAATATTTTTTTATGTAACTTGACATAACTGTGTCAGATATTTCAATAAAAATTTTAAAACAAAAAAACTAATGTGTTGATTGTTATAATCAGGGTCTAGATTAGCATAGGGCTTTTATTTTGTGTAAGTGTATTATGTAGCTCAACGAGAATGAAAAATATTGAAAATTTGTATAACAGAAAATATATATAGAAAAATTAATTTTACATAGGTATTGATTATTATTAAAATTAATATTTTAGAGATTACAGCATATTTGAAAAATGCCATATTATATGCAATTGCAAACATTTATAAACAGTTGCTATTTTACCAAAGAAATGATGTGCAACATATGATAATTTGTTTATTTAATTAATATGTTTTTGTTATTTGTTATTTTCTCGTACTTATTAATTTTCTATGAATATTTAATTTTTATCTTTAAATATTGCTTACATATACATAAACTCCTCATTTAAATCTCACAAAAAAAAAAAAATAACTCCCTGCTCCAACCACAAATTTTGTTTAAAGGGAGTAGGTATCGAACAACATAATATTAAATTAATAACATATCAATAACATATTAAACATAATTTGGTGACTTAAGAATATTTTTTGTAAATTTTTAAATGTATAAAATTCTCGTTTATATTTAAGTAGTTATAATATATAACTACTTCATTACTACAGTTAATACTTGATTTGATTTGATTTAATTAAAATAATATGTAAAAATAATTTAATACAATATTTTGAATTTATTATAATTTATTGTAGGTATCAAAAAAATTATAAAAGCTATCATTTATATTTTATAAAAAGTGGCGGCATTTAATTGCCACAAAAGTTGAAATAAAATTAATATAAATCATCAGAGGAATCTACTACTAATATAAGTGATATGTGATACAAGTTTTACATTAAAAGTATAAACTTAAAAATAAACATCTGATTTTAAATTTTCATTGTCTTTATATTTAACTAACCGGCATTGATGTCCACATTTAGTTGATGAGCATGTTTCACAGGGCCAAAAGCACCCTACACATTTTTCATCATTGCAATCACAAATTCCAGCATTGGGATTTATAAGTTGTATGTTCAATATTTTATTTTCATTATTCCTAAAATTTAAATAATAGCACACAATGAACAATTAAAGCACATCAACGACTAGAAAAAAAATACTCACTTATCCATCTAGGTTACATATAAATTCCTGTGTATATCAAGTTAATTTTCGGAAAGTAATGTTAAAACAAATCTGAATATGTCTGTTTTCTAATCACCAAGAAACTAAATTCGTGAATTACTACTTTACTGTCAAGTTTAAGATATAAATTAATTATTTGAATGCATTAAAATCACGACTTAACGATTTTTTTTTTTTTTTGAATGCAGTAGATCATATAATTCAGATCAGAGTACAATAATTATATTTCTTTAATCTACCAACAGTTACCTATGAAGCATAAATATTATGATTATTGATTTATAATCAAAGAAATTTAACAATATAGCAACTATCACGAACTAAGATATACCTTATTGTAGGTATATCTTAGTTCATGGCAACTATCACGACAAACAGATAAAATATTATTATCTACTACAGTATCTTGATTATCGGTGATAAGAAAATTTAAGTGATTCTCAGATTATTTTCTAATTATAATTTCTAATAGATTTAACTCTATTGCAGTATTGCTAGATGTGTCCGTTTATTGTGTAACTTATATTATTATTAGTATACAACTATTTATGTAATACTCGTAAAATATAAAATCTATTTAATGATTTTTAATGAATAATTATTTTTACATAAATATATAAGCGAACATATTGACGCTTGCTTTATGTCTTAAGTATTATCAACCTACTTGACAAATGTTTAATGTTGTACAATATGATTATAAATTATTATAAAATATAGCATTGATCCATGATATTTGATAATAAGGTATAAATCTTCTCTCCGAATTCTTCTATTATTGCAGCTCACTTCCCAAATCCACCTCGGCAATTGGGACTACTTTCGACCGGTTCGTCTTTCCATTGGTTTGGAGATTTGGCCACTATAGACAAAGCGTGTACACCAGACTTGAGCTCATCCGTCAGTATTGTGTTTACCAAACGGTGTCTCTGTAACATTTGTTTTTTTGGTCAGGTTCAGTAGCGATACGTTTAAATAAGTTCTTTAAATCCAATACCTTGATCAAGGGCATGCCTTCGAATTCATCGGATACAATGACGACTTTGAAATGAGTTTCCGAGTCTTTTGGTACATTATGCATGTACGACTCGTTGACGAGTTGCAACACTTTTGGATTGAATCGTTTTTGTAATTTTGCACGAATACAATTTTCCACGCACTTGGATGCCGTTGACATCATAATAATATTAATAAACTCGACCCTTATGATTCAGAAATAATATTCAAAAGAATGGCTTTTTATATATTAATATTAACATACTAATTAGAATAATTAGATATTAGTAGTAGACAGTTGTAGTGTTACTAAAGTAGTTAAGTTTAAAATTCGTATCATGATAAAAAAACAATGAGTTATAAAGTATCACTATTTAGATAGTGCTATCTTGGTAGATCGTGGTATAAATAATTTATATTTACTTGTTATACCACGGTTATTATAGTCATATGATCTATAAATAAATTTGTTAGGATCATAGGTCTATGAATAGGATTTTGGGATTGTGAGTACCGTCAGTACCGAGTACAACTTACTGAGTAAGTGAGTAGTGAGTACTGACTACTGACTAGACGACTACTAGTAGTAACACTGGAATAGCCAAATCAAATAATAATATAATATAATCACATATTATAATAATACAGTATAATATTATTTATCAATTAAGGAACAGATTTAAGTTGATTGTCAAGATACTAACTAGGACAACTAGGTGTTTAGATACTGGCTAGTGGGCAGTGACACGAACTAAGATATTTTTAAACTTGAGATAATTAAATTTAAATTAATATCAAAATACTGGATCTAAATACTGAGATACCTGTCCTGGAAGTATTGCGATACTGCCATACTATAGATACTTACTTCATAGTTGATACTTCATGTCATACATACTTCATGTATTAATATTTAATACCACGAACAACGAGCTAAGAAATTAAATAATAAACTAAGTTTTTCAAAAGGTATGTAATATATTATATTGAAATACAATATATTATATACTCGTATATATTTAAATAGTAAATACATAGACAACAGTCTAGTTAAATTTAAATAAAGTAAGAGGCGTGTCTAGGACCAAAATTTAGGACAGGCCTAGTTATAAAAATAATTTGTATAGTCAACACATTTGTGTGCTTATATAAATATAATTTTAAAATGCATATGTTGGGTATACTTAAAGGTTAAAAACAGGGTAGGAACGGACCTACCCGCTGGACAAGCCTCTGGATTAGACTCTATTTTACAACAATAATAAATGGTAGTATATTATTATAAAGACTAACGATAAATGTGTAAATTACAGTCAATAATTGAATGGTATTAATGATAATAGTAACATTAATTATAATAGTAATAAAATAATAATTCATAAGCAACATATCATGGCTTAAATATATAGGTAATATATTTAAGCGATGCAACATACTAGAAATTGAATTATTTTAATAAATGTAATTCTGGTAAGTGCCTAATTAGTAATTAAATATTTAATTATAATACCTAATATTTTACTAATAGTCAGAGTTATTAATTTATTTCATATTTATACAACTTATCGTTTCCTTTTGATATTTAGTTTTTGGAAAGTTACACGATTCTAAATATAATAATCAATGATGTTTAATTAGTCATTACGCCAGCGTTAACAATTCAAATTCAAAATTTAAATACTTATATAAGATAAATAATGAATACCTACTGAATACTGATAGCTCCAACGGATCTAGATTCTAGGACGTAGTTTCAAAGTAAGTACAAACTATTCAGGAGTTATAATCGGTGTTTTCAAAAATAGTTTAGTGGGTAGAAAAGAGTTAGTGTTTTATATATCTTGGACCTTCCTTTAATAACAGAAACATGTCGGAAAAGATTATAATAATTATGGCCAACAACCACGTACCTATACTTTGCCAAATCACACTCCACAAGTCGAAGCTGTTGTCAAAATCTACTAAGACGTACCTAGCTGTATAAGCTAAGTATATAAAACCCTTTTAGACTCGCAGTCCCGTTATGGGGCCGGAACTTGAACACTACCAAAAGCTTATGTTAACAGTCAACTGGTTAGTGATATTCGAAAGAAAAATATATGAAGCTGTGAATGAAAAAGTAGGTAAGGTGGAGGAGGAGGAATGGAGGATACGGAGCAACAATGAAACATAACAGATATTTTATAAAACGAAAACATTGTAAAACACGTATCTACATAAAACCACGCAGGATCAAATGGTTTGATCCTGCAGAAAGAACACCTAAACGATCCGTTTTTCGAGTTTATTATTTGAATTGAGAACATTAATAAGATGTTTTTGTAATAAATTGTTGTATGAAGTTTTATCAGATAAAGAATTAGGGAGAAGAAACTCTTTCATTGCCTTGAAATATTAAGTTGTCAAATAACTGAATCTAAAAAGCACGGTTTAAGATAGGATCTATCTTAGACCGTGTCTAAAAGTAAGGATATTATATTAATCTATGAAGTAAGGAGACTCTCAACAAATAACGATTACATAATTAAATTAATTATTTCAATCATTTTAATTATTAAATATCAGGACGATGTTGAACATTGAGATTTAGACAAACGCGTAAGATTCATGATAAAGTTTACTTTACTTCAAATTTTTCATTGCTAAATATATTTAGTCATGAAATTTTTTTTTAAGTTCACTTTATCACGGTAAGAATATTCTTATTAGGGGGCCGAACTGACCTGTTCTCATTACGACCTATTATATACGATGTCGATGTGGCTAACCTGAATAACATAACCTCAAATAATTGGAGGGTAAAAGATATATATTATTATTATTATTGTGAAAACTTTTTATCAGAAACAATGAAAATGAAACCATAACATACGGCTGCAAAATAGTATGAGCATTGTGTTTGTGTTGTAGTCTAGACTCTAGTCTAGTATTCTGTAGTTGCGGTGAATAATGACGTTTGTTTAGTTTGTTATAATTATTATATGTATTGTTTTCATTTGCCGTTTACATAGAATTTTATACATTTTTCATTCGATAATTAATTATGCGCAATTAACGTTTATGATTCGTTTTCAATCGTAAAATGGATGCAGATTTCGTTCAGCTACACACAGTCACTAATTTTTTTTACCGTTATAGTTTTGTTGTATTGTAAGATAACCATTTATATTTTTATGTTTGAAAACCATGGAAAATGGACTTAAATTTCTTTGATGAGCAAAGTGATTGCTCTAGTGAATTATCGGAAACGCGATCAGAACTTGAAGCTCGCATCTATAGCATTATCCATCATAACGATTTTTCAGGGACATCAGAATCCCCATTTATTGATCCAAAGTACGGTGTAGAATTCAATTCCAATGGCGAAATAGTTGTGTTTCAAAAAGATCCAGCCGATATAGTTATCAACTCTACTGTTAATTTATCCGAGGCGTATAACAATAGGGTTATACCAACAATCGTTTTAGATGACGATGATGACATTGAAATTTCTAAAGATATCAGTAGCATAGTTGATTACGAATTTTCTGAAACAAGCTTGAAAAAAAAGAAGAAGAAAAAAAAGAAAAAGAAAAATATAAATGATGAAAGTATTGAGGAGTATATTAACACTATTAAAAATACTGATGCGTTAAAAGAATATAAAGAGAAAAGCGGATTAAATAAAATGACTACTAAACCTAGTAAAGCTGATAATGTTGCCCTAAACGTTGTCTCTTTTAACAATGAACGAGCAATGCCAATGACACCAAGTGAAATTTTGAAACAATATCGTATTGGAAAACCAACTGAAGATAGTTTGTGGTATAGATGCCCAAAAACATGGACTCCAGATATGATAAAATTTTATACTAAAATTCAAAAGTCAAAACGAAATTATGACTGTAGAGAAGAACTTAATAAAATTAGAGGTAAATTCATTTTTTTTTTTTTTGTTTAAACAAGTTAATAGTTAGTAATATTCTCAATATTTTACAAATTTAGAAAAATATGGCTCCAATCCAATCGACTGGTCCTTGGACCCCATGGATTTATATAAATCTAATTCAAATACACCTAGAATGAGATGTAATATTTGTAGACAATTCGGTCATACTGGGTATAATTGCAAGGATCAATACAAACCTCCAATTTGTATCATGTGCGGAGTGGAAGGACATCATTTTCATAGTTGTAATAAAAAAATATGTTTATCGGTAAGTTTTATTTGAATGAACATTTTGTGTTATAACATTTAGTATAGGTACTTGACAAAATCTTACTGAAAGAAAAATTAATTTTATTAATATCTATTTAAGAATTATCATTTTTTATTTTTAACATCTACCAAAGTTAAGTTATTAATTGTTAAAAGTGTAATATATTTTGAAAATACTTTTAAATGTATTATTTGTTACTACTTACAAGTAGGTATTCTCTATTTATGTTACGCTTACCTTTATGGTGACCAGTTTTTGTTGATGGTGGTCAGGCAATCATCTGTTGCCTCATCTGAGTACCATCTGTTAACTTAATGTGTAGTGATATCACGCCCCCGTGCACAAGTTTGCCACTAAAGTTTCTTTCTTAAGAGGACTTCGTAGCTGCATGTGTTGTTTCTGTCATACACATGTTCGACATAGAAAAAACGTGTTTACTGAGGCATTTACGCTGTCTGAGTAGAACTCGTTTAATTTTGGTTCTAAAGTAAATATACCAATTATAAAATTGAACTGTCAAAATATTTCTGAGGGCAAGAGCATTTTTTCTATTATTCCCAATATAATGTTCATTATATTGTTTAGAAATAGCGAAAATGTCAACATTTTTAAATGGCCTTTAACTTTTCAACATTTAAATTTTTTTTTTTTAAATACTTAGAAATATTGCCACTATTCAGTTTTATAATAAGTACATATATATTTACTCTAGAACCAAAATTGAGTTCACTATTCTACTCATACTTTGTAAACACATTTTGTCTATGTTGTACGTGTGTAGACGGAGACAATACATGCAGGTGTTGCGTCCTCTTAACGTGAATGGAGTATAGTTAACTTATAACATGTTATCTTATATTATGTATAAGTATTGTCATTTTAATTTATCATTCAGTGTTTATAATTGTATGTCCTTTACCTACATTTATTAGCATCTAGTATTTAAGACTAGTTATAATTATATTCAAGTGTCTACAATTTAAATATTTCTATTAATTGATTTAAATTTTATATTTTAGTGTGGAACTTGGCAAAAAAATTTTACAAATAATTGTAGTACTTGTTTATCAATGATTAAAGTCAAATGTAGTATATGTAATGATGTTGGTCATGAATCAAGTTATTGCACAGAAACTTGGCGTCGATTTCATAGTACAGTAAGTGTTACCAGTTTTTATAATATAAAATATAAATTGTTTTAAAAACATTATTAAAACAATTCAAAGAATAAATTAACTGAAGTTATTAAACATTTATTTTGTCGTGTTTTAGATTTCTACTGCACCAGAACCTGAAAGTAACGAATTTGCTCAATCTACTTCTAGATCAAATACCGAGTCAAGGCAATCTAGTTCAAGAAAGTCTGAATCTTCATCATCATTATTAACTCCCATTGTTAAAGAGATTAGTAAAAATAGCCCAAAATCGGTTGATTCTGGTAAATCTAAATCCAAGAAAGCAAAACGATTACAATCTAAGATTAGACATTCAAAAACCAAAAATCAAAATAATCTCACAATTTCTAATGATGAACCCATAAATATTGATGTTAATATACAAGATGTTACATTGAAACGCACTCTAACTAAAAGAAATTTTTTCAAGAAAAAAAAATTAAGTGTTAACAATTAAATACAAATATTGAAAATTTACTATGCAAATGACTATTTACTTAAACATAATAGATTAGATTTTTAATGTGTTAACACATATAGAATTTTTTATGTAGTGATACTATTAAGTAATAAGTATCAATTCAGTTCTTAGTATATAATTATATTAAGTCTAATATAGTCTAGTGTAAATTCTATGATTTCACTTTGTGCTGCTAGTATTGTTTAATACCATGTGATTCGTTGGGTATCAGTTTCGCATGGTAAAGGTTTTTCTATATCAAAGGAAATTTTAATATTGTTTTATCATTTTAATCTACTATTAATGTATCAAAACCTACATTACATTTCCATCATTGCTCACATCAAAATAGTTATAAAAATTCTATTTTATTATTCTCAAATATTCAGTTTGAATAAGAAGATGGATAATTTTTAATTGTTAAACTACCTTGTATTTTAAGTTAATGGGAGTATCAATGTTAAAGCTTATTCATCTATTTTAATTTTCATCCTAATCTTGTTTTTATGCAACTGTATTTGGAGAGTTTTTTGTTATCCGAACCATAAACAATTTTTAAAATTTTTAATAGTTTTCTTTATTGACAGTCCAAGAAAAATTGTTTAAATAAGCGATGGTTTGCCATGATAATATTATGTAGTGAATTCAATTATAAATATATATAAATGCAATGAAATTATTTTATTTTGTAACCCATTGAGTCTTTTTTTTTGTCTATTATATTATAATATTATAATGTATTATAGTAATAATAATATCTATTTTCACATTTAATAAAAATCAATTGTTTTTTTCTTGAGGAGAGGGGGGGGGGTTAAAGTGTATTACATTGTACAAAATTAAAAAAATATATAGTTAGGATAAAACAAAAATTTAAAAAAATTCAATGTAGTTAACAAAACAAATTATATTTTATTTATTTAATTATAAATATTAAATAAGAATGTATTTACAGAATATATTATTAAAAATAACACAAATATTTGTACATAACAATATTATTATAGTTCTAATATTCCATCCTGGTCTAATTCTGATAGATTGTCAGCGGACAATGACACATGAATAGAGTCTCCGAGCAAATCAGTTATGTCATCGTACCTAGACAAATTAAATAGTTATAAATTTTAATTAAATATGAGATATTTGTGTACATTTAAATATAATATGTATATATATATTATATATTTAATAAAGGGTATGGATAATTTATATTGCATTTTATATCCATGAATCACTAATCTAAATAATGTTTTCAAAATTTCATATCAATTTAATTTTATAATTTTTCTTACCTAACTTTGTTCTTTTTTTACCTCAGTAATTAATCTACTTCCACTACTGAGATGTAATGATTATTAAAAGTATAATTAATTTTATGTTTAATTTATAATCATTAATTAAATTTCTTCTATTCATAATTAGGTAGTTTTAATTTAATTTTTATTGAAATTCCTTGTTTTAAATTGATTATTAAAAATTATTGTTAATATTGTACACGTGTTAAAATAAAAACAATTGAATAAATATGTAGTATTGGGGATACAATAGCCTTAGTTTTTGAAGTTGTATATGTATTAAAATAGTTAAAGGTCCCTAGGTTCCTTTTAAATCAATAATTATTTTGAATTTGACCATTTCTTAAAAAAAAAAATCATGTTTTTTTTACGAAAATTATGTGTATCTAATCCTTAAAATTAAAATTTTTATTAATCACGAAAACTATTATAATTTTTTTACTTAACATATACACTGACACATATTTTGTAATATTCAAATTATTAATCACTGATAATTTATTGTAAAAATCATTTCAGATACTTGAGTTGAAATATCTTTTGCGTTGGAATTTACACTAAGATTATAGTATAGGTATTAGGTACCAGGTGGTATATTTAATCAGACATTTATGTACTTGTTTTTCTCACGTATCTTTGTTGTGTTGACATTGCATCTACAATTTAAAATTAATGTATATACATTCACTGAATTTGACAATGTTAACTACTAAGGCTTAAGGTGTTATATATATTCATATTATCATGTAAATAAATTAAATAATTATCCACAATTATGAATTTTGTTTAACTTTACTTTTGTTAACCATAAAAAATTGATGTTCCGTATCAGTGATAGTCAAACGTTATTTTTAAAAAATTCAACTGAAACAATTATAATTTTTTTTTTTTTGTGTTCTATTGATCTGTAAATTTTAATCGTCAGAGTATAAAGTAATTTTGGCCAACACTTAGTACACACGTTTCACATATTCGATTGCAGGATGTAGGGATTTTCTGTCGTATTGCGCAGAAGACAGAACGATGCCGATCTATATATAATATATTTCATAGCTGTTTTTACACTTAAACTCGAGGGAAATTTCTTTTATAATGGTCAATGGAAATCTATATTACACGGTGGCAGTTGTAAAGTGTATTGTAATACCTAATATAAACTAGAATAAAGTTTTTCATATTTTGCGCCCGGTAGGGGAAATCGTCAGCGAATAAAAGGGAGAGGAAATCCCGAAAGAAAAAAAAAACTATTGAGGTACACTTCATGTGTGTAGTGTATCTGTGTCGCTATTTTCATCTCACTTACTGGTCGTACGACGTGGACGCTTGTCCTTTGGGCACAATAGCGAAGTCCGAACGTTTGTGTAAGAAGTCTTTGAACGTGATGACTATGTATAAAAATGATAGCCACAACAGCAGAGCACCTGTATAAGAACAATTACACAAATTCATTCAATAGGTAATTAGAATTTATTTCGAAAAATAAATATATTCAATTTGTCGGCCGTGAAGTTTGTGTCCCCGTCAATATATTATAACTTTTTTTAGCTTATAGAATTTCTTTTCCTTAGCTAGACTAGATTTTCCAAAACAAGTTTTGTTTTGATCAGGTTGTAGAAAAAAAAACTTAAGTAAACTGGTAAAAAAATACGTAGGTATGCGTTTTAAAAGTGAGAAAAAATAGTCGTCGACGCACGGGGACACAAGCGGCTGAACATACCTGTTGTACATAAATTATATATAGATAATAATATACTTATTACCTATTTAATACTATTATATAAACGCTATAGAAAGTTGTTTTGGTATTATAATCCATGGCGTATTTATCATGTATAGAGAGGGGAGGGGGACACCATGCAAGGATGATATTTTGTTTTTGTTTAAAACTAGCTGCTTTACCCGACTTCTCTCGGAAAAAATAATGTACGACTACTATAAAATATAATCTACATACAGCACTATTAGTTCTTGCCGTTATTTTTGTACATAAAATCGTTTAAAAAAAAGTGAATAGAGCTATCAACTGCCCTGAATTATTACAAAAAATTGGTCTGAAATTACTTTTTTTCGATTCCAGACATGATTCCCCCTTTTGATGTACCTACCATAGTGGCATAGTGGCATAGTACCTACCTAAAGTAGGTCCTACCTATACTAAAAATGATTTATCTAATAGTCCGGTTTATCCTGTACACTGCGCAGTATACACAGCGTGTAAAGTTAGAGATTATGATTTTTTCTCGATTTTTATTCTAGATAAAAAGCGCGTTAAGGTATATTATAATTTAAATAACAATATATTGTATAGTTTTTTCTGTGTAATACTCTATTGTACTTATTGACTATATTCTTACCCCTTGGGGTGTTATTATTTATTTTTCAAAATAAATATTATTAGTAGAAACGTGTTCACGGCATGCAGGTTTCAATGTACTGTGCTTTTTGGACAAATCCAATAGATGGGAAATTCGCCTGCGGAGAAGTGGATTACAGTGCTTTGTGTATTTCAGCTTAAGCAATATAATGACTTGGTGAGAAAATCAGTTCAGGTTGTACTTCCGCTCGCGAAAATCAACAACAAATATAAACAACATGGTCAAGTGAGTGGTTCCGTCGGAGTTATGAAAAAAAAACCATTGTAAAAAATGGACAGATTATACGCTATGGGTGTAATCCTATCCTTAATCAATTTTGTAGGGCCTGCAGGAGTTGGGCTTACAAAACTATTTAAGACCCTAATACAATATAGTGCGCTACTGTGCTCTATAAGTTAAAAAAACCCGCTTGACGATTCGACAATTGATTTCAGAGTTAACCTATGAAAACATACTGATTTAAATTTGAGAATAATAAACTAAAAAATAGAATTTTTAAAAATTAATTTTATTACCTGTGGCAACCAAATAAAATAAAAAATTATTATTAATAATAATAAGTTGGTGTCTAACTCATTTTTGCTATACAATATTAGTATTGACTTCATAAATATCTTAATTTTATTAAAATATATTAATATTGTATATTGTATATTGTACTCTAATAAGTAATAGCTTTTAAAATTACCTATAATATTTAATCAATCATTCTAGTTTTAGTATTTTGAAATGGAAGGTAGTATGAATTATTAAATTGTATCAAATAATTATTTTTATAAAAACTATTATTTATTTTTTATTTTAGGAATTTGAAAAAAAACATATATGTAATTGTAGGTATATAGTTACATTTTATTAAATAATTAATATTATTTAATCTTAATTTTAAATTGGGCTTATTTTATAATCACTAGGAATACCTAATTTTTTACTATTTATATGTACATTGAATTATTTGTAATTAATCATTTTTTCAAGTTAGGTACCTACGCGTATTGATTGCCACATTTGCTTGTTGAAATTTAGTTAATAATTTGTTATTTTTCTTTAAAATGTTTGTTTTTTTATCATTTAACTACCTATATATTACAGGTTGATTCATCAACCATGTTTACCTACATTTTCAATTTAATAATTAAATTATTCAAAAACTGTTTTTTTTTTTTAAGTGATTAAATATATTTAAGATCATGTTTTGAAAATTCTATTGAGATTTTTTTGTTCTAAAGTAGTTTCTTATGGCAATACAAACTTCTGTTTTCAAATGAGAATTTCCCGTCCTTTTTTACAGTAAGTTATTTTGTGGTTAATTTTTTAAGTATTTAATTATAAAGTATATACTTTAAAATTCAAATGAGTAGTTTTTCATCAGTTATTAAAATGTTTATATTAAGAGGACGCCACACCCGCATATGTTGTCTCCGTTTACAAGTGCGTACCTATAACATAGAAAATTGTGCTCAGCAGATCACGTTTAGCTTTATTAGTTTAAAAAATTAGAGTAAAATTAAACCTATATTATTTAATTTGATAGTAAGAATGATATGATCTGTGTTCGATATGTTGGTTTTTTATAATAATCATTAAAAATTGGCTTACAAAAATATAAAATTGTAATTATATTGGATCTAGTACCTATTTTTTATACTTGGGCCATTTTTATAAATTGTAAAAGCTGATGAATTATTGTTATAATTACCAAAATGTACAAGTACTAAATAGTTAATCATAGCCAGTATACTTATATGTTATCTAAACCCATTATCATGGAACTATAATTATTATCTTTAGTGCCTACATTTATGAAAAGTTAAATAGGTACCCCAAAAACTATTCGTTCGAAATTCATTTTAATACATAAACATTTTAAAAAACATGATCTGCTAATTAATTTGCAAACAGAAAATATGTGGGTTTTCGTTTTAAACTAGAAAAATATATTTTCACAGAAAATAGTACAAAAACCCTCTAGAGTTTTAAGTAAAAGGTCTTAAAGGACGTTTAAACATTTCAAAAATCAGATTTTAAATATCTGCATTATTGAAGAAAAGAGTGTGAATATGCTTGATAACTTTTTATTATAGGGAAAGGGGATTGGTAATACAAGTGTCGAATACAATATCTTTAATTATAAAATACAATGCATATATTGCATTCATATAAAACAATATTCATAAATCGGCGTACGCGTCACACATTAGATTATCATATATATATATATATAGGCTATATAGCCATATAAGTATAGCTAGGTACCTGCTATGTTAGAAAGCCATAGACCGTGAGGCCATAAAAAGAACACCAGCGAGAAAACTGTGTACAGCAGTGATTTTTTCCAAAGCCTCAACCACAACACTATTTCCCAACAGTTGAATATCGGATTGAATTCGCTTCTATGAACATAAAAAAAAAGTATGGTCATAAAATATTGCATAAAAGTTTATTTATTTATTTACACATATAGGTAGGTACATGATATTATACCTTATATAGATAGGCAGGTGACTAGTCAGAATTTTTTTTTTATAGTGTTTATAAAATTTAAACAGAAACTACAGATGGAGCGGGTTCACACACGGCTTTTCATCGTAGTCATCAATTATCATATTATCAGTTAATATCAATCATAATATTATAGAACAATATGACAATAACATATTTTTATTTTGTAGAAATTTGAAGCACTTGGTACATTTATTTTTTGTATAAATACTGTCCAGTGGTGTTTTAACTACCAACCCCTCTGCACCACCACGGCCTCAACAATCAATGATTAAGATACTGAAAGTATATAATGTGCGTTAGCTCCATTAAGGGGAAATTTAGCAATTAGTGGCAGATTTAGAAGATTAGGTCAGATTCGGACATTTTGCGATCTATAGGCACTCGCAGATATTAATAGTATTATTCCTGCCTTTAAAATTTAAAGATAATTAAAATGGATACACAATAAGAATACAATACATATAATTATAATATGGCAATATGCAGTATTTATTTATTCAATACTATACAATATAACACCTATATTGGATATTTGGATGTACATATTACATATATTGCCTGTTAACCAATATTTTTGAGCATCTTTTATAATAGTATTATATTTATACTTCCATAATATTAAAAAGTTGTTATAAGTTATAACTGTGTAAATTATTATTAATTTTTAAATAGTTAATTATCCAATTTTATTGTATTTCGAACGAAAAATATTTATTAAAAGTATTGCGCAAACTGCAGCGCGGACAGTGTAAAAAATATAAGAGTTTCAAGAATTCATGTTGGTATTGATTCACGAGATATCGAATTTCAATATTTTTTTGTGTTTTTATTGTATTGATGTGACGACAGGCATTTGCGTAATCGAATGTAGGCATAGTAGAACGACGTTTGACGGAAATATTATAAGAACTAACATAATATTAGCTAGGCCCCCTCCCTCAAATAATTCCCAATCTCCCAATTATGTTTACGTTTGGCAAGTATTATTTATATTTTTTTTATTTATATGATTTACTTACTATTGTAATTACCTTTAAATATACTATAATCATAATATAATAACGATTTGATATTACCTATTATATTTAAAAAAACATTAAAATCCGATACTATTTTAGTCTATATTTTAACTTTGGTATCAGTTTATATCGTTCGAATCTGACATTTCGAAAATAAAAACATGAGAAACTTCCTGTCCAATAAAAGTTACGAAGGTCGGCATATTAGCTATTGGTTTTTTTTTATAGTTATGGATATATTCTGTTTGATTATTATTTATTACTACCTAATGATTGTAATTTATATTCAATTATAGGTATCATTAGGAATTATTGTTTTTTTGAAATTTTGAACGAAAGATAATATTTATTTTAATAAAGAAAACAATACTGTTTAATTATATTAATACATTTATGTAGTCACTATATTAACTGTATAAATCAGGAGTGGCCAACATGAATATATTCGCGGTCTCACGGATAAATAATGCAATGACGCCTAGAGCTAAAATATATTTTACATAATTTGATAAATTTTTATAAATGTATATCAAAAAAATTAAAATTGATAATAATAATAAGTCAATTTCGATTTTATAAATAAGATGCAATAAACTCGATGACGAGAGCCACAAATTAGACATCCTTGCTATGTACCTATTGTAGATTGCTGTATAGTGTATGGTGCTTGTGTGAATATGTGTTTGAATGTAAACTTTATTAAAAAAAAATAATTCCCTCCTACTTAATAATTTACTAAATTGCCGTCTATTATGATTATATAATATATTGGTAGATATTATTTTTCTGAATGCCGATTGAAATCAAATTATATTATAGTGCCTATTCGTTGTTACGTATTAATGTATCTATGCTAAAGATCAACTGGCGATAAACTAATTAGTAAACACCAAGAACTTATATTTATGTTGTATCACTTGTATATACATTTTTTTTAATAACACACTATTATTATTAGAAGGCGCCTGTCTGTATTTTCACGGTCTATAATAAATATAAATAAATTAAACGCTGTGAAAGTAAATAGATAATGATTAATAACTAACAGGTAGGTACTAGGTACTAGGATATATTGTCTATTTTATAGCTACACTTATACAGATGGCTAAATATTGTGATATAACCTTCCTATTTGATAAAAAAAATACTTGAATATTATAATATTAAATTATTTTGCATAGTTTCTATTGTTCGGCTGAGTAACAATATAATATATGTTATTATAATATAAAAAAAAAATGTAATCGTACTTTTTTACCCATGTGTTTGTCTTAAAAATAAAAATCCCATTATGTATCAATAAACAAGATTATACATATTTTATACTTACCTATATTTGTATATGCGACTACTCACTCGTAGACGAGAGACAAAGCATTTTATAATAATATGACATATTGTTTTAACAGTGACATTTAAACGGAATTTGATTTAAATATTTATGAAAAATGTACATTATTCAATTCTCTTATCGTATAGTTAACATAACATATTTGTATATTTTTTTTATCCATCATGCTCATGATTTTACCTTAAACCTTAGAATATTTATTACACTAATTAAAATATTATCTATTGTTGAATAATATTAAAATAATTTTGTATTTTATTTAAATTTAAATTTAAAAGAAATCGTGCTTTGCCTAAAAATTACTCGATTACTGTTGGTGGATACAATAGTACATATATTACATACGAACACAATAAAAATAACTTAATTTCATAAATTAATGGTATTCTGTGAACGGAACATTTAAGACTTCTCTTTTTCTACAAAAAAGGTAGGTATGTGTTTATAAAAATAGTTATTTTCTGGACATAAAATAAATGATAAGCGTCTTTTCTTCAATCAGGTATATATTTTTATGTAAAAAATAATATTATCCAATATCCATGTACCCATAATTTATTTACTTATTACATGGAAAAAGTAAAATAAAAGCAATGGTAATGGTAACTATACTTAAAAATAAATTCTCACCAAATACCGTATTTACGGGATATCAACGGTCTTTTTTAGCGATCGAGTGATAACACCAATTTCATTAGTCATTGATTTTAATGAAAAATGTACATTTTTATGTTTCTAAATTAATCTAATGGCCAATCGAAATATTATATGATTGAACGATCGACCTTCACGTGGCTACTAAACGATTAATAAATATATTATATAAACGTATAATAATATATAACTTACTAACCGTGCTTATTATTACCCTTCACAATAATATGAAAATAATAATATGGCTAGATATATTGCTATATTATGGCATAAGCCCCAAAGATATTAAAAATATGCATGTCATTTCACATTTGTGCCAAAGTTATAATAAACAAAAATTATTGGGGCCAATTTAATATTTAGTTTTATAATAATATAAATACAAATATACTATAAATATTTTAATTTATAAATCATTATTTATTAATAATCAATCTTCAAGTAAAATTGTTTAGGTTTGATAACCCTTTAAGTTATATTAATATTTATATACTAACGCACATACGTTTGGTGGTTTTGGATGATAAACGCTTCTATAGTTCTAAATTTAATATCAGCTGGTGTAAAACACACAGATACCTTGAGATTTTTACGCTCTTATAGATACTATTTATTTATTTTTATATCGTTTTGGCGTTTATTGGTTCCCGGCTGGTTTAAAAATAACATACAAATTACAAATTAAAAATCGACTACGATGAACTTTCATTTTAATAATAAAACTAAGTTTTCTGACAAACAATAATTCGCAATATTGTATAGTTTATTTTGAAATCAATGAAAACTTGACCATATTTTTAGTGAAAAATCACAGTCAACAGATTTCAAAAATATTTTAATTATTATCTATTGGTATTCATCGGAACTAATTTAAACAGTGGCATGTAATTTATATTAATTATTAATAACTAATTTGTACACTTTAATTTTATTCGGCCACCAATTCCGTATTTTCTATTTTCAATTATGTGATTACTTTTTGAACACTAAAATTAATCTAATTAACAGTAAGTTAAATATTATATTATGATGGTTTTTTTGTAAAGAAAAAATCTTAGTGAACGCTGATACATTTAGGCATCTGGTATACTAAAATAAATTTTGGTGCAAGTATATGTAATTGCCAATAAGCAATAAGTATCCATTTACTTAACTATTTATAATCAATGAAATGAGTAATTTCAATTTTAAACAGTTTTTTAATTTATATCATAATATATATTATATGTATATAGTCGAAAAATTGGTATTGTTTGTCTAACTTACTTTATGCATACATTTAGGAACAATGTGATAGCCCAAGTAATTTCCAAAAAAAACACCAACAATGCCATTAGCCTGAAAAATACAAGGAAAAATGAGTAAATTATATCATATTTTTTTTGTAATTTATTATGCTTATCAAATCAATAAAATTACTACATTATGGTGCTATTTTATGATGTTCTACATTTTAATAGCAGTGTGATAAAGTTTCTATTTGAGAAAATTGGAAATTTCATACTGCTTGACTTATAATATAGATATTATATTATTATACCTATGTAGTCTATAATTTTCCCATATATTAAAATATATCCGTATTTCAATATAGTAATATTATAAAAGTATGAAATATGAATATACACAATACGAGTACACATATATTTATGTATAGGTAACTACGAAGACCACTATATAGTTTCCTTTTGATATTTCAATCTATTCTGATATGTACGTAAGTTAACGTGTAGATATTATACATGGTGATTCATAAAGAAAAAAAAATAAGTGAATTTGATAAAGAACAAAAAATACTTTAAATGTTGAATACCTATATCCTTTATATTGTATATTATTTTGATAATTTATGATGTACGTTGTGTATTTATTAATAATAGAAGAACATAAATTGTAATGATTAAAGGGAACTTTGTGTAATAGGTTACCTACATAAAACATGGGTAGGTGTTAAAAGAAGCAATTTACTTTTGTATGATTGATATCATGTTAAAAAAAACTCAAAGAGTAAAATAAAGTTCATTGATGAATAGAAAATACATGTATAAAAATAGAACACGATTTAAACTGAATTATATGTATATTGTATACATCTTAAATTTTTTTCATAATGTATGCACATTCAAATTATAAAATTTAAATAACCAATGTATGTATATTGTATATTGTATACTGTATAAGTACCTAATCGCAATTATATAATATATTTCTTTTTTGAATTCAATAAATAGCCAAAAGTCAAATGCACACATCATTGTATTTATATCGAAATTATTAATCTAATAATCATTTAAAACATATTACATTCACTTCATGAACACATTAGTTATTAATAACAACAGGTCAACAACCAAAACAATAATATTATATTGCCATATTGGTATAAGTAAAATGTATAAAATATATGTATTCTACAGACTACAAGTCACAATTTGTCTTTGAATTTATACTTTATAGATTGTTTACCATACTTAAAAATTCAATTATAATTTTAGTACGAAAAAATATAGATTTTAATTATCCAACTTTATTTTTTTTTCCATAATTTCGAGAATGACCAAAATTTCATTATGCAGCACCCTTTTTTGTTTTAAAATACATTAACTTTTTTTTCATCTCTATCACGATGACCTATTTTTTCGTTTATACCTACCTACGTAAATTCTGTTCTGTTTTTGTCGTTAAGAGGATTAATGATCCTACATCATTAAATGTGACGATATCATATTTATACGAGAGAATAGTTGATGACTCAAACTACTTCAACTTTTATTTAAATAAATACAATTCTAATATAAATGTTATTTATATCCTTTATATTAGATAAATATATGAAAAAATTGAATGCTCAAGAAAACATCAGGTAAAATGGTTTATCTCCTAAGTGTGAAATACAATAGTTTTTATGTTTTTATATGTCCATGAGTAATTGTTCAAACTAAAAATGACATTAAAAAAAAAAAAAAAACGATTTTGTTTTTAATAAATCACTTGAATTTATATTAATAAATATTCAGAAAATAGGACATATATATATATATATATATATATATATGATATACATATTTGAAATAAGTTAAGTCTGAGTACATATAATTAAAATAGAGCTACTGAATTCGGGTAATCTGATTGATGTTTACAAGTAATTATAACTATTAATTAATATATATGTATACCAATTTTATACAATTTATGCTTGATACTCAGATTTAAAGAAAAGGTTATACAGCAATATGAAATATTGAATATTCAAATAAGTATAAATATAAATAATATGCCTAATGTGATTTGAGTATGTACCTTTTTGATTTTATTTAAAAATAATAATTACAACACAATATAATTGAATGCTGTAATGACTAATGCAATTTAGTAAAAAGTTTTTGATTCTTATATTATATTAAGTAAAATAAAACTGTGTACTGTATAGGTAATTATTATATGTACTTTATAGCTTATAATATATAATATAAGTAAATAAATCTAGATATAAATGATATAATATAATTGTTATAATTTATAGATATAAATTAATAATTTATGTTGTTTTTAATGGTCGTATTCAAGAAATTAATTTTATTCAAAAATTGGCCATTTAAACAGAAAATTAAAATCTAAGACAAATAACTGTTTTCTTCAGTAGATATCTGGTAGGGAGTATGGAGATAATGTAGTTTCTGTAATCTCATAGATCTAGATTCTAGTGTATAATGTGATACATTATTGTGAGTGTGAGATGCATATTATATCTTATTGATCAATGCTTATACGAATACGAATGGTGATGTAAAATATATTTACAGATAAGCCGTTCAAGAGAAGTTACCTGTCGGCGATTGAAAAAAAATTCTGTAGGTAGCAGATAGTAGTTTTAGTAGTAGGCAGTAGCTACTTTAGTTATATTAGTATTACCAATATTTATACCTATGGTCTATAGTAATATACTAATATTACTACTATAGCATTATTGGTAGTATAATAGTTATATTTTTTATAGTAGGTAAAAGACATTTTAAATGTCAATACAAAAAAAAAAAAACAAAACCGTTAATATATTTATCGCAAAATGACCTTCTCTGTACAGCATTGATGTTTTTTTTTATATTATGAAAGTCCCATTAGTCAACATACTTGTTCAACATATTGTCTAAATATAAACGAAGACTATTAAACAACAACAATTAATATTTATGTTGTTCGATTAACAACGGAAAAATGTCTGAAAGAATTAAAATTCGGTTTGGGTGGCGGTGGGGGATGAGTGTAAATTACTCTATCAATTAAAAATACTCAACTCTCAACAAATTATTACTTTTTAACATTTTTATTTAATAATTTATAAGTATAATAATTAGTTGTTAAATTGTATTATAATTAATCCAAACATAATTAAAAAAATATTCGGCCCAGTCTAATACAAGACGTTTAGGAGTCTTTCCAACTAACGTGATTATGAGATTTTTTCTGGTTTGTTTATTTTTAATAAGATTATTCTATAGAGCATCTCCTTAGTCCTCAGCCACCTAACCTTTTGGCGTTTCTGTATGTAATTTTATATTTTGTAAAAAAATCAATATAATAGTTCGATGCGGTTATTCTAACCCTAACTTTTCTATTTTATTCTAGACTATTTTTCCATCGGTTTCATCACATAGTGCGTTCAGTTTTAATTTCAAAGGTCTACCGAGACATTTTTAGCAAGATCAATTTCATAATTTCCCTGCATATAATATTGTATCGTTATATTACGTATTAAATTTAATAGTAATTAATCCTTCAAAGGCCATAATGTTTTTAATATCTTATCAAATCTCAAATATAACTTTAAAATATCATCAAGAAAAGAAAAAAATACATAAGTACTATAACATTTTTTATATTAAATCAAAGATATTATTCAAGGCCACTTGTATTTGTACTCAAATGATTAGTTGGGCTTCCGCATACTCAGATTTTATTTATTTTGATAACGACTTTTGAAACAACTAAGCTAATTTTATTAATACTTCTTTAAATTATTAATTATCTGAATTTTAATGAAGAACTTATAAACCTTTGAACAAATCTTGTTTTTGCACTGAGAAATTTAATTTAAATTTAATGTGAAAGAAAAACAAGTAACAGCTACAATTTCTATTATAATACGAAAATTGTTTAAGCGATTTTACCATATCAAAATATCAAATTATTTTTACGAACCTTTTTTATGGTTCATCAATGGACATTAGTTATCTATAAAATGACGTGTAATAAATTCTTAAAAGAATTATGATTTAATTTTTCACGTGAACTTTTAAATTTGATTATAATTACAGGTATAATGTAGTTGATGATGGAAAAATATGTAAGTGTATCTTATTAATAAATTACATATATACACAGTTATATACTTACATGATATAAAGTCCAAATTCGTGATGATGTATCGTGATGTCGACACCTACCCCGAACATTACTGAAAAATTATAGATTATAATATATTAATGTATGTATTAGTATTACTGCATTACAATTATAATTATTTCGCGTATTAATATATTTAATATTTATATACTTCATCTATTGCACTATTATACATATATACTATATAGTTTATACATACAATTTTATAACTATGAAATTTCGAATAATGAAGTAATTATAACAGGAAAAGTATTTTCAAATTGTAGATAGGTATACGTGATAAACTGTGTAATTATTATTTTATTGCTGAACAGATTTTTTAAATTTAGACGTTTTTGGTGCAATTTTTATTTTACCTTATTTGAATTTGAATTCATTACAAAAATGTATAAAAAAAAGAATAATAATAATAATTATAATTATTCTATTTACCTAAATTTTAGATACTGAGCTATGAATGTAATGATTTTACAATTTTAAACGTTTTTTTCTATCTGTCATCTCCTTTTAGGGCTGTAAATATACACCGATTTTTAACTTCGGAGATATTTTTTGGTAGAAAATTTGATCTAGTTGATAAAATTTAGTTAAAAATGACCAATAATAATAATAAACAAAAAGAAAAAAAAATTAGGAAACATAGTAAATTTACTTTAAACCAGTATTCGACAAAATAGATTTTATACTTTAGAATAGGTTATATTGAAATCAAATAATCTAAAAAATTATATAAGTAGAATTTTTTAAATTTAAATTTGGACAAAATTACATATTTAAACGATAAATAATTATGATTGTTATTTTGTTGTAATAATTCCTAAATATTATTTGTGGGTAACTTGAAACTATTGCGGATTGCGGTTATTGTTATTATTATAATTTAAAACACAATGCAATTTTCATAATATTTAAATCATTTTTAAGATATATATACAAAATATTTATATCAAGGATTTATTACTGTTTTATGGTAAAGTAGTGATATTGATTATTGATTTAAAAGTTAATAATAATAATTTTATATTATATGGTATAAATATACCTACATTATCATAATAATTAAATTTTAATAATAATATTTTATAACTTATAAGTCATATTTTCGGTAAAAATTAAATCATACTATAGTACTTACACTAAAAGTAAAATAAATTACTTTAATAGAAATATCGAAAAGCTTATGAAAGATACTTAGTGATACAGACTGAATAATTTTTTTTATGCAAAGATTGAATTAAATTTAACATATTATAGATTACACTGAACTAATCTTCAATGACGAGGTACACTTGGAACTTACTAAACTATAGAACGATTTACTACTTTCTCTTCCGTTTTTATTGTTTTCATTATTTAAAAGTTTTTCTAAAAGCTCAAAAACGTTTCGTTGTACTGGGAAATACTTTAAATCGGATAAAAAGAACAAATAAGTTAAAAAACCACACACATTTACCGATCAAATGTACGACCGTTTATTTAATGGAATATAGGGTACTAGGTATATGTTTAACGAAAGAAATTTATGTGTTTTCTTACCGATAGCGGTGAACACGCCGAAAATCCTTATTACGTGAACGAGCTTGCCGAGAATCGACGCGGTTTTTGAATATTTGTAATCGTTCATTTCCTTCGTAGAATACATCCCTTCTTCTTGGAGCACATATATACTCAAACACGCACACTCACTGTAAATCGTATGTATTATATAATATAAACGTGAGGTATTATATGGTCAACCGACGACGATGCAGCTTCTTCTCGCGTTGCTGCCGTATGTTGGTGGTTACTTGACGACAGCGGAGCTTCCAAGGGATGTGACCATCATAGCGGTTGGTGGCAGAAACGAGTGACGACGACGACGACTGCACAAGTGAATCTATATACTACGATGAATGTACAGCAATATTGTTGGTATTGCGTACGATCACCGGGTCTCAGCCAAAAAAAAAAAAATCACTGACTTAGTTTTTTCCGAACTAAAATTTCTACCGATGAAACTTTTTTACCAAACGCGATCATATTATAGCAACAGTGTTCACAGGATTCGAGTCGTAGGACCACTACTGCAGTCGCGGGAGGCTAACGCGTGTAACCATGGTATTATACATTATCGCGCGTATAACACGGTAACATAACGTCATATTATTATACGCGTGCACAGTCAAACAATAATTATTTGTCTGCCAAACCGACTCACCTTCGGTCGTGCTGACCTTATGGCGGGCGTGCGCGCGTACACAAGTTGATGTGTACGAAAATAAAAATGAAAAAAAAATAAATATATATATATAAATCGTCGCGCACACACAAGTTCGCCATGGAAGCGGAAGCGGTGTGGTGGTGGTAGTGGCGAGTCGTGGCAGGGAAGAGTAAATATAAATCGTAAATAGGATATGGCAGCGACGGCAGCGTTAGCGGGCCACTTTTTGCGTACGGTACCTACGCGTGCGTTTCCTAGTAGAAAAGACCTTAAAAAAAAAAAACTGTGGTCGACTATGATATTATAATATTACTTATATGTAAGATACGTGGTCAACGGTGGAATACGCTGCACTATATAATAAATATTATAACATCGGAGTATATACCTATAATATATTGTATTGATAAAATATTTTCTTTATTGTTTTCTTTAACAAATTTTTGTTTTTAACGTATTATAGTTTTTTTTTTTTTTTTAGGTAAATGCGTTCATGGAATATTTTTATGCCCGTTGTATAATCACGATGGGGAACAGTAACCTTTTTTCTTTAAGCTTTTGATACTTTTGCCATCGATCGATATTTCAAAACACACGTTAATCTAGAAAACAAAACAAAATTCATACATTTATTATAGGTAGTATACATTTTTCGATTTTCTATACACAATACACATATTATTATGTTGTACAACGAACCAGCTGTAGTGTATAACAAATAATTTATTTGATGTATAAAATATAAAAAAGGTTTCATCAGATACTGTTCACATTATATCATAATCATACATATTACTATATTAGTATATTATTATCATAGACTCACATTTGAGTAATTTGGTAAAAACTATGATGGAAATGGACTAGTTTACTCGCAAAAATCGAAAGCATAACCTATTTTTTTAATTTGAACAAAAGTTTTAAAACTTATTTTATGGCTTAGAAACAAATCGCAAGTACTCATATCGTTAAAATATAATATTAAGTGAGTACATGAGAAATCATAAAAAAGGTGCTATAACTTGTTTGAAAATAAATAATGTAATGTTAACCCTATAATAATTATAATTCATGAAATAATATTATTAAGTTATTTTTGTAATCTAGAAAATGTTATAGTGTTGATAAAAATCATAAAAGAGACGTGAAATAAATGTACATATTTTATACTTGTAATTACATGCATTAACTTAAAAAAATAATATTTTTATCTTATATAAATGTATTGTATTTTTTTTTAATTTTAGAAAAATTATAAATTTATACTGTTGATTAATCTATAGGGGAGTACCTTTTTGCCCGCCGCAATTATTACTCTACTGCCGAATCGAAAGTATAGTAATCCCATAAATTGATTTATATGTTACAACTCTTAGTCCGGTCTTAGGTACAGGTACATATAAATTATGTTTTTATTTTTATATTTAAGATATTTTTTGGGTATGATCTTAGAAAAACCCAGAGTTAGGGAATACAATATACATACGTGATTACTGC
The DNA here is from genome assembly GCF_020184175.1 of Aphis gossypii. Taxonomy (NCBI): domain Eukaryota; kingdom Metazoa; phylum Arthropoda; class Insecta; order Hemiptera; family Aphididae; genus Aphis; species Aphis gossypii. The sequence goes on along the minus strand of NC_065532.1, from coordinate 17,496,897 downwards.
AGGCATGTATATTATAATATAAATTGTGTTATAAATTACTTACCGAAGTGTTGACGTGAGTTGCAACTGAAGTCACTGGTCTCGGTAATACGTGGTTTCTCCCAGGCGTGCTAACGGCGGAAAACCAGCGTTTTTTCTTGTCTACTATCTTCTGTAAGAATAATAATAAGTAATAACAAATTATAATTATATAGGTAGTCATACACGTGTATTCATATCGACAGTCGATCAATGATTTATTGCACAATATAATCGAGCGGTTTATTTTCCTTAATAATTTATTTATGCCATAATATTATGCGATTGTAATGGACTAAATAATGTTAATGTTTTATATAGTTTATATTATGAAATGTATTTTTGATATTTCAATTGTGTATATAGAAAGTTAGTAGGTGTAGTATGTGACATATCATTATTCATTCAAGTCCATAAAATAGATTAAAAACTATTAAAAATTTAAAACTTTATATTTTCATAAACTATTATAAAGTTTACAATACATTGAGGAGTAAGTACTTACAATCAACATATTATACCTAGTATATGTTTTGATTGACATTAAAGATGTTAAATATAATTTGATTCAATTATTTTTATGGTGTTCATTTAGACTTGAAGTATAATGGTACAATAGTCACGCGAGGTTGAAATCAAATGAAATAATGCCTACTACTTATCTATATATATATGCATTTAATTGTTTTGGTATATAGTATATAATACTGTATAACATACATTTTTTTTTTTATTAATATGTAGACTGAATAATAATTCATTCATCATTGTGGTTACACATATTACACATCTCACATTTTATTTTTATATTGTAAGAATGACTTGTCTAATAAAAACAAGACAATAATTTTACATGATCACAATAGTTGTCTAGTACGTTAGCACCTGTTATAAATTATTCACGACCTTCAACTAAAATGTTGCCCTCCTTAAGTCTTAAGTATAGGATTGTGTATTACAATATATGTAAAATATTATATATTTACTGTCATTTTTCTGTTCATATCAGCAAATACAAATAAGTACTTACTTAAATAGTATCTGAGCTCTGAGTCTACAGAAACATAGAATATAAAGTAGGTTTATACTTTATAGACATATAGCAAAAATAATAATTAATAACTTTGCTATTTAAGATAATTTATGTTTACTATTGTATGTAGCTCTCTAATTTTATGTCACTTCAATAACTAAATTGACACTGTTTTTAATCGACCGAATAATTTTAAACAATTTGGTCTTTGAAGGTACCTACCTCGTATAAAGCGGGGTCAATATCTAAGCTACTATAGGCACCACATGGTTTAATGATGTTCATTATTCAGTTTGAACAGATTCAATAGCTCAAACCAAGAGCAAGGGATACGTATTATGTTATTCAGTTATAATTTCTATGTAAACTCAAAATGTTATGGGAATATTAATGAACTTCATAACTTGGTACACATTTATTGATATATAAATAAGGTAACTTTTATTTTGGAATTTTAATTTTAATTTTAATCTTTAATGGGGTTTTATGTTAAGATTAAATTATAAGTTAGGTTAGACTGTCTTCTAAATTATGATAATAATAATTCAGGTTTGTTTAAATCATCGAATATCTGTATCTACGAATACGTCATAATATAGGTACTACCTACGTTATACTATCATTATTTATTAATTTATAACATTTTCATAGATACCTATCCAATTAGAATCCAATTATATTTTTAAGTATAGGTACGGAGTACACAAAACATGAAAAATTGTGTAGGTATATTTGTCTCTCGTGCGTCATACAAAATACCTATAGATAAAGCGTTAAGAATTATACAACTTACCATTTGATGGGTTTCGATAGGTGGTAAAACATTTACGTTGTTATTTGGCCACTTTTTTTTTTTATGTTCTTTGTTACTGTAAAACATGATACAAACATATTTTTTTAAATAAAATGTTTCTTTCAGTTATTTTTAATTTAAATAGACATTATGTTCGCATATTGGCGTCATTTTATGGTACACCCACCAAGAAATTCTGAACGAAGATAATTTAAAAAAACTTATAATTATTCATAAAAGATTTAGCTGTAGACATGAATGAATTTAGTACTTAAATTAGTAAAGAAAATTGTCTAGAATATTATGGAACTAAATATTATGAAATTTAAATCAAAAATAATCTGATTGCATTTATCATTATTATAACAACATATCTATACAATCTATACTCTATAATATATGACCAAACTTCCCTAATTTTTAATTAGTAAAACTTACTTTCGGAATTTTTTAACTTTTGATGACTTACTATATTAATTTTTCTAACGAATAAAAAAATATTTATATTAAAAATATTTGTAGTCATATTATGCTTCACTACAAAGTGATATATTATAATAGTTATTAATTTATTATAGTTATTATATAAGTATATAACTATTGATTTCCAGACTGAATTTTTATAGAAAACATGCATAATAACTTATAATATAATATAGGTATACATTTTATGTTACATTGTTTTGAGAAGTACTCGTAAAATTAATTTAAGTTATCCAAATGATGATTAGGGGAATAGAAATAAAAACAAATGTATATCAATGATATCAAATAATTATTTAAACTATTGATTAAAATATTTAATTATTTACTTTTGTTGTTGGCACACAAGTCCACTTTGGTTAATTGTTTCTAAATTTGAACGGGACGATTTAAACATTATTGACGGTCTGCTAGTTGGTAGTATCGATGAAACAATTAATGCAGACTCTATTCGACCAGAAGAATTTCGTCGCGATTCTAACATAGATTGTCTTTGGCATACGCTTTTGATGCTAGTTTTGTCTAATATTCGTTGCCATAACGTTTCCGTCATGATCTTTACAACCCGATCTCGCAATAAATCTAAATCCCTGTTGTTAGCGGTTGACGGTTTACTGCGAGCCTTGCATTTTTGTTTATCATCCTCCTGAGTCTTTTCTCGTGAATATTCGATTCGTTTTCCAATTATTCTGTAATTTTCAATATTTTATAATGATACAAATCTGAGTTTCTAAAAAAATATATATAATAAAATAATAAAAACATTAGTATGATAGACACTAATAGTCAATAGGTACTAAATCTGTTGTCGTAGTGTTTAATATGTAGTGTTATAGATTCTAACATAACTAAAAAGAAACCATATATGCTTTATTATGTAAATAATAAAGTAAATAGTTGTATTCCTATTTAATTTGTACACAGCTATACCTACAAATATTAGAACATTATCTAAAGTCTGAATACATAAATGGAAACCAATATAGTGAGATAGTGAGTATTATAATATACAAATATTTAAGTTATAACTTCTACTAAGATACCTAAAGCAATAAAATACAAACAGTAATTTAATTGATTTCACAGTGAGTGACGTATATGATGTATATTTATCACAACATTATCATAGTGTTTTATATTTTTGAATACAAAATAAATCAAGAACAGTAAAAATGTTGTAAATCATTGTACCTAATAATTGTTATAAACATTTTTAGTCTACTATTGTAGATCATGAATACGAGAAAATAACAGAATTAATAACACAGTTAAATTACCTTTACTTTAAACTATAATTAAAATATAGGAATAATTTATTTATTTTCATTTAAAGTGTCGATTTAAATCTATAATGTTTTTATTTAAGATTGAATTAATTAATTTTCAAAAATTCTAAAAAAAATATATTTGTATTAAGTTTTGGCAACTCAATTATTTGAACTCTAATTTTTAATTAATATTTTTTTATTCAAAAAATACAAAGTTGTATTATTATGATTATTATTAATAATATACTATATAATATTACTAATATTATAGTAGGTATTGTTTTAAATAACTGAAGGATCTCCACAATTCCACATTAATTAGATACCAAAATATATTAAACAGATATAGGGAAAAATACCTATATTCATATTTTATTCCATTATTATATTATGATTTGACATTACATTTTTAATTTAATATAATTGATTTCTTTCGTAAATTATTATTAAAAAAAAATGTATTTGAATTTCATAAACTTAATTCTTTGTATTGCAGCTTGAAATCAAAGACATTATTTTAAACTCAGTAAAATAATTAAATCAAAAATATTTCTAATGATCAAACAAAATATTTTACATTGAGATACTCTGATACTATTCTACAACAAATAAATTGTTTGTCAATAAAAGTATTTGTATTCAAACGTCTACTTATATTGTTAAAGCAAAACTTCTTTGAATGAAAAATAAAACAACAAATAATCACATAAATGATTTTTGTCTTTTACTATTTAACATAGATTTATAGTGTACAAACATTGACATAAAAGGACTAATTTTTAAAATGTTTAAAGTATAATTTTTGAAAATTTTCAATAAATTATGTAACAATAAAATAAAATTATATTGAACTGATTATCTATTTAACAAATAAATCTGTACCAAAATGAAAATAAACGCCCCTGAATTCTGACTGTAATGAGACATTGATATAAAATATATTATGTGTTTACTGAAGTCATAATTAATGATAAGTTAATCTAAGAAGAATAAATATTTAACAAATGTATTTAACCCACAATGCTTTCAAATTTATTAATTTTATAAATTATAATCATTATTCATTATTATTCGACTAATGTTAAACTATATACATATTAATTATATGTTTAATTTAAATTATTTAACTAAAATATGATTTAAAGGAAAGAATAATGTACGAAGTTAATTATAATTTATAGAAATTTAATAAATTCCAAAAATGTACAAATTTAAAGATCTTTATCGCATTTTAATGAAAAAAATATTTAACCTTTAAAATAAATATCCAAGTATTTTTATATTTTGAGTGAATTACAAACTTTGACACTAAACCTTTTATAAATAGCTCACCCAACCTTTATGTATATTATAGCTTGATATGTTGCAATGTATATTCTGTATAATTTACAATATTGACATCAGTTAAGTATAAGTATACATTAAATGTAAATAGTAGGAGTCTGTAAGTCAAGTTTGGGATTGTCATTTAACCTAAAATATATTCGTCGCCTATCACAAAATCAATAGAAAAAACTTGTCTTAAAATATCTATACTAAGTGTGAATATATATAGTTAAAAACATCTAATCAAAATCAAATAATATTAATCATAATTATAAAAAATTTTTTACATATCAATAATATATTTATATGAGTCTAAAATTTAAATAAATTAAAACCTACAGCAGGTTAGGAGGCATAGTATATTATACATATTTACATATTATATTATGCTAAAATAATAAATATTAAATTTATTTTTAATTTGTAATAGAGTAAGAAAGGTTTATTCGTACTTCTTCTAATTTATAACTTTTGGATCTGTCATCAGATAAATCTAAAGACTCATTATGTTAAACATATAATGTTTTAATTAGAAATGGGACATATTATATTACGTGTCATACTATTTAAAATATTTATTTATAGGTTTAACTTGTCGAAATCTGATGTTTTTTTTTTTAATTTAAAAATGTAAATTAATATTTTATAATAAATTTGAAAATTAATTTTTATATAGTTCTCAATAACTATGAACGACATCATCATAAATATGTATACCTACCTAAATTACGGGTTATTATTATTTATTATATATTTACTAAACTTTGTCATATTATGATTAATTAATGAAAGTAATTAAAAACCAAGTCATATTTAAAATGTTGTAACTTCCAATTTAGTGTTAATGCAAATACAATACCATAAAAAGTTTTTGATTAATATTATTAAACTTAATTCTATATTACGGTTAACCATCATCTAAATACTTTAAAAATTAAAATAATGCCCATAATAGTATAGGTAATACCGTAGAGAATTCTGATATTTGACTGTAGTACATAAACTATATTAAAATATTAATAAAAATCATGCGTTTTACCATTCAAATAAATTATTCTTTTTTGATTAAAGCGGGATGCTATGACTGGTATATTTGACAAATAGTCACTAGTGTATGTACTTTCATTCCATAAAAAAGATATACAAATATACAGTTTTATCCATGTACTATTAATTTCTATATATACGTGTTTACTGAAAATCGTGATGGTAAATTTGGTACAACTCAAAGGAATGGTAAATACACTTAAATATACTTCAATAGTTGCATTAGTTTTCCCGCTACTTGTTTGTCTAGTTATGGAAATGTGTAGTATAGTATATAAGCAATCAAATGTAGCACTACTTTTTAGTGAAAAATAAACCTCTAAGGAAAAAGAACTTTAGATGGAAAAAATAGTAAAATATTTAAATATGGGATATAAGTCTTCAGATATAATAATGATAATGAAATAATTATCGCGAAATAAAAAAAAGCAAAAACTAAAGTGGCGAAAGAAAAAAGAGCAAAATCCAAAACAAGGAAAAAGGCCAATTTTTATACATAGTTATTTACATCTACTCGTTTTATAGTGAGAGTTGAGGGATAGGTAATGTTTATTATTATCGTTATGTTTTTAAAATTAAATAATACAATTTTTTTAAGTATAACAGAGTGATTATCTAACCTCAACAATTGATTTGGTTTAAGGATGTTACAGTTTACTAATTTTTTCAATTGATTTAGTAAAATAACTGGTACACGGGTGGGTCAGATTTATGGAGGTCTTCGTTGATTAAATTATTTAGATCATATTATTCCTTACATTGTTTATACTAATTTAAAAAAAGGTTGTACTCAAAGATTGTATTTACAAAAGGTTAAAAAAAAAATCAAAGGATTCAAAAGACAAATCTCGAATTTCTATGTATTTTTTAAATCTCGTCATACTCTCACATAAACAATGCGCGCGCACTTCTTTGGCTTTTTTTATTATCATTAGTATCGATTGTATTTTAGATTTTTTTATATTATATGCAGATTATGATGTGAGCTTATCGCGCACTACTTTTATACGTATTGTCTATACTTCATTATTTTCAATCTATTTCCTAATAAATTGTATAAATTTAATATTATTCTCACCTATTATGTTTTTGTGAATTTAATTTATTCAATAATATTGAATAATTAATTATTGGTTTAAAATATATATTATTTTATTAATTGAATGAATACGGGCATGGGGTGTACATTTTGAACATAAATATAGTAAAATCACTAAAATCTACTATTATATATCTCTTCAACTTTATTTAGAATTAAAAATAAAACTATAATACACTACGGCGTTATCTATAGGCTTTTTAGGTACATCCGGGTCTTGGGTGTGTTTCGCAATTTATTATTATCTTATAAGTATCTTATTATTATCTTATAAGTTATAACAGTACATAATATAAATCATACAATAATTACATACATACCTAGATATTATTAATTAATACAAACTGATCCACAATATTAACTAAATGCACTTTTTAAGAATAAACTTAGTAGTAATAGATTTTATTTTTATGAAGATATCGTATAATATTTTAAAATAGATCAATAAATATTTAAATTTTGTTTAAGCATTTAAATAGATTTTTCTCATTTAGACTAAGTAAATTATACATAACAATACAGTTAAGTTATTTTTTTTTTTGGTTTAAGTAACATCAGTAAGGAGTCATTATATAACAAAATATCATAATATTATAATCAATATGGCAATAATTTAACATTCTAATCATATTTCCTTTTCACCAATATTGAACGTTTATTAACTGCGTGGAAAGTTGAGTTTGTTATACTGCCTATACTTTACTATGTATTAGGATAATACTGCATATTTATTAAATATTCTAGATATTGAAGAATTTGTTTTATAAACTAATCATATATAATATTGGCTAAATATACACTATACACATTACACATACTATTATTTCTATACTTGTCAAATATACCAGTTGCGAAAACTCTGTATCTCAGTATAAGCAATAAAGAATAATTTACAACCACAGTTATTACTATTAATTCATACTGTAAAAACTTAATTCAAGAGTATTTATTTATTATGACGTGGTGTATAACCAATAAAATTTATTTGATATTGTACCTGTGTATGAAGAATATCGTGTCATTTATAGCTGACAATAATATTTAAGTTAATTTGAAAGTAGGTACACTCATTTGTATATTTATCGTGAATAACACTTATAGGAAAAACTATAAATTTTGAAAATAAAGACCTTAGGTGTGGAATTTGTTTCCATTGTTCATATTCAGAGCGTAGTCGATTGTGACATGCATCAGAAAAATTTTCTTCATCGTGGAGTATGCGTTGTGCTTCATTTATAAAATTGGTGACTTGATAACTATCTTCCGCCTACAAAATTTAACCGTTAAACGATTATGTATAACATTTTAGGAGTATTCAATACATATATATATACATACATCTAACCATGAAGCAGTTGAATCCTCTGGTGTCATAGGAACATAATTTTCAAGAACATCTTTGCTGCTAAATAAAAAATAAAAACATAATTTTTAAGTGTGATTAAAACGCATAATGATTATTGTTATTGTTTAATGTTTCTTGTAGATTTATTTTGCAATTTTTAAAAACTTGTAAAGTTTATAACAATAGTATACATATTAGAATAGACTAGAGTAAACCTACCAGTATGAATTTGGTGATGTGGAAAATTTAGACTCAACGGTATTTTGCTTGTTAATTAAATTGCTTCCGACAGACATATATGATGCACGAACATCGTTTAGTTTCTTCCGATTCGTCACCGTCATAGTTTGTGTGATTATTGTCTTGTTGGATTATTCTCTTAAGAGAAAATGCGTACGACATAGTTTTGTGCCACATTCGTAGGTCATGAAAATTAAAGTTGAATCGATACATCCACTGCCTAGGCGACTAATGTACAAACTTACAACGAACAGCGGAGTAGCGTATATGTATGCACAGGGCGCACCAGGTGGCTAAAGAAAAATACTCAATGATGTGTAAGCAATTTATATATGTATTATGTATATATAAAAAAATCTATTTTTGTTTGAACAAAAATCAACTTCGTAAAAGCCTAGATTAGGTAATATTATTTAAACAAAATATGTAAGATCATCGAATGTTTCGAAACTTACAAAATAAATATGTATTGTACTTTGTACTCTAATTATTCATTGGATACCTACCTAAAAATATAAATTTAATACAAACTATATTAAATTTATTTATTTTAATTTAATTCTATATTATTTTATACTTTAAAAAATAATATCGTCCATACTAAAAATATAAAAATATTATAACAAATGTAACAATGAATTTCTAATGGCAACGTTGTAAAGAGTTTTAAGAAAAAAAATATTTTTTTTTATCTAAATACTGTAAAATAATGTAAGTAAATAGGAACTTATTCAATTCTGTATTAAATTTTAACATTTTATATTTTAATTTAGATTAGTAAAATGTATATAAACAACAATAGGTACTTTTTTCAGAAAAATTTTTTAACCGATTTTAATTTCTACTTCTCAGTAATAAGATGTATAGCATGTATTAAGTATTAATATTATATGATCATTATTACTAACTTTAAAGACCTTATACTTTTCAAGAAAATTTATCACAGATCGAAAATACCTAGTTTTCTAAACATCATGTAAACATATAAAAAATCTGCAAAAAAAAAAAACAACAACAACAAACAATTACATGGAAGTTATTTTGAGTTATATTCATTTTAATTATTTTTTTTTGTCATGGTTTTTAATTCATTTTAATGGTTTTAAATTAAAATATAATACAATAAAATAGTTTTTTTTTATATATAGTAACTTAAGATTGAATATAAAAATTAAATTAATGAACACTGTATTTAATAAATTAAAAACGTTAATATTACCACATGATTCAATTAAAAGAATAAGTTATTATAAAATTACTTAAATACTAAATATTAAAAAAATCCTAAAAAAATTCAGTAAATCTTCAACGATTAAATAATAATTGCTGACAGAATCCAATCCTCCATAAAAGTCTGAGGAAATTATTCTTAAGCTTAACAACAATTAACATAAAATCAATAACCTGGAATTACAAAGGGGATCAGAACAATTTTTCCAATATGGTAATTGTGGTAATCAAGTTAAATAATATTGCACAATTTTATTGTACATCGGTTAAAGCCAAGTGAGTCCAGTGCCTGTATCTGATTTTCTAAAAACAATATATTCATTGCTTAATTGAGAATATATATAATATATATATATATATTTAACGGAAAGGTAGTTGTAAAATATATAGTGACACTTTTATTTATATATTTATATAATTATGATATACTAAAGAGATCTTAAATTTATATAAATATAAACACAATTTTTATTTTTATTTTTTGATATTTTTATTTATAATATCATAATTACTTTTACAGAAAGTTAAATATTTCTTTTTTTTTTTAATTATTTTATGATACATTAATAATGTTAATATTTTTTACTTTAAGGAGTGAGACTTTTTTTTTTTTGGTTGTAAATAATAACAATATGTTATATGCAACATATAGGTACCTACCTACTAAAAATTTGTTTACTGTATATTCTATTCTATACATATTTGGCGAGTATACTCAGATAGTTTTCATCAGTATTTAGATCAGTATTTTTAAATGCTAAACAAACTAATGATTACTTATTACTTTAGTTTAATAAAGCTATTAGATAAATCGCATATAGAATTAAATTGAAATATAATTTATTATAATAATTTGATGTTTTAAATTATACAATTCATTCTATCTGGTTAATTATAATAAGTAATATTAAAAATACGCACATTGTTGGTACACTAATACATAATATTATGATAAAAAAAATGTATATGGATAAGATATTAATACTCAAATGATAGTTTAAAGTCAGGTTAATGAAAATATAAACTTATAATTTAGTTAAACTTTTCTAATATAAACCATTCATTAACTGCGTTGGATGTACACGATTAAATGTAGGGATCAATCAAAACACAAATAGTAACGCTAAACTGGTATTTCAATCAATTTCACTTGTATTACGAATCACATTTAGAAAGCTCTTTAGAAGGTTTTAAGTAAAGGTACATCGAAGAATTTACAAATTACAAATATTTACCTCTGTATAATAATGTTTTACGTAAATAATTTCATTACTTATTGTATAACTATCCGACATGTCACTCACAAAATATTACAATTTTATAAGTGTTGAAATATTTAATGTTACCTAAAAAATTAATTGAAAATCTCTTGTAAATTAATGTTAATAATTTCTTAAACTAGGGTTATTATATTTAAATTTGCATGTGACACATTTGACACGAGAAAAGTATAGATAAAATAAGTAAAATTAAACAAATAAAATAAATATGTAATCAACAGTCAACTAAGATATATGTAAAAACTAACTAGGTTATAGTAGTTATAATATATATAAATAAAAAGCGAATCAACAAACGGATCACTAAAACTTGAAAAAAATAATCAAAAACGTATCTTAAGTTCATTAAGTAATTTCATAGCTAAACTAGGGTTGAATAATATAATATAAAAAGTATAAGATGAACTAACTTATGGAAGACGAACGGATAATAATTTAGATAAGTAAATTATTATTTTGAAATTTTCTTATTCTTGTATCACAAAGTGGTAGGAATATTTATAAATGATTATTGACCGCACAATATGTAATTGTAATACAAACTCTGTTACAAATTAAATCTTAATTTAGCAACGATCAAAACTAGTTTAGTTTAAATTCAAAGTAATAATAATTTATAAGCTTGCTTAATACTCGGATGGTTTCATAAAATAGTATGATTATGATTCGGTATTTGTTAAATAAACTATAAACTTGAGTATAAAGATTATTAAGATAGTGGTAGTTTAAAAGTATAATATAAATTTAATTTTCAAATGCAAAACTTTAAAACGCATAAGTTACTATTGTTAGTTGTTATAATTCAAATAAATGCATGATACAATTTTCAGTATAAAACAATATCATTATTTTTCATTTGATATGTTTATTTTTGTTACTGAAAATTGAAGAACATTTATTTTTTAACATGATCGCATTATTTTTTTAAATTTAATTTTATTCATGTATGTATAATTTTTTGATTTCTAGATTCTTAACTCAAATTGTTATCAGTTAATTTTAAAAGCTTCTATACATTTTGCGTACTAATTTGATCACAAACAGAGTATTTTAACATTTTCAGTACTTCAAATTTCAATGTTAAAGTTAAATTAATCAATCTCTACTAAAACATGATTTAATTTAGTTATATTAGTTGCGATACTTAAAAATATATTAGTTTAAAATAATTTCAAGATCTCTTTGTGATATTCACATGGGTATTGTGATAACGTAATTTATAAGTGAAAATCAAATTTAATCAGCTGCAATTTTATCTTTAATAATTGGGTATATTTCTGCATGCAATACGATTACGCTCGTTTTTATCCTTTTGGCTTTTACATGAAAAAAATGAAATATTGATGTTTATTTTTTTAACAATTTTACAGGTAAAACTGGCGCAATTGTATTAAGCTATGGTATACCTACTAGCAGTGTTCTTTTTTTCTTTTTAGAAAATTAACAATCTATACGTCTTATATAGCATAATTAGAAAATGCGATAAGAACATGTACACATTTTAACATGAATAGTATGAGGAGTAAAATAATTACTTATATGATAATATGTTACGAATTTCCCGGAAATTGAAATGTTAAATTATTAAGCGATTTTTATTATTCATTAAACGTTTTAATCAAAAATTAAAAAATAATGATAAATAAAGATTAAAAAGAAAATATAAGATAAAAATAAATTCACAATACTCATAGCAACTATCAAGTAATTTATTTAACGGAGTACATTGTTTTGGTTATTTTTTTTTTTTTTAATATAAAAATATAAGTACTCAACTAGTCTATTACATTAGTAAAAAAGTTAAACTGATTTACAGTTTGTTAATATTGACTTAAAATACAACAATTGATTAAGAATAAAAGTATATCACGTTAAATAGATCACGTTTTGTAACTTTTAACTACTGCAATAATGCTAAAGAAATACTTTGATTTTTTAAGGAACTTTTTAATGAAAGCTTATGGCCGAACTTTGACCATTTTACAGTTTTGGACAAACATTTAAACAACGCATAAAACTATAAAAGTAATCAACAAAAAAACCTAGAAAATAAGATTTTTTAAAATTCATTTTTACCAGATCAGCATTCTATTGTTAAAAGGAGGACATGCTTTTGTTTATGGATTCTAAACGAATATATAGGAGAGTTATTGGTTTTATGGAAATCAAAAATGCATTATTATTTTTTACTATTATTAATATTGATATAGTATAATTTAATGATGTACAAAGATGTTAAACTTTATAAGTAATGGTTTAGCTGACATTAAATGAAGATTTGTATACATACTACATACTATTAACTATTCAAACTTCAAAAACAGAATATCCACATTATAATCATTAATATACAAGAATCGAATTCAATATCCATTTAGGTATACTTTTTGACAACTGATTGATCTAGGTTCTCAATAATAATATAATATCAGTAATATCACAATATAATTTCATTAATCAATAGAATGGCATATTATGCTGTTCTTCTACCTTTCCTTCTTGGTAAATATCAAAATTCAGTATTGTCTTCAAACTAATAGCAAAACTCCAAGGTTATTATTTATTTTTCAACATTTATATAGGCATGTAAACGATTTAAATATTTAAAATATTTAAAATTTAGCAACAAAATCAAAAATTTCATTTAATTATATAGTATATAGTCTATAAGAAGTGGCGTATTTAAGAGTTTTCTGCCTATAGGCATTTTCCAATTCACCGCCTTTCCCTCTCCATCCCTCATTATTTATGTTATTTATATAAAACATATTTGAGTATACAATTTATAAAACAAAATGTACTCTTGGTAACTCGAAGTTCACAGGGGTTAGGTTAGGTTAGGGAAAAAATTCGACTTAATAAAAATTTCGAGTTATCAAAATATATATTTATTATTATTATTTTTTTAAAGTTTAAATTAATTTAGTAGTTTGTATTAAAGAAATAAAAAAATATACCTACATATTATTTTTAAAGAATTGATCCAAACGTTGTTTATTTTTATTTAAAATATTGTTCTCTATTCTATTTTCTAAATAGTCGGGTGGTTTAAATAAATCTTCCAAACCTTCATTGGTTTCAATATATATACTATATACTTAATTTTTCTAAAGCAACTGTTATTTGAAAAGGAATTTTATTTATTCGAGATATCGAAAATTTTGAGTTATCAGGGTTCAAGTTACCGGGAGTCGACTGTATTATTATCTTATATATTAACATTAAATTGTACTTATTATTTTTTTGTTATTTACAAATTAATTATACGTAAATCTTAATATTTTTTCTCCTGATTTTTTCCTCAACAAATTCATCAATTCAATCATTACAATTTAAAGTCGACAGTAAATCCGTTTCAATATTCAACATAATATATAATCCAGAATATTATCAATATTATAATATTTAAATCCACAGTATGAGAAATCAAACCAGCATTGAGTACGCTCATTTTTGTTTCCTACCTATGTGCGTAGGTACTATTCGTACCGTAAATATTGTATATGTGTATAATATGTAGGAAGCTATTTAATTTTGAGCGAACGGACAAAATTGTTTTCGGTTTAAATATAAAATATATAATTTGTATAAAAATAATTTTTCTACTCAAAAATGCATAAACTTTGATTCCACCAAATAAAAAATACTTTTTGTAATTTTGTAAAAAATTGCCGCTCTCCTATAATATACGCCTTAAACTAGGTATAATATCCCAATCTAAAAATAAATTGAACACGACTCATCTATGACCAATGTCACAAATCAGAAAATAATATATATTAATATTACAGTTTTTTAATGCTATAATGGCCACTGTTAAACAAATATAGTCAATAGTCATCTATTCTACATACACAGTTTTACTATCATACTTTACTCTAAAATGTTTCATATCCTTCTTCTTATTTTTCTTCTTCCCATGTTTGAATTGTTGCCGTTGTTACTGCAATCTGTTATTAAGAGAGAATCGTTTTGAATTTCAAGATGAAAACAGCTTCTAGCATCGGTGTTAGAAGAACCGTTTGGCGGTGTTAGCTGGTATGGTTAATAACACCGTTCAAAGAGGCGTCCGATTATTAATTATAGAATCGCAATTCTCATGAAAGTTTATTCTATAGTATTAAAAAATAAATGTAAAAGAATAACCGTGCCCACAAGTAAATCATTTCAGCTTTTCAGTTGTTGCAATTTGCTAATTGCTACCAAATTACCAAAATGCTTGCAATTCATCTTTAACCATTACCATATTATAGCTTTAGATTAGGTATAGCAACGGAACCTGGTAGTTATTCGAAAAATGATAACGATAGAAGAGTCTCGAGTACGATAATTCTGTAATATTTTCATTACCAAGTACCAACATAATATTTTTTTAAAAATAAAATAATTTGACATTTTAAATATGTGCTGCACTGAGTAATTCATTAGCTATTGCCTATTAATTATGTCATCAATTTTAAATTTGTGATAAGTTTTTGTTTGAAGTACATAAGCATATGGCTAACTATGGCTGAAAAAAAAGATTTTACTCTCCATTAGTAAGTAAAGTAAAACAAGAGGATGTTATAACACCAAATAAGAAAATTTAACTTGTGGAAATGATACATCTAGTAAGTTGTTTATTCTAATATTAAACAAAATCAAAAAGTCTATAGTTTTAATTTAAAGAGATTTTCAAAACTGAAGTGGTCCCTATATGTATGATCACCTACAAAGTTACTAATAAGTTATAATAGTTGTTCAAAAATATTAAAGAGACAGACAAGTTATTTATTAATAAGCTTAATATTTAAGTTAATATTTTGGCACCATTACCTACAGTAAAGTGGTATCTACTTGTCTATGTTTTTTAATATTAATGTTTTCAGTCTTGGTTAAAAACAATTGTATTTAGTATAAGTATGTATTTATTTATTTATTGTACTACTATTTACAAGCAAATGTATGCACACTTCCTTCAAGAGAAACTTGTTGGTGTAATTCTTAATCTATATTTAAAATATTATAACATTCTGTATGAATATTAATAAGTAGAAATAAATCGTAAGTAAAAAATTCTCCAAGGATCTTTAAAGGTATAGACCCCTCCTTTTCTGAGTACGTCCCTGTTGCCAAACTGAATTTTCTGTTTTAAAATAAAACCTTGTGTTCCTGGTTAAATTTAATTTATATAGAATTTCAAATAATTGAGATATTTAATTCGGTTACGTAGATGTACTTGTGTGAGATCAGCGATAAAAATGTTTTATCATTTTTCGAATCACTACATTAGTATATTATATTGATACCTGTCCTGGTATATTGCGCATATGTAGGCAAGTGGTAAGATTTAAAATATAAATAACTATATTATGAATAATTTTTAGACTTAATTTTCATTTTTGAAATTTTGGTGGGAAATTATTAATTTTTGTGATCATCATTAGATACACGTTGTTTAACGGTGTAAGACTACTTCCCCGGGCGAACTTATTTTTCAAATTTTTTTTTTTTGAAAATGAGTGTTTTAACTAGCTAAGAACGATAGTGCTAAAATAAATCGGTGGAAATCATTAGTTTTTAAGTTATGACGACTTATAATTATTCCTGTACATCGTATATAATATATATTAGTTACACCTATTTTTAAATAAAAATTACCGTCGAAAACAAACGTAACTTGAGTTACATCCTCGTTAAAACAATATATTTCCCACGAAAAAAGACTTAACTTGAGTTACGTCTTCGTTAAAACGATGATTTCCCGCGAAAAAAGAATTAAATTGAGTTACGTCTTCGTTAAAAACGATGATTTCCCGCGAAAAAAGAATTAACTTGAGTTACGTCTTCGTTAAAAACGATGATTTCCCGCAAAAAAAACTTAACTTGAGTTACGTTTTCATAGTCTAAAAAAAAAAAGACGTAACTCAAAGACTTAGGTCATCAAAAGGTAATTAAAAAAAACTATTTTCTAACATGCACTAGTAAGTGTTAGTTACCACTAGACTACGACAATGGATTTTCGGAACATGTAATTATTGAGGTATTTAATGCATATACGATATAGGTACAGTAATAATTGTAAGTCGTCATAACTTAAAAACTAATTATTTTCACCAATTTATTTTAGCACCATCGTTCTTAACTCGTTAAAACACCCCTTTACAAAAAAAAAAAATTTGAAAAAATAAGTTCGCCCGGTAAAGTAGTCTTGTTCCGGTTTAACGATTATAGAATTTTTAGTTCATGTCTTGTGTGATTTGTACATAAGAAAACATTGTGTATTTATGCAATGTAAAATTGTTTTTTTTTTACTATTTTTTTATTCTTTATTAAAATGTATTATTGTTATAAATTTCTCTTGATATTTGATATTGCTGAAAATTTGAAATACATTAAAAATATAAGATAGTTGAAAAAAAAAGTACAAAATATTGACTCAATATCAAGTTTAAAACACGTACCTATCAATGATTTTTTCGACAATTTTTAGCTAACCAAGGAAGGTGTTTTTACAAAAAATAGATGTGCATTTTATGATTAAATTTATAATAATTATTACATAAATTGGTGGTAGATAACATTTGTTTTATTTGATATGTTACATTAAATATATTCTATTTTACATATGAAAGAATGAAAGAATAATTATAAAAATATTATTCAATATTTTTAAAAATGTATCATTATTAAAAACGAATTCACTAATAAACCTTTTAGTTTATATGTAGTTGTCATTAATTATCACTTTAATTTTTTTTTTTTAAAACACATGCCTTAAATAAACTGTTTCATATCACTATTTTTTTATTAAGCTGTTTAAATCTTTTTGGATTTTACTGTACCTACGCCTATTCCATTTGTAGTTGAGTTTTTGTTAGATAATTTCTTTTCATTGTTATATAATAATCCAATTTAAGTTTTATTTATATAATTAGAAAAAATGGATATCTCATAAAAAATGACTATTGTCACGAAACAGCCATAAAATGTACACGAAGATAAAGAGAGACATGTACTTAAAACTTTTTGTTTGAAAATTTTTTATGAGTTTACTTAGATTTCTCACAGGAGGTTTGTTTAATATCACACCGACCTAGGAAATTGAATTTAATAAGGATACGATACAAAATATGAGTACTTAATATTCTTGAATTTGAAATATTTATTTATTTATTTTTTAAACATTTATTATTCAGAACCTTTTTGGTCCACAACTTATAAACGTTTCTTTGTGTTTGGTTATTTTCGTTTGTAGATTAAAAATACTCATGATAGTGTTGTTGAATCGTCTTAGTTAATCAAACTAAAAATTGTAATACTTGTCTTCTAAGTACTTCAACTTAGAACAACTCCAGTTATTCATTATCTAAGATTTGTAACATTCTTTCAGTCTGTACATACTGCGAAATAAGATTTTGTGCTATAGTAGTTATTGCTTATCGGACTTTCAGTCGCGGCGTTTACGGCCATAAAGTCATAAGTTAGTTAACTTATAATAATGAACTCACGCCGAATTTTTCCATTTCAATAAAACCAATAAAAAGTAAAATCAACAATTATTATGTAAACAAAACCATATAAATGACGGAAAATTGAAAAACGGGAATTTTTTAACGGGTATTTGACATGATCGATTTTTTTATTATTATAACTCAAAAACCAATCACTG
Organism: Aphis gossypii; assembly: GCF_020184175.1. NCBI lineage: Eukaryota > Metazoa > Arthropoda > Insecta > Hemiptera > Aphididae > Aphis > Aphis gossypii. The sequence goes on along the minus strand of NC_065532.1, from coordinate 17,478,084 downwards.
TTAATACTTGAAATTTTCATCCAATGTTTATATTAGCATTACCCATACACAGTTAAATTTAAAAAAAAAAAATCTGGCTGCTTTTGAGCTAAGTATTTATAGATAACTGAAATTTTTGATTTTCTAAGTATTTTTTTTTTTGAAATGTCAATGGAAAAAAAACTTTTAAATTTAATACAAGGTTTCTTATAAGTTGCTTTTATTGCATTTAAAAAAAAAATGAAGTCATTATTCACAATTTTTTTTCAAAATCGTGAAAATTTGCAAGTAATTTTGAAGTTGAATATTCATACAATTTTTAGTATTTATACCTAAGGTAAAAAAATTCAACTCAAAGTTTTCCATAAGTTTTCCTTCGAATAACTATAAATAAAACTCGAGCGTCATTATAGGAAAAAATGTTATGACTTATGAGCCTTTGAATTTTAAACTTTTACGAGATCGCGTATCTAACGATAAAGATTTATCTTCAAACGATTTTAATAGTTAAATTTTCAAAATATTTCGCTTATTTTAAAGCTATTTATAGGCATTTTAAATATTAATATAGTTTTTTTTTCATTTTTGGCTTAGTTATAATACTTGAAAATTTAATAAAAAGTTCCTTAGAAGATAGTCTTTCAGTGATTAAAAAATTATAAGAATACATGTGCACAATTTTTTTTATTATTATTATCTTTATTGATAGAAAAATTTCATTTACAAAACAATTTATATATATATATATAATTGTGTAGTATCACAAATACTATAAAATTAGGTACGAATAAAATAAAAATTCACATTCAATTAATAAACCAAATAAAAATAAAAACAAGTACATAATATGTGGTTTATAATTTTACAGCCATAAACAATTATATAATCTAAAATCAATATCCATAATGTTTCCTATAGCCATTAGTATATTCGAAGGTGATGATTTTAAGTAAGTTTTGAGAAATTATTAATTAAAAAACATTTTTGATTTCTGGGGAATTTGGTATTTATTCGGAAATTTAATTGTTCCAGTAAATAAGGGCAATCAATAATGTTATTCAATAATTTTAACAAATATTAACAAACAAGGTTAACTCTCCTAGTATTTAGCGATACTAGTATTTATCAGCATTTGTAGTTCAAATATTGAAAAAAGTTGTCAACATTATGAATATTTGCAAATTATTTTGAAGTTAGAAATTTATAAAAAATGTTCTATAAGTAACTTAGTATTAAAAATCGAACACAAGATTTTCCATTAAGTTTGAATTCTAATAATTATAAAAAAAGTTGAGCGTTGTCCAATTAGGAAAATTTTAAATTAAGTTTAAATTTTTATGAAGTCAAAAATTCACAAGTAAAATAATGAATTATTATCAAATAATTTTAGATTTTTATTATAGTTAAAAATTACTAATTGTAGAAACTTGAATTATACACCAGTTGTTTAAATTGCAATTTTCTGTAAATGACTGCATTTTAGGGTATTTAGGTCATTAAAACATAAACCACCTTTTTCACCACCCCGCCAAGTGTAAAATTTATATCCTAGGCTGACAAATCATATCTCTGTTCAGAATCGTTTTCTGTATATTCCAATTATTGAATTCAAATTTAACACATCCATTTATAGTTACCTACTCTATGTCCGATATCCACTCGATACCTATTGTACAGTAAAGCGTTAAACCTAACCTAACCTAACCTACTTGAACACCATTTTTTTAATTTTTAATTTTAATTTTGATTCTGAGAGGAGCAATGAATGTATTGATTTTACAATGATGTGTGGGGTTTTTTTTATTCTGTCTTTCATCAATAACGTGTCAACTCTATTCATGTGGACAGAGTAGGTGCTATTTATTTTTTAAGTATAAAAATATGTAAAATAAATATTGGTCGTGAGTGCAAGCAAATTAAAGTTTGCACGAATATTAAAATGTAAGAGCTTGAATTAGAATTTCTTGGTAGAACAATTCGGTATCGAATAGATAAGAAAGACTTAGTTACTCGAAGCAAAAAAACCGAGACTGATTATTTTTTACATATGTAACATAAAAATAATAAGCAATTTATATGATATATTATAATATTATTAAGTATGTATACCTCGATACTTTATTTCAATTATATAATTTTTTTTTGTATTATAAATAAAGTTAAATTAATAAATAAATAGGTAAAGTTCATAAAAAAAAAAAATAAATAATTTATTAATTTGTGATTATTTTATAATTAAAAATGTAGTTATAAGTAAAATATTTGTGTGATAGAAAATTTTTAATAAATGGCCTTTCAGATCTTCTATTTAAAAGTCTAAACTAGTGTTTGATCGAAACCCTGAATTAACTTCTATATTTAATGTTTTATTGGTATGAAATTGTTAAACAATCAAAAATCTTTATACATATAAGCTTTGACAAAAGTACTCCTTAACTAAAATATTTTAAAGACTGCTTTAATATAAGACATCTTTAATACATTTGTATGCAGTGCAAAGAGTAATGAAATAAATATTAAAGAAATAAAAATAAATATTTAGTACCTATGTTATTTAATATAAACTAACAACTATAAAATAATAATGAAACATTCATTATTATATTACTCAATCTGTGTTATATTACCATAAATATAAGCGTCTAGAATATAACTGGTAAGACAAGCCATAGTTATAAATTACAATGTTAATAACACCATTGAATTTCGTGTAAATTAATATTATTATTTTTTTAATTCATTTTTTTATTATTATTATTATTACTATTAGTTATTTTATTATTACTTAGATTGAGTTATACATAGTTGCTATAAAGATATTTATGTTTGATCAAAAAATTAACTAATAACTGTATAGGGTAAAATCATTCAAATATAATTAATTATTGAAAGTTTAATTTATTTTAAAATAGAAAATTTGTATCATAGGATTTATTAAAAACATTAATTTTATTTGTTAGTATAGTGTTTGATTATAAATTAATATAGAACATAACTACATAAGATTTTTTGATTTATTAAAACTATATACAAATTTATTTGTAATAAACCGGGTAAATTAATGAAATTCACAATGAATAAAGTAATAAGCAAACACGCTTTCGAAAATTCTACATAAATATATGTAAAAAAAAGTTATTTAAATTTATAATAAATGTATAAATCACAATTGCTGAAGATAGGTATTTTTACTTTATTTTTTTTAAATAGTTTGAATATAAAATAAGTTTTTGAATGTAAGCTGCGCGAGAATATAAAATTATTCTATCAAAACAAAGTTTAAATTAAATTAAATTATATTATAATATATTTATTTATAGCATTAGAACAGTACACATTCTATTATCTAATTATTTTGGCGAATTAGTATAGAATTTATAAATGTAATGTAATGTAATTAATAATTATCAGTTTTTAGATATTGACTTTCTATATTTAAAGTATGCATAATATATTATGTGCATATATTATAATATATATAGTTAATTTAATAAGGATAATACTCTTTAAAAAGTTGATAAAATTTCTAAAATAATTATTGTAGTATAAATTACACACATATTATAATATTTGTTGAGTATAATAAACTATATTTATATAATTATTTAAAATACTTAATATATATTTAACTAGGTATCATTCAATATTAGGTATTTTAAATTTAAATACATTTTTAAAATTTATTTCATATTATGATTTAATGAACTAAAAATTATTCATTATTATTTATTACTGACTGATATTCGATATGATTTTTATATTACTTCAATAATGCATTGTTAGTAGTAGTGTTTTTATTTTTATTTTATTTAACAAAGCTTATTACAGTAGCCCTTGTACGATAGATAATTTTAACAAAGGAACCGTCGAACAGTTAACTTAAGCGACATCACTCCAAGCATTAAAAATATATATATATATTACAACTTTAATAACAGACCAATGTACTAAATAAATTTAGAGTAAATATTTTTTACAAGTAAACAATTATTAATCAATAAAATTATGTATTTTAAATTTTGAGTAGAGTGAATAAATATATTGGTTTTACAATAATGTGTGATTTTATGTTATACTTTTTTTTTCTGACGTCAAATTTAGTAGAGGTAAATACTTCTTTTCTTCAACTTTGAAAATAATTGCTGGTAGCTAAAATTGATTAAATTGGTACCTCATGAAGTCAAAAATAAAACTTATCCAGTAATTTTAAAAATAATCGAAGAAAAAGTAATACACAGAAACACGGATTTTTCCTTTAACACGTTTTTGATAAAATCAATTATTACTAAAATCCTTTTCAAAAAATATTTTTAACAGCATTTTCTAGATGCAATATAAATTTTAAAGTATTTAGACTATTTTTGTACTATTTATAAACATTTTAAATTTTCGATTTATAAATAATATTTTTATTTAAGGAGTAAAAATGCTTGAACATTATGCACATGGTCACTATTTATAAGCGTTTGACATTGTATATTTAATTTTTAATTTTTTAATAACTTTGCCTATCTAAATTAATACAGCTCAACGATTACAGCTATATATATTTATAAATGTTTCAACTTATATTTTTATAAAATCTGTTGAAATAACCAAAATGTGTTAATTATTTTGTAATTAAAAATCAATACAATTTTTAATTTAAATACATTAGACTGGAAAATTTAATACAAAGTTCGTCATATAAGTTTTTTGAAAGGATATAAAAATAAATTTAGCATAAAGTCTTATACATTTTTATTATACTTTATTAATGATTTTAAATCTAACTTTAATGGCATTGAATAATTATTTACACTCAAAATACCGATTCTCCTCAAATAATTTCCGTTTATTTTGTTGTTATCCTAAAAAATATTAACCATAACAATTTGAAATTCTACTTTTAATTAAATTATCATTTTCTAGTTTTATACATAAAATTAATTTTAAAATTAAAATAAAACTAGAAATAATTTGCAAATTTTAATGATATTTTTTTAGAATTTGAATTTTGGAGTTACAAAAACCTTTCTATACATGTTTAATATTTTTAAATTGCCATTCTTTTTTTTAAGTAGTTACTTATTATTAATTTTTCAAGTTTACACAAAATAAATAGGTAGAAAGTGCGTTAAAAAACTTTTCGAATAATATTATTATTATAGTAAATAAATTATGATATTTTAATGATTCATGTTATTATGTCCTTTGTCAAATGTGTGTATATAAATTATACAAACAATATTATAAAATTAGTGTGTAGGTTAACATATAAAACACAACCAAATCTTATTAGGTATTTATTTTTTATGACATGCGAGATAAAATATTAAGAATGTTTACGTCTTATAGATTTGTACACGAATGGTGGTGAAATTTATCGAAAAATAGATGCTTATACGATTAATAGCATACGTGGTTTTTGAATCTTTTATTTTGCTAACGTCTAAATAAAATAACATTATTAAGGTCGAATAATTTATTATTAGAAAATTTATAGGAAAACCTTTAAATTAACCTTTGATTTAAAATTAAAATAATCTGTACATTTATTATCGCATTTGATAATTAGGATATATAAATCTAATATTAAATTTGTAAGTGGTAGCACCACCAAACACTATAGTAAATCAGAATTCCAGTAACATTTTAGCTTGCGAGGAAGTTTGTTAGATACAGTTGAGTCTCAATAACTTGAATCTCAAGGGGAATACAAATAAATTCGATTTAAAGATATTTCAAGTTATATACCTCAAATACAACTTATAAACACTTAAAGTGGCAAGAAAAAAATCGAAGTACCTACTTATGAAGATTTATGTTATCAGGACTTGATGTTTAAGTTGAAATCATGTTTTTAATGAGAGGATTTTTAATTGAGAGGTTAATACTTAAAAACGGAAACTTCTTTTAAAATTAAATTATCATAATATGTATTGTTTGAAAGTTTTTTTTTTTACAAAAATTAAAAAAATCACGATTTATATTCATAATTTATAGATATATACAATAAGAAAATGTGATATACAACAGTAGGATTTTGCGCGAAAGAAGCGAGCGTTATTCATGATAAGCATTTCACAGATTCGAATACTCTGAAAATAAAATGTATATTGATTATATGATAAAAATATTGCAGGGTCAATTTATTTTAAAATTAATAAGATGATTATTGACTGATAATTGTATGTTAAAAACAGTATAGGAAATAACTAATAAGAGAATTATAGTGAGTAAATGTTTATGTAATTTTGTATAGTAATTAAAGATAGTGTGATCATGATGTGATGTAAATGTATAGTTGGTAATATTATATCAATTAGAGAGTTAAGTACGATTGTTCACTAGCTTTAAATTATTATTACACTAATTAATTAAAATTATAAATTTTAATCGCATTAACAATTATTCGTGTTCTTCAGTATTATTATTTTCTATTATAATGCATTACATAAGGAAATTTCTAGGTGACAGGTACCTAACTAAAAACAATTATTTATTATTCATCTCACATTCTCACATAATATATATTATATTTAATGCCATATTCAAAGTTCCTTACTTTTCTATATTTTTGAAAATGTTCACTATTATTTTAGCCCCCTAAGATAAATAAACTTCATCTGAATTTAATTTTTTTTCAACCTATACACATCTGTTGTCGTTTTTTTTAGTAATATTGTGTAAAGACATCTTCTCTCAAAATTAATACCGATCCTAACATGTAAAAATTCCATTCTCCTTGATTATTAATTTGGATTTAGAGCGGTCTGCTTGGCACTCAAAATACAACAAGCGCACAGAGTTGTAGAAATTATATCGTAATGTCGTACTCACTTAAGAAAAAATTAATATAGAACATGTGTTTTTTTCTATTTTTATCATAGTTATTTAAGGATATAGTAAGATTGTCTACTTTTTAAATTGAAAAAAAATGCTTTCATCCCTTACATTTCATTATTTTCTATTAATAAATTATCATTTGCCAAATTGCCTAACTGCTTGATGCCTGGATGAAAAACTAAATATTTAGTTAAGGGTCATCATAGTAAAGAAGTTGAAAACCCCTGGTTTAACCAAACCTAACCCTAATCCACTTGTTAAAAATCTTGCGGTTCCAAAAATTATTATTAATCTTCTAAGGAGTAAGATACATCTAAACAATGCGATGATCTACCACATAGTTTCAAAATACATTAATATAAGTTAACAATTTTGAACTAAATATACTTATATTATACTTGTATATACTTTTATTAAGCTTATTTTTTCAAAGTTTGTCCATTTATTTAGGTATATGTGTTTTTGTAGGTGTTTAATGTAATATACTTGTATTCCATATACTTATTATTTTAGGGTAAAAATATAGATGTATATTTTTTATAATAAAATAAAATTAATAATACAGTGACAATGATATAGTTTTGAACTTGACAAAATAAGGGATAGGTAGATATAATATTATATAAGAATATAGCTAAGAATATAGCACCCTTATGAATTGTACCCATATTTATTATATTTTAATCAATAAAATTAATAATCTAGTCCGCTTCTGTAAATAAAGTTTTATCATCATATGAAAAATATTTATGAATAGTTATAGCTTATAAAGTACTTATACTTTAAATAAACTAAACTTTAAAATTAAATTATTATCGATCTCCGAGGAAGAAATATATATTTATTATTGATATATTATACTATAATATACAATTTAAACTAAACAAATCTACATTTATAAATTATATAATAAAGCACAATTAATAATTTTACTCGCTAACTTAGCAAACTTAATATAATTAATAACTACGGTTTATAAGTAAATACTGATAGTTAATTGTCAATAATATACATGTTATATATATATTATATATACATATAACTACTCATCGTACCTATAATATTAAGTTAAATAGTTAATTATTCATTAAAAAAACATTACAGATAAAATAAATAATACTCATTTATTGTGAGTTTAATATTGTATAGTATTAATTGATAAACAGGTATTCTAGAATTAACACTTATATTTAAAATATGAAATGATGATGGAATGCCTGGCCAGGAGCCAGGATTAAATTAATCTATATTCATTGAGTAAATTTTTCATTTATATTAAAAAAATAATTAATTAGTATTTAAAATAAAATAATATGTCATAAATTGTGTCCATAAAGACACTGAAATACATTACAGTAATTTAATATTTACAGTATATTATTAATTATATAAAGACTTATAAAGTTATAACTATTTGAATATTATTATTAATAAATAATAATAGTTGGTTAATAATATTGTAATTGCGAAATCGTTTATCAATTTTATAGATTCACATAATTATGCTAACTGGTTACTTCATAATTACAAAATATTATCCTGATAAAATTCAATTATTTAAAAAAATAATAATTTGCATTATTGACGTTTAAATAGAAGAAATCATTCAGTTATTTATAAATAGGTTTTACGGGTTTTCTTTTCAATATTTGTATTATTTTTCATTAATTATTACTGCCTTTCATGTAGTAGTATGGCTTGAATAGTGACAACAGCCAATAGGACTGTATCTAATAAAACAATAATATTATATCACAATCGTTGTAATCGTCTTAATACTATTTTTTTTCTATTTGGGTGTACAGACTAAAATGAAATGAAATTTAATTTAATCAACAATTTTCTACAATCCTAAAATGTTGTAGCCTATATTATAAGTTATTAAGTTGGTACGTATACAAAAGCGTGATATTATGTTTAATAGTCACATGCGTATATTATGTATTTCAAAATATATTTATAAAGAAATATTATTATTGTATATTTAATTAAAATTGACACAAACATGTTGGTATAGTTATTTTATTGTAGCCATATGCATTTTGCAGTGTACTCTATATAAATATACCAAAGCCTAAGGGATTTATACAATACAAAATACTAAAATTGATTGAACCTTCCAAAAATATTTAATGAACACCAATAATATTATTATAAATTATTATGGAAATGTGAATTGTGTAAGCCATTTTACAATTACTAGATGAGAAACTAATAAATTGTTTTTAAATTAAACTATCTATATTTAAAAGGCATTATTATTAATAATATACTTTATTTCTTCAAAATCATTTTCAGTGATATGCTATAATTTATCATTAAATACAAACTCTGCACATTTATTACATACAGTGATCTGAGTGATTTACTGTATAATGAAGTATATTCGAAATATATTTTACAGTTGATTGACTTCTCCAGTTATATAAATTAAAAATAAGAATCAACTGTGAAAAGTAATTATTTCAAAGTGTAATTACTGTCTCATGCATTAGGAGTAGGTACTATGCCATCTTACGAAATAAAGGTTAAACTTGATTAAGAAATTCCTTTGGAAGACACTATTCTAGAGATGGGAGAAGTTATTTAGTAAAATGTAACAAATGACAATAATACATTTTCCAGAAAAATTGATTTGATTATTTCATACTGAATGTAAATTTAATAAATATATTTAAAAACAATTTTTGTGATCTGAATTTCAATGAATCATTTAAATTGAAATAATTTAAAATACCATTGTAATTAATCATCAAATTACTTTCAACTTGAATTGATTGTTAACAAATTTATGACTGAGTTAAGTATGATAGTATATTAGTATAAATAAAATAAAACTGCATTATTTGAATTTAACAAAACAATTTTTTTAAAAAATTTAAAGAAATTATAAAACACAGCAGCTAGATGAATGAAATGTACAATAAAATTATGCTAAAAACGTATACCTTGTTTCATTACACTGTAATTAAATTTAGCTTTAAATGTTAAATCCATTAATTCTGATGTAGTATCTCATCAAAATTACTTTGGCAGACGATGGACTTTTAAGGTTTCGTTACGATTCGGGGAAAAACCATTGAACTTTCATTTTGAAATTGTGGGTATATAAAATACATAATATGATAATTGTAATACAATTGTTTTTAGTTTTGTATGAACATTTTTTAAAGATTTTATTTTACATAATAATAATTGAACAGTCCGTTGTATATCAAGGGCGCTTGCAGAAATTTTCACCGGGGGGGGGGGGCAAGGTGTATATTATACATATATATAATATATATAAAATGCTAGGTTAGGTTAGATAAAATACTGTAATAGGTATACAAATATTTGCAACAAAAGCGGGGGGGGGCATGGCTCCTCCCGGACCCTTCCTGCGGGCGCCCATGCGTTGTATGAAACATAAATAATTTTGAGAAATAGTGCTTCTGAAGTCCCAACATTTGTGTTCAGGTAAAACCAAGAGCGAAATTAATGCAATTGTTTTTTTTTTTTTTAGAAAAGAGGAGTAATTTTTGGGCGAGAGGAGTACCCTGTTCATTATAAAGTGTTACGATAAGTAGTATGTAAACGGTCTGACCATGATGTTGTTTTGGATATCTAGTAATAACATTGCGTAGGTATATGTGGTGTTATTTCCTTGTACGGGTACCCACAGATGACAACAAAAACAACAACAACAACAACAACAACAGTGTTTCACATTCATCGCGTGAGTGAATTACGTTCACACGTATTATAGGTAAGTGATAATAATACAATTTATTGTTGTATTATATTATATTTAAGTTTATTACTATATTATAGTGTCGCTCTAATGTAATCACGTTGGGTTTGGGATTTACGGGTACCGTTCGGAGAACTGGAGAAGGCGAGTGGGCGGCGGTGCACTCACCGATAATATAATAATAATATTGCACATTATGCGTGGCAAATAAAATAAGGGTTGAAGCGGCGAAGCCTGTTGGACATTTTACGATCGCGGTGTGTCCGATAAGCGTGTTCCGCTAGTCCAAAACGGACGGTTGGTCGGTGAGGTGGCGGTCGGCCTCGTTGCGCGAGTGGGGAGGGTGTGCTTTGCAGGGGCTTTTCGGCGGGGGGGATGGAGGGGCGATGGTTGGCGGTGGAAGTACAATGAGTCCGCTCGATACTTCTAATTACGGACGGTATATAGACAAAAGATAACGAGACGGGCACGGTGACGGAAGAGAGAGAAAAATAATATTAATAATGCCACGGCACGGGCACCCCCCCCCCCTCCCCGTTCGTTCACCACAACGCTCGGCGTTCGCGCGCGCTATAATCAAAATATTATATTTAAGCCCCCCGTGAGCACGGACGGTCAGACGTCCCGTAGTCGTCGATTTGAGGATTTCCTACCCCGTAGCCGGATGACGGCCAGCGCGGATTCTGTGGCTTGTCACCGCAGAATTATTGCGATGTACTTACCTACATATAATACGTGTCGACAGCGATTTCGTCCCTATACTTGTCGGTAAACACGACTTTTATACTTCAACCACTACCAGTATTACATATTATGTATATAACTGCAAGTCGGCAACGGCATATAATACCTAATACTAAATGTACTCGGCGTACTTTGCACGCGCGTCTGAACCGCCTTTTAAAATTTATATTGTTTTTACTGCATTCCGAGTAAAGAATATAGTTTTATCGCAATCAATTACGTTTCATAATCCATATAATCCTATACTAATAAATTGCGTACGCGTGTGTCTGTTATTCTTTTCTCTAAAACGTCTCCGCGGATTTCGTCGAAATGACGTCGTTATTATATTGTTTTTTTTTTTGGTAAAAGGAATCCAATGGTCAAGGTCTCCGGGAAACTCCGGGTATTTGAGTCGTTCTCGAAATGTTAGTAATTACGAAATTCTGAAATATTGATATTATTCGGTTATTCCGAAGTTATAGTATACATATATATAATATATATAATATATATTATACAGATATTATAAGGTATTCGAAACATAATATGGGTTTCTAGTATTTCTATGGATTAATTGAAAAAAGTAGATATTCATGAAATAATATTCGTCACGCTGCGGTATTGCCGTGTTAACCAGTATGTGTAAATTATAAAAATAACTATAATATATTTGGCGAGTGATTATTACGTATATTATATTTAATAGTGCAGTATAAATAATACAAACGAAACGGGCGCGCTACCCCAGCGTCAACACGTAATTATGACGGTACCGCTAATTCTGCGGTAGGTAGGTAGGCTGTCGGCGAACAACCGGGAATTTAGATTTTTATATAATACTGCGTAGCAGGACCAGAGTCGAGCTCTCGGCGTACTACGACGAACACACAGACATTTCAAAGCCATTCGTTTTGCACAATAATTTTATTCTCAAAGGTACTCTTGACATTCGGTCGGTGGATTACAGACGGGCATGTGTGTGTAGGGTTCGCAGCGATGACGAATTGGAATATCGAAACGATTTTTCTTGACCAAACTCGGCTCCGACCCACATAAGTCGTATCTATTGTACACGTCCATATGCCTACCACCGCTCACTCGGCGGTAACAGCAGGTTACTCGTGTGTGTGTGTGTGAGAGAGCTGTGCAAGTAATATCATAATAAATTCGCCCAAACGGTGACTGCGATGGCCGTCGTCGTGTCGGCGCGTGTCTCGTTGCGGTGCGCGGCACACATATTACATTGCACAAGGCAACCGCGACGCCACCGTCGGCGTCGGCGTCGGCGGCGGCTGCCGATTTTACCCTGGGAGCACGACGGCGGCGCGGTGGCCGTAGTAGACGTGAGTATCGCGACCGGCCGGAGGGACGTCTCCCAGCCGTTTACACATCGTTCGTGCTCTCCGCGGCCACCGCGTACCGTTTACGTTGGACCCGTGTTTCGTGCGCTCGTTCCGCCGTGTTTCAGACATCAACAAGTGTCGTGGTCGTCGTGCGCGCGACCGTCGGCCGTTAAAACGCGACAGGCGAACGTTGAAATCCAAAATAAACGACGAAAACCGTGTTATTGTCGTCGAACGCGGCAAAACAATAACCGTCGCCGCCGTAAATAATACCAATATCGTTTATTCGTCGTGAGTATAATTATTATTATAATATTATTATATTATTAACGGTTTTAGCATTATTATTATTATATTACAGGCGATAACATAATTATCGTATAAATAGCTGGTATAAACTATTAGTACACGCTCTACATATTTACAATTTTTATGAAATGAAAATTTACTCTAACCCTGGAATTTAAATAACTCAATTTCAGAACCACGAGTGCGATAGACTCGACTTTGAGTTTTTCTATATAGCTCCCCAGGGTTTTTTTTTCCTCACACTCGTCAAAGAACGTGTAGCATTATCGTATTATAATATGCGCCTATGCGTTTCCCCGAATGCATCACGATGATAATACACCTATAATAATGAATTTTCCCGAGATATCGCGCGTAACGTTTTCCGTCTCGTGGCCCGTAGTTGCAGTATACACACGGCAGATAAAGTCTCTTGGATTTACATAATATATGTATACGGTGTACCCATATCGATGATGTCGCGGGTAACTGCACGAGATGCGTCAGTATAATGCCGATGGCATTGCTCGCACCTTATTATTATAATAAATAATATTATAAAGTACGTGCAGTGTAAATTATATTGTGTCGTACACCGTTTCACCGTATATATACGTATATAAGTAGATATTATTCAAATTATATCAGCGCCGTAATTTGTGAGGGGGGGAGTGTGGGCAATTTTCCTCACTATCATTTTTACTCCCTACCGGTCACCGGATATCCAAACTGTAGACGTTTTTAAATATTCTGGAGAAGAGAAGGAATGCATTTAACAAACATTTACAAGATATGTATCCAAATATTTTTTACCTCAAATTATTGCATAAAATGTCTACATTTATTTTTCGTTTCTGTTGTTTTATTATATAATAATATGTTAACGTACCTATTGTCATTGTTATCGAACTATCTGGGTTACAAAAATATTAATATTAATATTATTTCATAATTTATGATAACATAATTATATACATACAATTACATCATATTGGGAGGTTTTTTTAACGAGTCATAACATTTTTTTTAATTAACCCTTATTGTAAGTACTTATCACAATTATTTAACGATATAGGTATCCATAATTTGTTTTTAAGTCATAGAATGAGTTGATACCAGTATGACTGTATACATATGGATTTATTTATGTTCTTTATGGAAATTTGGCATATTAGTAACATAAGTTAAAGTATTTTAATTATTAATATAATAAACAAACAAACAAAATAGATAAATCAATATATTATATACATATGCATACAAAAGTGATGACAAAATAAATAATGATAATTATTATAAAACAAGTTATAAGATCACAGACCCTCAATAAGTTCTTCAAACCATTAACACGACTCCATTACGCGCGTGATCAGTTGTATTTTGAATTGACCATACCCTATTTATGATGTAGGTACGTTTTCTTTGTCCTTTTTTGATGCGATTGAGTGTTTTTCACTGGGCTCTTGAAATTCAGGAACTTTTATGGGCAGTTTGTTAATCAGGTCATGATTACGAGTTTCTGCTAGAAAGAAAGTTTCATCGTCTCTTTCACAGACATTTTATGCTCTCTTTGTGTAATTTTTCACGCTATAAGGGAAGTCTAGACTCAAAACGTATATATGGGTGCTCAAGAATGTCAATTGGCTGTGGTAGATACTAAATTGGATAGGCTATTAAGTTAGCTTTTGTAGTATAAACATAAAGGTAGTATAATATTATAATAATAATTTGATTAGTAGAGAACATAATATTATGCATTTTTTAAATAGTATGAAAAAGATAAATTTAATATTTTTAGTGTAAATATACCACAATGAAGAGTTGAAAAATCTTTTTAAAATGGATTTTACAATTTAAAGTCCTTAAACTAAAATTTTAGATTTCATGCTCAACTCCGTATAAATAATAAATATAATAAAAATACGATTACATACAACATTAATAATTTTAATTGTATATATACGAACTACGTAACATACTTATCTTATATCTATCAGTTGAATAGTTTTTATATTTATCAAGTTAATATTACTATTTTTTTTATGTACACAATGTATATGTATTAATTGTCTGTATTCTTATTATGCCCTTAGGCATGGATTGTATAATTATTATGAAAAAAATATACAATGTGCAAATCCATGTTTCTTATTTTTAGTATTTTTTACACTGACAGTTACAAATTATTACAATGATTTATCGACATTTGTAATAAACAAAATTTATATTTATTTTATTATATTCACGTAAATGATATGCCATGATGTATGATATATCACGCCATTATGGTATTATTTATTCCTAAAGTGTATTATATTTATTATTTTATAAACACTGTACATTTGTAATAAGATACTGCAGTAATGCCTAATAGGTAACACAAAATTAATATTAATACTAGGGGACCAATAACTATATTTCAAAGAATTTCACTAAACTATTATATTAACTTATGATCCAATGTCTTTTAAATCGAGTATTTTATATGCAATTAATAATGTTTTTACCGATCAATTGTTTCCGGTCAACGATATTGCAGAATTCGTACTTCGGTATAACCGTAAGTCAATAATTTACTTTAATATTGTAGACTGTAAATCTATAGTTATTTTAATAGATTCTATAATAAAACAATTTGTTAGTACCTAATAATAATTAAAAATTGGACTTTCATAAATATACTATGTATAAATTCAAATTTGTACAATAGCCTTATACATTTTTTTGAAATCAAACGTTTTATAAATTATTTTCTATAGGTAGGTAATAATGTATTATCCAAATTTAATTAAACAATGTAATTAGTTCTTTTTTTACAAACCTTTATTTATGTCTAGAAGTTTATCAATAAAATACAAATACACTAGACTATTTCAAATCTAAAGTAATTAAAATAATTGTGTAACTATTTGGAACAACAACAATTTTAGTATTAATGTGTACTAGTACCATAGAAAAATTATACATAAGAACTTTTTCAAACAATGAATTTTAATTTTTAGTTAAGTAATAAGTTATTTATATTTGTAAAGATTTTTGAATATTCTATATTTCATTGAGTACTTTTCTTATTTAATGTTTAACCTAACCCTTAACTATTCGGCAAGTATTCAGTTTTATTTATACTTCGTTATTTCATAAAATATTATTTTTGCAGTATGAAAATAGCTTTGAAAGCAGTGAATTCTTAAAAATATTAGTTGATTAATAATATAAAAACAAAAAATGTCATTTAGTATATATAGGTATAGTTTATACTAAACTAAGTATATAAACGCCAGAAATAATATTAACATAAATTATGTCTAGTGTTTATAGAAATAAAAAATATTATTTTGTTCAATTTTTTTATTATGTACCTAACTATTTCAGTATTATGCCGGTAGTTTATTAACTATTCGATTTTGCTTATATTAATGGCTACTTTATTGTCTAAAAATTAATCATTTTTATCTTTTAATCAAATTTTGTTTGTATTCAGTATATACACCTAATATTATTTCACTGACTTCAGAAAAAAACTATTAATATAATTGATGTTATAAAATGTGTTGCCAAGTATTAAATAACTAATAATATTTTAATATACATTGAACATTGATGAACATCAAAACATAGTACCCTAACTATCAACATTGTTCATTAAATGCGTTAAGTTACCTATTGAAATAGTTCTAATGTGTTTAATTAAGAATAAAAATGTAGAATAAATAATTTAAAAAATAAATAATAGTTTATATTGCTAAAAAATTATTTACCTATACAATATGTCTAATAATTTTGTTTGCTAATATTTTGTCATAATATTATTTTTAGTTAGATATTAATACTAGGTATATGACAAATTAAATTATTTTATTTTAAAATCAATGTTTGGTCCAAAATTGACCTTTTTTTACCCAAAACACAAATACCTATTTCACCCGAATAGTCAATATATAAACAGCTTATTCTTTTTCTTTCTGAATATATTTAGATCATTTTAAAATAACAGTTGACAATAGTTAATATTTATACATTTTAGAGTATTGTATTTATAGTTTTGCCTAGAAACCCCTACAGGAAAGCGATAGTTATTTTAAAATAATTGTAGTTACTAATTACCTACATTTTATTATATTATGTGAATATATTTATAATTTTATATTACATATTGTACAATTAATAAGTATGCAATAAGCACCATATTTTTTCACGTTTTGTTCACGTAGACGCTTTGTTTTATAAAAATAACTGTTACAATTTCGTTAAGTGTATAATTATTAGTATTAAATCAACTTAAAATGTATAGATCATTAACGTTATTTTTTCTACAATATTAATGAACGAAAATGATAAATAATGACTATAAAATATTAAAATTATAATCACATAATATTATATTAATGTCATATTGTAACAATAGCCTTTGAATTGCATGCCCATAGATGGCTAGATAGGAAATGGGAATGATTGTGAATTCAATCATAAATAAATTAACATGTTAAAGCTTACTAATTCAGAGAATTATTACATCAAACACAAATAAGTTATCTGATAGTAATTTCTAAGAAAAAAAAATTTTGCAAATCAGTTCAGTACGTAGCACTATATATTTAATTATTTCCAAGACTGTTAATCTTAATCTTAGTCATAATTTTTCGTCAAATATTACATTATTAAACATTTATATATATATGTGCATTTATTTATAATATTACTTAAATAAGTATATATGACATGTTTAAATATACATTTTTATTTCAATTTCAATTTTAGTGTTTTTAAATAATATTTTATTTAAAATTATGGATGTGTTTACACAGAAATACTGATTCATGAAATTCTATTTTGGTTCAAATAAATACAAGTGGTACTTGTTGGCCATATATAAAACGTACGTGATCACATCTTATTCTGTGTGTAGTAAAATGGAAAACTGAAAACAATGTTTTAATTTCCGACTAGCGTTGACATAATCGTAATCTATTCATACTACGTATTAACATAGCTATTTAGATATTAACGGTTATCCAAGTAGCAAGATGAGTAATATTAAGTTATCAAATAAATTCCAACGATCTTAATAACAATGTGCAGAACCAAAACAAATTATTTTAGAATAGTTCATTTTATAAATTATCGACGATGTTTTAACATCAAACAATTTTTGGAAAGAATTTTATATCTTTAGAATTTCTAAGCACATAATATAAATCGCAATTCCAAATATAATTGAAAGTACTCATATCATACTCAATAATAATAATAATAAAAATCTAAAAATTGAATAATTGTAAATTTTATTATTTTTATCTTTGAGAAGTCATTATTTATTGGTTTTTAATAAAATACAGATTGGTATAATTTCAAATTATTGGTATAATTGATTGAACTAATTTCACATTTTTAAATTTTTTTTTAAATTATTTGATACACAAAATCCTTTTTGTTTTTTAAGTGTCACTAATTAAAATTTATATTAACATTATTAAATGAAAACATATAATTTATACTCTAGTTTTAATATACAAATTAATGCAATAAATTGTTTTAAACTCATAAAAAAAAAAAAAAAACAATTCAATAAAAATAATCATGATCAGTCAATAAACCTTGATAATTTAATACTTAAAAGTTTTGTTCTATAAGTAGTTACTATTTTGTCTTTATGACTATCTAAGAAAAAATAATTTAAATATTAGTAAATTAAACTTGTTACTTGTCTTTTAACTTATTATTCAATGATGTGTTTTCATAATTTAATGTTAAAATGGTCGCTTTAATTTTAGTAACAAAAACTATATATTTCTGATGATAGTGATTTACTTCCATTCTACGAGCATGCAATTTAAGAGGCATTATTATATTAGGTATTACAATAAATATGTATAAATCAATAGATTTTTAAAATTTTAAAATATTTTTTAAAGATAAAAGATAAGAAATTTACTCTATTTATACACTTTTTACTCATTCTATACTATTTACTAAATTGGTTAAATAGTATAATTTAAATGAATAAATATAAAATACCTAAAACATCAAATGCAAAAATATAAAGCGACGGTTAGAACATTTTTTACGCAATATTTTGAAAATTAATGGGAATTTTAACTTTGAAAAAAAACTTTATATGCTTATTTTATTGTTTTATTATGTCAAAAATAGACAAGTATTGATTAAATTACATTGAAAAATAATCGATTGAAAATTGATTTAATACAAAAAATGGCTTGATAGTTAATTATATACAGAGCATAAAACACCTTAATTGATATTTAATATAACAATAATAATTTAAATATTAATAATTAATGTACAAATTAAATCAAATTATTCATGTAACTATACTGAGTATAAAGAAAAAAGTCCGTACGGTAATTTAAAAAAAAACTTTTTTAAAGGTTCATTGACAACAGAAAAAAAACTTATCTTTTGTATATTTAACATTACTATTTAATCTTTGGTTATTTAATATATTTAATTTTATACTCGGTGTAATTAACTGAATTTTAATTAAAAATTTTCTTCTTCACTTAAAATATGTACATCATGAGATAAAAATTATTATATATTTTTTCTACAATTTGTATAACATTCGTAACTATATTAATCACCATCATTTTTTATGAACAATAGATTTTATGAAACAATTTTCGTAGGGGTGAAGTGGATTATATAATAAAAATATTGTAAAAAGCCAATATATTATTTAAATAGTCAACATAATTATTATTAAACGTCGGTAAAAATAATTTGACACAGTTTAGTTAATTAATGACTCTGTAACTCCTCCCTGCCAGCGCCATTGTATTTGATTAATTTTCGATTAACTATTTCTTTAGCCACATTTTAAGTTAAACAAATTTTCTTTAGCCATTTTTTATGGATTTAATTTTTGATGGACTATTTTGATCTGGCTATTTATATTGTTGTACGTTGACATTTTTCTATTAAATTAATTGTATTTGGTATTTTATTTTATTTGTCCATTTTTACCGATCGCCGTAAATGTGTAGTGTGAAAACGAATGTGAAATAAATAAATATTAACGAAATTATTTAAATAATATTTAAATTCAAAAACAAATAACGTTTGTAAAAAAACAACAAACGTTTGGAGAACAAAGAGTATCGCCTCCCCGTGGTGTTCTCTGGGTAACGCTAAATGATACTCAAATATGTATAACCATTATCAACTGATTTTTAAAATTACCACAATTCTGTTTGGTTTAGACTCATTGGTTCCATTACTTCCATCTCATTTGGGTGAAATCTTGGTATTATGTGTATTTTGTATTTATGTGGATAAAAAGCAAACATTTAGAAGAAATAAAATTGTGAATTTGCATTTATATTTAAAATAAATACATTTTGACAAATAAAACATTAAAAAGGGCAATGAAACGCCTTTTAAATTTAAACAATACAACTTTTTTTTAATAATAAACCTTTTATTGTGTTTAACTACAAAAATAACATACAAAAGTATCATACATCATGTTGACTGTTTATGTCTTACCAAATTTATATAATATATAAAAAAATATTTATATATAATATATTATATATAAAAATATTTTTTTTGTGTAAGTGCTTGCATATGGATATGTTTATTATATTATACATAGAGTTGATAGAGTTGATAGATATAAAGAATTATTTCTTCATATAGATAAATAATAATAAATCCTATTATAAAAATTAGTTATATATTATAATATAGATAATAATGTATGATGTATATTTTAATTGGGTAAATACCCAAGTTGAATCTGTTTAAAGAGATTGAGATTGAAAATGAAAAACAATTATTAGAAGAAATTATTGTAGTTATTTATGTACATCATTTTAATGCGAAATAGATTTAAATACGAACAAATTTCTCATTGAAACTTAATTTCAATTAAATTAAGTTGGTTCATAAATTAAATTAAAACTATAATAAAATTTATTTATAATATGTGTACTTATTGTAATTGATTTTATATTGTGTATGCGCATTATGTAATGTAAAACTTTTAATTATTTTATACTAATTTTATATTATTTTTATTGATATAATTAATTAAAATTATAAATGTGTAAGCATAGATAAAATGTACATTGTACACGAAGTCAACGCTTTTAGAAGTAGCCAAAGTACAGTAGTTAAAAACAAATTAAAAATTTTAAAACTTTATGAATATATATGTAAAGTCCAATTGTTTTTAAAGATAAATTAGAGAATACAAAGTTTTAAATGTTTTAACCACAGTTGATGTTTTTTATATGTATATTTTTACATAGGTAGTATGTAAAAATATAAAAAGCAGTCATTTCTATTTTCTATATAAGAATCTACCGAGGATTAAATTTTAACTTTCTTTTTCATATTTTATTATCTTATTCTATATAAATCTCATCAAGAGCTTATACAATTTATATATAAAATATAATGTTATTTTTAAAACTAAATTTTTGAGAAGAAAAAGTTTTTCCATCAAACAATTATGTAAATAAATTGTCGTTGGTACTCTAATAATATTAAATCAAATTATTTAAGTAAAATGTTAACTAATGTGATATGTACATTTAGAGGTGTTAGAAAAATAGATACGGTTTTTATAGAAATAGATGTTTCCTATTGAAAGTTTAAAAACGATAAAAAAAATTAAAAATTAACAAAAGGTATTAAAAAAAAAATACTGTTTAAACATTTATAATATAACAGTATAGTAGCAGTTTTATATTTTATTAAGATACGGTTTTTATAAAAATAGATGTTTCCTATTGAAAGTTTAAAATATATAAAAAAAAATTAAAAAAATACTGTATAAAAAATTATAATGTAACAGTATAGTAGCAGTTTTATATTTTATTAAATTAATAAACATATTACCTAATCATTTTAATAATTATAGTAACTGATTTTTAAAATTTTAAACGTTTAAATAAATTAGTGTTATACTTTTTTACTTAGTACCATCCATTGGATCCATTTACCATTATAAACTATATAAGAGATACTCATTGTAGTCATTATCAATGAATTATTAATTCTATTGTTTTTGTAATGATTCTAGAAACGTCCTGGTACTTCTGACATATGTTTAATGGACATATACGTACTCATTATTAAACGTAATTAAAAGAATGTCATCTAAAATTAATTGTGTTGAAGAAGAATACTACATTATATTGTTGTGACATAGTTCTGACTATACTTGAATTTTTCTCAAAACACATTTTTTCTCGTAATGTAATTAACTGAGTAAATGTTTGCTGAAAAATCAAAGTAATACTATTTCTGTATTATCTTTACGAAAATTTATCTAAAATCAATTACTTTAAGTTATAGAACGTAATTATATAAATTTGTATATTAGTATACTACAATTATCCCTCCATTGGCTTCATTTATGATATTATATTACTGTATTAGGTTTGTTCTTTATTCTAAAGCATAAAAATGTATTGTATTTGTCAATTAATAAAATATTATTTCATTTTCCAATAAATTATATGATTTATTTTTAGATAAAATATGGGAAACATATTTTGTTCGTTATGAACGATTTTAATGACTTATTTTTATTTTTGAATGGGAGAGGGAGGACCACATATTTTTGTATTTATCTTGATTATTATATCAAATTATTTCTTGATATATAAGTGCACTGTTATTTAAATCAAAACATATAATATTCTTGGAGTTTTCGTCTTTCATATCGCGAAGTTAGCAAGTCTCCGAAATCCGTTGTCGGTTAAAATAATTATATTATAATAACGCTGCATATATCTAGTACACCCTTTACCCTTTACGTGGTCTACCATTATATACGAAGCAATGGAAATGCTTAATATTACAATAGACCTTATACTACGGAGCATAAATGAAAAGTGGAAACGGGTGGTGTGGTCATGACTCATGATATCCAGTGTATTTTTATTATTGAAATTATAAATTGCAATGCTTTTAGATATTGTACAATTTATTTTATCATCTAGACATCGAGTGCTCACTGCTCATGCGCCTCGTAGAGAGGTAACAGTTGTTGTACACTATGAACAGCGCACTCACGTCTGAATGTCTGACCACTAAAACTACAACTATACTCCGATGATTATTTTTTTATAGTAAAAGCCTCCGTATTAATATGCTATAAAATCAATAAATAATATTTATTACTTGTAAATCGTGAGTTTTATTTGATTCAAAGTTTTACTAGGATTTTACAAACGTATTTATAATATTGAATATACATGTTCATTGGGGGCCAATAGATTAATGGTGGCATTATATTCTTAAAGAATAAATTTTTCGATACTACTCTGCTTTTATAGCGGATTTCGAGTAGGTAACTTTAATGGATGTGTTGAATTTTAATTTAATACTATATCATTGTAGGTATACGAAAAACGTAGTTGAACGAAAAACTATTCGTCAGCTTGAATCACAAAGTATCTATATTTTATGATACTATGTACTTTTTTGATGTAGCTATTAATGTTATTTTTTTAAGATTAGTATTACAATAGGTTGATTTAGTTTTTGCCGAAAATATAAATATTCAATTATTATTATAACATATATTTAAATCAAATTATATAATTGATATTATACTTTGAGTCAATAGATTCATGGTATATTTAATATTATGATATATAAAAATAATTATATTTGTATAAGTTTTAGATTTTATAATTACGATATGAAATACTCATGACAAATATTTTATTAAATTTTAAAATTTTAGCTAAGCAAATTGAAGATATTATTATAAGTTTGGTTTTTTGATAAATGTCGTCAAAATTCAAACTTCAAATGCATTAATAAAAAAAAAAAATACCTAATAGTAATTTTATATTTTTAGACAGATATAACAACATTATAATGTGCGATCTTGTAAAATTTTTTAGAATTTCGATCCACCGAATGATTTTGTAACGACATCAATTACAGAAGAAAATAATGAAAAATATTTAAAATTTCTCACTCCTATAAATACCTCAAAAATAATCAAAATATTTTTAAAATTACATCGTATTTAGAAAATGATAATATAAACCAGGTTCCTAACGTTTTTTGACTCACTGCTCCCTTATAGTTATTTTTTTAAAAATCCGGAAGCACCCTATAGACTACTTCGGTTTTATTTAGCAGAGCATAAGTATAAACAAAATTAGTAAGACGTAGGTATATAGTATATACACATATATTTTATAAAACAAATTATTACATTGAACATAAACTATGTATTTTTAATTTTTATTATCATTGCATAATATTATTTGATTAAAAAGATTAATTAAAAGTATATTTCAAATAATTTCACGAAACTCTAAGTAAAGTTTGCCTCACCCTGATTGGTAATCTTTGATATAAATATTTGGTAATAATTTAAAGTATCCATGATGGTTATTCATTTTTAAATTAAAACAAAATAATAAAAATTGTTTGTGAAAATGTGGACAAATGGTTATTTTACGGATGAATGTACAATGTCGTAAACATTTAAACTTCAAACGTTCATAAACAATTTATTTGACTTCCGATAGGAAGGTTTTTTTTATATAAGCCACAAAATATTAAAGAATCTTATATTAAATTTTTAATACTTCGATAAAAAAATTTTTTATGAATTTTTAACTACAAAATAATTTGTTAATGTTTATATGTTATTGACAAACTTTGTCTACTATTAAATGCTTTTAAAATTCTTTTGTAGATTCATGCTTAATTTTTTTTAAATGTCTATCAGTAACAACTTATATGAGCAACCCATTATTGAATTTTCAAGGTTTTTGACTTATCGATAAATTTATATAAGCCCTTTAATTCCTTTTTTACTGTGAGTTATTTAGGGGATATATTTTCTGACAATTTTGAAGTATTATAGAATCAAACCTCGAACGAGTAGTTTTTGAGTTGTTTAACTAGTGTACTAAGAATTATGAGTTTGGAAGTTATTATAAGGTTATTAATCTGAACATTTTAATAATTTATACTAGGTAATCTATAAATATTTATAATTAATAAAATTGAATAAAATATAATAGATACTAGGTCTATCATTCCATTTATTTTATATAAATTTTTTAACTATTTTAAGGACAATTATTTTTAGTGATTTAGAATAACATTTTAATGGGTAACCGAGAAACAACTCATTTGAATTTTCGAATTAGTGAATCAAAATTTTCAATAAAATTATAGTTTGTTTTGTTTTATGATTAGGCTGCAGTGGCTCTCAATATTTTTTTTCGCGGTGCTCTTTTTTGGACAAAATTCTGCCTGAATACTATGAAAGGCAGAACAAGAAAAAATTCTATAAATCTTAAATTATTTATTATAAGCCCTAGACCACGATGTTCTTAGAAAGTACTCGTGGTGCCCCTGTGCATCACGGTGCACAGCTGGATTAAAGTTAATTACATTATGTTATAATAATACTCCACGAATCGCATTATGATTTTTGGCTTATAGTAAAAATGTTCCATTATATAGTTTATTTATTAAAATGTTTATTAATGTGATTGTTTACGAAAGGCTTATGTTTTTATTTGATGTTCTTGAACCATTTCTTATACCTAATTTGTTTAACATTCAGACTTAAAGTATTTGTTTTAATATTCTATTACTTTTTGAAATGGACAACTCCGATTACCATTATGATAATGCAATTATTTATGATTGAAAACACGTTTGATATTCGATTTAACTCATTTTTACATTTTTAAATTCATTTTTACGATAAAACTATTATAACCTTAATTGATATTATATAAGAATACATTATCTTAATTTATTATTATTATTATTATTATATGTTTTATATGTTTTTATTATGTTGTTATTCTATAATTACTTATAATTTTTTTTAAAGTATTTTAATAATTATTATACTTATACCAATGGTATATTATGTATACGTAAATATTCTTAAAAAATTGATAAAAATAATAAATATAAATTTATATACACTATAATTATTTTTATATGAATAATTTGTAAAATACTTTTAGATCAAATAATTTATTTTTATTTGAAAAATTTGACAAATGAAATATAGGAAATTAATACTGAACTTAATTTCGTTATAAATTGTAATTATGATGTTATTTATTTAAAATGAGCTAGCTACAGAATATAGATGTAAGTCATTCATTTTACTCATTACTCAACAGTTGGATATTATTATTAAAAATTTGAAATAAGTTACAAATCATCGAATATTTAAAATTATTATAATAGCTATATTTGAATCTTTGAAAATCTTCGCAGATAATTAAATTAAATCCGGTAAACGAAATTAAATCAAAATAGTTTATTGATACTTTATAATTCTCCAAAAAATGTCAAGTTAATTTTGGTGTTTTCAGTTGATTTTTATTCAGACGATTCACAAAATGCTACTCTCTTCACAATCACAATCTCATAAATTGTTTTTATTTAAATTTTACTATTAGATCAACAAAAATATTATTTTATGTTATTTATGTATACCTATTGATTAATATAAATCAGCTTACATAATTGATTTTTTGATAAAATGTTTACAGGTTAGGTACCTGTAAGTTATTGATTTAAATATAATATTAAACTAACACTGTAATATGAATAAATAGACAAATTTTATTAGTTGACTAGTGATTTCCCGATTTGCTTCTAGAAGTTCGCATTGATTATGAATTTTCGAAGAAAATTGAGTTAATTTCTGTTTGGGTATAATAGAATTCCGTGAATATGTTATGAGAAGGTACATAAGTACTGAGTACAATAATTATAAACATTTTAAATATTAAATATTAACAAGCTTAGGTAAATGTATTGTTCGTTAATACTATAATATATCATATAATGACATTTGTAAAATATATAGGTAGTCTATATCGACTAGATATATCATTTATTTGTTTCAACAGACTTTAATAATAATTATTAATTGTGTTGCACATGTTTATCTTAAGTAAATATTATTACAGTTCATGATATATGGATTAATCATCAATAATCATTCATTATAATATTATGAACATAGGTAGGTATTGTAATTTTAATAACATTTTCATTTTTCATTTTTTGTTTAAATGTTTTCATGTTTTACACCATTGGTAAAAATTTCAAGTACTTATATATGGTTATTTATTTTTAATTTGCAGCAAAATAACTAAAATTAATTTTGTTAAAACTTAAATGTGCTTAATTTTTTTTTATTATTCCAATTATTTTGAAAAATACTTGAAAATTAGGAATTTAAGTAATTTTTATTCTAAATCTAATCCAATAATTTAGAAACGTTATTTCAGTGAAATGTAATGTAGACCTACCACTTATTGGCTCAACATTTTACTCATTAATTAAGATTTAAGTACGATTAAGAGTTAAGACCAAAATAAATAAACAAGCATTTGTTTTGTCAAGAATTAGTGGATAAGTACAGTAGACGTCGATCATTATGAGAACGAGTTTAACAAAGGTATATAAATAATATAACCTTCGTCAAACTGTTATTTTGATTTTGTTGTTAGTTTATTACACCAATATTTTCCCTAACTATCCATATATACTCACTTACAAATCTACTTATAAACTTTTTCTAAAATTTACTATTATAGGTTCATACATGCTGAGAATTTTATTTGTATAAAACATTTTGTTTTATATACAATTATATACATAATGTTTGTTGTATAATAAATAAATAAATTCAATAATTTTGTGAATTTTGTGAATTGTATTATTAATATTATTAACTGTAGAGTGCGCAAGTGGCAAGATTTATTTTTGTAAATAATTTTAACATTAATACTTTAATACCTATAAGTAATCTATAGCTTTTCATTCTATTATTTTAGATAATATGTATATATTCTTGTTACTCTTGTTGTAGGTATAGCCCGAGTTTAATGTTGAATGGAAATACAATTATTATATTTTTTTAATTCGTGTTTAAAATTCCAAATCTATTTTTTCTCTTTTTTATTTTTACCAATAACTGAAGCAAATCTTGTTTTGTAATTATAGAGTAATTATTGATTAATATATCCCACATGGGTCTTAAAACTGCTGTAACCGTTTTTTATATGAACATCCAATATCTCGTTCCACTCAAGGGATCCTTTGATATAAAATTCCAAAGGATATTCGTAGAATACTCGTACATAAAAGTACCAGGATTTTTGTAACTATTACAGTAGTTTCACTTTCACACTAATTTCGATTTCCATGATAATTATAATCAAAATATGGTAGCATTTTATAAAAACAAAAATAATAATATTCTTAGCTACATCTTGTATCTCTGTAAGATAGGAATACCTACGCACCAATAATATAATATATATATAATATTTGTTTTAAAAATTTATATTGTTTTAGAAATGTCAACAAAATGTATTTATTGTGTACATACAATTTCCAAATAAAAAGTGATATAAATTTAGTATATTGGTGAATAGGCATTGTGGGCGTTAATAATGCCGGTAGGTTTTAAAATTGGTAGCCATGAAAATGACTTTTTTATAATATTGTTACATGTCAATGGTTTGCAGGTCAATATCGTCTAGTCATGGGTCAGCTCGTAAAGCAGTGTAGGCGTTGATGATTTAAACAGGATTTAAGTACTGTAGTACTATTTGATTCCTAGTTTCGATTTTTTCGAAATTATGTCAGTTGATTGAAAGTTCTGAGTAGAATGAATGTTTGCTTTGTTTTTAGAAAATTTTGATTTGATCCAGAATCCCAGCAAAATGTTTAATAATGTATGGATGTGATTTATTAGTTTTAGTTTGTAATTTTAATTAAAATTCTTTTGATCTGGATTTAAATTATGATTATATGATTATTCTTTGTTTGATATTTCTAATATTTTTGAATGGTGAATAATCATTTTGTTAATAATTCTTCTTGAAAGGAAAGTATACTTGACAAATTCTGAATGGCTAAACTTCTGACGAACAATAAGTCACTAGCTATACAAATATGGCTTAATATTTGATTAGTGTCACATATAGGAAAATTGGTCGAGTATGCACTATGTATGAGTTTTAGTCTGTGAAGAAAAATTGCTTTTAAAGTTAAACAACGGATATAATGAAAATTATACGACTTGATTGTTTGTGATGGATTGAATATGATTTGAAAAATGTAGGTTTCTATCTATCTGAATATCTGTTTGAATCTTTATCATTTATATATGTATATATTTCAATATATATATTGAGTAACCAATAATTGTCTTCGGGTACCCATTATGTTAAACGTTAATCACACGTTTTTCCCTTGTACTTGATATCATTTTATCATTTGGTATCTTTTACTTCCTAGTCATAAATGGCGTATCATTAAAATGTCTGTTATGACTTATAATATATTATCTCAATTAAGCATTTTTTTCCATTTCAGCATTCAACATTTCCAAATCTAAAATTAATAAAAAATATTAACAGCGAATATCTTAAAGATATCAAGTAAATTCAATTTCTTTCCAGAAAATTTTTTTAAAGTTTATTATTAAAGCTTTTATACTGCCTCTATGGGTGATCTTGGACACACAAAACAAAACATATTATCGTAAAACCAATTAATTGATCAATCCATTCAAAATACATATAAAATGTATTGGTAATAAATTAGGAATCGGTATAAAAGACATATTAGTTTTTTATACATTATCAGGACTATAATATAAAAATATTAATTGATATTTTAAATAAAAAGTGAAAACTAAATAAATTATTATACTTTAACATTTAGAAACTTGAATTTAATAATTTAAATAAGAATGTTGAAAATTACCTTTTTAAAATAAGAATAGTATTAACAAACGAAAAAACCCGTTTTTAATCAGTCAATTGAATAGTTTAATTTAGTTAAGTGATATAAACGTATAATTTGATATAATTTACTATCTCCTTAGATTTTCGCGTTGAGTTAAATACATTAAAAACACTTACATAACAAACAAAATTCTAGCCTCTGTTAAGAAAATATTAATGTGATGATATAGGTATTGCTAATCTTTATAGCTAAGGTAAATAATTTTAAAACTTTATGTCGTTATTATATAATATTTTCATACGAGAGAAAAAATCATTGCATGCATTGTCATGTGACTAGTGGTAAGTTATTAATATCAATATTAAAAATGATTTCTTTTATATAAGCACCTATATAATATAGCCTTTATAAGAATAATGACCTTCTTTAAAAGTATTTTTTTACCAATTTTTCTTTGAACTATCATTGGAATATGCTTTTATTTTTACACGGCTTACATTTAAAAAATACAATATTTGTCTAAAAGTTTTTAGGTTTGATTTAAGATCTTTTTATGATTTAAACACGATAAAACATTTATGAAAATATTTAATTGAAATTTTAAAATTTTAAAATTTTATCTAGTTTTTCATTTTTGAATGTAATTTAAATAAATGTTAATTTTAAAATTTCTCTATGTAAAAAATATTAAAATGTGGTCATAGTATTGTTAAGTAATTATTTTTTACAACAATAAAATGTTAAAACTATTACAATGGTAAATGTGTGCTTTTATATTTTGTTTGTCATCACATCATTTGAAAAAATCATAAAAGTTTGCAAACTATTTTGTAGTTAAAAATATAAATAATTTTAAATTAAAATTTAGCTAATCTTGAATATTTAATACGAAGTTCTCCCATAAGTTGAACTTAGAATTCTAAAGATATCTTAAATTCATTACCATAGTTTTGATGAAAATATCTAAAAAAAAAAAAAAACAATTTCTCTTAAAACAATTTTTATTATTTTTGTTGTAATTCAAATCATAAAAACTTTAAACTATGTACTTAAATTATCATTTTCTATATAAAATGAAATTTTCAAAATATTTAGATTAATCTTAAGTTATTTATACCAAGAGAATATTCATACCGTTACATTTAGTATTGACTTATAAGCTAATAACAATAATATATTAATATATTATGAGAAATTAATATAATATGTTTATATTATTATTTTTGCTTATATTTTTAGTTCAATGTACCGTAATTTAATAAAAATTATTAGTCATTATATAAACATATAATATAATAATATCTTTAGAGATGTAGATTTATGATTAAGAAAAATGCAATGTGCTGGTGATATGTTGAGAATGTGACAAT
This sequence comes from Aphis gossypii, assembly GCF_020184175.1. Lineage (NCBI taxonomy): Eukaryota > Metazoa > Arthropoda > Insecta > Hemiptera > Aphididae > Aphis > Aphis gossypii. The sequence continues at coordinate 17,447,071 of NC_065532.1, read as the reverse complement.
AAAGTCGTACCACAAAAAACAATAAAAAAAACCATGCCAAAGCGGCAAAGCACATCTCGAGCGTCGTAATGCTATAAGTATGGCACATAGAGTAATATTACTCTATTTATGTTGTGGTATTATAAGTTCCTGTTACTTCTCAATTAATAAATTATTTTTTTATTTTTATATTTACTTTAATAATAATATTTGATGGTGTATGTATTATTATGTATACCATATCCAGTTCTGACGAAGATGTTTTAATGTTATTATTATTTATTAATAAATAACAATATAGATTCAATGCAATTGGATCGTACATTTTGGGTACATCTTTCATCAAAAATAAAGCTTTTACACTAAGAATATTTTTAATTTGAAGAGAACTTTCATTATACTTTATACCCTTACAATTAAATTTCCGAATGTCACAATGTCATTTCAAAATTCTTTCAGACTTAGTATGGCCAAAGTTAGAAAAAAGTGACGTAAATTTTCGATCAGATATATCAGTTGAAGAGTGATTGATAATTACATTTAGGTAAGTTTTTAACTTATATTTGTTATAAACAAGTTAGTAAATAATTATCTATCACATATGTTTACTTTAAAGTGTTAAAAATGTATAAAGTATAGGTATTTTGTAAGTTATGTTCATTACATATATAGTTAGCTGAGAAAAAAATACATTACAACAAATTATAAAAATTAAAACCTTCGTAGGTACTTAAAAAATTGAGGGTATAAATAACTTGGTTATATTTTTTGATCGTCTCTGTTCAGAATATTATTTTTTGGGTGCAGTTATTTTATTGTTGAATTCAATTTTATTAACAGAAGAGTAACTGATCCATCAAAAATATTTAAAAAAATAAAATATCCATAAATATACAAACACTTAGAAATTTGAGGTCCAATACTAATGTACAAACATCCTTACTAATAGTATTTATTCTTATATTGGAACATCATTGAAGTATCTATTATTTATTATACTATAATAGTTAAATAAATGTTAAATTTTAATTAATATTATAACAATTAAATCAATATTATTTGTATTAATTAATTATTTAATAAATACATGTACCTTCAGTTATAAAAAATAGCATTAAATTAATATGAAGTAAAATTGATTCAATGTACCAATTAAATTTTTTTGTAGTAAGACTTAATACTCCATCAGTAATTTTTTATGGATCTTTCTTTGAGAAAGAATAATCAAGGTTTTAATATTATTTTAAACTACCCTCTCCGTATATATGCTAGTGTATGATTGTTATTTTGGTTGGTAGAAACATTACGTCTTTTTGATCTTTGTACATATAAAATGAAAACAAAAATAAATAATATAATTATTAACAATGTTATTAAAGTTTTGATGTAGGTAATTGGAGTCTACGGAAAAAACTGGTATAACTGTAAAAACTGGCAAAAAAAATATATATATATATATTTACGGATCAGGTATTTTTAAAAAAAATTAATGTTAAGCAAACTACAAAATATTTTTTTCTAGGTAAAATGGCTTATAGTTTAGTAAAAATCCATTTCATATCATTCATTTTAAACAAAACATGTACAATTCTTAATTTATACTTTTAACCAACAATATAATATAATCAGCACTTATCAAGCATTCTACTTCAAATTTACCTATTAAAGTATGATTTATCTGTATTTTACAATAAGATTAGTTAAATGTAAATGCATATTATGAGTTAAGTATTCTCGACTGTGTAGTATAATTACTGATACAAACAATGAACTAAAGAATTGCGAGTAATATACCTACTTATAAAAGATAGCATATTAATTAAGAAGAAATAATTCGATGCTGTGATTGTGATATTTTGAAAAAACCGTCACTATATAAGTCCAGTTTGTCTCTTTATCACTGGAATAATCATCTGATAAGAAACAGGGTCTGAGATAAAGTAAATAGATATATGAGTATAGTAGCGCACTTAACGAGAAAAAAGGGTGTAGTTGCCCTAGAAAACATTTAAGGGATGGCTGATTTTAAAGGCCATATACAGTTCGTGTAATAAATATACAAGTGTATGTGAAGGGTTGGACCTTTTTTTCCACTAGGCGAAAACGTCTAAATGCTACTAGGTGCGATTATTTAGTTATAACAATGATATATGTTAGTTGAATGTAAATTAACATTAAAACATTATTTAACAATGTTGTACAATGGATGATTCTGTATACAAAGAAAAATACTTTAGAATAAAATAGAAATTATTTTGTACTACAAGTGAGAATTTGAGATATTTCTATTGTTTCTATATTATTCTATATTATACTATTCGTAATATTATAAATTGTGTACCGTTATATTCTATAGAATATTAATTATTATGTATATTTATGCTACGATAGTGCTGATATATTTGCATCATATATTTTTTGTATATCTATTCCGCTACTTAGGAAACTCAGTCTGTTTATAATATTTAAATACCGTACAATTATAAAATAGTTTCTTACGTCATTTTACACGGTACGCATTTAAATATTTTTGTTTTTATTTACCTATAATAATCGTTATTATGTTATTTATTATTATTTTAAATGTATATTTTCTGAATTTAATTTACACTTCTTGTACGCTTTATAATAAAATATATAGTAGTTTGTTTTTTAGTTATATTAACCTACGTAGCCTACGTATATTATGAAATGCATTTTTTTTTTGCATTATTAATTATTAAAATTTTATCATCTCTTATTTCATTCGAATTATAATTTTTATTATATTTATTTGATTTCTGTAACATTTTCATTATCAATACTCCGAATTCTGATTACTTGAATAAAATGTTATTATTTGTCTCTTGATATTCTTACAATATTTACCTTTCAGCTTGTTGTCTGTTGGTATCCCATTACTTTATTATTGTCAAGAAATTTCTCTCAACTACATCACATTATATAACATTCATTGTATACATCATATATGTTTGAATGTTTTCAACTAAACTACCATTCCCTTTTACCACGTACTGAATTCTGTTCAAATGTATTTAAATAAACCATTTTGCTTGTGATTTCCGTTTTAATATTAACTTTTTAAACTACTCAATTAAAACATTGTATTTTTTTAAAAGTTTTTAATTTTAGTTTGCTTAATAATTTTTATTATTATTATATTTTAAATATTTATTATACTTAACGTATTTATAACGTTATACAATTTATAGTAGTTTATTATAAACTGTCTCAGTAACGTGGTTTTACTAATAAATTACATTATGATTCGTTGTATATTTAATCGATGATATAATTTAGTATTGTAATCATTAGTCTATATTAAAAATGAAAAATAATACAAATTAATTATAAAAATTATATTTTGCCTTTTAGTATTAAACAATAAATAAATAATTTGTGCGTTGAATGGTATTGGTGTATAACGTTTGTTCATTAAGTTAAGTGCGGCCATGTTAGTATTTAATTTTTCTTGAAATATAATGTAATCGATAATTTCACATTTCTGGCTAAATATTTAAGCTTTTTACGTTCATTTTAAGCTAAGACAGACATTGATTAAAAGTTGCCAAAATAAACGATGACAATTAAGTTGATTTCTTAAAACTTAATAGTTTAAAACCAGACTATTACATAATTTTGTATGTGACCATTTTGTATTATTATTTATAAGTTATAGCTTATATAAGTTTATGTCTGACGATTCAATTAGCAATATCATAGTTCATGTACAAGAGAATGAATGGGGGAGATAGCGTGAGATAGAGAGGAGTGAAGATGAAAAAGACACAAAAACAATTCATTGCACAGCAGCATCTTCGAATAAACGATATTATTTGAAGGGTAGATTGGAAGTTTATACAACTGCTATAAGATCGATCTTTCGACGGAAATACTTATTGCTTCCTGTTATTAGAGTTTTTCTTCCCCAGCCTCCATTTTCGTTCTTGTTGTCGTTTTTTTTTTATCTCGCTTACGCAGAAATTGAAAGCATTGTGAGTGGCAGATAGGGTATTATTTATTGATTTCCTATTTTCATATGTTGCTTGGTCTATACATACAATTTTACGATGTGTAAATAAAAAAATCTTCTCAATTTTAAATCAAACTCTTTTTTCCGAGTTTTATTTTTAATTGCGTACCCATCACGAATTCAAAGATAATTTTTTGTATTTGAAAAGAACTTGTGGTATTTTTAGAATTGATGTTTGATTTTTATAAATATATAAACAGAAAACAATTTGGGTAAATACTTTTTTTTTTATTTTACCTATGGTTTGTCTTAGCATAATACATTTTCCTTGATAACGCATCAATGGTTTTTTTTTACTGTCAAAAATGTTGGAAAATTATTACTAATACATTACTATACGTCTACACATGAAAACCATTATTTATTATGGTGCGGATATAAATAGAAACCACATATTTGTTCAAAAACACTGCTTTTTTAGCACAGATTTATTTCATATATCAGAGAACCTATGAATGAAAATTGGGTTTTGCATTCTTTTGAATAGGGTGTTTTTATATTTTGAGTTGGTACATATTTTTAGTATATTTTATAAAAATGTACGATAAAATATTCTACTAAAAATAAATAAATGAAAAATGGTATTATTTATTTTGCTTATTTTATTTTTATTATGTACTATATACTTTTACCAATGTAACAAATAAAACCGATTATACGTTATGACCATTATGGTTTGACAAACGACATTTTTGTCAAATAGTTTTAAATAATAAAATCGATTTATGTTTTATCATTTTTTATATAAAAAAAAAAATGACGAAGGGAATATTATAACATTTCATAATATATTAGTATATTTAATATTAAGTCGTATTTTTAAAACCATGTTTCTTCTTTTTTTTAAAAAAGACAAATCCACATCCTAGTTATTTTGATTTATTACTTTCACTACGGATCATATTATTTTATGTATACACGATATTGCATCATTTACACAATTTTTTTCGATACATAATTACGTCAATTGGAGAATACATTTAGAGAGATTTATTTTAATGGGTAATATTTGAAAAGGTGTTTATTTATATATAATTTTGTTTCAAACTTTATTTTCATACATTATTCAATAAAGAAAAGTTTGAATCTTTTTTTTAAAACTATATTTACTTTAATTTGTATTCATAGATTTATGAATAATAATTTCCGCAAAACAAATGTAATTTGAAATTTATAATTTTCGTTTTCGATTTGATATAAAATAAATAAATACATTTTTAAATATTTCTTTATAAACTTTAAATAATGAAATTATATGTAATTTAATAGTTAAATAAAAATTTATACAAATATTACAAATATCTTTTCAAATAAATATCATTTTAAAATTTGAAGATTTATTTCTGTGTTATCCAAACATTCATACGTATTCATTGTTAACCAACAAACAAGGTTTAGCTTAGTGTCATTTTTATAGGATGATAGTTATATATCATAATCTTTTCGAAGAAAAACGTTTTAAAATTTGCCAATAAAATACTTTGTTAATTAAAGCGAATCTTGTTTAAAAAAAAAAATATGACAAATCATTCCAATTTTTTTCAAACTTTTAAATTAGGTACCCTCAGTCAATAAAATAATAAAATAAATATTATTTTATACTTTTGTAAGTACTAAGAAATAACGATTTTGTTCCATATAATTTTAATAATCAGCGCATATCATTTAGATCATACCTATTTAGACACTGAAATAAATGTTCATTCTTTATATAAAACTGTTTTGCAGCTGATCATTTGATGTATCGAATAAAGGTTACTTTGCTATAATTGATGTTTGTCTAGACTGGTGCATGATACTTTATAACAAGAAAAATGTTCAATTAAACTTATATCAGTTACTCATTAAAAAATTCATACCTTACCCTGAAGTTTTATTTCTGCTTACCTATTTATTTTGAAAATACTTTTACGAAAAATAAATACAAGAAAGTAAAATGTTGTAAAGTTTATCTGATCGCAATCTAGAACTATGATTTATTGCGCGTATATATTGTACACATAAGTAATATAATCGCATAAAAAACTGAATAATTATTATTTCAGCGTTAAAGCTTGAATAAGTGTATTTTAATATAATTAATATTCTTCTAAAGCCGTTTAGTTTGATTAGTGTTAGTTTAAAATACAGTATTGAAAAAATTCAATTATAATAATATGTTTAGAAATTCACGATTTCTCTAAAAAAAATATAATGTGTATGTAAGAAGTATAATTGGAACTAGAATTTATAATATATGAAATAAAAACAAATAATTCATCTTTTGTCTTATGTCTTTTTTGAAAATTTACAGTTTGCTATTTACTATGAAATGCGTGTGGCGTATATTTAATATAATATTATATAGATATTCGTAAGTCTTTATAGTATTGTGCATTTTTGAAAAAGCTTTAAAGTAAATATAAACTTGCGTTTGTTTGTGATGGATATATTATTATGTACCTAGAGACATGACTCGTATATGTCGAAGGGTTATTGTTAAGGCGTTTTATTTGTTTGTTGTCTGTTGACTACATTGAACGAATTCCCATTGAGTTAATTTTGAATGAAATAACTTAGTACAAGCCTTTTGTGTAGTGTTGTGTAACAATGATTTACATTTAAGCACATAGGTATATATTGTTTAATTTAACCGATATTAAAATTCAGTGATTGTTATGAGTTTTGTATGCATTTTTTTACAATTTTATCATTAAAAAAATATAAAAAAAAACATAATTTGACAACATTTTACCGTTATAATATTTATTATAGACTTAACAATATCATTAAAATATGAATTAACATATACAATTAAATTAATTAAAATTGTATATATTTTTATACTTAATTTCAACAATTTGAAAAAAAAATATTGAATAACAACATAGTTAAAATTATTTTTAAACCACTATTATAATATAATATATGTGTTATCGCTTCCTTTATGAAGTGGTAATTGAATATTTATGATTTACGAGTTTTGATTTATCATTTAGTCCTTTTTCACGAGCAATGTATTTTAATTTTCAGTTAAATTACCTTCTTAAACTAGTCAATGATCAGTTTTTCGAGTTAAGAATTCCTTGGTCAATTGAAATTATTTTGGACGTTCTATTATTTCTTTTATCGTTAAAACAATATTAAAGAATTCAAAATGTAGTCATTTGAATTCTGTTTCCTGTTTGGGAATTAATAACTTTTATTAAAATTCCTAGCTTCATAACTAAATATTATACATAAATGTTTTATTTTTTAGTTCACACACTCAGCAGCATATTTTAATTTTGAATTTTAAATAATAATAATTGAATGTTGAAATGTTCATTGTCATGTAACTATTATAATAATTATTTAATGTTGTAGATATTAGCTATTATATAGTGATGTTAATATTACCTTCTTCCTTGTGGTCAGTATCAAATATTTATTATCAAGACCACATCCTCCATCTCTAAAACTTTCCAAATAATGCATGATGTTTTAAAGAATAAGATAATAATTTAACATTTTGGTACTTACATCAATAATTTATGGGATTACAGTTAATTTATATTTTACAACTTTATTTAAAAAATATTATTTAAGTATTTTATTTTATGATTATAAGGAGTATCAGCTATATTTCTAATATGTATTTAAATATACATATACACCCGATCGACAATTTTAAAATTATAGCTCTTTGTAGAATATTTAGTTATTTATTTATAACTTTTGGGAGTAAAAATTTAAAAAACCCTCAATATATGTTATGAAAGTGATGTAATATTATACAGTATACTATGAAATAATACTGATGATTGATTTTTTCCTCAGCGATTTATTCATAAGTCTAATGCATATTATTATTTCTCTCGTGTCACATACTGTTGATATAATATAGTTGTTAACGTTAACAATAAACTAATTTTTTACATTTTAATAAGAGAATATTACACCAAAAATGTATATATTTATTAATTGTCTTAACTTTCAAAATTTCAATTTACAAATATAATTAAAACTGCGGTTCACTAAGTAGTGTAATCTATATCTTTACAAGGTCATAAAATTAATTCAACTTAGTTATTCCTTTGTAACGCTTTGTTGATTATAGTTGTTAAGAGTGACAAAAATTTGAATTATATAAGTTTGTTAATTAGTTTCTGAGTTTTAGCATAAATTAAAAATTAGGCTACTATAATACCTACGAGTGTAAACTATATTATGAACAAAATTCGTAAAGCGATTTTGTATTGTCATTTACGATGGCTAGTAATAAATCAAAAAGTCGAAGTGTAGTGATTAGATTTGGTCAGTATAGAACTTTGTAATGTAATAACACAATTTTGTTATAGTGACTATAAACACTATACATATTACATATAGTATATAATTTAAAGTTTTAAGTTACCATTTAAAGGTTTTGGTGAGTGAATGACGGCAAAAGATTGAACAATCTTATAAACGTCCAGAAATATCTAAAATTAAATTATTTTATTATTTCAACAATATGGCCACACATCAGTTCATGGTAAATATACTTAGTTCATGAGGATAAAATCAAATACATGTATTTTCATCTAACGAAACAGTTATTTCAAAAGAATAAAGATGGTCACTCATTTATTATTTTATTTAGTTTCAGACAAAATTGTTTAGGTATAATATAAACTGTGTTTTATTTTGAACGATTGGATGATGCACAATAATTTTAAACATTGTACCTACTATTTTTTTTATATACCTATACATTTTATTAATCGATTAATAATTATTACCATCTAAAAAATTGTGTTAACCGAGTAAAGTGTATAGTTTTTTTTTCACTTAAACCTTTTAAAGTTTTTTTCTTCTTGTTGAAAACTAATTAAAATTTTACAATTAAATACCTAGATATATATTTTCAATTTTCATTTAATTTAACATTATTTTACATGAATAATTCCAAAAAAAAATCATAGCTATAAATGTTTCCAATTCATTTTCCATAACCCGCTTGATAAAAATCAATATATATATTATATACATGATATAAATTGTATATAAAATTAAACTTTATATTGTGCTTCATTTATGATCAAAGTATATAAATAGTATTACTATTATAATTATTGTTTGAAAGTTGACAGTTTAATAGAAGTGTATATTTCTGTAACACATAAGAAATTATAGTATACCTATGTAATATGTATACATTTATATTTTTATCACTTTATAAACAAATATTAAATATTTTTAGTTTAAAATACCTAATAGTTAAAAATTATTTTGTTAATATTCAATGAATTTATATTTAAAAAACAATAGAACTTTCGATGCTCCAGAATCATTCAAAATCATTTGATGAATAAAATAATTTTTCGTTTCATTGCAATTTAAAATAACAACAGGTACAATACTGCTTTAAGACAAAGAAAGGGAGTGACATGAATTTCCTTTTCTCAGTATTAGTATCTTTTTCATATTGTATAACATAGCATTTTATAGCTTTTTGTGAAATTAACTTTCATTGATACAGATAAAGCTTTAATTCAAAGCAATATTATTATTTTGGCGTTCAATATAAAGTGTGCAGTTTGTTGTTATGCTATAAAACCGGAAACGGTGTAAAATAAGTATATGAGCAACCGACTTTGAAGTAAATAAAACAATAATAATGCAGAAAGCTTAAATACACACTGTGAATTCAATAATGCAAACTTTATTTATTTCCTTTGTTATTATAACCTGAAATAATGAGTTCTTATAATAATATAATATGTATATTATTTTATAATGTTTTTTTGTTTTGTAATAAGTAGTTATTATTTGAAAACAATTAAATGATAAGTAGGTAATTTTTCTTAGAATCAATTGTTCTTTTTTGTTGCGATGGAAATTGTTATTTTAAAATATATTTTAGTATATTTTATGATAGTAAAAATGATTTTTGTAGTAAGACGCACTCGCATTATTGCATCTGCCCTGTGAACATATCACTGTGTCCAATGACTATGACGCTGATACGCCCACAAACGGAATAGACAAATACAGACACCTTTGCCATGGTTTCTTTTACGGAGGTTCAGATTGCTATTCAACCTACTTAATATCGCAACCTTTAGAATATGGATGTTAGTTATTCACCAATCATGTTGACTCCTATTTTTTATTTAATAACAAGTCTATTCAAATTTAGATTTTTATAACTTTTGAAAATACTTAAAGATAATATTTTTAATTTTTTAGATTTTTTCTACTACCTACTTATGGAACATCCCGTGGTGATTCAAACTTCGGTTTTTTAAACTTTCTTTTGTTTTTTTTTTGTACTGTAAATTATTTGATTGATACATATTTTTAAATTTTGATGTAACTATAATTAAAAATTCGATTCAGAATAATTTTTAATAGTTTATTTATCAAAATATTTATACTATAAGAACACAATTTTTAAAAATAGCTTAAAAAAATATAGATTTTAACTTGTGTTTCTATTCTTGCAGGACCATTTTTATAAATGATGAATATTGGTCGTAATTTTATTTAAACTGTTCTTCTAAATCTTCTAAATATATTATCATGGACTTTTTATCTTTAGTATACAAAGTTTATAAATCAAAAACTGTTCATTAAGAGTTAAGAAATATATTCTGAAAAATTATCCATAAAATTATTTACATTAGAAGAGGGGTAGGTAGTTATTTTTAAAACAAAGGTTTGTATCTCCATAGAAAACTCCTTAAGTAGTAACAAAAATCTCAAGAATTTCAAAATATGGTCTTTAAATATATTTGAATATTCAAATAATAAGATTTTTAATAACTGCGTTATTGAAGAAGAAAAAGGACAAATAGTATATCACCCTACATAAAATATTGCTATTGGTACGTTCATTTTCATATTATAAATCATACTTTCACCAACATGCTTCACCAATCGTTTTAAATCATTTTGTACAATATTAAACTTACAATGATATTAGATGTATGTAATATTATTAATTAATACAGCCCAAATACACAAAAAAATATTGTTATAATTTATTTTTGTCTAACGTTTGCCGTATGACGTCAGACAACATACTTCTACTACAACACTTAAGTTTAAATTCATATTTTTTCTATTATAGATTATCATATTTACTATGACAGAGAAGTTTCAGAACTATTTGTTGGTTTTTCCTAAAATGCAATCCTATAGCTCTACTATAAGAACTATACATTATTTGTATTATTTTATTTTAAATTTTTATTAGTTAACTTTTTATACCATGTCATGCAATTAAGATTTTATCTTAAGTTTAAAATAAAATCTTTGGTATATTTTATTTATAATTTATTGTGTACACTGTTTTCATGAAATAAACAACCATAGAACATGACGTTTTCATTACTACTGTAATTTTAATTTTCATTATAGTATCTCATCATCTATAATTTATTTTAATAATAGTATAAAATCAAACATAGACATACACTTAGAGAACATAAAGAACTAGAGGAAGTCATTAGTTCGAGACCTAACATTTTCAAATAAGATGCCACAAAACTTAGTGGCTAAAAGTATATAAAACGTTACATATTCCTTCAATGTTTAAAAATATTTAACTATAATATAAATAAAACATAAAGAAGAATAATTGAATCTTTTTATAAGCATCTTTCTGACTGATTTATATACGTACTTAATAGAAATTTAAAATTAAATTAAACCGTAATTTTATTGATATTTACCTAATATATATTATATTATATAAAAAATTTACATTAATATATTACAATAAGTATATATTATGTCTATTCTTTATGAATTCCTAAACCGTTCAACCGATTACGATTAAATATGGTACAGAGATAGATTAGATATCGGGGAAGAAGATATGTTTATTTAAAAAGGGAAAAGTCCAACCCCGGTGCTCAAACAGGGATTTTGAGATTTACGAAGAAAATGTTATTTATACATAAATGGTTCCTATTGGTTTATAATATTAATAATAATTAGTTGTAATAAAAATTATTATTATTAATTATTACTGAAAGAACAGTAGTACGTCTTTCATAGTTATTCATTTTTATTTAATTGTTGTTTAATTATTATAAAATAAAACATATTATTCATATGAAGTTGAGTTATTTTTAATGGACACCGAAGTGCACGGGGGTTAAGCTAATATAATATACAAATATATATTTATATAAAACTGTATACTATAATAATATTCAGTGTATTAAAATAAATAACACTTAAATGCTAAAAAATATTTATTTAAATCTGAAAAAATTAAACAATAATAAAATATTAGATATTTTCAGAAGTTTTTAAATTATATATAACATAAGATATACTGTATGTATATACAATTTTCAAGAAATTTCAACATTTTAGTGGAAAATTGATCAAAACTTAAAGTGTTCTGAACTCTACACAGTTTTCTAAAAAAAAAAAAGCTTCTTAAGATATTTAAAGATATAAGTCTGCAGTACCACCTGTGTCTATTACTGTCAATCGATTTATGAAAGTTTCGAAGATATTTTAATGCTTATAAAAAAATGTTATGTATTAACCGAACTCGCTTAGCTGGTATATAAGTTATAATATACCTTTATGATTAAAATAAAGTGATGATAATTAATAGTTTATAATCATTTTATTTATTTTAATTGAAATTTTAATTTTAAAATAGTACCTACTGAGGATATATTTTAAATTATATTTATAATTCAACAACTGTATGAAAATAAAATACTTAAATTAACGGTCGTGTTATTGGTTTTAAATTTAATTGATTTACCAAATAGTAATATTTACAAAACGATGTTTGACTTACTGTTATATAACAAATCATCAAAATATTTGAACATGATATTTTTTATTTATTCATAAACTTAAATTTCGGAATGATGAAAAAAAAATATTTTATATCCTGTAATAAATATGAGAATACTAAAATATTTATTTAAGTATAGTAAAGTTATATTTTTCATACTTCCGAAGCAATAGGCATATTTTATAATATTATTTACTATGTACTAATATAATATAGTTATACATTTATTTCTCATTTATTTATTCTGAGTACCTATAAAATTATACATTTTATAATAATATGTGAAGTATTTATAAAAAAATAAAAACATTTTGTTTTTAATAAATAATATTATTTTACAAGTCACTGGACTTTACGGAAAAGTGAGCTAATTCATTTTGAGACACTATTTTGTTAACGTTGTTACACAATATTAGTGGTATTATTATTATTATTTTTTATTTATAATAATGACTTGATGATCGTTTAATATTATTACCAGCTTAATTAGCTTAATTTCTATTGTATAAAAATTTCATTCTATCCATAATATTGGTATTAGTTATAAATTATAACAATTGGCTATTAAGTGTTAATTCAGATGTCCTAATTGAAAAACAAACTTCAGTTATAATTGTTATATTAATATGTTGATAAATATTAGGTACATACTACAGGTGCCTTTCCCTGTTCAAAATTTATTTAAAACATACTTCACTCACTTATAAAATTATTTTATAAGTAATTATGATAACAATAGGTAAATAATCGGTTCCGGTATAGGTATAATGACAGTATAATACTAAGAACATCAAAATAATTCTTCTTTTTCTTTCTTTGGCTTTTATTACTACAATATATTTAGCCTCTCCATCAATATTTCTCTGTATATTATCTTCCGAACCTGGATTATATTTCTTTATTTGTGTAGTTACTTAAGTCTTTCCAAAATAATTGGAAACTAAAACAATTTTAAAATTAATACAATGCTAACTAAACAAATATTATTACAATAGTATTTATAATATGTAAGTATATTTTTTTCATTATTTTTAATTCCATTTTAATTTTAAAATAAAAATGTATGTATTTATAAGTTAAGACGTATTTTAATTGTTTTAAACAAATTGCAATTAAATTCAATACTCAAATTTAATACAGTGTACCATATGTTTGAATATATATTATAATCTACTCGATATCGTATTATTATATATACGTGAAAATGAAATTCAATATATTTCATTAAGCAATATCATTTCATGTGATTTACATATCAATTTGTTTGTTACATAGTACAATTTGTATCTAAAGCAATATTAAACAAAATTCACCTACAAATTACTAAAATATATATTTTTTTAATTGATAACATTAATTTTGTAGTAAAATAAATTGATATAAATTGTAGTTAATACAATTTTGATTATACTCTTCTGATTTTTTGATAATATACTCTTGAATATTAAACGAATAAACATTACTGTTAGTAAAATAATATAATTTACAATAAACATAATTAATGGCATTTTATCAGTTTTATAAATATAACTCGTAATCCACAATATTTTATGAATCCATTTAATGTAAAACACTCCTTATTTCAAATACTATTAACGTTTTTAAAAATATTTTTTAAAGTTATTGGAGATATAAAAATTAAATTATGGAAAAGTAGTTTAAAAGATAAGTTTGAATGATTGTAATAGAAGTACAGATGTACTCTAAAAATGTTTTTCCACCACTCCGCTTTTTTAACTTTAAATACTTATAACTAGCAAATTACTTTTCTAAAAATTGATACTTTAAATTTCTATAGATCGAAATATTCCGAATAATATTTTGCTTCGGAATATGAAATTTAAAATATATATTATCATTTAAAAGAGTAAAAAATTTAACATTTTTAAAATATTTAAATTGTTTTCATTTGAAAAATATTTTAATTTTGAATATAATTTTTTTTTATTATCAACTATTTTCTCATTAAAAAATAAAATTTCAAATAAATATTTACATTTAGAACATTTGAGCCAATGTAGCTTTCAACACACAATAGTAGTTATAAAAATAATCAACTAACTTTATTTAAAGGTTTCAAAAATATAATTAATTTAAAATTATTAAATAAAACAATCTATATTCCATCGTTTAACAAGTTATATGTATAGATATACACACACGTATATGGCACAAGCAATTATTTATATAATATAATATTATAACTACTTCAACTATAAAATGTAGTGTATAATTTCTAGAAATTCTATATGTAGAATAAGAGTTTTTTAAATTTATTTTATCAATTTATATAATTATCCATACTTGTATGACCTGTTTTAATATGACAAATTATAAAAATCAATGACAACATAATCTTAATATTTTAAAATATATACAGGTTAATTAGCCAGGTATGCACACATCCATTTTATACTTTACTAATATAATATGTATTCAGATTTTGATTTTTGAGAAATATTTTAAAGACCTTATTTCCAAAACTTACATTCATTATGATGCAATAAATTAGGAGTTTCTTATTTCTATTAAATGTTTGTTTAATATCTTTGTTCAACAATTATCAGTAAAAAATGATAATCCTTATTGTTTTTGTGTGATAAATTTGTCAGGATAGTACTTGAATAATATTGAAAATATAAATTCGTGAAAATATAGCCTTTTAGTATATTGGATGATTTCAAAAATCAAAATTTGAATAATTGTATTATTTAAGAATAAAAGGGGGTAAGCATGCTTTCTAAATTTCTCTATATATAATTATATAATTTTTTAAAATATCAATGTACGTATAAACATTTTTTTTCTTTAAAGTCGTTTTCCTTTTTCAACAGTAAATAGCTGATGGAAAGTGGTTCCAATATGACCGGTAGTTTCTTGAGAATTTGCTTGTAAATTTATCATCAGTCTAAAAAATAAATAAAATTATTATTAATTTATATGAATTTGTTAGTATTTGTTTAATGTTACAAAATAGTTGTTGATTTATCAAAGATACATAGTATATAAAATAAAAATCATTATTTTTATTTGTATTGGTTCAAAGTTTTAAACTAAAATTTGTAATACAATTATTTTGGTTTTTCTAGAGTTGACATTTTATTAAATATTATTTTGTTTTATGCTTCATGAACTGTATAAGCTTTATAATTAACACAACTCTACTACGCTTTATAGAAACATAATTAAATTCGTTAGAATAAATTACTAACAGGATGACTTTTTATCGTGATGCAAATATTTTATGTTTTTTATACTTAGATGTCCATACATTAAAAGTATAAAAAAAATGAAAAATAGTTCTTCTAGAAAAGTAATATCGTTTTATGCTTGGGTAAGATATTGTGTTTTTGACGATAAAAATTACCTCCGTAGTAAGTTTCGTAGTTTGTAATAGAATGAAAATACAATTAATAACTTGATATAACCAATATTATGTTAAGTCGTAATTATATGGTTTAAAATATAGAATCTATTAAAAATTATTATTGTGATTTTAATGTTGATTATGTTTTAATAGTTAATCGATGCATAAACCTGTATTCAAATATTAAATGTTAAACAACAAACATTTCTAACATGGTACTCTGTTGGTAATTGGTCTGTGACTTACGAAAGGTAGATTATCTTTCTAAATATTTTAAATTAATCATTTATACATTTTTACTTAGGCATAAAATTATTTGGGAGTGTTTGTGATTTTAAAGAATTAAAAAATGTACTTCAAATGCTTGTAAGAAATATTGTGCTTGTATATATTGTATTTAACATTTAAAAACTTATGATTAAAGAATCTGGTATTTTATTTGTAAAGATTTTGAGTTAATAAGATGTGTAAATATTCATACTAAAGAGACTAAAAATTTTAAATGTTTATAGTAGCTCAAAAAGATTTAAAATTCTTTTAAAATTGTACAATGTGTATAAAATATAATCAAAATCAAGAAATAATTATTATATATATATATAAACATTCAATAAAAATTTCAAATCTGTTTTTGAGTAAAAATTCCTGTTTTTCCTTACTATTTTGAAAATTACTAGGAACTTTTTCTTTTACTACTACTCCAAAGTACCATATAAATCCAATTTTCTATTAGAAACGACCTTCAAAGTTGACAACATTTTTACTTCCTTCAAAGACAAAAAGGACAATGACAGAATAAAAGAAACGCACATTATGTTATGATAAATACATTTATCTTTTCAGTTAGAATCTAAAATTGTATTGCTTTGAATTATCCCTATGTTGGATCTTACTTATTTTTTGGAATTCCAAGAGCTTTATGTACATGGTCAGTCATAATTTCCACGTGTTTGGGATTCTCTTCTGGTCCCAAACTCCCAATACTTGTTACTTGAATAAATCCACAGGGATCACTGGAACCGCCAAGTGTCATTTTTACACCAGGGTTTACTGTTGCTACGCAATACTATAAATAAGTAATAGTTAACTATTAATTATATTTTAACATTTTAAATAAATACAATTATAAATTATTTTTATGATTCGTTGTATAGGTAAGTTGTTAATACAATATTATAAAATTTTATTCATTTAAATGTTGTTTGTATTACGAGTACCTATATAGCTTAAAAATTACATTTTAATAATTTTTTAAATTTTAATAAAAGAATTATTATTTGAATGGAATATTGTTTTTTTGTCCATAGCTCAAATACGTATCTGTATACAATTTTTTTCTTCTAAATTACATATAGCTAAGTACAATTTTAGTTTCACAATTGCAGAGGAGACAATAAATTTAATTATATGATAAGATAATTCAAATATATAGTGTAAAATGTAGATTCAAAACTGTTCAAAATTAAAAAAAAGTTTGTTACTTTGTACTTACTGAATGTCTTTTCCCTAGACTTTTAGAAATAAGACTAGTGCATGAGTTCAAAAATCCTTCAGGAATTTTTGAAGCTGGTAAATTTGTGTCTACGCTTAAACGTGGCATTTTGTTATTTTTCAGAACGTAATACACCACTAACAATTAACTCAATACTAAACTATAATTAAATTGAGCAGTCATATTTATGTTAGTAAAATATTGACATAATTTTTATGTCATTCATTTTTTTTTTATCAACTGATAAAATAATATTATTTTTTTATATATTTATTACACAATAGATCATTAAAACAAAATACACGATACAATTTAATATTAACATTAATGACATATTTAATAAAACAAAAAAATATTCTTACTGAAAAAACAACATTTATTGCACATTATTTATAATTATGTTATAATCTATTATACGTAATCCACACGTCTAATTGATTTTTTTTGTTTGGTGAGACAAAATTATGATGTTGCAATATCTTATAAGTTATGATATAACTTTTTCTTTTTTTTTACTATTTGTTTTATTATTACATCAAGTTGTTATACTTATGTAATGTAAAATATGTGTATACCGTATATATTATAATATACAGTTTGGTATAAAATTGATGATGAAAACGTTAAAAATGTTTAAATAGATAAATATTAATTATTTTTGTTAGAAACCATTAATTTCTATTGATCGATACTTATAAAATTAAGAATTTTTGAAGATTTTTTTAATGAATTTAACTCTATCCCTAGCGACTACAATCTACATAGAATATAGAATAATTTGATTTGTCGATTATTTACTTTTTTTGTCCGACATATCATTTTTACATCATTAAAATTATCGACTAACTATTTAATATGTATTTTCGATAGGTACCTAAACAGTAAGTTTTCTAATGCAAACATTAGAAGAATTAAAAAAAAAATTCTAATAACTTAAGAAAAATGTAAAATGTTTTTCAGTATTCTTCTCAATATATTTTTGATAACATTGCATAAGTTTCTTCAAGAACTTTCAGTAAAGTGAGTTTCTTTTCAGAGGAACCTGCAATAGGTAATATTCTCAGTGGCGACTTCCCTACATTTTCCTCTGAAAAGTTTTTTTCTTTAAGAAAATCGAATAATTATAACAAACGTTTGTTTTTTGTAGAGTTTTTGGGAAACAGAGAAATTTAAAAGTGAAATTTTAGTTATCACCGAGGTTATCGATTTGATACATAGGAATTAAAAAGTTTTAAGAAACTTGGAGCAAGAATAGATATTATGTCGGAAAATAGTTTATGTCCTGCTGTAAATAATACATTATTTTATTATTGCTGGCATAAGGAAACCCATTGTTTGAATATCTATCATGTACCAAATTAGTTCATAGTCGTGTTCATTAAATTGAATAATAATCAATATTTGATGACCTATTATTATTACAAATAAACAAAAAAAAATAGTTCATGTAAAATTATTTATTTGTTTAAGTAATAAATATAATCGAAAGAAAAAAATTTCTAAGGTGTGATAATGATACTTTCAATAAATCTAATAAATAATAAATTATTTACCTAAACACTAAATAATTTTATAAGTTTCAATATGTGATATTAGATTTTTAAATAAATAAGACCAAGTTTGGTTTGATATTATTTAAACCATCGTTTTGCAAAATATGGTTACATTTCAAAATAAATTTCGTGACAATTTTAGAATAAGGATTTAGTTATAATAGAAAAATATGTATTAATAATAATTTATGTTTGCATGTGTTTCATGGAGTCTCGCTAGATATTTATGTTAATAATATTAATATTTATTTGTACAGATCCATAGTACTACCAATAAGTTGCAATTTTTATCATATTATACGCGTTCCTAATCTATAATCTTTCTATTACTTTAAAAACCAATGAATCGTTAAAAAGTCATTCAAATGAACCATCGTTACCAGGTATGTATCTTGGAAATTAATCAATGTCACTAAAGATTAAAATTAATATAATATGATTGTGTAATGTGTTAGTTATGGTAGTTATGCCTTAAGCATACATTTGATATTTAACTATCGAGCAAAATGGTATATTAATTCAAAATATTTAAAATTTATAAGCTTAAACAATTGAGCCGTATTCCACTACGGAATTAGTTTATACTAACTAATAATTATAGATAATAAACTTTTGGGCTTTGCCATCTGCCATGTCTATACACTTAAAAACAATATAATCAATTAAATGTCTATTCTAATATTTTTTATTTATAAAATGTATAATTTTACAAGAGTATTTAAATTATGTATGGAGTATAAAAGTAGAATTAAAATTTTAAAATGTTAAGTCTCAAATTGAATACAACATTTAAAATTTAATTATATTATAAACAAAAGAAATATACAGTGCGTGTTTAACTGGTAGTCGGTAAAAAAAAACCATAGAAAAAAGTATATAGGAATAATCGAACTCACAAATAAATAAAAGACTGTAATAATATGACGTGTTACATTGAATTTTACCACAAGTGTATATTATACAATTCATAAATGACATCACAATTTCTAGAAGTTATTATCATAGTGGAACAGACGAACAGTGTAAAGAAATGGAAGTGGGTATATCTAAACATAATATTATGTAACATTTATTTACCAAATTAATTTTTCATAAAAATACGTAGAAAATATATTCAATAATAACTCTTATCAAAACCCATTATAGTAATAGAATACTTTAACAAACACAACGTTAGATGGTATGTAGTTCGATAAAATGCAATATAAATAGGTTCATTCTTCTTAATAACTCAGAAAAAATCCGATCGTAGAAAACCAATCAAATGGTAGTTTCTTTCACAATGTGTTTGACAAACGTTTGCTCAACGATTCAATTGGATGATCATTTAATACAAAAATTATAAATGCAAAAGCTGTGATCAATTTTCCATAATTTTATTATACATTTTAAATAATAATTATACCTCGACACAATGATTTTAATATACTATCGTAGTCCCTGTCGGCTGTCAAGAGATATAGAATTTGTGAAACTCAAATTGGATACTTTTTATGGAACTCCTCAAAACTAAAATAACTCCTACCAAAAATAAAAAGTATAGAAAATATAGTTAAAAGGTTCAAGAAGAAAATCTTTTAAATAGTTAATTTAAACAAAGGGAAACCCGAAATCAAAACTAGTTTCTGACAAAATCGATTTTGCTTATTTTTTCTCAGAATTATTGTTATTTTGCAAGATAAAAAACCTGTAATACATAATATTATTGAATACTTATTACTGTTAACTGATGGAGAAATGTAACTAATTTACTATTGAAATAGATAGTAATATTCGTTATTTTAGAACAGTATAATTCATAATTTTTTATTAAATTTAAAGATTTATCCAAAACGAAAATTTTAAGAGATAATCTATACTAAATCAAATAAAAGGCAGAGAGGACACATAGATTTATAACCTAACATATGAATGACAGTGAAAATTTTTTATTTGACTACTAATCTGACAAATGATCGATTTTCTATTTTAAACTGTATCAAATTAATTGTAATTAAATTATTAAATGCATCCAGTATTTTGACAGTGTTATCTCGATATTTAAAACCACTTACAATATTTATAAATATATGAAGTCAATATGAATATAATATGTTGGTAGATGTAGAATGTAGATTCGTCGAAATAAATTGAACAAATGTGTATTTGTAAAAACAACACATATTGTTTTATAATAAATTGATAAATATGGTTTATTTTATGTGTTTGTATTGCAAGTTTTTATTATTATTATTATTATTTTTTTTTTATAATAATTGCCACTGTTCATGTGTCAATTAATGTTTTATTGAGTATAGATTACGTAAATAATTGAGTTAAATTAATTTCATTTTATTTTAACTGTAGAAAAAATACAGATTATATACTGAAGTAATGGCGGGTACTATTATTTAAATACATAAACGGATATTCAAATACTCATTCAAACAGTATATTGTCCCAAATTTAACTAATGTTATTGAATAATACCCAATAAAGCAATAACACAATATATATTACTACCGGGAATATAAAAAAAACTGTAAGAAAACGTTATTTACAAAATTATAAAAATATTATTCGATGAAAATAACATCCATGTATTTATTTTATAATATAGACTAGGTATAAGATTATTTTATTCAAGATAATCTGTTTTTATACTAGGCTATAATTAAATATTTAATACGAACAAATTTATTGTATTATAATAAATCGACAATTTAGTCTCTAGAGATATTGATCAACATATTTTTGAAGTATTATGTCTCAAGTAAAAATATTACAAAAATATTAGGTTTTAATAACAATATATTTTATTGAAGCACGAAATATTTTTCGAATGCAATCATTATACCTATATTATAGTTACCTATTGGCATCATCGAGTGTCCAAGTAAAGTGTTGTGACTGGATTATGCGGTAGATAAGTTATAAGTGATTGAGGTAATAATATACAAAAATCTACGTGGATAAGTAGAATATAATACGTTTGTCTGCCGAATAAAAAAAAAAAAAAAAAAAAAAAAAAAAAAATGAAAGAAAAATAAAAACCTTACCTAACTAACAAATAAAATTATGATGTAGAATAGTGCCTCTGTACATACCTCGTTACTCGTTACACTAAAATATTACAATATAATATATACGAAGTAAATTTGAGTTATCTGTTGACAATTCAATTTAATTACAGGGGTGTTTAATTTTTCCTATAAATAACCCAAATTTCAGTTTCTGGTTCTGAACAGATTAATTATCCCTGATTAAATAAACACAATATTAAATAATCTCTAATCACCTATTTGAAGTTAATTTAATGCATATTGTGTACGGTGTGAATTGATTGTTAATATATCTTCCAAATGCCGCTATAAGTTTTATAATTATATACTATTGTCCATCATAAACTATTTCATTCTAGAAATTACTTGTAATAATGATTATTATCTATTTATTATAGGCTACAAACTTTGCTTAAGTAAACTTTATATAAAAAATTAAAATTATAAAATTTAACATAATTATTAGGTACATAATCAATACTCATATTTAAGCTGTAAAATATATAATACCCTTTTTTACTTTAAAGTTAAGACAGGATTAAGTCGAAAAAAAATTGTGAATATATTTATTATTTAAGTTAAACCGTTTATTAAAAAAATTTAACAATTAAAATCTACTTTTATTTCAACAATTTTTTTATAATAATATTTTTGTACGTGCTTTCGTAAGTATTAACTCTTGTATTGTTCTTGTTTATTAATTAAATAATAAGAATAAGAATAATAAAAAAAACATTCTTAAACTCAAAATATTTAATTTGTTTTAATTATTTATTAATAATCTGGTTTGAAATAATTACATAAAGAACATTACAGTTCCGTTTTAATATTGTCGCTCAATTAAAATGTTTTTTTATTTCTTTTTTTTTTTTTTTGTTCAATATTTTAATGTAGATTTACATTGGATACTTAATGCAAGTTATTGAACGATGAAATAATAATATAAAATAAAGAATTAACAAATGTAAAAGAAAGTTTAAAAATTATATTTAAAAAAATATTATTTTAACGTACCTATTTCAAATATTACGCATTGTTTTCAATTTTTTTTTCACAACCAAACTTTTTGTACATAAATTTATACAATATACTTGTACAGTAAATACATATGTGTAGACAATAGACATAACGTAAAAACGAAGGATATGTCGTAATGCATAATATATATATTTTTTTAATGTAATTATCCTTTTACAGTCAATTATCTCTTATATAAATCCAAATCTAATGTTTATTTCTATTTTTATGTATTTTATATAAAGTACATTATAGTCGCTCAAATAAAGTATTAGTTTATAACCGATACATTATACTGATGATTCATCAAGCATACTAACAAATTTAAAATGTATAATACATTTATTCAAACTCTGATTTTTAAAATATATTTAAAGGTTATTTTTTCAAATTCCTAAGATTTTTTTGTACTATTTAAGGAGTATCCTGTAGACTGCGATGATACAATATCTGATTTTTAAAATGAGAACCTTTTTTTTTAATGCAAATTATTTAGTGCATGATTTTTGTTTAAACTATATGACATATTATCTAGTTTAAAATATTTGAACGAGTAGTTTTTTTAATTATTAAGATATTTATTTTAAGTATAATAATCCTTAAAAATGATTTTATAAAAATATAAAATTTATATAATACCAATTATAGTATATTTTATTATACTTGGACCATTTTTATAAATTATAAATATTCGTCTTTAATATAAATTTATTTTAATATTATGTTTATCCATAATGATAAAATTATGTTTTAGGTAACTGAAGAAAAAATATTAATAGTTTTAATTTTTAATGACAAAAATCAAATTCAAATTATAGTTAATATATATAAATATAAATATTAAAATTATTCATAAAAAAAAAGTACCTACTTTTTATTAAAATTAATACGGTACCTAAACTTTTATTGTACCAAAAATTAGCATATAATCGTATATGAAATAACCACATATTGACGAATTAACATATTTATTGGTTTATAAGACACATAATATTATTTTAAATCGAGTAATGTATTATTTTTAATATTTTATTTTATTGTATAGATATATTTTTATAGTTGGATTTGCTAAAATATATAATCGATTACACCACACTTCGGTGAATATTTCATTTAAATACTGTTTAAACGTTTAAGTGTTAATAAGTTGATAATAATCCGATAATTTGGATTCTAGGCCAAGAACCCTGTTGGTTTTACAAAAATCATATTATGTACCATATGTTTTGTGCCTTACGTGCTGTTTTACAGCAGAACATTTATTTTAATATATTCAACGTTTAAGGTGATCTCTGGTATTCAATTTAGTTGGTACTTTGAATAGTCAAAGGTAGAAATGCTAAGTATTTTACTTGAAAATTATTAACAACTAACGAAAAACAGCTGAGAAACAGAAATATTTTAAAGACACCGGTTTTTGGCAAAAAGTTTTAGATTCTGAGCGGAGCAATGAATGTTTGTATTTTACAAAGATGACGTGTGTTATCGTTTTTTTGTGATTCTGAACACGATATATAGTCGAAAAAATATTGGGTTTTCATCGTAGAGAGTAGTTTTGGATAGTAAATCGAATATATTATATTATGTGTTATATAAATTATGACGAAAATAAAAAACGAAAACTTTAATATTATTGTGTTTTTGAAACACGGTATTGTAGTTTTAATTACTATAAATAATGAGATGATGCTTTGAAAGTACTGTTAGGTTGAGTGGTTCTATAGATTATTTAGTAGAAATAAATTTAAATGTAATAATATTTTGTTTTAAATTTAAATTTCTACTATAGTTCTATTCCAAAATATTAAATAATAATATTGAAATACATCGTAATATTGTAATTTAATGATAGTAGTGTTTACTTTTCGAATGTTTTTCCAAAAATCTATTTATTCGAAAAATACACAATCAAAATTAATATTTATAAACCATGTTTGATGATACTTTCTGTTACTCAGATTTTTGTTTTTTTTTTAAAGTTATTTATCAGTTAAAGTTCAATAAGTCATTATTAGTCATAATTTAATGTTTTATTGATTATTTTACAAGTAGCATAATATCATTATTTAATAATTTCTGATGAACTGTATTGACTTGTAAATTTTAATAGTCTAGAAGCAATTAATTTTTAAATATTTCAATAATTAAAAAAAAAAAATCATTAATATCATTAACTAATCGTTCAAATAAATAGGTAAATAATTTTTAATAATTTTTTATCTTTCAGAATTTATAACAACTCAACTTATTAAAAAATTAAATACATATATTGGTAAAAAATTTTTTTTAGCATTCAATAATATACGTTTTGATATTCTGTTCCAAATTTTAAATGTGAGTTATAACTATAAAAATATTGAACTTTCGCTCAACCTTTTGCTCAAAAATATAACCAATTTAATGATTAATTATCATAATTTTTTTTTTTTTTTTTTTTGTATTATTTTTATAATTAAATTTTGAAATATTCAACATAATTAAATAATAAAAAAAAGAAAATGAAATAATAATTTGAAAATCGTTTTACATGGTGTGAAATTTAATTTAATAAGTTTGAACTAAAACGTATTTTATAGCTTGAACTAGTTGAACAACCTATAAAAAACAATAATTTATTATGATATTAATACATTTTTTTTATATATATATACTTTTGAAAGTGTTTCCTATCATTTTCATATCATACTTAATTTTCACTCGGTGGACTATCGATACTACCTTGGTCCAACTGCATTAATAATACACGATACTTGCGCCGGCATTCTTCGTAGCGTTTGACCAACGATTCAAGTTGATCATGTTTAGCAGTTGTATTGTTTAAGTCTTTTATGAGCGTTTTAAGGAGACTAATGAGTGTTAACAACGCATCGTGAAACTCCAAGTTGGTGGCCAGTTGTCCACACATCCATCGGTGGTATAAGCCACACACGTCATCCGTTAAGGTCTTTGTGTTGGATCTGATTACTAATTTAAGCTCCATACACGCACATGGATTGATTTTGCAGATTTCAGATAAATTCTAAAGTAATAAATATTTAGTCATTTTTAAATTTATCACTTATACAGTATTTTGCGTTTCAACAAATATTTTAATAATGGATCAAATTAACAAATATTAACACGAGTATATCCATTGTATATTGTATAAATGGAAATTAATTTCAAATTAACTATCAATTAATAGATTAACCAAAATTGTATTGATGCACATATTATATAGTAATAATTCAACCACCCTGTGTTTTTTAATAGTTATACCAATTGTTTGGATTAGCTATATGAAATTTATCAAAAGTAACTCATATATAAATTAATAATTAATAGTTTTGACAAATTAACACTATGAAGCAATGTAAAAATATTATGATTCTTAATAAATTAAATCCACATTTTAATAATAAACACAAAGTACGAGTATACCTACCTTTACAAATATAAAATGCATGTCATATAGCTTTTATCATATATAAAAATAAAATATTCATAATAGAAAAAATTATTTAATACAAAAGTTTTTTTTTATTTAAAAATATCTAAAATGGTTAGTAATTTTTTTTTCATAATTTTATAGAGGTTTTTGGTCAAATGGGAACTTATTTTTTTTTTTTTACAATCGTAACGTGAAGGTTTTTTTTCGAAGTTTTTCGATACATAAAAGTCAAAATTCAGACGAGTACAGTTTATGTGTTATAACTGTTATAAATATTTAAAATTTAAATGCATGGAGTGTAGTGGTACGGGAATACCCTGTAAAATATTGATCATTTTAGATATTTCTAAATAAAAAACTTTCATATTAAATATTTTTTTCTATTATGACTATTTATATGACAAAATGGTTGTAAAGTACATTTTGAATCAACTGAATATTATTAATAAGTCGTTTTTTCTTTCTTTGTTCTTAACACAGCTGTATTTCTTGAACTACTGAACCATTTTCAATAAAAGTTATATCAAAAGATTTCTCGAGACTCGGGGAAGGTTTTCAGTTTCATTTTTCAATTCATATAGGTCATAAGATGGTTCACATATATATAAATTTTGTTGAAAATCGAATAATTTTTGTTGATATGAAAGTTAGGTTAAGTTTATCATAACTGCAGATTTGTGTATTTCTACTTACAATTGGTTACACGTAAGAAAAAATTACTTCATATTAACTTCCGCTGATGGATACTGCTCGACCTAGTCGTCCTAGTCTTGTTTACCCCCGGTAAACGCTGAGTAATACAGCTAGTATAATATACAATATATACAAATATATATAAATCAATATTATAATAAGATATTTTTTGATAAACAATTGATATATTTAATAATTTTATAATATTTTTCGTATTCCTTTTTTATTTATAAATAAATTACAAATATACTACAAATTTTAGTTCATACCTAATCGTCGTTTCATATTGCTCTAGTTATTGTAATGTAATACATTTTAAAAGAACAATAAATCATTATTCATTATAGTTGCAACCCAAAATAAGATTTTAAGCAGGGGTAATTTGTTATTGTAATGTTTTGATGGAATGTTTATCAAAATATTGTAAATGTACGCAATTAAAAAGTAATTTTACAACTTGGGTAACATATACATGATATTTTATTTTAAACTTTTTTTAAAAAATGAAAGTAACTTTTGCAATATGTTACATCGAAAAACATAGGGGCATTTGATTATTTCAGTGAAAAAGGACACGAACAAGTAACAACATAAAGGGGACCTACCGACATATCGGGATGCCATAAACAATTTTTACGGTTTTCTTTCTGTTCAAAAGTACAGTGTCAAAAATATTTACGTGTTATTTAACACGAGTAATACCATTTAACAGTGGTAATCTTTACAAATCCAGACTAGATATATGCACATTGCTCATATCAGTTGGATTCAACAAAATCAGTTTGTATATTAGGCAACTAAATTTAGTTCCACACCGGATCGAGACAAAACTAACTATTAACGCATAGGCTCGTATATGTATAGTTGTTTTACTGTTACAACCCGTCTGGCCGGACAAGTAACAGTTCATCTTAATTAACTGTGACACAACGTCAGTGACCTTTGAAGTAATTAAAATATCACAGTAATCCATTAGTGCGAAACATGTGTTACCTTTTATGGACTACAAAAGATCGCATTGGTTACCTAGAAACCACCCAACATTAATTCGGCTGTGGGCTGAAGTGTGGCAGTATAAGGGGAGGGTTACTCTTTTGTAATTGTATGAGTTACGTCCCTATAGTCTACACTCATAGAAACGGCATTCATGTCTACTAAGTATTATTGTTTGGAGAATAATTTGTGTCATAAAATAAAATAAAATAAAAAAAAAATTATAAAAGCTTGTGCAAAAAAATACTAAAAAAAATGTTGACCTAATAAATTATGATGAACAATAACAATACAATATTTATATAAGGGCTGCAACGAAAAAACTAAATAGTAATAGGACTGCAAGTTTATGTGTATGAACTACCTATGACCTATAATACCTGTCTCACATTGTCACTTGTTTTTTTTTTTTAGAATCCTATAGTTAAGTGAGGGCTATATTGATTTTACAATTATGTGTGTATTTTTTAGTCTGCAACAATTTTCGGAGCTATAAAAATGATCAACAAGTTTCATTTGTCTTTATAGTAAGTCTTTAGTAACCTCGAAAATACTGGGAAATTCAAAATAAATTGCTTCGGCCTTTATAAAGTTATTTTCTTCTAGTTGTATATATATATATATATTAACGCCATCATTTATTTTCTTTGCCTTACATACGTCTAACATAGTAGTTTAAGATTACAAATGTACGCTAGTATAGCGCCGTTTGTTGGGAGTCGGAAAAAATGACCACGGAAAAAAAACCCAAATTAAAAAACACACGTCGGAAAAAAAGCCCACGGAAAAAAAGTGCTATCATTGTAATCTTATATTATGAAATATTTTATAAACTGTGGTTAATTGTTAATTATACAATGGATTTACAATCATATGATATATTTTTAATAAAAAAATAATATTTTTAAAATAATTTTATCATATAATTATTTAATAGAACATAGGTACAAAATATTCTCGTTTGTGGTAACATAATAATAACTAATAATTATAATACGAGAGATCGCTTAGTCATAATTATTTATAAAAATAATTTTCGATAAGTAGTATATAAAAAAAAAGTTAAACTTATTTAATAAAATCAACATTTATTAAGGGTTAATTAATAATCATTGATTACATTTGTCTTATTTGAGACAATAATCAAATGGTGTCAAAACGATAACAATCTAAAGTTAATACTATTAGTACTACTAATACTACTTTTATACAATAGTAAATTGATGAATTATAAGGTTAATCATAATAATAACTTGTGGGCTATGTATATATACATAAAAAAATTAAAATTAACTTAACTGTATAATAATGATAATTAACAATAAAAAGCTAAGTTAAAACAATATAAAATTTAATTGAATTGCTAAAAAGTACCTATGTATGTATGTATAATTTAATAAAGTATTATAGTTTCCTACTGTGAATATTATTTAAAATATGTATCTATAAATAAATGTAAATATATTATGTATAATATATTTTTTTGGGCTTTTTTTCCGGCTTGTGTTTTTTTCCGTGGGTTTTTTTCGCGATTTCCGTTTGTTATATTAATGTTAGGTCAGATTTGTAGATTATTTTTAAGTAAAAATTTAAATTATTCGTTTTTGTATTAGGTATTGACTCGGTTAACACTCATCTTGAGCAAAAATAAACAACTACGAATGTATAACTATATGATTAAGATGTATTAATTGTATTCGATATTATAATGATAATATTGATACATTTTATGATATAATAATACAGAAATCGCCTCACGAGAGATTTGCTGTAGAGATAAAAAATATAGGTAACCTTGTTTTTACACGCCTTGTGTAACAAGGATTTGTGTTCTTTAACATAAATTGAAGTAATATTGTCACTTTTACAAGATAAGGAGGATTATGGATTAATATTTTGAATGGCCTTAACAGCTATTTTATATTTGTATTGTCCTTACGGCTAGGTCTACTTATTTTAATATAAAAGCTAAATTGTTGAATACGGTATAGGTTAGGTTAGGTTAGGTTATTAATTCCAAAAATATTGAAACACGTATAATTAATCTAAACATGTTTTATATAAGTTCATAAGTTTGAATTAAACAATATAAACTAAACATTCTCTATTAGAAATCCATAATCTGAAGAATGAGTTGTTGTAATATTGGAAAACAATCATCGAATTAATAACAATTTATAAACAATTCTGATTAACATTTAAGTATTGTGATTTTAAATTATATTTTATAATTATTATTTATTTCATAAAAAAATATAAATAGGTACATAATATTTTTGGGCTTTGACAGTATATATTTTGTAATAAGGATAACGTGTTACGATAAAAGAAAACGATAATACCTTAATGGGGTCACGGGGAAAAGTTTGGTTAGGGTATCTCAACGGTACACATTATAACATTTAAAACAATCGTTTATTTAATTAAATATTTAATAATGGCATGTGTAAACATAATATTGTGATTGCCATTAAACATTAGATGGTTTAAAAATTTTTCATTTACACATTATTGTAAATAGCTGGTACCTACACATATTGATTTTGGAAAAGGTTGTTTTACAATAATTTAAATTTAAACTTTAGGTAATCAAAGTTTGTTACATATTTGTACAACTGTCGGGACTTGACAGTTCTTCATTATTTTCAAGTGTAATATAAAAGGATATTTTAAGGAAATTAAATGTTCATTGTTCATTATTAAAATTTAAAAAAAAACATTTATTGACTTTTTTCTTAACTTTTGACACCAGCAACTTTTTAAAAAACAAAAAATAAATTATTTGAATTTAAAATATAAAAAACAAATTCGTTTTCTTAAATGTGAAGCTTAAATTATAACTTTTTTGAATAACTTGCTTTGCCACTTCAAAACAATAACTACCTAATTACAGAGTCAGGTGTAAAAAATTGTATAATTTCCAGTGTTTTCGATAAGAACTAATTTATATAAAATAACGTTCTAAATGGCGATGACATTTTAAAATATTAGTAAAACTAAATTGTTTCAATATATAATAGACAATATAATAATAAACTTTGTTTTAAACGTGAACTAATTTTGAAACGTATAATTATTATCTTTCATAAAATTTTAACTTAATTTAAGTAAAGAGAAAATGTCGATCAAGAAAATGTATGTACCTATTTCATATTGGTATCCTCTTCTTTCCCCTGCACTTATTTCTGCATAATATAACTGTTCTAAAAATTAAATGATTCAACAAAATTATATTAAACAATGAGTTATGGATATAAATATCTGTGTATAAAACTATTTTGTTGAAAAGATATAATAATATTGATAAAATAAACTGCCTATGTTATTAAATCACATTACTTCGTATTTAGGTACCTACACATAAATTGTATTCATACAAAATCCATAGTGTTGAATATTTCAGTTAGCGTAAATGGGAATTTTCAAATGAGAAGCGAACTATATATAGAGTGATACTAAAATGCTTATATTGTTTTCCGAATTAATTTTATTTCACTATCAACCAAACATCAATACAAGTATTATACTCCCCGACGCTATGCTGTCATATTTTACAAATTATATAATAACGGATATAATAGGTGTAGACGGTTTAACTTATTAATAGGGCTCGAATTTTAAAGCATATGTTTCTTTTTTTATACATGAGATAGAAATCTAATTTTTATACATAAATTCGTTTCACGCCATTCTGACGATTCCAAATAAAACCAATTTATTTTTGATTTTTTTTATATCTTAAATGCATTTTTTGCTTTTTTAAAAACTATTCCAGGTGTGGATTTTTTTATATGTTTATTATGCCATTTTGATAAAAATAAATAAATTAATAAGAAATGTAAAAACCCAGAATGTGGACTAAATAGTTAGGTATTATTGTTTTCGTTATCGGCTTATATATTAAATATATTGAACGTACTTATGGATTATTGATCTACATATTTTAATAGCCCTCAGTACCTATACAGTCAGTGTGCCTATAACATCGATATCGACCATTTCCGAATTTAAGATTTAGAGTTGTAATTTGAAACTTCTTGTATGGATTATGCACCGATCACTTCAATAGATATAAAGAATTCTTTTTCTATGTAGATGTACAAATATTTCGTTGGATGATATAGCCAGTTTCACTACTGAAAATCTAGAGAAATACATGGTAATTCATTTTTCAAAATTTTTTATTCATTTTTATAATTAGTTCGTGTTTAATTTAAAAAATAAATAAATATGCTTCCTTTTTGCTTTTTTAAAACAATTGTGTGCTTTTTGTTGTTACTTATTATGGTTTAAGATCCTAGCCCTACTTATAAATAACAATAATTATTTTGATAATCATAAAACACAACAAAAATAAGAAAATTCGTACCTATCACTTTTATAACACGTGTAAAAAGTAGGTAACTAAATGTGAAATGTCAGCTATAAGTATAGTATTTTTATCTCACATTTTTACGATAATTTTCATATAGTAGTAGAAATAATTCATCAAAATCTCAAAACCATATTTATCGTGTGCTTAATATACACTAAAGCGAAGACCATAATTTACATATTATCATTATGGAGTTCTATTGCTCGGAAATTATTCATGAATTCAGTTCTAATTTAGTTAATTTTAAAGCATGTTACATTACAATAATTTGGTTTACCTTATGTTTCACTCTATATACCTAAATAAATACATAATATGTATATTTCAATAGGTATAGCACGACTCTGTACGTTTCATCTTGTTGGGAGCACGATTCCGATCGATTTTAATTGAACAATGGGTTGTCAAAATGACACAAAAAATAACACGAATATGAACTATTTTTTGGCAATGTTAACATTTATTATTTATTATTGTCAATTCGTTTAATTTTCTTAAATAATAACGTAATAAAAAAGTTTATGAACTCAAAAAAGTCAAAGTTAAAAATTTTTCGATTAAATTGGGTAGTACAAATTGTATACTTTTTTTTTTAACTAACTATAAGTAAAAACTACTATAAAATAAACAAAAAATATGATTTGATACCTTATTGGTACTCGTTAATAATACTTAACAAATATTTTATTATATTGATAATTAATTGATTGTGTGATCTAAACGTTGTTTGTTAGCTGAGGTAATTTGATTAAAATGTCCTTTAGATTCTAAATTTATTTTTGTGTAAAAAACGTACGCAAAAAGCTAGAACTAAGTCAAATAGTCAAATACCTATACGTAACCTTATGGAATTCTGGAACCATTGCACTTAAATCTTAGGTATAAAATGTATTGAATTGTGTACTTTTAAATGTGCACAATTTCATTAGCTGATAAGAGCCGTACGAAATCGTGTTCTATCTATTTTAATATTAGTACATTAATAAACATTTACAATATTATCTCCAAAATAAACATTTTTTCAAGTCTTAACTGAAAGGGTATCAGAGCATCACTACGATTTTAAATAAAACTTTATCGGATATAAGTGCAACATTAAGTATTAAGGTATGTTTTCCTTGCAGCGTCCGGACGCAGCGTTTGGTCGCGGCGCCTGGACGCTCTACACTGGTCCGAGATCAGTGCTGTCGCCAGACGCCGCGTCACATTCAAAATACAAAGGCTTATAATACATCGTCTGGACGCTGTAAGGAAAACGTACCTTTACATTGTACATATTTTTATTACCTATTTAATTTAATAAAAAATAAAACTCAATAAATATTACTATGTGTGTATATATATATATTGTTGATTATTATTTTATACAACACTCTGGGAAATTTGATTGATAATTAATTATCTTCGTTGAAGTAATTATATTTTAATTTAAACTTACTTTATTTAATCTCAATCAGTTACAAACTTTTATCGATTAAATTTCAATCAAAGTTTTAACAGGGCCAATCGAACTAATTGAAGGATGAGTAAATAATTATAACACCCTCGAATCACATAGCTTAAACTATAAATGTGTAAGGTGTTAACTAAGACAATTTATAATTTACTAATTTTACGAGGTATCAATAATAAACTAATTCCATAAATTTTATCATTAATTTACAACACTTATAAGTTATAATAATAATAATAATAATAAAAAAACTTGCAAATCACAACAAATAAAAATATAGTACAGTTGCATCAATAAAGAGTTAATATTAAATGCTATATTAAAGATAAAAAAAAAATATAATTTCTAATTTATCGATTTGTTCGTTTGCAACTTTTATAGTATTCCCTCTGTACCAATAAAAAAAGTATAAATGTATATGAAAAACTCATCGTAAAGCCGTTGTATTATGTATCAGTCACATACAAAAATTTAATGTTTATTCACATATGACATATCCCAAATTGAAAATTATGAATAGAAATTTTTATAAATTTTGTATAACGGGAGAAAATAAGCTTTTAATCTATTGAAGTATGTTTAATTTTAACCAAAATCTAGTACGAATCACATAACTGACACACTTTGGTTAGTAAATGTAATAACACTTAAGGGGATTGGTGACGGTGATTTCCTGTCTTTGTCTAACACACGCGCAACATAAGAATTCAGACGTTTTTTTTGTCCAACGTACCGATTGATACGGTAAAGCGATAAGAATTCTGAAAAAAGATTTGAATTCGTTGTCAAGTCTACTTGAGAACGGTCAGTCCACATTTTTGATATTATCTGCCAAAATCTTAAAATTATTATATTACAAACGAGTAATTAAAAAATTGTCATATTTCAATTATTTAAAAGGTTATATTTTAATATAAAAAATGTGGACTGGCCGTTCTCAAGTAGACTTGACGACGAATTCAAATCTGTTTTCAGAATTCTTATCGCTTTACTGTATCAATCGGTACGTTGGACAAAAAATACGTTTGAATTCTTATGTTGCGCGTGTGTTAGACAAAGACAGGCAATCACCGTCACCAATCCCCTTAATAATATACTCAATTTGTAAAGATTTACTATACAATACGTTTTATATTTAAATTATACAAAAAAAAAAACAGTATGTCAATTCTATTAAATTCTTTTTTTGTACTATTAAAAGATTAAAATATAAAGTGTTAAATGCTATAGCCTTTAAAAAATCTATTACGACCTTAATTTAAAAAAAAAAAAATCAAAATATCAGCCATAGAATTATATTGTTATTGTTCAAAAAATGTGTATATTAAATAAATGTAGAATTCCTTATTACTACCAAAATAACTGAAGAAGTCGGTATTCCATAAAGTTAAGAATTAACATCCATTAATCATAATGTCGGGTGATACACTCATTGTTTTGAAAATTATTAACGTTTTTTAAAATATTCAATTTACATAATTTTATGGCATTAAAAAATAATATTTTTCCTCTATAGTTTATCGTTGTCATTTTTAAAAAAATTACTCATTCTAATGAAAAAATATATTGTTAGTTCTTTATTTCAATGCAGAATCCTTTTTGGAGTACTCCAATAAAAGAAAATCAATTTTTGACTAATAGTTTATAAGTTAATATTTATATATATATAATTATATATATATGTGTGTGTGTGTGTGTGTGTGTGTGGTGTGTGTGTGTGTGTGTGTGTGTGTGTGTGTGTGTATTTTAAGTTTTGATGAGTGGAATAGAGTACAGGTACAGGGTTAACCCTCAAAATGTTGGTCCCCCATGAGCTGAATATTTCATCAAAACTAAGTAATTACAGACTAAGATCAGAGTGAACTTATAATGCTTTTTCCAATACCTATAATATAATTTTTTAGACACTTATTGATTTTTAAAAAATTGTAACGGTTAACTGTAAATGAAATAAGCTACTTGTCTGAAGTTTAATTTCTATTTATTGAAATACTACAAATAATCTGAAATATGAAATTAAAAATGTATGTCGTCGTTGAAATTATTAAAAATGAATAAAATATAAAATTTATTCTCTAAAATGTTGTTTTGTAACTATTAAAAACAATATAAATTAATTATTTTTTAAAAAAAGGTTAGTGTTTTTTGAAATAATTAATATCATTATACTCTCACTTAAGAGGTAGGTGACAATATTATGTACGATTAAATTATTTTGATTAGGTACTTACTGATTTATTGGAAAAGCATTTGTTACGGGTTTTTACAGCTATATTTTCTTCGGGCCACTGCAAAGATTGATCGATCCATTGGTCTGTGTTTTGTATCGCTTTTGGTGAAGTAGGCGATTGGACTGGCATTTCGTTATTTTGGTTTTCGGCTGATTCCCACCAGCGGTCTAATGACGGTCGACGGGCGTCCCATGAATTTCGATTGTTCTTATTCATTATATTGTATAATAATATATTGCTAAATGTGTGTCACAAGTACCTCAGAGTAACTTTACTTCAAGTCGCAACAACTTGCCGCCGGTCCGTTAATTTATTATCAGAATTGTATCATAATGTATCATAATATCTGTAATTTTTTATAAAATTATATTACTCAACATAATTGTTGATTAAAATCACGTGAATAATAATAATATAATTAATATTTTCATCACGAAATAAATAATCTTAATATTCTATCTTAACAACAATCGAGATTTGAACCAGAACTTTAGGTCAATAACAATCGATGATAGACACATTGTAAAGATAATATTATATTTACTATTATCAAAGAAAACTTATAATAGGTACAATCATCGCTAGTATATGATTTGTCAAGCTATATATAATATAATATTATTATATATACACTATTAAAGTTCAATTTATCAGTTGCGTAATTGTGTTTGATACATAATTGATTTTCAATGTTGCTGTACATTTTGTAATATCTTTGGTTAATATTTTAAAGCGGATATTTCATCGACTTTTGCTTTAGAACTTTAGAACTATTTTTATTTTAGATTTTTAGTTTTTATATCGTCGTTTTTTATAGAATGGGTGTTATAAACGTTTTGAACAGACCCACTATATATATTGGAAATGGAATACAGATTGTACTTAACTGCAAACGACATTTTTTTCCGTTTCTCAGTAGTTTAAGAAGAGAAAAAAAGATGAAAAATGTATGCAAAGCGCTTGTTTTCCCTAACAGCTTAATACTATTTGGGTAAACCAAGTTTTTGTTCGGAATCATTTTCCAAACAGAACGATTAATCATTACTTTCAAATTTAAAATAATAATACACAATACTGGCGCGGGCTCCAAGCCTTTGTCACGTGACGTCATTTTTGCGATTGATAATCTTGTATTGTATAGACTATAAATAAGATATAATAGCTTCTTGTGATTAAATATTTAATGTTAAACACAATGGCGATGATATGCTGTTGTAAAAATGGCGAGTTATAGATTGATGCGAATAAACATAAATTTATCAGTACCAGAATAATGCA
Source organism: Aphis gossypii (assembly GCF_020184175.1). Taxonomy (NCBI): domain Eukaryota; kingdom Metazoa; phylum Arthropoda; class Insecta; order Hemiptera; family Aphididae; genus Aphis; species Aphis gossypii. The sequence continues at coordinate 17,409,363 of NC_065532.1, read as the reverse complement.
AAAATACGACATTATAATATGCTGTATAAATCTCATTTTTACTTGCACTATGTGAATATTCGATCGGTATAACTATCGTGTTATTAGCATGTAACATTATAGAATTATGCGTATCATATCGTTTTAACACTTTTTGCAACAAACGCATTTGTTTAAGTTTTTATTCATCAGGAATATAATGTTAGCGTACATTTTATTTTCACCTTAACAATTTTAAATCTGTTGTTTTTTTTTTTATTTGAGCTCTTAAGCTCACTACATTTAATTCGATCGAAATCATTTGTAAAAGTTTAATTTAATTGAAAGCTCCCTTAGCTTATTTACAATTTTCTAACATCACTTTTATCATTTTAAAGAGAAAACTGTTTTTACTGGACTGTAATAAAGATTTTTTGAAAACTAGAAAACTTTTCACATTCGATACCTTTATAAGTTTCAAATATCCTACTGTATTGCTGTACACATTTACGATGTACTATTTGATATCATCTATTTATTATTGTCTACAAATGTAACCTGCTGCAGTAGGTTTATTTGATTATTTATTTTTAATAATTTACATTTGAAAAAAAAAAATAATTCAATAGATTTTAAAAATCAATATGAAAATTTAATTTTTCTAAATAGTATCGTAGTTAATAGAAGGTACTGCATATATTTAGTATTATTTTTAAATTCTGATTAAAGAGTATAATATGGTTATTGGTTTTTTAAATGCTATTAATTCTATTGACGTTTTATTTTTATTTTTTGTGGTAATGATTGAGATTTAAAAGTTTCCTCTAGTAAAAAAGGATTTTTTACTTTTATCTCAACAAATTATCGTAATTGCAATTATTATAAATCTTTATATATCACTCTGTATTATTACTCGAACGTCTCCTAAGTACTAATATTTATGAACGTCAGTTAAACATATGTATAGGACCCTTGGGTCCTAATTAACCTCAAAGACAATGAGTTATTGTTAAACAGAGAAATTCAAACGTAGTAGGGTAAGTGAGAGGGGCGTATGAAACTTATATTTATAATAATCATACATAAATGGGCCCATACTCGATCAACAGTATTGATTCCCCGTGATATTAACAATAATAATAATTTTTGACAGTTGACATAGTACTATATAGAACCAATATCGCTTCAATAACATCGATATTGTTCAGCATAAATTAAAGTTGTATCATCGGTTTAAATTTAAAATGTTTAAATCATTGAAGGCTGCTAGCAAAGAAGACACTTATATATACATAATATTACTCTTACCATTTCGTATTAAAAAATATATAAATAAAAATAACGAAGAATATCCATAGAAAGGAATAAAGTAAAAATAAAAAAAAAATAATATCAAATCAAACAACAACACAAAAAATATCAACGTTGGATAGTTTATTATTACATATTGGTATTGTATTACATTATTACACAGTATTACGATTCTAACAAAAGTTCGATATGGCAGCTCTTTTTTGGATCCAAATATGACTGTAGAAAGATTTTTTTTTAGAATTTTCTTTCTATTTTTCCATAAAACCGTTAAAAACTACAAAAAAAGGGTAAACTAAAATAACTCAATATCTTGCATGGACAGGATCTAAAGCCCTCTGTATTTCAAAGACCAAAGTTAAAGTCTTAGTTCTGATCATTGTAACAATACTCACGTAGGTAGGTCGACTCCGGCACGAAAATACGATATTTACTATTCATTCATACACACGGTCATTTACAAAACTATTTATCGTAAGTTTCATTTTCTGTGTTCATTACTACCCATTCAATATGGACAAATTTGTTCATGTTACACATATATATATAGAATTGTCATAAATCACGTACTTACTATTTTGGCAAAAATATATATTTTTTACATATAGTTTTATTAAAACTTCAACTAAACTATTTTTTATACACAAATAGAAAGCTAATAACTACGATGATTCCAATTTAAACACACCATGCATAATTTAAGAAGTACTTGTAGACGAACGATCTACCACAGTAGTCCAATTTATTTTCCACCGAAAATTCAACTATGTTGAATCAATTGTATATAGGTACTAAATAACCTTTATTCCGTTCTAGACACCTTTTCTTAATATTAAATAAACTTAAAAATATGTTTAATGCATGGTCCAACAAAGTTATATTAACATGTTATTTATATAGTTGTATTGAGTGTTATAGTGTTATTATAGGTAAAATTTATTTTTATTTATATTGGTCAATACATGCATCTATTTAAATAATAATAACAAAACATATGTGTATAATAATTTATCAAAATATAGAATAATTGATTTATAAAAATTAATTTTGTACTGTTAGAACACACAATCAAAAAATTAACATTTTTTATATTTATTTTTATTTTTATTTAAATATTTAATGACAAAATAAAGATATTTTATAATGTACAAATCTAGGAATTTAGCTGACTTTTCCAATTAAATCTAAAATCTAAAATTACAACAATCTATTATAATTTATTAAGAGTTTCAGTGAAAATATAACATTACCTAAATAAATATTTTATTTTTAAGATAAGCAAAAAGTATTTTTAAATGTTATTTACTACGAATTTTTTTTCTTTTTTTTTTTTTTTTTTATTAGCTTTTATTTTAGTTTTAATATTACAAATTTTTAACTACGAATTACATACAAGTACAAACAATCAGTTTTAATTTGTTTAAAAACAATCTAATACATAAATTTCTATTTTACTTATCATATAATATATTGAACGATTAAATATAATTTAAATTCAGTTTTTCTACAGATAGTATTAAGATTAATAAATAACTGTTATAAAGCTATAGTAGTCGGTAATAATAAATATTTATGATTTTTTTTTCTTTCCAAAAAAAACTTTAGAATAAGTCCTTATGTGACATATTGTAACTCACAATTCACACAATAAATTCAAACAACTATAGTTGACTTGAAAAATGTGTATAAAAAATACAATTTCAAAATGTTTTCAAACAAAAGATGTACTATAGTTCTAAATAAAAAATAGTTTTTACACTATTATTATATTTATAATAATTGAATTTATTTTGAATATTATATAATATTAGAACATTAGATATACACTATTTAAATAGACACTTAATATTATTTTCATATATTTTATAATATAATTTAGTCACTAGATATGTTTTTGACTGAAAACTAATTATTAATTACAAGTGAAGTCTAGCATTTATTTAAATAAAAAAATCCATTTTTTTTCTGAAAACAAAAATATATTTATAAAGGTAAAATAGAATTAAGGGTATAGCCTGTAGAGCACTCGTCTTCCTTTTCTTATATTGGTAAAGGTTATATTAGAGATGTATTGTTATTATAAACTTGATTACACTGAAAATTCATTAAATACGAAAATTCACTATGAAAAAATATCGATTCAACGTAGTATTTTTAAGACATTTTTAACGTTTTGAGTTGATTTGAGATAAAAATTATTAAATAATAAGGACTTTTTTAATTTATTGAATAAAATAAAATAAATTATAATGCATTATTAAATTATAAATATTTTAAATAACTCTTAAAATATATTTTATACATCATTGTTATAATAAATACTAATGTGATTGGGTATAAGCTGAAGTGTCTTCATTAGATGCAATTTGGAAAATCTATTTGTTACTAGAAACTTTGATTTGGTTTCGTATTGTGAGAGCTAAACATTTTTCTTTAATGCCGATAAGATTAAACGAAACATTTTGTTATCATAAGATTGGTATCACAACCTCCGGTTTAACGAGATGCTCTATTATTATAGCTTTAAAGCAAATTAAAATTACTACAGTTTTTACTTTTTGCTGTGTGCTGAATTTTGTTGATAGACTATACTAACAATACATTTTAAGCTGATTAAGGTACACACTCAGTAGTCCGAATAACTTTAAAAAGATTGTAGGAAATAACAAATTAACATTTAGCACATACAGATGACTGTACGACACACGTTTGCTATCGTGACTTTTTATAAAATTTTAATTTTAAAAAGGTAGGCGAATGGGTGCCAATCTACCGTAAGTAAGGTGTAGAATGGGTCATTATATTATGCAGGGCGTGTCAAATTTGTATTTAATGGTATATCATTGTATACGAAACACGATTATGAGCTGTCCGTTTTAGGGACTTTGAGTTTCCGTAAACATTCTCGTTTTTTTTTATTTTTTTTTTAGTTTTGCAAATTATAACTTTCAATTTTTGACCCCCAAAGTACTAACTAGATCCAATTTGCTACCAAAAACCATCAACATTTTTAAAAATCGTAGGATCTTTTTTGTTCCAAAAAGTGTTAATATACACAAAAAAAAAAATACATTGTAAAATCAATATATTCATCGCTTCGTATAGAATCTTACAGATTTTATATGAAAAAATTGAAGAACTTATTTTACCCAAAATATTATCTCGTATATTCACGACCAACCGATATAAATACAATAATATGTACCTATTGTACCTAATAAAAAAAAAATATATGTTAGATAAGTGTTGTAGTTTTGTACGACCAATTTATTGCTATATTTACTGTGCTTAAACGCGTTATTATAAGTCGTAAAACCAATAAATAATGATTCCTTACTTCTCTAGGTGAGAACTAAAATATAATACACAATATAGTATACGATGGTTATGACTTACATTTAAAGATAGCTTTTAAAACTTTATAACTAGTTCAAGAAATTTAATTGTAACGTTAAATAATTATCGGATTGAACATAAATTATTTTAATTGTCTGTGGCATGAATATTTATATATTATTATATGATACGAGCAAACAAGTTTGCATTTGTATTCAAATATACCAATAAAATATTGATCTATTTAAAAAGTTATACAACTTATTAATTATAAGTTAGTGATACAGAGTACTTGAAGTAGTGCACTAAAAATCTATAGCTTATAGATATATATTGTATAATCTATAATATATATATATATAATCCTATCTATATATTGTATAATTTTGTCTTTCTCTATACATTTTCGAAAAATAGGTTTGAATTAATTGTGTAAAATTTATTGTACTAAAATATGCCACACAGCTACACAGGTTGTGTTTTATTGTTTTAAAATTGTCACTTTTCATTTATCATTTTTATAAGTATAACTCTATAAATTAAAATCCTCCTCGATGAATAACAAAATGCACCTTTTTCCCCTGATAAAGATGAATATAAAATGCTTATAAAATTTTTTTTTCTAAAAAGAGAGATATATAATACCAGAATACACTAGGTTACATATACACTTTTGTAACATTAATAATAATTAATTTTTGTGAGCTAAAAGTTAGCCTTAGTAATTATAGCTATAATATAAAAAAAACTACCTGTGGTTCTGAATCGTCAATTTATAGCTGCATCGTATTAAAGATAATATATTTTTATAAGATTTCATTTAAATAAAGTTTATTTGGTATTTCAAGATACGAATAATGTGTTGCACAACTTGATTTAACGATTGTATCATGCTCATTGCTCCTTACGCGTATACATTTTATTTTATTTTCAATAAAATATTTTAAATATAGATTGTTCGATACACAATCATTCAAGCAGAAAAATAAGAAATATTTTTATTAGTTATTTTTCAATATTTCTCTTTGCCAGTTGGTATTTTATAACGATTTTTCGTAGTCATAGACGATTAATGTGCACTGACGTAAACGAAATTGTCAACCGAATTTATGATACTTCACACCCTCTCAGACACGTACATTCATCTCCTGGAGTCCAAGAACTTGTTTGATTGACGATTCTGACAAACAATTTATATCGAAATACATATATATATTTCATTTTTTCGTATAAGGTAAAATTACATACATGTATAGTAATATTATCTTACCCTAAGTCGTACAACGAATTACAAAGCCTTCCTCAATAAATCCTAATATTTAAATTTTTGACATCAATTTCAAATATATTATTTGATGTATTATGTGTACATCGAACCAATTATAGTTATAAATGATGTTACGAAATATAACATATGTGCTACCTTACCCATGCGCTCAAATGATTATTTTTGCTGCAACTATAGTGGAAGAACCGTTCAAAAATAAATATTATAAAAAAAAAAAACAGTAGTTCTGTTTACACGGCTATACCATAATAAGGAGTCAAGCATATATAATATACCGAGTATTTTCTTATCAATAAGCACATACACCATATCTCATGGTAACGTGGTCATTTTAAAAAATATTCATTGATAAGAATATTTAAATATGTGAAAATCTATAGAAAATAGTTTTTATATTTTTATATTTTGTAATATGTTTTTTTCCGTTGTGCATTTAAAATTTGTTTTTTTTACGACTACAAACTTTATTGACAACGAATTTTTTCCATATTTTTGATTGTTAATAAGTTTATACGTAGAATATCAAACCAATATAAGTGTATTATATTTAATTAGCCATTAATATTTAACGTTTTGAAAAGTAGTGGTAGCCAACAGCAACATTTTGGCACACTTTCTCACTCGTTTAAAGTATAAATATTATCCATGGGGCACAAATGGGAATTACTTTAAAGGCGACTAATACTCAAGTATTTTAAACAAAAAAAAATAGCGTAATAGAAAAAAGAAGTCTTGAAGGCCATGTACGCTGACTTGAAATATTAGTATAAATAAAAAACATTTTAGTTACAAAACTAAAATGAACGTTTGAATTTTAGAAAAATGTAGATATTAACCATTACGTTAATAATGTTATTGAAATTACTTATTAAATATCCATTAATTATAAATGATGGTACAAATATAAAATATGTGAAAAAATCAATATTATGAGTACGGGCTAAGCCTCCCCAAGCCCCAATATATCTGTGCTTACGATGATACTATATCATAACGAATTAACCAAAAAAATACTGGTTCGATATTAGTGTTTCATAAAATGTTTTTATTTTACCTATCGAAATCCTCAGAAAGACATCTCTAGTTTGAAATATAAAATTAAAAATGTAAGTTTTAATTTAAAAAAAAAAAAAAAATTAAATAACTTAAAAAAATATACAAGCACACAAACGAATTCAAGATTTCCGTATATTAATCAGAAACACTAGGTAGTTAGAAAGTTGAAAAGTTTTATTTAATCTGTTGTTTTTCGCGGTTAATACTTTTCAAGAAATTGAGCATTTAAAAAAAAAAAAAATCATGCTGTTACCCACGGTGCGGTGTATGACAGTTTCAGATAATCTATTCACCGGTGTCGAATTGACTTTGATGGGTGTTCGCGTGACGGGGCCCAGAGTTTCCAAAAACACATTAAACGCACCGACACCTAGTCACATACGCCACAACTGTGTTTAATCCGTGCCATCATGCCTACGGCACAGGTGAATTATTGGATTTCTGTGAATACTTGTCAACATCGGGAACGTGGTCGGTATACCTGGGATTATGTAATTTAAAGTGTGTGTGTAGTATATAATATACTATGTGTATGTGTATCATCCCCGAAACGAATAATGTCAGCCCGTGATTTACAGCTGTTGATAGCGAACGTAAACATGCTTCGCGAGTTATATTATTATTATTTGCTTTTCGCATTCACTGCGGAGATCCGACGGAATCCAATCGCGATACGAGTAATTTTTCGTCATTCAATATTGACGGACAATATTATGGAAGTATATATTTATAATCATATGTAGTCATACATTTCAATTTTGTACCAATTTTAATTATTATCGTGACACTACCCTTCCCTATTATATAGGTATGTGCGTTTGTACCATCGATGGAAACGTACATATTTTTGAGTTGATTCGTTTTATCAATACCTTGATTTCATAACGTCATATGGTCGTTCATACGAGTATGCGATACATTGAATTTTTGTTTTAAATGCTTATTAATTGATTTTTTGAGACTATACATGCTTCTAATTTATATACAAATAATTCTGTTAATTAGTCATCCTTTGCATCTAATTTGATTTGATTTGATTTGATTACATGATGATTTTTGCGTCTTATATCCTCGATAATACCTAATTATCATAGACTTATAACATTTCATTTTGGAAAACTTGATTTTTCAGTATTTTCTCTTATATAAAGTTGTTTAATATAGAGATATTCTAAAAAAATTAATTTTCTGTTTAACTGCGCTGTTGTACCTACTTATTCTAATTTCTAAAACAATTCACTCTTCAGAATTAAAATGATGAGTTATCTCAATTCTTGGTAGTATTATATGACAAGTCTACTCGAAGAATATGTAACATATGTGTATGATGACTGCTGTTTCTGAATGTTTGTGTTTTACGCGACAGAAATTAATTACCTTTAAAGCTAAATAATATAATGAATTTAACTATATTTTCAAAATAATAATAATTCAATTAACATTTTCCTTACTTTCAGAATACATTTTATATTAACATAGTGCAGTTAGTAATGAACAAACCTATCTATGCAGTTGTATAAGATAATGTATTAATTAGCATGATTAATATTTCAATTTTCAACCAATTAACTCGTTTTATATTTCTAATAAAGAAAAATTATTGTTAAAATTGATTAAATTACGTTCATACTTAAAAAATAATTCTTCTGGATTCAAAATATAATTACAACTTAATATTAAACACCAATTTAATATTATTTACATTCTTACAAACCAAATCATATTTCATTAAATATAACAGTTGTTGATGTTTTAAAGCATAATTACTTGGTATAATAATATATAGGTAGTTTAAATCCATTATGTCTATTACACATAATTGTCCTAATTTTATCTTATTTTTATTTATAACAAAACTGTATTGTTGAAATATATAAGTTATTCTATTAACAATAGTAACCTATTTTTTTCAGACTATTAAATATTTAATATTAATTAATTGTTTATATTATGTAATATGTATATACTACTAAAAATTACAACAACGACTTAAATATAATTTTAAGTACAACTAACGATAGAAATAACCATTTTATTATTAAACAAAGAAAAATGATTTCAAAACAATTTTCGACTTAACATTTTACCGTTTTCCTACATTTATCACTATCATCATAACTCTTGATTTATGGTTTAAACTTTAAAGTGAACATTCGTATATTGATTTCTTAAAATTAAATTTGTGTACGTTAGTATATTATATTATTACTTTTATAATCTCTGAATAATTGATTTCAGTTAATAATTAGGTAAAAAAAAAAAAAGTTAAAAAAATATTTTAATTTTGACGTATTTATTCGAATTTTATGATCAGATTACCATACGTATTGTAAATTGCTTACATTGTAATGCCAATCTTAACAACCTTTGAAATGTTAAAATCTTTGTCATATTAAAATAACTTAAAATTAATTTTCTATTCAAACTCCAATGCTTCTACTTTTAATTTATTGTCTGTTAGTTAATGACTTATTATATTAAGTTATATAATGAAAACTGAGAATCTAGGGGTCGAATAATTTTAAAAGGAACACGTTAAATATGTTGAAATCATATATTTTCTAAATCGTATAACACGACAAAAATAAATTTTATTACCGTAATAAATACAAATGTTTTTATTTTCATAATTTGACATTTCAAAATAATTAATTCTTTCTACATGATATTACTGATAATTATTTTTAAAATAAATGCATTAAAAATATTATTACATTTTACTACCACAGGCTGAAGCTATTGTATTTTTATAATGGCAAATCACACTTAATTGAAAGGCTATAACTTATTAAAAAGTTATTAATTTTCATTTATTTCTAATTATCAGTTACACATGTTTACTTTAAAATTAGAAAACATATTACGCTGCGTTACTTAATATTCGAATTGAATATACGCTCATCTAATTTTAAATCATAAAATATATCAGATTTCTTGCAAATAAAAAATGTAGAATTATTAAAATGCGTAATTTTATTATATTATAATTAAATACTGGTTAATTAAAAAAATTGATTTTTCATAAATATGCTTTTTGATTGGTATTATTCATTGTAAACATTTTAAAATAATCTGAATAAATTACTTTTATACTTAATAGAATATTAGTGAAATAACAGTAGCTTGATGTACGAGTGATGAAATAATATATTCATCTCTCCTTTGAGTTAAACTCAAATTACAATGTCTTACTATTTATATTCAAACTGTATGGCCTTTCTAATTTTCATAGAAATCCACGTTCTCGTATAACATACATCTCGTTGTATCATATTATTTAAATACGGTTTGATGTGACTTTATGAGACTACAGCACTACCTTATTATAATTATGAACACTAAATTCGCTCTGCAGAAAAAGAAAAATCCTTTTAATTTAATAGAATAACATACACTGGTTTGAGAAAACCATTTATGTAAACAATTAACTTGTTTAATTATCTTAATAGCATTTTCCATAGCACATTTAAAATTGCAATTTACAACACTTGAGTACAGCACTATTTTTTTATTTTAATTCCACATGGAAATTTATACATTTCATACCTATATATGTAAATCAGTATAAATAATAATGGTTTTTTTTTCGACAGTACCTTTTATATTATTAGTATGTAAATAAATATATGCATACATTCTTTTAATGAAACAAATGTATTGTCATTTGTTGTACCAAAAAAAAAAATAAATATTACATACTAATTTTAAAACATTTTTGAAACAATTTCTGTAACAGCGTTAAAATAAAAAGGATTTTTTTTCAGTAACTTAATGGGTAAACTTATTAGACGATGACGGGGGTGTAGGAGTAGTTGGCGTGATGGGAAGGATCAGTAAGGTTGAAGCGATTTGTCAAAAGAAATGGCCTACTGTGTATGTGTGTGCGAGTGTATTGTATACATATAATACACGTACAATATACGTATATATGTGTTTATAATAAATGAACAAAACTTTGTTGAAATTTTAACTAATTAATCACCGAGGTGCCCTAGGATGGTTTTATCATTTTTCTTCTCGATTTAATGAATAGAGTTAATGTTTATACATGTACGTATTTTATTTTTAAACTCAATCAAGGCGTATTTGATTGAAGCGTTTTATGATATATATGATATATGTCTTATACAACAACCAAACTATCTATATTTTATATTGAAAGCTGTAACAATATATTATTAACTTTTCGACAAATTGCTTCGAGTTTTGAAATACATTTTATTTTTCGCATAAACTACTTTTATATCGAAAATAACGAATGAAATGTTTACAATAATGGATGAATATAACAAAAACATACCTCATTTTTAATGGTCAAATGCATTTATAAAATTATATAATCAGATTTGTTTTCTATTCCGTTTTACTTTGGTATACAAACTACAGGATGCAGGGTGCGGGATAGGGTAACATCTATTTTGAGTAGAAATAAATTGTAAATATCTAACATGTTCCACGTGATTCTTAGGGGACAAAGACCACACAGACGAATAATAATAAACCTTTACAATATGAAAAACTAAATGTCCTAATCTACAGTGTATGATTATATTATGTTTATAAAACAAATTAGTTCAAAATATACATCAAAATTACCATCGTATGAATATGGTTGTCTTTGCCGTAAATTACGTAATGAAACTATTTTTACTCAAACATCATGATTTGAACAATAATAACAGTATATTTTTATTGTAAAAAACAATAATTACTATTATTTATTACGATAATTACATAATATTTTACTTATAGGTACATATACGAGTATATTATAAATAAAAAACACTTACAAATCTTCTATTCACATTGACAGATGATGATGTATGGTTTTGATTTTAAAATTAAAACAGTTTAATGATTTTATGACATTTGTAATATAATTACTAACATTAAATGAAATCAATGGTGACACGACAAAATATCCCGGTACTATTATTACTACTTTATTATTATTATTTATTATGACCATTTTACAATTAGTAATATATTAACATACATGAGAAAAATACACCGAATATATTATAGTTAAACGTAGTGGATTTAAAATAGCACATACAGCTCTGTGCAGTTAAAATACTAGAATTAAGTCGTCTAACTCCCGGGAGGCTAATTAATTAACATTATTATGAATAAATATTATTACATATTATTGAACCACCATCGTGTTCATAAATTATTATAGTATGCCGGCGTCTTGTGTATGCAATTTTAATACACGCAATAATTCAATAATATTACAATGATCCCAAGCATTCGACTAGTTATAATTTTTTTTTAAATGCGTAACGCTAAAATGGTAGACGAATAAATACATTAACAATATTTCAGTTTCGCACGTGTGCAGGAAAATTATTGATTTTTATGTTCGGTCCACACACGCCGTAAACGTCGTTTCCAACGTGCAGCAAAATATACGGGCTTTAAAGTTTATTCGTTTTTTTTTTTACATCAACAATTTTAAGACACTGATAATTAATTTAAGACTAATCCACATATTGAGTTCGTTTATGTTACACATAAATAATTAATGATGGTCGTCACTAGGAATGCCATTCTTCATAAATGATTATTAGAATGTCAATAAAAATTATAAAACTTCCGTAATAATGTATATAACATAAAGCAGCGTAATTGCGAACTTATAATTAATAATAAGCCACAATATTAAACTCGATATTCGTTTACTTGAATAAATACATAGAGTTTCACTATGATGTTCCCGCACAAAACTTTATTTTACAAAAATTATTTTCTTCAAGTTTTTGAATAATATACAAATTTTAGATTATAGGACATAATAAAGTTGCTAGACAATATTTATGTTATTTAATTACCTACTGTATTCACAATTTCAAACGAAACTATAGCTTAACACATAAACATAACTCGATAATAATAAATAATTTAACTTTAACAACTATGGCCAGTTTGTTTTTGAACAGTTTTAAGTTACATTAAAAATAAATTATTTGTGGAAAAAAACACCATTTTACTCTCTGTAAATATAATATTGGATAGAATGTTCGTTAAACACTTAAACTAATAAAAAACAAATTATAAAGTAAATTGCCTTACTTAACGTTTTTTTCTTGCCATGCTAAATTAAATAATTTTAAACTTAATAAATAAATTATATATATTTATAATTAACATAATATTAGAGCTGTTCAATTTTGTACGTGTACAAAATAATTTCATTAAAATTTAATATTTCCCTTATTGATTATTACAAATTAACATTTAACTTATAACAAGTGTCTCTGTCATAAAATTATATACAACTATATACGTATATAATATAGGTATTTACTTGAAGTTTTTATTTCCAATGTACTCCGAAAGAAATGGCTGCTAGCTGTAGCGTGATAGACGAAGAAATAATAATATAGAGTATAGAAGTGGAAAAATGATGATCCAATCCAAACTCAAAACTCTTTGATAGTTTTCCAGTAATGTATACTCGAGTGAGTATTGATTTCCTATTTTCTGGATACTTTGCGAATTAATGCAAATATTTTCATGAATAATACACGAATAAACGGGGAAAAACACGAATTTCTGTGCATTGGACTCGAGTTTGCAACTCTGTCACCTGCATTCGTTATATTCTTTGATATTTTAATTTTAAGATATTCTACTAGAGTGACAAACAATCGCTCACACAGTGAAATTTCTTTTCGCGAATAAAATCTTAAAACATGTTACATATTTTGTGTGTCATGTTTTATTTTTAAATAGTACTAAATATTTACAGAGTGACTCACCGAGCACACTTATTCCCTAAGTTAATAATTTAATTTTCAACTTTTGAAATATTATTAAGTAGACTAAAATTCCATGATTATTTGTAAATACTTAGTTTTTATACCTAGGTCCTAAGTTAAGAACTATCGTATAGTGATACAAACTTCTTTTTTAAATTATAAACTACGCTTCTTTTTGTATATTTTAATTAGATAATTTTTTTTATATATATAATTTATTATGAAATATCTAAATCCTACTTCAAATGAGTAGCTTCTAGGTTAATTAAAAAATCGCTATATGTATTTAATATATATAATAATAGTATTTTTTAATGTATTTTAATCAAATATAAAACAAATTTTATATTTAGGTTGGTACTGGGCCACTACTTACAAAAATTATAAAATTTGAATAAATTTATACTAATCACTATAGTTTTCCAATTATTGTAGCTGCCCTCCTATCTTTCACTTAAAAAAATCTATTGATGTAGACTAATTCTTATCCACGATAGCTTAAGGACTTATTATTAGTACTTAAACCTTAATAATTCAGAAAAATATACTACTTTAAGTTAAAATTTATATAAGTATATTAAATTAAAAAAAAAACATTTTCTTAACTATTAACAATAAAAAATATAGTTTATTTATGAAAAATATGCTTTTGTGGAGTCACGTTTCTTTAATTGCACAAAAAATCCAATTATTTGAAAATATGGTTCTTAAGTGTACTTAGTAATAACTTATAAAAATCGTAATTTGAAGAAATGTATGATTAAATGAGGGTGAGCATGCTTGTCGTATTACTCTGTATATTATAAAACATATTCAATTAATAATAATTATTAACAATTATTGTTAGTGCGCGTTCTAATACGTATATTATCGTTTTGTATTAAGTAATATAACGAATTTATTCAGTGATAATAATAATAATAATAGGTATTATTTAAAAATAAAAATATCTACTCTAATATTAAATATTATCTTTGATATACCTATTTATTATTTGCTATTCTATAGCCATTAAGCTATTAAAATAAATAGTTGTATACTTGTATACAATGTGTAACCTTAAACTGATATAGTGTATACTTTTGTTTATTCTTTGAAATAAAATGTAAATAGATTATTTAAAAGTCAACGTTTATAATATATAATATTGTAATGTATTGAATATAATATTATCGCTAAATTACCAATTTAATTCTAAAAAAAATATTACGTTATGTTTTATTAACGATAATCATAAACAAATTAGAAATTACGTGATTACATAATAATTATACAATATTATGTATATTATAATACATGGGCAATGGGCATACAATAGTTTTGGTCGAAGCACGTGTTTTCAACGTAATACGCATTTATCACTTATTCAACTATCGTAAAAGAGTTGAAGTATAGTACATAAAATAATTACAGAAGCCAGAAGGTACTAAAATACTTATAATATTGTACGGATAATGGGTTAATGCAAACTAACTGACTACCTACTATTTAACTTGTGCATCATGCAAGGTAATCACGCCACTTGAAGGTTATAACAGATGATGTTATTACAAGAGACAGAGTTTATGAAACTTTGTAATATACCTACAACCTACGTGATTTTCAGTTACACGACCTAACGACAAAATATCTACGTGCTAAAAATTACTGATTTTACTCTTAAGCATGTAACAGTATTAATTATAAAAATCTTACTAGTATGTACTGCTATACGGTTCTAACTGATGGTTAGAGTAAAATTTATCTTCAAATAGTATTAATTTGTTAATAATTGGCTCTGCGATAAACGTGCGATAAACTCTGCGATTGTTATAAACTGTATGATAAATATTAACAAGCCATATAGTGAATGTATACATGTATACAGTATAAACATTTGATTTGTATTTTTTTATTTATTTATTTATTTTTCAATCAGTTATTAAATCAGTCGTATTTAATAAACTATAAGGAGTTTCTATTTTTTATATAGCTGTATTATAAATAATCATATAGATTATACAAGATAATTAACAGTTTTCATAAATAATAAGAATTTAGTTATATATATATATATTTTATATTTTTATGTATATATTTTAAATCATATATCTCATGTATTTATTTTATTTTCACCGTTTTTGTTCTTAGTAACTTTTTACATAAAATATTTTATGGTAAATTAAGTATCTTCTTAATTTATTAAATAATCAATATTTAGTGTTTTGTTACACTCCAACTAGTCAAACTTCAGTTAAATACTTAACTTGACGTATAACATTATTTGGGAAATGGGCACATTTTTAATGAATACGCAATATGAATACTTTAATAATTTATAAACTGTATTATTCATACTTTTTAATTACTTTATAAAATCATATCTCTATTTATCAAATAAAATCCTTTATTTAAAATTAATTTAATTTTTAATATTATTATAATTATTACTAACATTTTAGTCAATGGTTATTATAATCTATGTATTACGATAATTAAAATAGTTTGGTTAGACAATATAAGAGATAAAATGAACAAAAAATGTTTAAAAACCGAGGATTATTATATTGTTAAACTTGCAAGTTAATGAAGAATAAAATAATTTGATTAATTACAACGATCAAACACTATATAATATGAAGGGATTACGGGGTGAAAATGATTGGTAGTTTAAGAGAAATTATCTACTAGAAGAACACAAATATGTATTTTAGTTAATACTGGTATAGTAAACATCATGTTCATAGTAAAACTTAACAATTAATTTCTATTTTCTACATTGATTTTAACCGCTATATACATTTATATAGACACGAGTTCCTCACTCGACCTATTAAAATTTATATTTTGTTTTATATATTATAAATTTATCAATTTGCATTAAATAGAAAGTATAAGTTTTTATAATTTTTAACGTCTTTCTGACGTTTTAATCTTTTACAAACAGATTTCGTCGAAGTGGATTATTTGTATTTGCTATGTGTTAACAAACACAAGGATTAAGTACACACAGTCAGTATTTGAGCTAAAACACGCGTATAATATTCATATGGATGATCTGAAAATATACGTATAAGTGTAGAGTATGCATATAATAATATTTTCACACAAAAAACAAATCGGTACGTATCCTGCATTTTCAATTCCTAAATATTATAATAATCAATAAATATCCTTTTACCAGACAATTTCCTGGTTTCTGTTGACGTAACTTTACTGATATCTATTATAATAATACGAAATGGCTGTATTGTGCGTATTAGGTGTTTTATATACACCAATGTCTGTGCGTGATATGCAACGTAATGATTTTTCAAAAAACACCACAGATTCACCACATCAGGGATGTCGGCATAATTTAATATCCAACTACCACCAACGAAACGCAATTAAATAACACTCAGAATATTATCCTCGACGTCAGACAGCTACTGTTTTCATCCTTTTCGTATATTAAATTAGTTGATGATCCTTTTAACCTTTTGGATTATACCAAGATAAATCCTTATGTTTTATCAGTTGTATTGTTACATTTCGTTTCGTCACTAATTAAAATTTTCTATCCGGCTGGTGGCTTATAACAACTATACTATAACAGATTACAGTTATTTAAAATATTAACCTCTTTCGAGAAGTTTAAATCAATTCAAAATAAAAACATTGAAAAGAGCGTAGATTGTAAAATTGTTTTATTCGTCAATTTAAAGAAACGTAATACCAATATCAACGAACAAAACTTACTTGAATAGTATTGGTATTACAGATGTCAGTTATGATACACTTCAATACACTTGAGTTATATTTACAATGCCATGACTATAGGGACAAAGCCACCCAAAAGTGTATTCCCATAGGCTACGGAATATTTTTTTTCCAAATAAAAAAATAATATAATAAACAAATAATGCTTATTTGTAAATATAAAAAATTATTAGCGTATTATTATAAAAATATAGCATATTGGTGATATTTTCTTATCCACCATTTGATTTTTATACATACCTACCAGTGTAGTATTATATTATATTATATATGTACGTATTATACCTACACCTAGGTAGGTAATCAAAGTGAAGTCAGCTTAATGATTTGGATTTCTATTTTTTTTTCTTAATAAATATTCATATAATAATATCACTAATGGTAATAGTTTAATAGTTAATAGTTTGTTTTATGAATTAGCAAAAACTAACTAATAAATATCTGAAAAACTATTATACTTAGATCGTTTTCTCTTTAATGTTAGAACAATAATAATTATGATAATAATATTTTATAAATAAAAATAGAGCAAATCATTTTAATAGTGTAATATATAAGCTCGACTTTATTCACTTGATATTATAGTGCATATACGTTATCGTGCAATGTTGTTGTAACACTTCTGTATATGTCAAAACCAACATGTTGATAAAGCACTTCTAGCTAGGATACCTCTATTATAATACCACAATTTTCCAACGTGCCTAGAGAAATACAAATAAGACTGTTTAATCGTAGCAAACGTGTCATTTTACTTCGTCATACATCCTGAAGAGATATTTCAAAAATATTATTTTAATAATAATACTATACAGTATGATAAATGGTCTTTTTTAAAGCTAGTCAGAAGCTTGTAAATATAAATCGGTCTACAAAAAATTGTGCCTATGTATTTTTTAAATTTTTATATAGATATAAAACGACTTATGTGAGCTAAATTTTCAAGAATTCTGACTTAAGTTTGGGAGAAATAATTATTATACAGGTGAACATAAAATAAGTAAATAAACACTTTTAATTTATAACGTAAATTGGTTATCTATACATTTATTTAATCATCTGAAATCTACAAAATCTCTTTAACCCCCTCCTCCTCCCTATCAAGTTCTCAGTACATCATATTTAATTTAATAGGTTTTATATTTACTAATAAACTGTATGAATATTATAATACATAATATGTAAGTCAGTTATTATATTTTCTAATTTCCTTTTCATTTTCAGAGAACTTCAATACAAAAATGGAATCTGAGCCGGTAATTGTGGTGGATCAAGAAAATTGTTTTAATGAAGAAGATGAAGATATAGATGATGTGGCCGGAAATGGGCAAGGATGTCCTGATACTCCTCCACAGGACCCCTTTTTCCTATCGCCTTTTAGAGACATGCGGAAACGCTCATTACCAACACCGCAATGCACATCAGGAATAACTGCCAGTCAAGTAATCTCTAAAAAATTGAAATAATTGAATTTTTCTTTTATAATGGCAACATTTTTTTCATTTAAATCATACTAAATGAAATAGACAATACATAAGTACAGATGTAACTAGTTAATACATGACATGCCTAATATTTATAAAACATTATCTCAAAAATATTTAGATTTTTGTTGGTTTAATTCATTTAAGTATTAAGGCTTTTATTTACAATAATTAATTTACATGAAAAAAATGTTGTTGAATTTATACAATTCGTTTCTTATTAAATATAACTTAAAGAGAACTATTGTCGTATTATACCTATTCCAATACTGAATCGGGGAATGGCCAAGTTTCAGACTAGCAACTTAAAAGGCTTTAATGAGGGTAAACAGAACTTTAAGGGCTTTTTTTCTCTAGAAATAACTTATACCTACCACGTAGGAGTATTAATAATTAATAATAAAACACCACTTGTATGCTTAAAAAAAATTCTACTAGTGTTTAGTAAGAAGTTACTGAAACTTAATTAATAATAGTAAGAAGTATGAATATATGCAATAGGACAGGTATGTTTATTGTATGCCTGGCTTGAATATTGTTTATTCTTGTAAATTAGTTATTTGCTATTATAATAAAATTATAGAAATTGTCCTGTAATCCAAATTAATTCCATACAAGCGAACATTCGTTTTATATAAAATTTCAAATCGAATATAGTATATAAATCAACGATAAAAATGAGTTCTGATAGATACATAAGTATCTATGTATAAAAAAATATATAAATACTTATTAATTATTACTCACGGTTCTATAATATTTATTAATCAGTGTATATTATACGACAAAACTTTACAATTTCTATAAAATATTGAATTATCGATCCTTGATAGTATCATATCTATTAAAAATCTACTCATTTATAATATTTTCAATAATAGCTATATGATTGATTGACTTTAAGTTGGAGTTTTAAGATAATTTTATTTTAAATAAATAACTAGTAATAATATAAAAGTAACATTTGATTTAAACTGAGTTAAATATTTTGTTAATAAATTCACAAAATTACAATTTTTGGGTTATAAAAAATTATAAGGTGTACTTTAATAAAAATACAATAAACACATTAAAGTAATGAAAAAAATACTATAATCAACGGACTGTGAAGATTTAAATAATCTTATAGATACGTTTGCAATAAATAATACAAAGAAGTGATTTCATTATTCATTAAAGATAATTGATTTTAAATGTTCACTAATTAAATGAATTATTATTTATTAATAATAAATTCGATTTTTAAAAATCATAAAATATGAATACATGAATATAGAACGTGAGTTCTTATTTTATATCATGCTAATTTAAATTTTGAATGTCTTCCTTAGCCCTATATTATGATAGATAATGTTACAAAATGAGTGAAACTGAAGCGATGTCATTACTTTTTTTTAGGTCGATCTTTAAATGCTTTTACATTAAACTATAATACATTTTTATATAGATTAGTATAAAAAAATAAAATAAATAGATTGTGTATCATAAATTTAGCACTTTTTCATCATAAGATGCTTATTTAGAGGTTCAGTATGGAAAAACCTGGTCCTTAATTTGGGTATTGTAAGGAATCTTTAAGGTATTAATATGTAAACGCAAAAATGACTGTTTAATTTCACTTAATCATTTCTTGGAATCTATCTCGTTTTAGCAAAAAACTGATGATTATTTTATAAAACGTTATTTTTAGAGCAAAAATCAAATTATTCAAAATAGATTAATATTCATCACTGGGAAATTAGAATGAATATGTTTTATATAGTATTATTATAAATATAATTTAAAATGTTCATCCGATTTCTACTTTTATTTAAATCAAATTAAATAGGTAACCGTAGTTTGTAGACCAGCTTAACTTTTTTTAATAAAAATACTATAATAGATACCATAATATTTAATTTTTATTAGATTTAGCTTCGGAATCCGAGTCATCGAGTACTTACACTAAATTGATAGTTCCATTATTATTAAACAAACACTTGTATAGTAAGACGTCAGCAACCTGCAGCCCACGTAACTTTTTTACTTTGGCCCTTCGAATATTTCTAATACTATTTTAAATCATAATTTTTTATCTCGAATCGTGATAAAAAATAAATTATCCATTTATTATATTAATTCTTTTTATTTCGACCATTTTGTTTTTACCAAAGAAATTTTTAAACTTTTCCATGAAATAATTACTATTCGATTATTGTTGTAATACTAATAATTAATCCTGATTATATAGGGAGAGTATACATTGCATTTCATTAACTCCATCTCAATATCCCGTTGACATAGCACTTTGGAAGTGTATTTTTTCATTATTTAAAAAAAAAAAAGTTCAGTTTACTTTTACGAACCCTAATTAAGTTGTTCTCTTACTACGAAAATAGGGCTAATACTATTGGTCGATTTTTCTATATAATTCTATATAATGTTTGCTATATTTGTAGCAACAAAAACTTTGTTTAGGTTACTTTATATATTTTATCCTAATATATATTTTTAACTTAACTATATGCTTGAAATAAATACAACAGTATACTAATATTTGCATTAAATATAAATATATGTATTAATTTTTATTATAATATAGTTTTGTCAATCAATCAAATAATTAAACGTAATGTAAATAAAATATTGACTATTGAATACAATTCTTTAGGTATTTGCTAATAACACGCTTCCGTTGTATTAATGAATTAATATTTTCGAATTATATATTATTATCTACATTATTTTCGTATAAAATTAAAATTAATTAAATTTAAATTTATGCATTTAGTTTTCAAAACTTCTTAACTTAGATAAGATGTATTTATTATTATTGATATGTATGATTATAATTTACGTATAATAGATTTTATGAATATAATATTGAACTTTGAATATATAATATTATAAATAGATGATATAGATTACACAATAAGTTATTCACCGTTAACAAAATATACACGTGAAATATAAACGATTTGTTAAAAGATACTTTAGTTAGTAATTCGCAGTGACAATGAATTTAATGATGGAACGGATAAGATTGAGTACTAAGTCCTTATTGAGCGATTCGGCCGATGATTCCGGAAGCTTTTAAATTGCTCTTTCCGGAGTTCATATCGAACGGTAGTCTGTGAAAAATATGTTTGATTTTTACAGTATATATAAGTATACATTTGAAATATGATCCACGAATAAGGTACATTATATGGGGCGTCCTCATTCAGTCATTAAGAAACAATATAATATGTAATATATTTATGTCACTTCTAAGTCTATTTTCGATAATTACTTCAGATTTTATAGGCGACTCGACATTTGAGGAGGATCAAAGATTGATTTTTGTTGGATTTCACGAAATTTTAGTGGAAACAAGCAACCTCATTGTTAGTTTCGTGTACCTACCTACCTTACGGTTTGCGTTTATATTATTATTAAGTTAAGTTATTTCTGTTTGTGACAGGTTAGGTTAAGGAATAAATTAAATTGTATGGATACATTTAGACTTTTGGCAACTTTATCGAGCCGTTTGTTTCCGTTTGTCCAACCAATTACATATACAATATACATCTAAGTATGCGTAACAGCAATAATATGTTCAATTTACAGATAAAACAATGAAACTACTCAACCTACATAGTGAACATGTATATAGTAGTACAAGAACCCATATCGATAATCTAACATACGTCTATGGGATGTTTTTTTAATTAAAATCCTTATTAATTATTATAAACGTGTTATTTGAATATTATTCAATTATAACGTACCTATATAATAACACGTTTTTGGCAAAATCGCGGGGTGTTGTCGTGTTATTATATTATCTTTTATTGTACAATAAACATATTTCTAATAAGCTCTGAGAAATCCGTAACATTATCGAGAGTTAAACTAAACAAAATTAATAATTTTTTTCCCACCCTATTATCTTCCAAAAACACCTTCAGAAACTGTATTTTTGGCTGTATTGTACATTTTTTTCTTGTGCTGTCGTAGGTGCGAAGGTTGAGCGATCAGGGAGCGGCCGGTGCGGCTGCCCGAGAAAAGGCATTCTTGGCCACGTTAACCAAGGCGCCGGGACCCTACACACCAGGTCGCCGGCATTCGGTTATCACGATATCAAAGGCACCTATGCCGTTGTTTGGTCGCAACAGACGCGAATCGATTGCAGCGTTCCCCAGTAAGGGTCCGAGGGTGAATCGTAGGGATTCGGCCGGTGGTGCTACGCCGTCACCCACCGGTAGTCAATTCAACTTGCAGCTGGACATAATGGATGACATAGCAGACATCAAAGCGGCTCGGAAAGTCAGGATGAAGATGTGGCAAACTGAGGACAAGGAAAAAATGTGTGAGCTCCAGTCGATGGACGGCGAAAACAAACAAATGTCCAGGTACACAAATTTACAGTATATATCTAAAATAATATACGTTCTATGATAATATTTATGTAAGTTTAGATAGGTGTACCTGAACCAGCTATATTTAATTAAAGGGTTATGTGAAATTATTATTAAAATTCTATACCGTTGTATAGAAGAGAGTTTTAAAGTACTTATAAATAGTGAATATAACTACCCGTGTACGTAATTAAGTTAAATTACTTATTATTTTTAAAGATAAACAATAATAAAAAAGATAACAATAATAAAATTACATACCTACATCAATACAGATATGAATATTTCAAAAAATGTCACTTATCACACTAACTATTAATCTACTAAAACCATTTAATTATAATGTTTATCCTAAATGGCTAAATATAGTATAATCCACCTTATAAAGTTATAAATGCTTATTACACTCATTTTCTTATTCAATATTTGTATTGTTATTTTTTCTCTCTTTCTTTTGTAATATTTATACCATAATAAACTAACCTAAAATTATATTATTATAATTTATAAGTTTAAGAAAAATGATTTTATCAGATATTTTATTTATTTCATTTTTTATAATTTGGAGTAAAATATTAATCATGAAATTTTGACTTATTTAATTATCATAAAGTACCTACAAAATGTAGTAGGTGTTTTATTTATGAGCTATCGAAGCTTAGTGAAGTAGGATGAAACGACAAAGAATATCTCATAAAATGTGTAAGTACTTTAAACTATATAAAAACATTTTTTTTTTTCAAGACGACAAAAAAATTACCGTAGCCAGTTAAATGGATCATCCCGTTTATACATATTTAATAAATTTTACCTTATTGTGTACTATTTATTGTGTTTTAAGCCCGTGAAGTTTTGAAACGTCATTTGAATTCATTAACTTCCAATGAGAAAAACTACATATACCCACAACGCAGCGTGGGTATATATTTACGAAAGTATATAAACTTTATGAATAACATTATATCGTTAATATAGTCTGTATTACGTGATTATATTGAAACTTTTTCGTAGTTCTATAAATTATAATAATATTCATCAACGTTTTAATTTAAATAAATAGATACATATTTTCAAGAACACTTATGAAGGTAGCTACTAAACACAGGCCCTTTCGAGTTTTTATATATAAATTCATAGGCATCATGCGCACATGACGTATGTGATGTGAGTATGTGACCAAGCACGCCCTGCGATATTTCATGGACCGAAGTGCTCAATGTCTCATTCAGATTTCCCAATTTATTATTAATTACAATAAATATACCTTAATTACTAAAATTGATTTTATAGATTATATTTTTAAAACGAAATTGAACAATTAGGATAATTTATTACGTGCATTCTATTGTTGAAAGTCTATTAACAGTTTAACGTATAGACGTGTACCTAGTGACTATTATTGTATAATTGTTATATGATTGTAATGTATACTGAGAAACCAATTGTTCAATATTTTACTTGTGATTATCTATTATTGATAACATTATTAATTTTTTATTATTATTATTTTTTTTTTTTTTTATATTTTAACTTTAATGTGAATCCGCCAAGACTACCCTCTCGGAAATGACATGATACGTGGTAGTGAGAAACTTGCATTTTCTATCATATTAAAAGCACATTAAGTTTAAAAAACTTTAATAGTTTAAATATATAAAACCGATAATAATACATGCGCACTATCTACTTTTGGAGTTTGCGTAAGTCTATGTATTATTAATGTAGGTAATGATATTATATATTAACTAAATATTATCCGGGATCTATTGTTATGTAGCTTCTAAAATATTTGATAAACAATTTTTCTGTATATATTATTTATACTTTTACTCGATATACTTTTAGTAGATTGTGATTTTTATTGTCCCAACCATTTTTTTCTTTTTGCATAAATTCGTTCAAAATTATATTATAAAAGTAAATTAATTATAAGTTTTGGCTGCATGCTTATAACTGGCCAAACTTTTATCACTTAAAAATATAACTATCATAGTATCGTTAACTGTTTAATAAAGATAGTTAGAAAACCATAAATTGAAATTCATATAAAAAAAAATTATAAAAGTTTATTAGTTAAGTTTTTACCAGTACTTACATTAATATTAATTTTATAAAAAATTATAACATCAATATTAAAAAAATATATGACAACAATTTTATATAAAAACAAAACAATATTTTTAATGAATTCTAAATCTATGTAAATATTGGAGAAAAAAATAAAATTTCATAATAGTATATTATAATATTTATTTTTATACTTAATATTTTTAATTAGTAAGTAGCCTAAAAAACTAGAGCCACAATTGAGAAGAACTTAATATTGCAATACTAGTAGTCACTCTATTTTATCTTTTTTTTACAACTTTTTACCGTTATTGTTGTTTAACTTATATTTTTTTAATAATAACCGTGAAGTTTTTAAATGTAATTAGTATAATGAATTTTGAATTTCATAATAATTATTAATAACTATTATATCACATTAATAACCCAGCCATTTAAAACAATAATAAACAGTTATATTTATTTCCGAGCGAGTTCAATTTTGAGCGAAGCAATTAATGTATTGGTTTTAAAATGATTTGTGTGTGTGTATTAAAAAAATCTTGTTTGTACTTTAAAGAACTCGAAAATAAAAATTCTCCGTATTCTTTAAAATAACCAGGAAAGCAAAATCGTTATTTAAATCAAATGTAACTTATAAACTAATAACGGTGAATACTTTAAATTTTCACAAATTATTTATTTGATTATTTTCTATACATAATATAATTTTCAAATTATTTAAATTCATTTTAAGCTATTTATTGTCATTTGAAATGTTTTAGTTTTTTTTTTCTTATAATTGATAGTAAAAAATGATTTGCTTGGTATACAGTATACGCGCTTAAAAATTCAATAATACAAAGTTCCTCGCATAATTGTTTTCATATACCAGTTAAAAAATATCAAAAATACATACTCACAAGTCACAATATAAATGTTTAAAGTTAAATTTGGATGAAGTTACATATTTAAACTATGAACAATATTCATTATTTTATTATAATTTAAAAACATTATTCGTAGGAACATCAAACTTTTACATACATTATTATATTTTATACGCGCAAAGATTCTTAATAGCAATGTTTTCAGCATAAATTATTTAAACCTACTGTATTACTAATAGTAAAATAAATTAATGTTTACCTATAATAACAATATAAAACATTACATGAATTATACTTAGCGATATAGGCTGATAGACTGTTTCTGCTAAAAATCGTTATTCGTATCTAGTAATAAATCATTGAATTTAAATTTAATACATCCATCAAAGCGACCCTTTCGACACCTACCGTACAACAGAGTGTTACTCACTTGCTCACCTCTTTTACAGTCTTTATAATGTATTACATTTTTTTACGAGTAATAAAATAGAAATAAGTTGTAAATCATTTTATTTCAACAAACTTACTTATATCATAACAATATAAGACAAGGTTTTTAAGTTTTTAGAACTAATAATACACATATTTACTTATACCAATTTCAATATTAAAAAACTTTTTTAAGACTATCATTAGTAATTTTGTTAAATTTGTATATCCTAATAATAACAGAAAGTGAAAAATAAGAAAAACCGTAAATTCATTATTTTTTAATCAATAAAGAACATTTTATGTTTATTGAATACATTCATCCAATTAAGATATATTGTTAAGTAAATTAACATGACGTAAACTGAATCATGATTTGAAAGTTAATGTACCTACTGTAAGCATAGTATTTTAAATAATTTAGAATGTGTAGTTTAATAATGCCCAAAAAATTCACAAATCAAACAGAACTTTATTTTATTTTATTTAAAATTGCTTATTCATAATTATATCATAAAGACTAATATTATTAATAGCAATAATAATATCTAATAGTTAATAAGTTAACCTCTATATACATTATATTATTTATGTAGGTACGTCATAATATTTGACGTTGAAAATTAAAATATTCTAAATATTATAATACTGTTTAGAGTTTTGCACAAAAGAATATAATTGTCATTAAAAGTTTTTCCATATAAAAATATTACTGTGACAAATTTGTAGTAAACGGGAAAAGTTCGGATGTATATAAAATATGAAATGAGTTTTACAATGTTTTCTATTCAAAATTTCTGTCCATGGAATGGAATATATATATACTACATATATATATGCATGGAATTCATTTCAAAAATTCGAAAGAAAAATAATATTTTTTTTTTTTATCAAGTTAGATTCTTTAGCGTTCTCTCGTGTAATATAATACAGTATGATATATGTTTTCGTTTTTATGCGAAAAACTGTCAAAAATACATTTAAAAATGAAAAATAATATAAAATCATCATCGTTACAATAAATAAATAAAATTGTTGTTGGGAATAAAATTTATTCAAAACGAAAAAATAACTGACTCAATATTACCCACTAAATAGGTACTATATTACTTATTAAAGGGTCTTAAGATTAAAAAAAAAATAATAATTTATTAATATTCTATAACTGTCACTCAATCAGATAAATGCACAAAGTAAATATGTCTCTCAAGTTTCAACCCTTCTGCTTATGAAAATATAAAATTTAAAATATTTGTATATATTATCCCCCACTACGTGGTAGGATATAAATCTGTAATCTAGTGGAAAATATATACCGTTTTGTCAACACACGAAAAAGAGAAAGCAAAACGTACCGCAATCTCTTTGATATGCGGTCTCATGCGATAAAATAATAGCATGATATTTTCCCCCCGTAACTTTTCAACACAAAAAAAATATTTCTGTTAAGAAAACCATTTTTTATTTTCAGTTTAAACTTCGAACAAAGAAAATAAACGTAGATATTTTTATTCCTTCCAAACAATTGAACACAAAACAAAACAAAAAAAGGAAAGTAAACTCGCTCAAATATTTCACTTCGACGGACAGCGTTTGTACTTTGTTATAGCGAAATTTTGTGATGCTCTGTTTGTAGGTATATCGTAATAATCATTATAATCCTAAGCCGAACTCCACAAATCGGAGCATTGTGGGAGAGGGTGGTCTGTTAATGGCCATGATAAGACGGTAATAATGTATAAACGATTGTGGCTCAGACGGAGGTGCTTTATATTCGCTCTATATAATAATATATACAGGATGGTTCACCGACCATGATCCTTGCCTTTTTCTCTTTCAGTAATGCAGTTATATAAAATCTGATTTTTGTCATTTTTATAAAATATTTAAACATTATATTATATTCGAATTCTTGAGATTTTTTTTATTACTTAACGAATGTCTTATGGAGATACAAGCGTATGTTTTTCAATAAATAGTTTTCCTACTGTAAATTATTTAGTGGAGAATTTTCTGAAAATGTTGATGTTTCAAATTCGAAGAAATAATTTTTAAGTTATTTAACTTTGAATATTCAAAATAATCGGTTTATGAATTTAGGAGCTGTAGGGGCTATATTAATTTATATTAATCTATCAATATTTATAATTTATAAAAATGATCCAAGTATAATAAAAACTACATCCAATATTGTATATTATTTTAAAACTATTTCCAAGGACTATTATCGTTATAATATAAATATTTTAATAGGTAACTGAAAAACTACTAATTAGAATTTTAAAATATGGCTAAGTATACAACTTCAAAATTTCAAAAATCTAAATTCGAATAAATTCCTTATTAAATGAAAAAACGGAGGTGAGCGTGCTTATCGAATCACCCTGTACGTCTATTATGTTCTGGGCGATTATCGCGTGGTTTAACAATTGAAATAATAATATATAGGATCGTGCCAATCCTCACCGTCGGCGGTAACGGCATATTTTAGTAATTATACGCGGAAGACAAATATGACTGCTTTACAGATTACAGAGCGCTTGTGGTTAATGGTGTATTATAGTAAACGTTTTGTTGTTCGAGCGGTGTCTTTGATTAATTTACAACATGAATATTGTGAATTTCAATTTAATTGAAAAAAAAACACTCATATATTTTATAATTACTATTTTTAATTTTGTTTTGTTATTATTATTTCTTACGGTGATCCAGTTTCGTGTCTGTAGTCACATAATTTTCTCAACCTTCATTAATGATAGTTTTAGATTTTGAGAGAAGCGATAAATGTATTTGTTTAGCAATGAATATATATGTAGTTTTTTTTACTTTTCACTTTTTGGAACAGTAAAAATGTTTTAAAATTTCAACTTTGATTTGTTTTCTGGTATAATAGAAACTTTCCTATAGAAACGTGAATAATGTAATAAATTGGTACTAGGAGCAAGAAATCAAAAATCAAAATGTTCTTATTATTTTTCCTAGTAGTTTGAAAAACAGACAAAAATTAAGAAATACAGTAATATTTATAATTTATCTTAATATACTTCAACTAGTAAGATAAACAACATTCCCAACTCCACTAATTCGCACTTTAGTGATGCGTACTAATATTTTGAGCTATTAAAATCATTAAAAAAACTCACATTTTGATATGAGATTTATTTTTATATTATTATTAGAAAACTGTACAATCTGTGTATGTAAATTTATTTGATAAATTAATGATATGAATAATTAATAAAGTACTTGTTTCGCATGACGAAGAGAGAGTCTATACCATTGACTGAACCTAAGTTAATACCATTACGCCGGCCATTATAAAGGTCTCCACGCCATTTCAGTTTTCATTTCAGGCTGCGTAAAGTATTTTCTAGAAGGCTAATGGATGCAGGTCAGAGATAAGGGGATTAGGACAGCGTTATATGGATACGGTGTCGGAACCTTTTGAAATCAGCTTGACTACTTCGTCTACTATTTAAAATCAGTAGTTAAGTAGCTTTTACAATTTCAAACCAAGGAAAGGACTATTTTTTGCAAAACAATATTCAATAACAGTGTAGTATAATATAAATATATATATATAAGTTGTATACCGTTATCCGACACCACAATGTACTAAAATTTGCGGCCGATACATATCGCTGTTCAACATGTAGTATAAAAAATAAAACCAGAACGTGACTTTTCACTATTATTATATAATATACTGTAGATTGGCTTTGAAAGACGTATATTCGTCCACGCCAAACACTAGTATCGGTAAAACAATTATTTACAGAATCCAAAATACTCGTGTAAACAAATATGGGCAGTGCAAAATAAAGAGACGCATTGTTCACAATTTAAACGAAAAACAATCTTATAACCTAAACGACAGTTGTAGTGAATTCTATATTTATTAAAGACAATGACGTATATGTCTGTGTAAACTATCCACAGCCAAGTATATTGCACCAGTGGTTCTGAAATTTGTCGCAGTATAGATATATAATCCTGTGCCCGAGAAATCCTCAGCGGGGACGTGCATCTCGGATCCATTTTTTTTCTAAATTTTGCATTATAAAAAATGGTTCACACGCGGAGATTTGTTGATTCGCAAAAACCAGATATTTTTTTTCTGTTCGTATAAGGTTGCGCCATTGGTCACGTATAAAATACTGCAAGAGTTATTATAACCCTCCAGTTACTGCGTCTATATCGATTGACGGCCGTGGGTGACGAGGGATATGCGATCGAAACGAGCTCGGGGGAGAGGGAAGGGCCGAGCCCTCTAGTTAAAATTTTTTAAAAAATCATACACCTAATATATACGAAAGCTTATCGGTCGTTTGTTTTTTTTTATTCCGCAGGTTCAAGGAAGCCAGGAGATATTCCAACATCGACGTGTGCGAAAAAATCGCTCCGCCCATACCGGCTCGACGACGCGCGTCCGAGCTGCCTCCCAACATCACACCAGCTCAAGCGGCCGGAAAACCGTCGACGGGGGCGTCTCAGTCGTCCGGAATCGTGTGCACCAACACCGACCTGCTGTCGATCATGAACTCGCTGAAGTCGTCCGCGTCCAAAGCGTTGCAGTCGACGACCAAAGGCGGTGGCGGCGACCCGCGACAACGCGTCAACAGCAAGACGACCGACAGCCTTCCGGCGGGCGGCGGCGGCGGCGGTGAAGGCGGCGTCGGCGACCGCCGTCGGGACGTGCTCCGGTCCGGTCGATCCAACAGCGTGGACGTGGCCAACATAGGCGCGACCGCGGCCATGGCTGCGGCGGCCGCCGGAAACAGCACCAGGAACTGGTTCAGAAAAATGTCCACCCGGACGGCGACCGCGGTGACGACGATCGGCGGCGGCGGCGGCGGACAGCGGACCGACGCCGAGTGCGCGGAACAGCGTCTGGCCACGGCCAGCGAGTACGTCGTGCAAAAGTCGCCGGTGGTCGTGACGTTCGCCGACGAACGGCCAAAGGTGTCGCTGCTGATCGAACCGGGCAAACTGCAGGAAAAACACTCGTCGGCGCCGCTTTCCCCGCCGCTGCTGCCGCCGCCCCCGCCGCCGCCACCGCCGTCCGCCGCGGACAAGAAGCCCGGCGACGTGGTGGTGTGGGACCGTCCCACCGGTTCGGTGGTGGACGCCGAGGTGCTGGGCACGGCCATCGAGGGCTTCTTGGCCGCCAAGAAGTCGGGCGACAGCGCGGACGCGTCGCCGACCGCCGCCGACGGCGAGCTCCATCACGAACACCTGCAGCAGCAGCAGCAGCAGCAGCAGACGTCCGGCAAGCCCGCGGCCGCCGACCCGAACGCGGCCGGCCGCACGTGCGACACGTCCATCTGTTCGTCGCTCAAAGACCTGTTCGTCAAATAACTATAAGACCGCTCGTGTCGGTCTGCCGTGTTGTAATTATACCTTATACATAATTACGACATGTGTCGTTGTATCGTAGCGTTGACAATGTGGACTGTAATCGTAGTGTGCGTGACTTACGCAAATATATAATAATTTAATAAAATATATTCTGCCCGCGGTAAGCGATCCCTCTCCACCCACGTCCGCCCGCGCGCGGGAATCCCGCCCCGGGGCCGACTTTCAGCAACAGTTTTAATTGACATCGCATAACCATTCTCAGAAACGTTTTATGTAGGTACACTTACCTGTTTTATATTTTTATCCCGACAAAAATAATTTATTTCCGGGTAGTTTATAGACGACACAACACGCATAAACGGTACAAATCTGTGCACGTAAAAGCACACGTACACTTTCGAATTTTTACATTCTTATACATTTTGAACGTAGAAAAAAATCATTAAATCAGACTAAAAAATTCGACTGTTCTATAAGAGATAATTTACATTACATTTAAAAAATTTACGAAGTCATCTTACACGTATACATGACAATATAGTTGGTAATATTATAATATTTATCGTCGAATGATAATTGTATCGATGCGTTTAAATTCAGTGATTGTACTTGATAGAAATAGGGCTTTTCGGTTCTGTAATAACAGACGTCTACAGTTGCTTTTAACCCACATATATTGTATATTATGTAATATATTTACATTTATGTGCGATCCTTTGAGTCGCCCGATGTGATGTACTGATGTATAATGCATAAACTATGAGGTTTGTTGGTGTATATGTACGACAAGGTCGAGATTCAAAACGGGGAAAATCGTTGAAATCGATTCAACAACTATTTGCGCTCCGAACATTGTTTTATGGTCGACGGTATCGCATAATATCGTAATAAAATGTGTTGCACCATACGGCGTCCGCCTCCAAAACACAGGGTGATTTACTATGTATGCAGGTCATTCTCGGGTTTTTTTTTCATTTAATAATGAATTTATTCAAAATCTAAAAAATAAATCTAAACACACTTAAAGACCGCATTTTAGAAAAATACTTGAGATTTTTGTACAGTATTTTAGGAGATGAGTACCTTTTTCTTCAAACGGGATCCTCTCCTTTTACTGTAAATTATT
Organism: Aphis gossypii; assembly: GCF_020184175.1. NCBI lineage: Eukaryota > Metazoa > Arthropoda > Insecta > Hemiptera > Aphididae > Aphis > Aphis gossypii. The sequence goes on along the minus strand of NC_065532.1, from coordinate 17,376,197 downwards.
TAGCGGATAATTTTTTTTTGAACATTTTAATGAATACTAAATCCGATATTTTATCCATTTTATATACGTTTGTAAATCCTTTTTTAGCGATTTTTATCCTTATCGTAAACATTCTAAAAGCCAAAAGACTACTCGTACGACAAAATTAAAAAAAAAAAAAAAAAAAAAAAAACTATCAACCCATAATAACTTACAGTCCGAAACATTGCGAAAGTCAGATTTTGAATTACTGAACGTCGTTTGAGACGAAAAAGTGGCGAATCGCCCTGTATATTATATAATATTATAATATACGCTAAACCGCACGCATAATCTTCTATCGTACACTCGCGCATATAGGTGTTCTCTCGCGGTATAATTATATTTGCCCCAGACGTGCACGTTGTACACTTAAGCTCACTTGACATCGTATCGATATAATGCTAATTGTTGCGGTGTGCCGCGTGACATAAAATATTATTATAATATTGTAATACGCCGACCGTAATCATACGCGCGCGTGACGGCGGCGGCGGCGAGCCGAGTTGTTAACAGGTAGGTTGTACGCGCACACAGGTTGCAATATTATTGTCTGCGTTTCGCCGGCGATTAATTATAATTTGTTTTAACATAATAATTATTGCACATTGACGGGTCCACCACTAATCGTTATTGCTCTGTAAATCATATTAATACGTACCTATATTCGTATCGTGCCGACTATTAACCGTAAATGTATAGGTACATATCCAACACGTACCGATGTAAGTCTGTATTACCTGTACATCATGTACACGATGTAACGTAATAATAAATTATAATTTCATGTTTGGGTAGTTTTATCTATAGTTCACATACACGTCTCAAAGTTTGTTTTTGGATAATTTAAAATCACGACAAAACAACGTGTTTTAGGAGAAAAAATATTTACACCTAATTTTCACTATTTTTATTTTTTTTTTTTTTTATCGTTATATCGTTTTGTAAATACTTTCTCAAATGAGACAACTACGTACATTTTACATTTCGTATAACTTCACAAAATCGATGATCGTTCTTTATAAAAATCGAGTGCCCGTCTGGTAATCAATTAATAATAAGCGTATTTAAAGTTTGGACGAGTATGGGGCAGTGTGAAATAATACAAATGAAGTAGTTCGAAAAAAGTTGTACCGCTGTACTCCTCTCGACTACACTTTAAATACTTATAGCCTAATATAGGTTATAACTTATAACTATTTATTTATTAGTTTTAACCTATACGCATAAAAAATAATCAGAAAAACGTTCCATTTAAAAATATAGTTAAACAGCCATTAAAAAAAAGTAGAAACGTTAAAAAGTTATAAAGATAAAATGTAGTAAAAATACTTTTTTGCAATTACTACGAACAAACTAAAATGTATAATATACGAGTATGTTATCAAAAACTATAATACTTTTCGAGTAAATAAGTTTTCTTTTAAACGAATTAGTTATCAGGAACAGAATGATTATTTTAAAAACGGTACACTCATTGCATCGGTTCATTTTTGCGCAAGTCTTTGTTTAAACAGATCAATAAAAATTGAACTAAAAATATTCAAGATAATAATAAATTAAAATCTTTTAAAAAAATACAACATAATTACCTTATAATAGGAGTATGCATAAAAAGGACTTCGGTCAGTTGAATAAAATATTTAAAAAAATGTATTAAAAAAAATCGACGATTGCCTTAGATAATAATAACGAGTGTCCCGAGTTAAAATAATTAAAGTGCGATTTATAGTCAAGCATACCTGTACATAATATATTAGATTAGGCCGTGCCCCTATTCGTTGTTCAAGTTACGACCTGCAAACACATTTTTTACTACGGGATATTTATTATTTTCAGTATACATTGGAATTGTCCGTACCCCAATTTAAGTTTTTCCGATACGAAAGTCGTCCCCGATGACAGACAATTACAAAGATTAATCTAAAAATAAACTATTTGTATTATTTTTTTTTTTTTTATTTGGAGTACAATGTACATACACATTATAGTCCTATAATACAATCAATAACTGAACTTCACTAAATTTGCCCAAATACGACGAAAATACACTTATACATTTTCTTTTTTTTACTTAAACTTTGTTTTACAATTAGTTTTCACAAAAAATGTATAAATGTCTCTTAACACCTCGGTAGTCAACGGCGTTCTTGCAGTATATAACACCGGTAGTATTAACTCGCAACTATTTATTGTGACGTTCGTTGAAATTTCTACAAAACTATAAATAAATTGTAAACGTTATAATTTTGTATTTTATATTTTTGCTTTGAGAAAAGTTTTTAATTTAGTGTAATGTGACTCTTAGGCAGAAAAAAAAAGTTTATACACCCCTAGCTACAATAATTTACCGTGTACCTATACGGTATATAGTGCACGCTCTATATCCGTTGTGTTTGTACGTATATATATTACATTTATATATATTACTCATGCATATTATTATTATACATAAATCGCGTTTGACGACCTCGACGATTTCTTTGCGAGATTTTTTTTTTTTTTTTTTATCATTTTACAACACATACTCGATGTGGCGCATTAAAAAAATATATATCGACCCTTCGCATTACGCGGAACACGGTAGACGACATCGGCGCGTATAAATACGAGGTATAGGCACTCAAATGGAAAATATATAATACGCAAGTATGTATATTAATGTTGCGTAAAAACTCATCATTCATAATTTTAATAGACGGAAACACGATCAAACATTTGGTATACGCGTAGCCTATGTATAGATATATTGTATGAATTTATCCAAACGACACATAATCGATTTACGCAGACATCGCAGTCTTCTTGAAAACCATCATCTGCTTAACGGAAGAAATGTGATGAGATTTTTCCCCTTTCATTTAATCGGTAAATATGTATAAGGACATTTTCCTCGTCTGATTCGTTCGTTTTTTTAACTTTTTAAGCCGATCCGTCTTCCCGCGCGTCTTCTATATACCTACAACCAACACCGTCACCACAGCAAATTTATTCTATCGTACATTTCCTATAGATACGAAGGCGTTAATATAATATACATATATATGTACTGCCGCAGCATTTCCTCTGGCTTTTACTTCTACAGCTATTTGGTCTTCAAAGAACAACAATTTAATAACTGCTGCAGGTTTGCGGCGCGTAGTGTGTGTTCCTCTCAATTCTCTTTTGTGCATACTGTACGTTTACATTCATACAGAGTGATTCGTAGAGCGAGTTTACTCTCTTTTTCTTCATCAATAATTATTCAAAATCTGAATTTTCGAATTTTCAAACATGAGAATATTTCGTATACTTTAGAGACCATTTATAAAATGTTCATGATTTTTGTATAGGTCTAGTGTCCTGCGTGAATATACAAACTTCGATTTTGTGAACGACAACCCCCCTCCTTCTTTAAACAGTAAATTACTTAACGGGTACATTTTCTGAAAATGTTAACATAAATATTAGATTCATTATTTCATTTATTTTATACATCACTTATAAACCATTATCCGTTCTTTTAGGATAATATTATCCTTGATATAGACATTTTAATAATTGAAAAACTACTCATTCGAATTTTAAACGTAATGCATCAAAATTGCTAAAAAAAAATAATCCACTTAATAGTTAAAAGACAAAAAAAAGTGATCATGCTTGGTGAATCACACTGTATAAACGAATACACGACTAGATTATGGGTTTGATTTATACGCATTTACATCATACGTAGATTGTATGGGTACGTATAATATACATTATTTATATATATAAACGTGTATAAAGTAAGACACTGAACGTTTTCTGAACATAATTTATATGCATAAAAAAAATAAACAGTTATCAGCTATAAAAGGTGTACATTTATATATATAGGTTTAGATGCTATAGCGATAGCTCTAGATGGTATAGTGATTCGCCAAGTACGCTCATGTGCACCCCATGTTCTCTTTGTTAAACGTGCATTTACTTAAACTCTGATTTTTGAAATATTTTCAATGATGATTTTTTTTTTAATTTTTATACGTATTAAATTTATACCACAGAACATTACTTAAATTACATACAATATTCAAGTGTTTGAGAATAGGGTCTTCATAATTATTGCATGCATATTAATTAAAAAGATAAAACGGAGTTTAACATTATGCTTAAAGAATCACTGTGTGTGTATAGGTACGCCATAAACGGCATAAACCCCATAGGATATATTTTAATACTATACAATATTCCATTACCGTCGGTGGTTTCCTAATCAAAAGAGAATAAAAAAAAAAATGAAAATCGTTTGACTTCCTATTATGATATATGTATATAATATACTTATATACATGTACATGAGTACAATCGATAGCCTTTTGTATATTATTATATTATTATATGTACGCGCATCGCTATACATAATATATATTACATATATATGTGATAGACATATCAGTATGTACGATGTACCTAAACGGCTAAACCTAAGGCATATAATAAGTCAATTTAAAATTCCTTGTTATCGTTTTATTGATTTATTCTTCATAATAGTTTGAAAATCTACGTCGTATAATATGCGTGTGTATCGATGTATTATTGGTATGTAAATAAATATATGGGCGGTATCGTTATAGTTGTTGTGAAAAGAAAAGCGTATCACCGACTTCATCGTAAGTCTGTAAAAAATAAATACTCGTTTTTATAAATGTGTCGGATAAAAATATACATTCAATTCCAATTCCCTGTAAGTATTTACATCATTTTCAAACGTGTTCCTTCTTATTAAAAAAAATAATTATCAATATTCAGTGTTATGTACATGATGTTTATAGTCCTCATTGTTAATGCATATGTGATTGACCAACACGAGTTTATAATATTTGTATGTTGTTATTGTTATTAAAATAAGCACATTTTTATATGTATAAAAACTAAAAGACTATGTTTGATTGATGCTTTAATCATTATGGGTAAGTAAGTGCGCATGGTTAGTAAATATCTGCAATATCTTTAAATAATAAAAATAATGAGACATTCTAGATTTCAAATCTTTGAAAACTATTTTACATAATAAAACATTAAGTCAAAAGACTAATTTACTTATACTTCATTAAATTAATATATTTAATACTTATAACTTTTACTATTAAATACTATAATTCTTCAAATTTAGAAAATTAATTTTAATTTAGAGAAAATTTAATTATAGTTATAACATTTATGTAAAAACAAAACTGCTAAGTGATTTTTATCATTATACACAGTTATGACAATAAAAATAAAAATAAATTTTTTAATCTAAGTATTATACTTTTTGAAAATAATTATTAGATAATTTAAGCGTTTAAATAAAACCCAGAAGAAATAGAAAACAATAATATATTTTGTGTACATAATTATTAATTATATTCGTATTATTTAAAAAAAAAACTTAATAATTTTAAGCCTTTTAATTTCTACATAAATACGTGCAGATATAAATTGTACAAATAACAAATGTAAAATAAACTTAGAAATATCAAAATATCCATTACTAAAATAACTTTATTAATTTAAAGATTTATAATATTATCGTTTCCTAGAATATTTTTTTGAATAATTTTTATTAAATATTAAATAATAATAAAGTAGTTGGTAGGATTCACGGCTGTGGAAATCGATTCACCCGTAGGAGGAATATGCATTTTTGTTAAATTCTTATATAGTTATACCTATTATATAAATAGGTAAAAATGTTAACTTTTGACTATACTAAGTATACAGTTGGTAGGAAGTTAATTTTAAATTTGTTTTTTTTTATTATTATTAATCGATAATACGATGAACCTCATAACTCATAAGTATTTTTAAAACTATATTATATAGGTAGTATAAATACTCTAAATAGTTAATTACTCAATTATAATTCATAATAAACAGATAATTGAATCAAATAAAAATGAAAATTATATTTATTGTGTATATTGCATATATTGCGTATAGTTATAAAATTAAATATACACTATACCAAGATATATTTCTAGTGATAAGTTAAATGGATAGAATAAAATATTCGGTAATAAATAATATATTTCAATATTAATTTTAATTTAACCTTACTATAAGTAAGGTAAGTATAGTATAATGTACCTATAGTTTTTAAGGATTTTTGGTTTAAGTACAATAATTGTTTAATTATTTACTATAACATTTATAATTATTTTAAGATAAACACATAAAGTAGTAAATTTTCGTTGTACAACCGATCTGGATTTTATCATAACAAACTGTATAGTGGCTACCAATTATTTACATTTTTTTTTTTTTTTTTTGTCAAATAAATTAAAAATAAGTCGGGTAGGAATAAAGTTGGACTAAAAATAAGGTATTTTGTGTTAATGTTTTTGACTGCAGCCAACAATATCTAATAAGTATCTGATAGAAATGTTTAAAGCCGGCGAATTTGCTCCTTGTAAAAACAATAGTTTAACGTTTATTATATTGCGTGTATTCATATCGGTAGCAACACAAACAAAAAAGCATGTTAGTCTGATCAACGATGTTCATAAGTTTCTCAATAACGATGTAATACAGCTAACAAGACCGACCCGATCAGCCCGTAGGTGTACGCAAGAATACAACTTTGTAATCGTGTATTTTCAATTTTGTTGATATTAATTTATGCTAAATAATAGACATTAGTTATTTAATTATATATAAATATAAATATACAAGACATGTATGCAGTACAATTAGTACAATTAAACACGATTAGGGAATAAAAAAAATTAATTTATAATATTGACTTCTGTTTATGATTATTATTATTATTATTATTATTATTGTTATTATTATAGTTACTAATTACTATTTCTTAAAATCCTGTCTAATACTAGATGAATAATTATAAATTTAAGTTTTTCAGATTTAGTTTGTCTTTGTTATGTATCATACTATAATATTTATAAATATTTTAAAACATCGCGTATCATTAATTTCGGTCAATTATTTTAATTACGTACAAAAATTTGAAAACAAAAAAAACTGTAGGTATATATATATGTAGATAGGAAATAAATTATCATGTTTGATCATATTAAATTCATTACAGTTTAAATATTTATTGCATATTTTAAAATATATATATTAAAAAGAAGAACACAGGTTTAACATTATATAGGTACGCATTAAAAACTGTAAAAGCATAATATTATTGATTATAAATTTATAAATTTATAAAATATTATCTTGTTCTGTACTTACTTAGTACCTAAGTAGTATTTCCTCTACCTACGTAGATACATGTACCTATGTTTAATACGCATATGAAATTGTTTTCGTTTATATTTAATTATATCTATTAAGTGTGTATGCTATAATTTTTGTTGGTCAGTAAGCTTTTAAAATTGTTTCAAATAAGAAAATTCATTTTTCTATAATATCTTTACATAAAAAAGTTTAAATGATCAATTTAAAACTAATTAGCATAAACTTATTGTTAAATAAAGTGTTATCATTATTATACCTTGTTGAATTTATAATGGAATTATTAAACCAAATTAAAGTATTATAACTTATTTCTGTTTTAATAAATAAAAGCTACCATTGTTAAAATAATATATGACAAATTATTTCTATTAACTATATAAATTATAGATATTTATTTAACTTCAATATTATCGGTTTATATTCAATTATTTTAAGAATTTCAGTTATAATGATCTATTAAGATTTAAAATATATGTATATGTATACAACGAAAAATATATATATATATAAAATATATACTTATGTATACAATAAATTGTAATTATTATTTTGAATTTTCAAAGTTACCTATATTTTAATTTTTAAATATTATTGTAATTATTTTAAATATATTTATGTGTGTTTTTAATAAACAAAATAATTAACTATGAAATGCTATGTATTATACATTATATTTAAATAATAATATTTAAAATAATATATGTATATAGGTAGGTAGGTATATTAATATTATATTGGTAGCATTTTCATACACTGATACACTTACAAGTAAAACAAAGTCGTAACATTTAAAATTGTTATGTCACAATACTCACAGAAAGTATCAATAACAGGACACACATAGTTAAATTGCTGTGTAAAAATATTTTGAAACAGCATATGTCTATCATTCATTTACTAAATCCCCCTATGTACTATTAAACAAAGACAATCATTATTTATTAATTATAATTCACTAACACAGATAAGATAGGTAATTGTATTATTACAAATAATGATATATCAATGTCGATGTAAGTCTGTTGTTTCATACAACTGTTAGATACACTGTTAGAATTAGAATGACTATACCTAAGTTTTTGCTGTAATTTATCTTCTAAAAATAGATCAGTCACTCCAAAATCTACCATATACACGATTTAAATTCTAAAATGTATCAATATTGCATAGTAAAAGTTCAATTGACTATATTTTAGACTATAGTACCTAAATTGTTTTATAATTTACGATTTTGTACGTTTTCATTTCAAAACGATATCAGTTGTAATCTGCATCACATTATGCTCATATTATCTTTTTTAGGATAATATTTTAAAAAATATCTCCAAAGGAGTGATTTTGAATTATAACTATTTATAACTACGCGAATGAAATGTGTTTAAGACTAAGAACACGTAATAACAATAATATAACATTATATTGCAATCGTACTTTAATGATGTGATTTAATTTACGTGATTAAATCAAGTGAGTATATTTTAACATTACATTTTTCTATAGTTAGGTAGTTAATTAGTTTCTAATGTCTAAGTTAGGTAATAATTTAAATTTCAAAACTCACATTTTTTAAATTTCTAAAAATGTATTGTTTACATTTTACAGCTTTAAGTTGTATTTCTCTTATACAACGATGAGTGTAGTATGCAGTGTAGTACGTATAAGAGTGAAAATGATAAAATTGTCAACTTTAAGGATGGATTTCAATTGAAATTTGGAAGTAGTTGTTGAAATTTGTAGTATACTTTTCAAAATAAACAGGTGGAAAAAATAAGGTATAACCGAAATACGTATTTACATAAAACCCTGTTGTTAGTATATATTTTTTAAGTTATAAATTATAATAAAATATGACATTGACGTGTAAATACCATGACAAGTTTATGCAGTTGCCTGTGTTCGTATACCTAAATAAATAGGTCATGTTGGAGAGATGTTTGGAACTTTCGGTTACCAATAAAATTATATGATATATTTACGTAAAATAGAAAAATAATAATTGTTAAACCTCACAGGGCATAAAAACGTTATTGCATTAGTACATGACGTGTATACCTAATATTATATACATTACCAATATTGTTCATAAATAATAATTATTTTAATAATTCTTGGACAGGGACACGTCAAAACCAAAAAATCATCACAGACCTTATTTTTAATGTGAAGACCTACTTTCTTTTAGGAAAATTGATAATGAGCGAGTCGCGTAAAATCATGAACTAACCACTGCAGGTACTAGTAGTTAATTATAAAATATTATAACATCTTAATTTTTGAGTTAAACCTTAGATCATAATATTATACAATACTTATGAAATTATGTTCTATAAAGACAATGATTTATGGTTACCAATTACTTATTACCTGGGCACTTATTTGGTATAAACCGTGGAATTTCGTTTAACCGTCACTCCAATTAACCGTTATAGGTACTCAAAAATAAATATTATTAAATAGATGAAAAATATTTATTGTTATAATTAATAATATTATAATATAATATTTATCATTATTGAAAATTTCCGTGATGCTAAAAATAGAAATTGATAACTCGGCACTCTCGTTCGATAACAAAATCATTCGGCCGCATAATGAATAATGCTTATCAGTTTGATTCCAATCACCGAGTCGAGTGGTTGATGTATCATTGTTGAAACATTTTTCCGTTTGAAAAAAAAATATGAATTTATTGGAAATACTAGGTAAATAATTATTTTTTCAATTAAAATTAATTTTTTTAAATTTTTGTTCATTTAAATTAATTATTAAAAATTTTTTATCATTTTTATAATTAGTACATTTTTGGTTAAAAACCAGTTTTCGATAAAATCAATTTTTTATATGGTTGTAACTCAAAAACAAATCTCTAAATACCTGAAATTTCACTAAATGTTTATTGTTTATATAAGTAGTATCAATAGATACACAGTTGAATTTTCAAAATATTTTTTTTTTTTTTAAATATTCATCGGCGACTGCAATTTTCGATTTTTTTAAGTATTTTTTTTTTTTTTTTTTGAAACATCAATAAAAAAATGTTGGATTGCCGAAAAAACTTTAAAATTTAATAGGTACAAAGTTTCTTATAAATGATTTTTATTGTAGTTAAAACAAAAATAAAATATCGTTTGTCACATTTTTTTTTTTTATAAGCGTTTTAAGTTCAAATTTTTACAAAATATGTCAAAATAACGATCATTTACTAGTAATTTTGTAGTCGAAAGTTTATAAAAATGTTTGTATTTAAATCTAAGGTTAAAAAATTCAAGTTTTCCTTCAAACAGCTTTAAAGAAAACTCTAAGCCTCATTACAGGAAAAATGTTATGAGCGTTTGAATTTTAAAGTTTTACGAAATTACGAAATGATAACGATTTATACTTAAACGATTTTCAATATTTGTTATTATTCAAAAAGTATAAATCGTGGGTACTTGAAAATTTCACCTGCAGTTATTTAGATTGGCCTTTTCTTACACGATTTAGTTTTTAAAATATTTTAATGTTATTTTAGGCATTTGAAACATTCGTTTATGTTTAATTTTTTTTTTTTTTTGGCTGAGTCAAAATACTAAAAAATTTAATACAAAATTCCTCATAAGTTAGTCTTATATAATGATTAAAAAATTATAAGAATACATAGACAATTTTTTTTATTAGCATTTGAACTTTGAAATTCAAATATTGACAACAATTCATAAAAATCATGAATACCTATTTACAAATTATTTTGTAAAATTTATAAAATTTTTTGTAAAAGTAGCTATGATGAGTTGAAAATTTAATACAATAGATTTTCCATAAGTTTGGCTTACATAATTATAAAATAATTTAAATGTTTTGGTATTCAGGTTATTAAAACATTTACCACATTTTTCACCACCCACTGGCCACTGGTAAATATCCTAGGCTGACAAATAATATTCATTCAGAATCCTTTTTCGTAAAGGATGATACCTAATCTGTCATTGGATTCAAATTTAATAGGTATATCAATATTATAGTGACCTACTATACAGCAGAGCGTTACTCACTTGACCACTCTTTTTTTAAAAAAAATTAGACATTTGCAATATTGCATAGGTTATAGGTAATAAATAATAAATAATAATATATATACCTATTACCTATATTATATTATATTACACAAATTATGTACCTACAACAAGTTACAAAAATTAAAAATCAATTTTTTTCATTTTTTCATGAAATAAAAAAATTACAACATTTTTTTATACGTTCGATTAAAATTTGATTATTTGATTATTTATCAATTTATCATGGTTTAATTCCGGTGCCTGATAATCGGTGATGGACAATCAAAGTTCCACTGCAAGTCAGTAGACAGTAGTATTAATATTATAATACATAAATCATAAACTGCTTATGGATCTCAATTCTCAATTATTATGCTTATTATTATTTATTATACAATACCCTATGCAACGGACTTAGAGTAGATATCTTCTAAGTTCTAATAAGACCGTACCGTACCTTATACTTATTGTTCTGTGCTTATAAAGTTACACCACATTTTTTTTCTATCGTGCTTATACCAAATACCAGTAAACAATGGTGTTTAGTGGTTGGTGTGATACGTTATCAGTGCTGATAGCTTATCAAATTTTATCAAATTTTATTTTCTAACGACCAGAGTACCACAACAACCGAGTTACCACAGCGCATGGTATAACCTGAAAAATCGAATTTTGTTGATATTAATTGTTGAGGATTCGTGACTGATCCGTCTTCTCTACTTTTTTTTTTAAACATCGTTCGCGTTTTTACTTTATCCGTGTTCATCCGACTTTAGGTAAGACCAATTATTAATTTATTTATTAAATTGTAATCCCTATTTACTATTTAATAATATTTTGACGGAACGTATTTTCGTTTTTCGTAGACGAACAATTTTACGTAGTAGTCACTTATACAATTTTTGGGTATTATTGTTTTTCGTGTTGATCAATATTTTATGTTTTTATTACAGATCATCAACAATGGCTCCTCGCTATGAGCTTGCAGTTGGTTTAAGACGTGGTCACAAGACCACAAAAATCGAGAGGGTTGGTAAAGTCAGTGGTAAAGAGCTGTCAGCCAAAAGCGAAAAGCTTAGACAAGCCCGCACCAAAGGTGTAAGTAATACGTAATTATAAATATTATTCAGCATACTAAATCAGGTTATTATATTCATTTTAAATTTCATTAACTCACAGAATAATCAATGTTTAATTCACTTTTATAATTGACAAATGAAACATGGTTTAAACGGTGATTTTTTTTTTTCAATACCTAATTATTAGTAAGTTACTACTTTGACGAATTTGTCTAAATCTATCCAATGTTTTTTTAAAATATTTGTTCAAAGTTTGGTATTACTCCAATCTGACTAAATTTTAACTTAATATTTTTTTTAATTCTGAATCATACTTTGTTTACAATGTTATTAAAACATTCTTAAAAAAACATTATTTTGTTAAACATTTTTAAGGATAATTTAATAGTACCTTCTTGGATAAAAAGGTAATTGATTAATTTGAAAAAATTTTTGATTTTAACTTACTATTTTGTAATAATGTTCTAATAGTAGTTTATATATTTATAAAATATAAACAATAAATGATATTCTATGAAGTAAAATCTTCCACTAATGAATACTATAATATTATATATTTTTCTATTTAACGCCTAGAATTTGTAACACGATTAGTCACTACAATACATAAACAATCAAATACCTACTTTATTTTAATCTGAGATAACTGTTTTGACCAACTTATTTCATTTGATTTTAATATTTAAAAAAAAAAAAAGTATAAACTGATAAATTGTAATATAGACTTTTCTTTGTTCAAAGTAGGACATAATTTTATTTCAATTATAAACTTAAATTTCATAATCTTATGACTGAAAATTTAAGATATGTTTTTAAATATTATGTTCGTATTCTTATAGCGTTTAACTAAGCACAACAAATTCATCAGAGATGTTGTTAGGGAAGTTATGGGTCATGCACCATTTGAGAAGAGAGCCATGGAATTGTTGAAGGTATCCAAAGACAAGCGTGCATTGAAATTCTTGAAACGACGAGTAAGCATATATTCCTTAAACTTGATTACTCAATTTGGGTAATTTTGTTTTATATTTATTTAATATTATGTGTTTATTTTTAATTTTTAGTTGGGAACACACATCAGAGCCAAGAGGAAGCGTGAAGAACTTAGCAACATCTTATTGCAAATGAGAAAGGCCCAAGCTACACACACTAAATAATTTCAAAGCGTTTAATGTCTTTGTTTGATATGTAATAAAATGTTGACTGCTGAGAAATCTGCATTTTTCTTAAATTCATCATTTTGTTTTTAATTACATTAAATACTTTTATAACATTTCCAAAAGATAATATTAAATAAAACATTGTGTGCAAAGAATACATATTTTATGTATGGAATACATTTTTTAGGAAAAGTTCCTATTGTTCCTAATATGTCCATGTATCTGGCTTTATTATGCTATTGTCAATTTTATTCTAGTTCAAAGGTTTTAAATTTCTAACTTGTTTGAAATCAGTGCCTTCTAACAACAATTTTTATGTTTTTAGGTATGAATTAAATTGCACAAAAAATTCAATACATACATATTCACACACATATATATATATTTGCAAAAAGAACATCTTAAAAACCTAACATTTTCTAAGAAAAGTCAATTGAACTTATAAAAATAGATTGTCATTGCTTTTGGTAAAATGAATTATGATGACAACATAAACTATAAGAATAGGTATAACTTAAAACTATTTAATTTTTTATACAATCTGCAAATGATACCAAATCAACTATTTAATGTTTAATTTTGAATCCAAGTAGACTGATCATAAGGGCACATGTAAACTGCCAGTGAAGAAAATCAAGTAGTAGTATAAAATCAATATGATATATTATATAATTTACATTAAATATTTAAATCATAATAAATAATCATTATACCTAATAATCCAAAAGTATATAGTTATGTCATGTATGTAAATTAAAATGATTTGATACGATTTGTAAATATTCTAAGTCTTGTATTACTCCATTAGTGGACCTATTTATAGCATTTTAACACTAATTTTTTTTTTTTTTTATTTCAAGTTTTGAATCTGACGGAATTTACATTAGGCCTTTTATTACCTTTTATCTTGACCGATATTCTGGTAAAGTTAACAATCGCCTGATCATAGACAAATAATTTTTGTTGTAATGAATTTTCACAATGGGCTGAAAATTATCCAATAACAAAAGTACATAAACATTTACCAATACAAAATAATATGTTGCTCAATGCTATAGATTTTAAAATGAGAAACACGTATTTTTTTTTAAAAAATGTGTTTATTAAAACCTTGTAATCACAAAGTAAAATTTGTATAAAAAAATTTGGACGACATAAAAATTTAAATATTTATTAATTAGAAAATGTTAAAATCATTAAACATTAACTACATATATTTCAAAGTACAATATAAAATTATAAAAATACAAAAATAAGTTAAATAATGGATAAATGCTAATAAATAGTTTCACAGCGTAGAATAAAATTTAAATATTAATTACTTTATACAAAATATGTTAGATCTATAGTTATTGAAAGGAATTCGTTTTAATACTGAAATATCACAATTGACAAACACAAAAAAAATATGCATTTAATTACTTATTTTTAACATAAATAATAATTCGATGATCACATGTTTAATCATTTTGCAGTAAAATTCCTTCAAATAATTTGAAATGATGTTTAAATGCAATCTAATTATAAGAAATAGAATTATCTATTGTAAACTTATTTATAAAAAGTTGGCCCTGTGTTATATGCACATTCATAATTATTGACTTAATAAATTATATAAATAAATTATTACATATATTTGATTCGAATATATATTGAGTTATATACCTTGTAAATGTATATACATTAAACATATTATATTGTAACACATAAATAAATACTAGCATAGATTAAATATGACATGATTTAGTCTAGGGTACTAGTGACTAAAAAACATTAAAGATTTTTCTCCAATATTGTTAAATAAAGTAAATATGTTAAAATAATTTATAATCATCATATATCAGAGTTGTTTATCAACAGATTACTAGTGTCCAAAGCAGAATCTGGAACTTGGAATGTAGATCCTTGAAATCCAAGTGAAGCTTCAAACAACTACAAACATCAAATTTAAAAAAGTTAAAAACGAACAAGGTGTCAACGATTTATGTTTGGTAAATTTGTATCTACTGCAATTTGTTTATTTATGATTACACAAAAATATTACATTCAAAAATTTTATATAAAAAATTTGACCAGTGAGGATTAAATAAAACTTGGTACGGAACCCCCTACTCGCATCTCATTGATCAATTTTGAAGTTATTTAATAATTGTATTGTTATGCAATGAGAAATACTCAATGAAAAAACCCAAGGTCAAACGTAAGGTATGGAGAAAATACAATGGCTGGATCAAATATACCACTAAACCTACACTTGGCCTATATTTGCTAATTTTTGATATTATCCACAGGAAAAGTAGGAGGAATGCAGGAATATATATAATTATTATATATATACATATGGATGGCAGACATGATTGGCCAGGACCATTGGTTGACTAGTAATTTACTTAAATTTTTATTTAAAAGCCATGTTTAAGTCAGCAAGCTTAGGACATTTAAATCCACTCTTGTCAATTAAAATAAAAAAATATCTTTTGTAGTATTAAATATTAATATTTGAATATATTACTTGTTGACTATGAGAAGTGGCTCCATCAGGAGGCAAAGGCAAAACAGATCCTCCCAAAGTAGCATATTCACCAGGTGTCATTGTCAATAAAGTATTTATAGAGCCACGCCGAGAAGGACGCCGTATCGTTGCGTATGTATTATCTCCCTGAAACATACAATATTTATTTTATAATGATTAAAAACAATATTGAACAAAAAAATAATAATAATAAATCTAATTTACCACAATATTATCTTGACTTATTGGCATTTCTTTATTTTCTAGATCACAAAATACTTGCATAGTTAATTCTTGTTCTTCATATAACTTTAATTTTCTAAAACAATAACAATAAACAAACTTAGATGAGGTTTCACAATAACATAACTATCTTTCTGTAATACATTTTAAGATAAAAAAATATCAAGCTATTGTGTTTAGTAACAACATAACATTAACTAATGCCAAATTATAAATCATCTACAAATAAAATGTTTTATTACTTAGTATGCCTGATAAATATCGTAAATAATATTTATAACACAATCATTAAAAAACTAAGTAAATAAAACTTCATTAAATTATTTATGAATGTAATACTATTGCTTTCAAGTTTGAGATACCTGCCTACTAATCAAATACCTGTACTTTCCATTTTTAGTTATAATAACTAATTGAAAGTATACATTATTATTTATATTCAATATTATCTTACTGTTCAATCCAAAGAGGATTTTCTGTAGTACTGAGATCATCAATCACAGCTTTTTTAATTAATATATCATTCTTTATCGAATTATTGTCCAATTCCGAAAACATCCTGATAATATACAAATACAATTTATTAATGTTAATATGTTTAATGTAAAAAAATAATTTTCAAAATCGATTTACCAATGTCTGAAGCAGCAACAAATTATTAGTACACCAATACATCCAACAGTCAATACAACTAATAAAGCTACCAAAGCAGCTATAGTAGGTTCGAATGATTCGTTTTGAGTAACAACCAATGCAGGCTAAAATTAACAAAATATAATTTAATACTTATAATTTAGCATTATGAGGATTAAGATAGTTGTAAACATTATTTTAAGTTGCAAAAGAAAATAATAATAGTTCTCTTAATTCAAATATTTTTATTTTTATTAAACCTAGTTATTAATTTATATGTCATACACACCACAACATTTTCAATAGCAAAATTGTGATAGTAGTCCTTCAAATAGTCATATTTATCATCAATTATAGTTAAAACTTCCCAACTAGACATTATATCATTTCTTGACGGATCAACTAAGTGCAAATACACATCGCTCCAATCAGGTTGAATATAACCATACTGGTTAACATGGTAACGAACATCATCCAATACAACAATCATATTAGTTGCATTTGCTAAACTAGAGAGTATTTGTTCTCGACCTTCATTCACTGTTTGTGGGGCACGTGACACTATTAACTTAACTAATTGGTGGGTTTCATACACCCATACCTAAAACAAAAAAAATGTTCATTTAGAATAGTCAATTGGATTTTATAACTGTAGTTATATTACTGTGGCTGTCGTTAATGCAACTCTATAAGGAGGTGCGATTTCTTTGGCAGCTATTTGCAAGTCAAAACGTCCTTGATTATACTCCGCTAAAAATGCAGAGGTAGAGATACGACCCGATTGATCGATTGAAAAAGGATCTTTTATTAAAGATGACCATGTCAAATTGTTTAACCCCGGTCTATATAATTGTGTGTTCTCTATATAATACAAAACTGTACTATTTTCTTCATAGTCCAGATCAATTGATGTTACTTGAAGTACAACGTCTCCAACTTTGGCCATAGTATTTAC
Source organism: Aphis gossypii (assembly GCF_020184175.1). Classification (NCBI taxonomy): domain Eukaryota; kingdom Metazoa; phylum Arthropoda; class Insecta; order Hemiptera; family Aphididae; genus Aphis; species Aphis gossypii. The sequence continues at coordinate 17,358,351 of NC_065532.1, read as the reverse complement.
TCCTGAAAATTAAATATTCGGCACAAAATTTATTAATTAATTCAGCAATCTTTTAAATTTGGATAAATATAAACTGAAGATTAACAGCAGAAGTTATCAAATATAAATAAATAAATAAATAGTAATGTATATTATAATATAATGAAACTTAACTAATAAAATTAATGTAGAAATAATAGCGTAATCTCAATTATTATTTTTTTTTTTTATGTCAAAGTTTAAGCTGTTGTATCTTTATAATTTAAAATAACCAAAATGTTTTGGAATTTAAATAATTACTTGAACAATGAAAAATTTTATATTCATAAAATCTACAACTTAAAAAAATGCTGTTCAAATAAATTAATGTAACTCAATATGTTTTAGAGAACAATAAGATTAAATCAACTGACCTGCATAATAATGACTAGTTTGAAAAACTGGGGCATTGTCGTTTTCATCTGTTATCAAAATTAATACTTTAGCCAAACTATAATCGTCATCTTCTTCATCCTGTTAAGTAAGTAAATAATATAAGTAAACACAAGCTTGAGTCAAGTAAATACATAGGAAAATTTATTTGAGTGATATAGGTCAAAACCTCATATAATGTTATAATTACATTTTTGTGTTGATAATCGTTATCGTTTGAAGCTTTGACAATAATTTCATATGAACTCTGTTCTTCTCGATCTAATGTTTCATTTGCATAAATAGTTCCATCGAGACGGTCCACAATAAATGGGACTGGTGTATTTGATAGTAAATAATAATAAATACGTGCATTTTCACCTTGATCTAAATCAGTTGCTTTAACTTGACCTAAGAAATATTTTATATTATTATAAAATATATTATATTATAACCAATACAATCTAAAAATCTTAAAAATACGCAAAAAAAATCTTTCATCTTTAATTTCATTAATTTAATATCTTAAAATAAAATTATATTATTTGAGATTCATTTCCTATGGTAATTTTAACATATTGTAATTTCAATCTGAAATACATTCATCACTTTGTTCAGAATCTAAAAGTAATAACGAAAACATTTATTTTTTCTATGAATTTGGTATGTGGCTAAATTATGTTTTAAAATTCTATTGACCATAAATATAACAATAAATACATTAATTAATTAATATAACCAAAATATTACATATTATTATGCATTTAAGAACCATTTACAGCAAAAAAAATTTGTAAAATACAAAAACATGCTGTACAGTGTACACGTTGAAAAATGGCAAAATATGCAAAAATTAATAAAATAAAACTTTGTATTTCAGATTATTTACAATAATTTAAACTTTTTGAACTATTCGAAAAAATATACATATATATTATATATCAATGTAAACATTTACCAATCTTAAATTGAGGTCTATTATTTTCTTTTACAGAGAACGTGTACAATGGTTTATGATCATTATGTACAGGAAATCGAGGCTTATTATCATTAACATCAATTAAATTGACTGTAAGGAGTTTTAATGTTTCATGCCATGTTGGTGATCCTTGATCTCGTGCGACTAATACCAACTAAATAAATACATTTTATTATAAATATTGACAATTATTTTTCAATTTAAAAAAGAAGTGTAAATGTTAATAATAAATTAATTTGTACTTGATAAGATGGTTTAGTTTCATAATCAAGTAAAATTTGAGTTTTTATCTGTCCTGTTTCAGTATTAATAATAAATTCATCTGTCTGTTGTGCATTTGAATTTGCAACTTTGAAAAAATAAGTCACTCTGCCATTTTCTCCAAAATCTTTATCTTCAGCACAAACAGTTAATATCGATGTTCCAACACTAACATCCTTAAATGAGAATTGAAAATTTTAAATATTAGTGAACAATTTTGAATATAATACTATACAATTCTTAAGGACGAATTATATTTAACTGTTAGATAATAAGAGGACCTTACTTCTAGAATAGATAGTGTGGAATTATTAGTGGATGGATGAACAAATATAGGTTGATTTTGATTAACATCTAATACAGTAATGTTAATATTTGCTTGATCTCGAAAAACACCATCAAAAACATCAACTTCAATCAAATATACACCTTTTTTACCATTCAAAGACATGGCTGAATATAAAAATCCTGAGTCCATATCAATGGTAAATAAATCTAAAATCAATTCATCAAAAATATAATTTAATATATAAATAGGTATTGCTTAATTATTACATTCCTACATACCTTTATTTCCTGATATAATAGAGTATTTCAATTTTGAATTTAGATCTTTGTCAATGGCTTTCAATTGCATAAGAGGTGTTGTAGGAGTAGAGACAATAATAGACAATGAATAAGACTTTGGGTCAAATTGTGGTGGATTATCATTCACATCAATTAATTTAATAAATAACTGAAAATAAAATAATCAGCACATATATAATTTATACTCACCAATTTTACTATTTAATGCTTAAATTAGAAGCAGTCTACACTTTTAAAGTAATGTAAACTTTGGGCCTATCATTAAAAAGCTTTAGTATATAAATTTTTTTAATATTGTACTATAAAATAATTATAAAAAAAAGTATTTACTAATACTACTGCAGTTTTTGTTAAACCAGGTGGAGCTTCATCTTTAGCTTGAATAGTTAACATAAAATCAGATGTGACTTCACGATCGAGAAAACTAGAATCATTAACTTTTACAATTCCTGTGTCTGGATCAATAATAAAACCATATTTGTTGCCAATGATGGAGTAACGAACTAGTCCAAACAACCCTTTATCAGCATCAGTAGCAATTACAATTGTAACAAAAGTTCCAACTGGTGCATTTTCTTCTATTTCTGCTTTATATTCAGTCTAAAACAGTAGTATATTAATAATGAAACAATAATTTTTACAATACACAATAAAATTATATATTTATTTTATTATAGTATACTAAGAAATAGAAATTATTGACATTTAAAAACTATGCATAATATTCATTCCAAATTTAAATTGCTTAGTTATAGAATTTATAGTATATTTGAAAATATAAGCAAACTATAGAAAATTTAAGATATAAATGTATGTATTAAAACTATGCAAACAATTTAATTAAAAAATTTGTGAGTTGTGAATGTTATTGAAAATATAATTCTCAGCAACAATTAAACAAAACATTACATTAACTTTATCAATTTCATAAATTATAGTAGTCTGCAATTTTTAAATACATTTATAATCTGTAGTGTATTTAAAATAATTTTGATCACAAATAATATTTTTTAAATATTATTTAATAAAAAGAATTAAAAAATTATAGTTAAATATAAATTTAAAATATATGTACAATAATACCTGGTTAAAAACTGGAGTATTGTCATTTATGTTAGTAATTTTTATAAATACAGTAGCAGTAGTTGAAAGTTGAGGATGACCAGTGTCATAAACAATCAAATTAAGATCAATATTTTCAATGGTTTCAAAGTCAAGCTTTTCTTTAGTAAATATGACTCCTGAAATGAAAATTAATAATATTATAACTAAATAGTAAAAATAATGACCATATTGACTAATATGATATATTTATTGTTTATACATATAAAATATAAATAAATATTTTTTTTCTTTTGATATTTAGATTTATTACATTACCTGATGTTCGATTAATATCAACAAATTGATTCTTTGGAATAATATCATAGTGATCAATTCCTGAATCATCAGTAGCAATAAATTTTCCAATAACAGTACCAATTGGTTGTTCTTCTGGACATGATACAGTATAATATGGATTGTCTTTAGTCCAAGGTGGATTAAATACTGGTGGTATATCATTTATATCTATAATAGTTACCATAAGTGTTCCTAGAAATAAGAAAATTATTTAAATATATATTTTAAATAAAATATACTTAATAAGAAAAGAACATTTTAAAGAACATAATATACAACTTTTTAAAATATTTATAATACCAATAAAGAATTTAAACATAACTGATAATTAAATTATTTTTACATACTGAATATCCTACATAACAACATAACTTACTAACCATACTTAATTGAGTAATAGTTTAAATTTATATAATAACCTGTAGACTGCTGGACATCAGGAGCAGATGTATCAGTAACTACGACTGATAGACTAACAATAGCCGCAATGTTTCTGTCAATGGATTTGGCTATTATTACATCACCATTAGATGCTCTAATTTTAAACCAATTTTTAATATCTGCATTATTATTCAATTGATTTCCATTGCTACTAAACCCAGTGATCTCTGAATAATTTAATGAGAAATTTAAAGCATCTTCATCACTAGTATCTGGATCATGAGCAATAAGGCGGTATATAACTGTACCAACAGGAACATCTTCAGACACCTAAACATTTTTATAAAATTAAAGTAATTGAACTAAATAACACTAAAAATCTAACAATAAACATTAAATCGTTAATAAATTTCATACCTCTGTTCGCTGTATTAATGGAGTGAATTCTGGACTCTTGTTATTTACATTTATTATATTTATGAATACTGTTGTACTTCCAGTCAATGCAGGTGTGCCTTTATCAATTGCTAATGTTTTAATGGCATAATTTGAATGTTGATCAAAATCAAGTTTCGATGAAGTATAAATAAGTCCAGTAATAGGGTCAATAGCGAAATGATTAAAAGAACCTTCTTGTATATGATATGTAAGATTTGCATTCATATCTAAATCCTCATCTATTGCCTCAACTGTAATAACGCTAAAACCAATGGGTTCATTTTCATGAATAGAAACATTATAAGATTCCAACAAAAATTGTGGACTATTGTTGTTGACATCTAACACAACAATGTTAACAGTCGCTTCATCATTATAAACTCCATCACTTGCCTACATCAAACAAATCACCAATTTTTTTAAGTAATTATGAATCCAAATACGTAATATACACAATATACTTACACTAATAATAAGTGTTATATTATTTTTTGACCTTTGAAGTCCATTAGGAGATGATATAAATATTTCTCCACTACTTTGATCTATTTTAAATAAATGCCTTTCATCTCCAGATAGTATTGAATAAATAATTGATGACGATTTATCTGCATCAATTGCCTATAAACAAATTATTTTGATTAATTATAATTTCAAAATAATAAATAATTAATCAAAGTATTATTTTGTAATTATTATAAGAGAAAATACTTTGGTAGTTATGTTATAAAATTATTAATTAATACTTATTTGAATTGCCTAATTTATTTAGATTAATAGTAAAAAATGTATAAATAAGTACATTATTATTTGTTCAACTTACTTGAACAATAAGAGGAGGTTCAAATGTTGTTACTCCTTCATCAATGAGACTTGTATACGTGTGTTGAATAAAAATTGGGGGATTATCATTACTATCAGTTACCAAAACCATTATAGTTACTGAATTTGATTGTCCTTTACCATTATCATCAGTTGCTATAAAAGTTAAGTAATAATTTGACTGTGTTTCATAATCTAAACATGGTGGTTTTCCCACATTTGAACAAAGTGCAACAGATATTACACCAGTGGTTTTTTCTACATAAAACCTAAAATAAATATGGTTTTTATTCAGAAATTTGAAAATATAATTGATTTAAATAAAAGTAATAGAAGATCTGAAATATTTATTAAAATATTTACTTATCAGCTGAAGGTCCACTTAATGTATAAATAATACTTGGATTACTATCTCTATCAGTTGCTTTAACTACTCCTATTATAGTTCCAGGTGTAGCTGTTTCATTTACTGTAAGAGTATAAGCATTGTTGTCAAATTCTGGAGGATTATCGTTAACATCTGTTACTTGAATTGTAAGTGTAGCAGTCGAAGTTAAATCATACTTTTCACTTGGTTCACTCGCTATTACCTATTTTATCGTAAGGAACAAAATAATAAATTTACAATTTGTTATATTAATATTTATTTTATTTATAAATATAAAACTAGGTTACCAAAACAATAAACTTCTCTGATTAGGATCTTCATAATCTAATTTCACATTATTTGCTAATTTTATTCCAACATCTATTGAACCAATAGCTTTGGTTGGTTCTACAACAAACAATTTTGACTCGTCGTGCAATCGCAATGAAAATTCTGAATTTGCACCCTAGAGAATAAAATTAATTTAAATTCTAGGTTTTGCAGTCATTAAGAAAATTCTTACTAAATCTGAGTCCGTAACACTCATGTTTAAGTTGGGTAAAGGAGTACCAGGAGCTATATTTTCAGGTATTGAAATAAAATAGTCTCGTTTATTAAAAATTGGTGGTTCATCATTAACATCTTGTACAGTTATTGTAATAATTGCAGTAGATGAACTTAATTTGTCGTCCAAAGCTGAGCCATTAAAAACTTCTCTTGCCTGAAAATAAATACAATTATTTATTTAAAACAGTATTAATACCATTATATTAAATAATGTAATACTCATATTATGCATACTTACTCGAACTGTTAATGTAATAATACCATTATTATTAGTTAAAGTTTCTCGGTCTATTGGTTTAGCAGTACTTAAATTTCCTGATAAACCATCTATAGAAAAATAATCCATAGGATCTGTAAATTAATAATTTGTTATTATTTTAAATGTTAAATTTTAGATGGTTTGTTTGAGGTAGAATTAATTTTAAATTAATTAAATGAGTTTATTTACTTTGTATTAAATCATAAACAATACTTCTTGGATCTCCCCTATCACCATCTTTTGCGCTTACTGTTAAAATATGAGTTCCAACTGATATGTCTTCACTAATTACAGTAGTAAGAGATCCATGAAAAACAGGAGGCATGTTTTGAATGTCTTTAACATTTATATCTAAATTTATTTTGGTTTCATGTACACCATCCTAAAAATTACAAAATATTTAATACAATGTTTAACATTTTAAATTAAGCAACACAAAAGTAAATAATAGTATAATGTATATTATATTCATTACATTATTTAACTTTATTATTAATTTAAATAATTTTTTATAGTCATGTTCATGTATTGAAATATATGTGATTAAACAATAGTATACAAAGTATACTTAGTTTTTTTTTATTAAATTAGAAAATTTACAGATTGTAGCATATTATGTATAATAAGCAAATACAATATAATGATGTGGAAAATATTTACATGACAAGAAATACGAGGAAGGCTATCCAGAGGCAGAACCCTTAAGATAAAAGAGATAAAATGTTATTGTGTATTATCAAAAAAAAGTAAATATTGTAACTTTTATTTTCAATTTACATAGTTTAAATAGCAAAATCTGCATTATTAGTAATTATTTACTTACGCTAGCAATTATAACCAGCTTGTAAAACTGAGTTTCTGAATATTGTATATCTCCATTTACAACTAAAACACCCAAATAGTAACTTTCACTAACATTCAACGGTTGTATTTTGAATTTCAAACATCCGTCTTCATTCTATAAATTATATTACATGTTAATTATTTTCATTTAAAATTTTATTAAAGTGGATTTTTTATTCTAACATGCAATGTCATTTTGACATTATACAACTATTTTACATTATAAAATATTATCTAAAAAGTTATACCTAAATTATGATATCATGCAGCATAAGAATTTAAATATATGCTAATTCCAGCCAATTTTATTTTAATAAATATAAAAATATACAGAATCATGTAATGCAATATGGTTGGTGTCAAAACATAGGTTGTCATATAAATTAAATCAACGTAATTTTTGAGGTATGCAAGACAGTAAAAATAATAAAATATAATAATGTAATTGATCTCTAAATAGCATCAACATTCATAAAAATATAAATGTTTCATACAGATTTGAGGAAATCATGTGGTGATCAGACTTGTTGAATAAACAGTAATAATGATGCCGTTCAGTTGTATGTGATGTCTTCGCGTTAGTGTCAAGAGTCACCCTATCTTGCTTCTCCAGTAATCGTATAAGGTGAAAATCTAGATTGATTAGTATTGTTTATATACCTTAATAGTAGTTAGAAAGAATGAGCATCAACAGTACGCTATACAGTGCTCATATTTTGTACTAGCAACTGCTGCGGACAGCATCAAAGTGTATCTTAGCCTATGGTATTATATGTGTTAGTATAATTATTTTTAAATAAATTACCTGGAAAACTGATTCACATCTAACTTCAAGAGGTTCACCAACTTTGTCTAAATCTTCAACATGGATCCACTTAAACACAGTAGTACCAATTTTGGATTCTTCATTCACCATACCTTCGTAAGGGGTATGTAAAAATTTAGGAGCATTATCATTTTCATCTAATATAATCACAGATATAGGAAGTCTAACAACATCGCCAGAATTTTTCTGTTGAAGAGTTACAGTAAATTTTAATGTATCACTTTCCTAAAACATAAAAACAAAGTTTATTTTAAATAAATTACAGTTATTCTCCCCAATGTGTAATTAAATATGAATATGTTAAAATTATAATTCTGTCTAATTCAAAACAACATTTTACAATATTTACCTCATGATCTAAAGGTTTATTAACAGTAACAACTCCTGTATTAGAGTCAACAACCAAATAATCAGTTCCTTCTATCCCATATAACAGATCATTTTCATTTCCAAAAGAATCAACACCTTCAAGTTTATAAATAGATTGACCAACTGGAATGTTTTCAGAGAGAGCTTCATTGTCCATATATTTATTGAATACTGGTAAATCTATAAAATATTTAAAAAAAAAATAATAATAATTTATTAAACAAATCAAAAATATATATGATTATAACAATTTAGCAACAATTTTTTAAATATAGTAACATGTCCCATAAGTTACAATTTGATATTCAATCGATATAATGAGAACTTAGAACATTCATCTTAACTACAGAAAACAATTTAGTAATATCTCAATTATAGGCAAGACTAGACAATTTTATTAGGACAAACTAAGTGATAAATATGAAAAAACTTCTAGGTAAGTTTTTAATTTTTATTTTAAATTCTAAAAACTACTAAGTGCCTGTTTTACAATCATAGTTTAAACCTCGAACACTGATTTTACTGGCCGAATTTGGCGATTTAATTAATTGTAATACCCTAAGTCAGTATATATTATGATACGATGATATCCAGTCAGTATTAGGCCAGGCCATGGCCTGACCCATAGTTTTGCCTATGATCCCAATAATATAGGTATAAGAGAAAATAAATGAATAAATATTTAAATGTAGTCATTTTCATATTTAATATGATAACACACTTGTCATCTAAGTAGTTATAAGCAATGTCATTATTTATATTTGTATCCAAATATATATATTTAATCATATTTTGTAAACTTTCTATTATATTTGTTACAGTATTTAATTTGAAAAAAAAATAATTTGCACATTATCATTATTCATTAATTTTATGTTATGAGATGCCTATTTAATGACCTATAATATGATCGTATTGCAGCTTGAAATTAACTAGAAACAAAGTAGGTAATATTGTAATCAGTGATACAACCAGTTTATTTTATGGACTAATTTAAATAAAGTACCTACATGTAGGTATCCCAAATAAATCTTCCTAATTTTAATAAACTTAAATTTAATAATTTATTTTTAACACAAGCGGATCGTGGATGTATAATCATACACATTTTCCAATTAAAAGTTAAACTAGTTCATAATACGTATATATATTCTAAAACTAATAATATAATTTATATAGGTAGGTTAATCAACATTCAAAAGTATTACCATCAGCACAGGAAGAAGAAACGAGTAAAAAAGTCCAAAATATGTATTTCATTTTAAATTTTCAAAAAACCGCGGAGTAAACAAATCAATGTCGATTAAACTTTATCGAGTAAGTACACTAAAGTTTGAAACAAAAAACGTTTGTCGTACAACATTTTAAAAACAAACTATCGGACGAAAACTCGAATAAAATGAGAACGAGACGAGCAGTACATTTTCGCGTAGACCAAAAACGATAAAATATATTATATTGTATTAGGAATTAACCACTACAAGACCAAGAGACTTGTGTACTGCACCAGTGTCCAGTGCATCGAAATAAAACGGTGATGTACACTCGGCTACATAATAATAATAATGATAATAACGAAATGACGATGATGAACGGCAAAACAGTAATAATAATAATAATAATAATAATAGGTGAAAGAACAGGTTGAAGTACACTTTACTACACTAGTACGCTACGATATACACTGACTGCCGAGATATCGCCAAACGGCGTCTTGTTGGTGACAAGATAGCGGCGCACAGGTGGTTGAACCGTGGCGGGCTTACGAACAGAGACCATTCATGAATAAATTAATAACAGACGACGCGGGCCCGGTGGAAAATTCAAAATAAATCTCGAAGTCTACAAATAGAATCAGAGTTCTATTTATAATTAACGCGGCGAATTTAAAAATACCCATCTGTCGCATGCAAGTTCAAAGTACAGATCATCAAGTCCAAAGCACGGGTGGTACACGTCCGACCGCGCGAGTCGACCGGTTGGGCACACTGCATTTTCACGATCCGCGAGTACAACTACTACAGTACTACACTTTGTCGAATGTTCCCGCTCTGTCTATTCCGTGACTGTACGTCGTTTGTCGACGATTCTATTTATTTTTTCGTATTCCTCCTATTAATTTACATTTGTCCTGTGATAGAATATTTTATGTAGAATTGTACACGCCGTGTACGATATAGTGTAATTATATCATCGACTTGTGTAATTATTATATATTCAATAATTATTGTCATTCGTTTTATATAGAAACGAAGAGGTTTTTAGGAAGAATAAGAAGTATATCGTTATGGTCTATTCTAAGAATTTCTAAAGCCTAGGTTATACGCGGCCAATACGTGTGAATAATAGCCACTGGTCGCTGCTGCAGCCGTGCCGTCGTAAGTATAACCGCGACTGCTCACGGTCACAACGACGTTCGTCGAAGGTCGATCAGTAAATTTAATGAATTACAATTATCTTTTTTCTACTAACTACAAGTTACAGATACAGCTCGTACTCTTATCCCATCGTTAGAATACATAATATATTATTAAAAATTTACATTTTACAATAGGTAATTGTTATTGCCGTTCTCGGTTGAGCACTGAGCTATCGGGTATTCGGGCACCTTATATTACCTTAGTCTCACGAAAACATTAGCCGCTACAAACAGCATAGAATACAGCTGATTGCAGAGCTAAACGAGTCCGACTTGTTTATTCGCAGTCGTCGAACAGTAAAATTGTAAAACACATAAATATTATACTTTAATACATTTACAATTATTATTACTGGTGATATCAACTATTCTCAATAGACAATAACTATGTCGTTGCATGGACAACTTTCATTTTGTCCGATCCATTGTTTAAAAATTTTAAATGCTCAACGCGAACATTGTACGTTTGTACAATAAAATTATAGGGTCAAGTAAGAAAATACAAAATTAGGTATACTATTTTGGCTTATGCAATATGTATTTGAAAATATTACGTCGATAATTTTTAGTTCCAGATAATATGCCAATTTATTTAAATAACTAAAACTTGGATGTTTAATAACTAAGGTAATTTATAGTTCATAAATAGATTATATCGAAATTTAAAAATATAAAATATCACATTTTATGCTCATATTTCGACATAATTAGATATTTAAAACGATGCTGATTGGACATTTTGTCATCATGTATATTGTATTTCTAAAGACATTTTTAATAAGTACATAATACATATTACAATATTAGTAACAATTTAAACTTGAAACGTTAAAACAAAATTGTGCCTTAATTAGTTTTGATGCTTTTTAGTTCCTTTGAGTAGTACTTATGAGGAAATTTGAATTGAATTTTTAAGTTTTTTATTCATAAGCAAACATGTTGTTATGCATTTATCGAAAAAATAACTAAAACATTTTATTATTTATATAATTTACAGTAAATAATACTTAAACGTAAATATTTAGTCAAAAATGTAAGATTGCACTACTGCAATTTCTTTCTTTTGAATCATGACCAAAAAAATAAATAAATTTTGCTAAAAACTGGTTTTACATGAATATTCCCGTTAGAATAGTGTGACATTAATTTTAAGTTTTAGTCAGGAGCACGTCATTCAGAAGTTGTTCAGTGTTCTAAATTTTAAATTCTCAAACAAGTACCTGAAGTACCTACCTATTACTTGTAAAAAATACAAAATTAAAATAATGTAAATCGTATACGATAATGTCATCTATAGCACATAAAGTTAAGTATTGGCTTCATATTCTATGGTTTTAAATTTTAATTGTTTTTATCCATTTAGCACGGTTGTGGATTTGTATGACGTTTAGGCAGAATTTTATCATCTGAATTCATCCTTATCATTCGATGATTGAGGCACTGTTATTCTGTGATTGAGGCTTATCACTTATCAAATTCATCACGTGCGCTGTGAAATAATAACTAACAAGTAATAACAAAAAGTATTATATTATTCAATTATTTTTCGTTTCACTATTAAATTCAAATTTCTATTTTCTATTAACAATGAGCGATTGTGAATCCGAATCGGTACTGTCCGTTGACTCATCTACGAAAACTCGGAAAAAAGGAATCGTGTACTTGTCGTCAATACCGAAGTACATGAACGTAACGAAATTACGTGAGCTGTTAGGTCAATACGGTGAAATAGGCAGAGTATTTCTACAGCCTGCTGCTAATCGTAATATATTATTGTTATTTATACATTTTTAAATGGCTATACATTTTCATTAACTTTTTACACAATTTCAGCGAATCTGAAAAAACGACCGGCTAAACATTTTACTGAGGGTTGGGTAGAATTCGAACGGAAAAAGGTCGCCAAACAGGCCGCCGAACTACTGAATGGCAAACGAATCGATTCCCGAAAGCGTAGCAAATATTTTGATAGTGTGTGGAATTTAAAATACTTGCCTAGGTAAAGTAATAGCTGTTCATAATACATATATATTTTTTAATCAAAAATTAATATCCACAGTACTATTATCTTAATTAATTATATTTCATTGATCTATATTCTATATATTTATCATAATAACTTTCAGATTCAAATGGGTTCATTTAAACGAACGTTTAGCTTATGAAAAAGCTGTACGCAAACATCGTCTACGAGCTGAAGTATCACAAGTAAAAAGGGAAGCAAATCACTTTTCCTCCAATATTGTTCGAAGTGAAAAGAATAAGATGTATCAACAAACAAATGTCAATATTAATGTCCGGCAAAGGTTACCAGAGGAAGAATTTTTACAAAACAAAAATAGTGTACCAGATATTGAATCAAGAACAGAATTTTTATCAAAGCTTTTTTAATTTTCAATTCATCATTAATACATGTAAATAAATCTAATTTAACATTTTAATTTATTTTTAAAGCTAACCCAGCCAACTTATTTGCCATTAAATATGTTGGTTCTTTTTTTCTATGTCTATTAGCCATTGAAACAATCCTTCCATTTTGTTGATGGACTTTAATAACATGTTTTTTAAAACAATTTTTGTACTTAAATTCCCAATCACATCCAACTACATTGCATTTGTACGTTGTTTCTCTGTGAGACAATCGAATGTGATTTTGCATATACCTAAATTCGGCAAATGTTTTATCACATCCCGGCTGTGTACAAGTAAAGCTTGGCATGTGTATTTTAACATGTTGCTTTATTTGAGACTTGAGTAAAAAATGCTCATTACAATGATCACATACATAAGGTTCAGAGTGGTAAGTGGCCATGTGCTGTTGGTAAAACGACCAACTAAATTTATGTTCAGACAGTACACATGACGGGATGTCACATTTAAAACGTTGATGTTTGAGAGAATGGAGTTTGAGATCATCAGTGTTGAAAAACCGTCGACCACAAGTCTCACAGCGATGCTGCCTGTCGAATAATTTCGGTTGTTTTATTTTGACCTGATGTCGGCGGAGGCCCCATGCTGTATTGAATTGTCGGTCACAATGATCACAAAACAGAGGTTGTTCTAATCTTGGACGATTTTGATGTGCCTCGTCTACGTGTCTCTGCAAGTGTTGTCGTCTATGGTAGCCGCGATCACATTGAGTGCATTGGAATTCTTTAATGCCTTGATGTCGTTGAATATGAATTCGTAAACGGTATGGGCGACTGAATGTAGAAGTGCAATTTTCATATGGACATGGATGTTTGGCCATGATCCGATACACGGTCTTTGATCGTTAAGCAGTTGAGAACATTAAGCTACCTCTGAACAAAAGAGCAATTCGGGGTCATCGGAGTAAGTAAAAATAATTTATTAAAAGACCGATATTGAATACATCTATAGCTTGTTTTACGTATGGTTATAGCTGAAATCAATAATATTTATTATAATTTCAATTTTCAATCACAATTTGATCGAATAATATTTATCAAGTAAATATCTACACACTACCGACTTAGTCTTAATAATATAATAATATTCTAATTTGAAATTACTATTACCAATGATATAGTATATTAGTATAGTTTATATATTCATTCCGACCGGCAACCGCGGACCAAGATAAAATGGATTATAGAGTATAAATAGCTGGTAGACTGTGGACACTGAAAAAGTTAAAACATCAAAATATTCAAAACGAGTTACACGACTAAAATAATAACAATTCGAGACGGTAACCTTTATCTTATCACTAAATACTTATCAATTATCATTGAACGCTTATCGCTTAATATATTATATCACTGGTTTTGCGTAAAAATTTCCCATTTTTCCATCATTTTTTTGAAAACTGCTGAAAACATATTACTTTTTACCTCTAGAATTTACCAAAGGTATTCAATTTTCTCCAGGAAATCACCATTGAGGCAAACGAGAATTTTCACGCAAAACCAGTTTTCGACAAAATCAATTTTTTTTTTTATATATTATTGTTTAAAATTTTTCGAGATAATTGTAAAAATCACGAAAATTTAAAAGTAATTTTAATGTTGAAAATTCATAAAATGTATAGTATTTTTAGGTACCTAAGGTTAGAAAAATTACAGCGCAAAGTTTTCCTTTAAATAATTATAGAGACAACTTGAGCGTCATTTGTTCGGGGTGTAAAGGTGGTCATTTGCCATTTGCCTCTGTCTGATTTTAAAAGTAGCTCAATCGATGCTGGATTGTTACCGTTTAATCGTTTTTATATTTTATCAGTGAAAAAACATATCTATTTTTATAATATTTTCATATAGTATTATACTATACGTCTATATAGGTACTAAGAAATCATTGTCACGATGATACATTTTTAATTAATAATCGATAGTTGGAATATTTGTTTGTATGTGTGTATGTTTTGACTGTTTTGTGAAGGAAAAGGAACATAATATTGTAACTATTATTGTATACTCAACAACAATAATAATTAATATCATAATGTCGTTTTGTTTTATTTCTAAAATCTAAAATTAATGCAAATTATAATTATAACAACCGATCGACACTCTTATTAATTATCATTGCTCATTGATCTCGAGAGTTGCCGAGTGGCGATAGTCGTGTATGGTTATTGGTTAGGTTATATACAGTATGGAAAACTCGTAAACTATTCTGTATTTGGTTAAATTAGTCGAGTTCCTATATTGGGCATTTAAAATTAATTTTAACAATTTAATGTGACTCGTGTTCACATTGTTTAGAGAAGTGGCTATTTCCGTGTCCGACTTGTATTAATAACATATTTTCGCGTCCTATGCTGTGATTAGTCCAAATTGATAATATCTTATTATTATTTTATCAATGGTGATTTGATTACCGCCTTAATTTAAATTTGAGATCAATTATTATTATTTATAATAATATTCTTTATGCAGGTAATGTAAATATGTAATTATTCATATTATATTATGTTAAATCTAAATGTAATATGCATGTTCTGTTGGACCTATTATTTTCTCGAAGAATAAATACATAAACAAATACGTCTTAAATATATAGCATTATATTATTCTGTCTTGAATTGGATAATATGCAATTTAAGATAAATTGTAGTTATTTATAATATGTAATATCTAGCTAAAATGCCCACAGATAAGATTAAGATTGTTATTAAGATAGATTATTCTTTTAAAAATTATTGTTTGGTCTAAATTGATAATATTTTATTATTATTGTTTATACAATTTATGCAGGTAATGTAACTATTTATATTATATTATTTTATTATAATATATTTTACATAATATGTATGTTCTAATGGACCTATTATTTTCTTGAAGAATAAATACATAAAAAATATGTCTTAAATACATGGCATTATATTATTATGTGTTAAATTGGATATTAAATTTAAGATAAATTGTTATTTATAATACCTATGTAATATCTAACTAAAATGCCCACAGATAAGATTATTATTAAGGTAGATTATTTTTGTGAATATTATTTTCTTGTTTTTAAGACAGTATAGTCTATACATCGAATACAGTCTGTTCTTTTATATTTGAGTAAACCTAAGTGAAGTGTTGTGTAGTGCCAATCATATTTTTATTAGTGAATATCATAATCATAAGTTATGGTAGAGGCTAATCAATCTAATTGTAATATATTAAAAAAAAAGTGATGATTTTAGTAGCTTGGTACTTTTAGAAGAGGCCATAAAAAAATTTGAAGACAGTGAAAAAGTGAAAACTGCAATTCGTCTAAATTCAACACAAGAACGACCAAAGGTGACAAAAAAAAAAAAGGGTTGAAAAGAAATTTGAACCCGGAATTGGAATATGCATGTTTAAATTATATGTGTTCAGGGAGGTCAATATAAAAGTAGGTCTAAATGGATACAACCAAACCAAAGGTAAGTAACTATATAGGTATTTATATTATTAACTAGAATATTATATAATTTTTTACATTTAGTTCATATCGTTCGAATTGTCCTGTGATGATATGTGTGCGATCTAATGATATAGGAGATAAGTTAGTAATTAATTCTATTGTAACTGAACACGATCATTTAAGCAGTAAAGTGGGTAAAGAAAAAAAAAACAATTTTTGTTTTTACTATAATTATTATTAACTATTATTCGGCAGTCTTTATCCATTACCCACGCCAGAGAAGACTTGACTCTGATGCTAAATCAATAGCATTAAAATTAGTGGCAATGAAAGTCAATAAAAAAAAATATAACAAAATGAATTAATGACACAACATAATAAAATTATAACTTTAAAGGACATACATAACTGGACTTAAACAAATTCTTCTAAGTTAGATGCTTCAAATCTTTAGTTGAAAATTTTAACCTAACCTCACTGAAGAATCAAAAACAATTTCTGATGTGTTCATTAAACAGATATAACTTGAATCAGTGAGTAAGCAATAAAAAATAAATAAAATATAACTGAAATTTGAAAATAATATTAGTTCGTAAATATATCATATACCTATATTTTAGATTGATGTAAAATTAATGCAACAATCAGTATTTAAAAATATAAAAACTATAAAAAAAGTGAGGTGGGAATGGTTTATTTGATAAAATGTAAGTAGCTATTAGCTTACGAGCGAAGCAATTGGTTTTTTTTCTTATTTGGGTCGAGCAAAACTTTTATACCACTCAATTGAAAATTGAATGACACCACTGGTCATTATAAAAAAAAAATGTTGAGCATTGAGAACCTAAATTTTAAATTTATATGATAACGATTTATCTTCAAACAATTTTAAATATTTGTTGTTATTCAAAAAGGATATCGTAAATAGTTAAAAACATGAAAATTTCACTAGTTATTTAGATTTGCATTTTCTTTATGCAATCTAATTAATTTTCAAAATATTTCGCTTTTCATAAACATTTGAAATATTCGTTTTTTTTTTTAATTATTTTAAATTAAATTCTTTGGCAGTTAAAATACTTGAAATGTATACACTTCCTTATGAGTTAATCTTATAGTGATTCAAAAATTATATTAATACATATTGTGGTATATTAGAGTATTAGTATGCATTTTTAAATTTTGGTGGCAGTACTTATTTTTAAGTTATTTTGTAGAGAAAGGGTTGACTCAAATCTATCCAAATTAAGTATGTGCTTTACTTAATATTTTTGCCTGAAATTTAAGAAAACAAAGACAATTTGTGCTTATGGGTAATGATTGGGATGTTAAAAAATTAGTAGGGAATAAAGTTTATTACATAGACAATGTTAAAAGAAAAAAAATATATATTTATGTATATAATTACGCTAATGGCAAGTCAAATTATCAATCTATTTATCCGATAAGCCAATCTTAACTAGATTAAAATAGTAATATTAAAATAATTTGTAAAAGACAATTAACAATTACATTTTTGATATAAGTTTAAATTTCAAAATACTATATCATAAAATAATAATGTATCATAATATTGATAATTCTAAAAATTAATATTTAAGTATTTATCCATTTAATTAAAAAATGAGAACAGTATTCGAATTTAAATTACTGGTTTTTAAGTAAATACATATAATAGCTATTAAATAAACTTAAGAATAGATAATTAAAATGAATTATTGATGTGGCTTCATAACATTTGAATTTGGAGATGGATATAAAGCGCCAAACACCCTAAGGGTGTTTTTTTGTTTTTCCATTTTTTTTCTAGCTTCGCATACTTTTATTTTCCTTTCAGAGATCTATAAAAAATATACAATTTAAATATAATAAACTAAATTAATATACCACTTATAAAAACTCACCCTGTTTTGAAGATTTTCAATAGTTTTTGATTTAGATTCAATCAATGCTTTAGTTTTATGCAAATCTTGATCTCTTATCAATTTTTGGCAGGCAGAGCACATTTCAATATATTCTGAACGAGCTTCAAAATAGCCAATACAATTTTCATGGGTAAAACCATCTTGACCAGAACACTTTTCATAGGTATCAATTTTTTCTAAAAGTGTTTCTAACTCAATTTTTGTTTTAATAGGTGTGTTATATTCGTATGCCATGCCATAAATGTGTATAACGGGCGTTAAGCTGTTATAAAAGTTAACTTTTTTCACAGCATCATTCATATCGTTTC